>NC_133504.1:13787500-14392272 GCF_049354715.1 Callithrix jacchus
GCAAAAAGTAAGTTGTGAAATTACGGGACAACAGATGCTGGAGAGGATGTGGAGAAATAGGAACACTTTTACATTGTTGGTGGGAGTGTAAATTAGTTCAACCATTGTGGAAGACAGTGTCGTGATTCCTCAAGGACCTAGAAATAGAAATTCCATTTGACCCAGCAATCCCATTACTGAGTATATACCCAAAGGATTATAAATCATTCTATTATAAGGACACATGCACACGAATGTTCACTGTGGCACTGTTTACAATAGCAAACACCTGGAACCAACCCAAATGCCCATCAACGATAGACTGGACAGGGAAAATGTGACACACATACACCATGGAATACTATGCATCCATAAAAAACGATGAGTTCATGTCCTTTGTAGGGACATGGATGAATCTGGAAACCATCATTCTCAGCAAACTAACACAGAACAGAAAATCAAATACCACATGTTCTCACTCATAGGTGGGTGTTGAACATGAGAACACATGAGCACAGGGAGGGGAGCATCACACACTGGGGTCTCTGGGGGAGAACTAGGGGAGGAACAGCAGGGTGTGGGGAGTTGGGGAGAGATAACATGGGGAGAAATGCCAGATATAGGTGATAGAGAGGAAGGCAGGAAAACACATTGCCATGTATGTACCTATACAACAATCTTGCATGTTCTTCACATGTACCCCAAAACCTAAAATACAATAAAATACATATTTTTAAAAAAAGATGACATTGGTGAATACAACGAGATGAGGCTGGAATAAAGGGAGTGACTGACAGATACGGATGCTTTGGAAACGGATTCCTAATAAAGTCTTACAGGTTAAAAAAAAAAAATTAACGGCTGGGCGCAGTGGCTCACGCCTATAATCCCAGAACTTTGGGAGGCCAAGGCGGGTGGATCACGAGGTCAAGAGATCGAGACCATCCTGATCAACATGGTGAAACCCCATCTCTACTAAAAATACAAAAAATTAGCTGGGCATGGTGGTGCATGCCTGTAATCCCAGCTACTCAGGAGGCTGAGAGAGGAGAATTGCCTGAACCCAGGAGGCGGAGGTTGCAGTGAGCTGAGATCGTGCCATTGCACTCCAGCCTGGGTAACAAGAGCGAAACTCCATCTCAAAAAAAAAAAAAAATTAACTTTGACTAACTGTAAATGTATTATCACAAATCAGAACCACCAAAGAATTCTCAAGTCTATCTGTCAATTAGAAGTAGGACCCAATTTGAATAAGTAAAACAGGAAGAAGAGAAATAATGCAGAACAGTTTCTTGTCAAAACAGAGGACATAGAAGATAGGCTGCCAAAGTAAATACATGACATTGAGGAAGTAACTCTTTGAATCTACTGCTCTCAAGCAAGGAATGAATGTGAGAACAGTACCAAAATAACTAATGTAGCCCAAGTGCGGTGGCTCACACCAGTCATCTCAGCACTTTGGGAGGCCGAGGCAGGCAGATTACCTGAGGTCAGGAGTTCGAGACCAGCATGGCCAACATGATGAAACCCTATATCTACTAAAAATACAAAAATTAGCCAGGCGTGGTGGTGGGCACCTGTAATCCCTGCTATTTGGGAGGCTGAGGCAGAAGAATCACTTAAACCCGGGAGGCAGAGGTTGCAATGAGCCAAGATTGTGCCACTGCACTCCAGCCTGGGCAACAAGAGCAAGGCTCTGTCTGAAAACAACAACAACAAGTAACTAATGCAGGCAAAAAAAAAAAAAAAAAGCAAAGCACTTGAAAAATATTGACACAAAAATGAACTGAGCCCCCTCAATAGTGGTCATAAATGGGATAACTGAAAAACAAATATGATGCACCCATCCCCACCCCCAATTTATTACAAATGCCAGGTCAAAATAGCACAAAATAAGCTGGATGCTTAACATTGTTGAAAGAAATAATGCTGAGGAGTAATGGATTTGAATTATTTAGGATAACAAGTGAAAAATCAGTCCAAACACAATTTTCTTTCTGAGCCAGCACCTATTACTGCAGACTCTCAGTTGTGCTGTGCAGACATCATTAATGAGCAATTTATTCAGATACAATTCTTTGCTCTATTAGAAATATTCTTATTTAGAGTTAATCAAAGATGATTTTCATTTATCACAAATGGCATCAAAATGCCATTTTGTAATTTCACGCTTATTTCACTTGTATGACTGGATGAAATAATTATAAAGGGCTTTGCCTGGCAAAAGTCAAAATCAGCCTGTCTTTATTTAGACCAGAGTTTTCACTTCCTCTCCATTTACAGCAGCTTTTTTCCTCTAATTTTCCTCTCTCCAAACCATCTCACACCCAACAGTACCAAGACTGGAAATTCTGCCTGACATCCATGTGAAGAATGTATTAACATTTGTGACTGCTCCCTCCAAGGTTAGCCTATATAGCATAGAATGGATAGTTCCGTTTCATTCCCTCATACCTCAAAATTGCAATGCCTTTCCGTTTTACTCCGTGGGAGCTGTCTCATTCTTCTTGAGATGGTGTAAATTTGTACATTATAAGAACGAAAGGTCCAATGAGAGAGCTTAATTGTCCAATTAGATGTTATCAAAGCCTAATTGGTAGGAATAGAGTATACCCTGTGACCTAATTCTTAAGAGGTCAATTGGGAGAAAAACGTTTCCTACTAAATTCAACCACTTACAAAATCTTAGCTATTAGGTCTGCAGAAGTACTTCTTTGAAAATAGCTCTCTGTAGAATTTTATTTAAACAATTACTGTAAATCAAACATCACTTTTTAGGCTCTATGTATCACCAGCTATTTGGTTACATTTTATGATTATACAAATGTGGGCTAGGTATGGGAGCCAATAAAAGTCTTATATTTTACAGATTCTTCCCAGAAAAAGTGGACTATTAATCCAAACTGCTTATTTTTAGAATCAGATCCTTAAGGAAATTTTGTTAAGGTCCCCAGCATAAGCTACATAAACTTCACATTAAAGCCACTGGGATCAAAAGGGAGAGAGGAAGGGAAATAGCAATTATTGAGTTCTACAAGGAATTAGGCATGGTACTTCGGCTACTTTCTGTATGGTTCAGCATTTGATTTTTCAGCCCTATTAGGCAGATGTCATTGTCATTTTACAGAAGCACGGAGATTGATTTTCTAAAGTCATCCAACAACTCACTGGCAGTGCAGTCCAATGACTCCAAAGTTTACAGGCTTTCCACCTCAAAAACACTGTCCTATTTATTAAATTTGAGGATGAAAAAAGATAAGCTTTGAGTAAAAAGGGCATTAAGAGTTTTTCTTTGCATAATTTATCTGGCTCACTGATTCACTCCACCATCACGTCACCCACTCCCCACCATTACTCCACTCCTATCCTGTAGATCAAAGTGATTGTCATCAATAAATAGTGTGAATGACCAGAGCTCGGGGACTTCACTGCCTCTACCAGAGTAATAGAGTGAGGGCCCCCAGTCCCACTGTCTCTCTTAATCTGTCTTTTTCTCATTCCTTTGTCGCCATTGAACTCAGGGTACCCATGGGTGATGTAGGGCCAGATCCCTACATTCTGGTGCCCAACATGGGGCTCATGGATCCCTACATTCTGGCACCCAATGTGTGGGGCTCATGGACTTCCCTACACTGGATCTTGCCATGTGGTGTCCACTTTTTAATTCATTCCCCACTCCTTGGTGGGAGCACTCAAGTTCCACCTGCGGTTGCACCCTTGGTTCAACTGGGCATGCTCAGGTTATATGACCTTCGTGGTAACTGAAAATCAACTCACAACTTTATTACATGAAAGTTGAACCAGTTTGGTCTTGTGCAGTTACATTCTCACAAATGTTGCTTTAGCTTAAGTCATGATGTCAGCTGATCAAATGTCAAGAAGTCCCCTGACCCAGGCTCAGGATAAATAACAGCCCAGGTTATTGCTAATGTCTTTGCACATCCTAATTCCTGTCTTTAAATTTCTTTCTCCTTCTAAAAAAAGAAATGAAAGAGTTTGCTCAAAAGAGTATTAATTTGATAACTCTAATAGATACTTACATTTCTGTCCTTCTAAATTTGTTGGGTAAATTTGTTCCATAGTCCATCCTATTTATACATGCAAACTTCCAGTTAGATTTGTAGGACCAGAAAATGAGGGGAGCCCTAGGTTTCATTCCATGGGGAGAACCCAGGGCCAGCAGCATAGCTGGAGCAGGAGCTACGGCTCTGACTGTCCAGGCAGATAAGACTTCAAACTGCCTCACAGTTCCTCTGTGTGCCCAGGGACAGATGAAAAATCGACATATCAGACAAGTATTAGGAATGACCTAGATTGTGAAGACCAGTCAGGATGATGGATGGCTCATGTCAGCAGACAACTGTATGAGCAAAGATTTTGAGGGTCAGATCTGTTGCCGTAGCACCCCGAGTAAAGTCTGTGACTCTGTAAGCTCCTGAAATATAGAGAATCCTAGAATGAAGGAAAGAGAAACCTTTACATTGGCTGAGATGACGTGTCTGCTCAGGAGAAGGAATTGGCTCAAAGTATAACTTTTGCTGAATAGAAAAATAAAATCATATAGTGCATGTATTGTATTTCAAGTGCTTGACATGAGTTAAATCAACTGATCCTCAGAAAAAAATTATTTTCATTGCCAGTTTACACAGATATAAACAGAGACATTTTACGGAAGAGGAAAAAAAGTTAAATAACTTGTTGAAGGTCACACAGCAAATAAGTAGCAAAGGTGGAATTTGAATCAGGTAGTGAGGGGAGCAGGAAGTGCTGGGTAGAGAAAAGCAGATCCCTGGCTAGGGCTCCATGCCCACAGACCTAGGTGAGGACAGGCACTCCTGCTTTCGCAGTGTTGCATTTCACAAGTGTTGCATTTTCCAAGACCACCCTGGCCCACCATGCCCCCATCCTGGGCTTATAAAAACCGGAGACCCTAGTGGGCAGACATGCAGGTGACCAGACATCAAGAGAAGCACATCAGTGGGAAAAGAAGCTTCTGGACATCGTGGGGAACACATTGGTGGAAAGAGATACAAGCTCTTTCTCGACAAGGTTGTCGAGAGCACACCAGCATTAGACCTCGCCCGCATTAGAGCACGTGGACAGGCACTGCCACGCTAGTAGGCCATCAACCTGTGGGAACAGGCGGAGTTTGGTGGAGGCAACTGAAGGAGAGCAAGACGGGGCCATGGAGCAGCCAGACTCTAGAGGAAAACCATCTCCCTTCTGGCTCCCCCATCCCCTGAGAGCTATTTTTATTCAATAAAACTTTGCACTCATTCTCCAAGCCCACGTGTGATCCCATTCTTCTGGTATAGCAAGGCAAGAACCCAGGATACAGAAAGCCCTCTGTCCTTGGGACAAGGTAGAGGGTCTAATTGAGCTGGTTAATGCAGGCCACCTATAGACAGCAAACTAAAGGAGCCCCCTTTAACACAGGCTCACTGGGGCTTCAGCTGTAAACATTCGCCCCTAGACACTGTCAGAGCCCCACAGCCTGCCAGTGTGTATGCTTCCCTAGAGGTCTGAACACCTGGGCATGGAAGAAGCGAGCCACTGCCCACTTCCCCTCCCTCTGAGGGGAACAAAGAAAAGCTTTCCTATTTCAGTGTCATGATTTATTAGCATTACGAATAACATAAACTATTTAATTGCCACTTTTTGCAGTTATCAACTCATAGTGCTATTTTCCAAAAAATAACAATAGTTTCCTAGTTCATTCACCTAAAAAAAAATATAGCAAATAAGATCAGGCTAGGCATGGTGGCTCAGGCCTGTAATCCCAGCACTTTGGGAGGTGGAGGTGGGAGGATTGCTTGAGGCCAGGAGTTTGAGACTCACTGGCAACATGGTAAAACCTCACCTCTACTGAAAATACAAAAATCAGCCAGGTGTGGTGGTGTGTGTTTGTAGTCCTAGCTACTTGGGAGGCTGAGGCAGGAGAATCACCTGAACCTGGGAGGCAGAGGTGGCAGTGTGCCACTGCACTCCAGCCAGGGCAACAGAGCCAGACTCCATCTCAAACAAAATATAAACAAACAAATGATAAAAAGATCATGAAACTAACAATTGGTTTATGAGGTCTCTTTCTCTCAATAAATTGATTTCATTAGAAGCACATTCTTGTGTTATGTGCAATTACTGGAAAATTCACCCAATAAAAATGTATGCCTTTGATATAGTCAATGTTTTGTAGTTACTACAATTCATCAGTTTTGCTTTATACATACATACATACATATATATACACACATACATATATATATATAAAGAAGGTATTAGTAGTACACCGATCTTCATTATAATCTCTTAACCATCCAGAGATTTAAAGATATGGTTTTTGTTTTCTAGAAGAACAAGAAAGTGACGTTCTTTAATTAAAGGTCTATTTTTCAAATCAAGATACTTTAACTCCTGTACTGACCATCTCTCTTTTGAAATGAAAAGAAGACCCAACTTTAGAGAGTCCTGCCCTTTCTATCAAATTTGTACTAATAAAACCACATCCAAATGGAAATAAAACTTTTTCTGAGCCATTGGTATCTTTAGCAAAATTAACACTAACCAGAATAAAATATCTGCTCCTCACAACCATAACTAACACACCTCTAAAACATGTTTCATTGCCACCAAACTAAGTTAGAATTGCTTTGACTGCAGAAGAACCTGGAATTTCAATTAACCTTATATATTTTTAAACTGACTTTCCACTCTTTTCTTCCTTAACCTTTCCATAGTCAATGATCCACAAGAACCCTATTGCTTACACAAAATAAAATCTAAATATGCAATAATCTTATTAAAAACCAATTGGTTGAGCTGTAGATTTGGTTATTATTTAAATTCAAGCATAGGCTTCATGTTGAGCAAGATGGATGCTACATTTCAATAACCCTAACCTAGTACCCTATTACGGGGCCTTGATCTCTTGATGAGTGGCACTCCTTGAATTTTGTTAGCTGATTAACAAAAGGTAAAGTCCTCCTAGAAGGGAGAAAGGAGAGCCAGGAGACACCCAGATGTCATGCAGATCTAAGTACAGCTTGGGCTACATTTGTTTG
Organism: Callithrix jacchus; assembly: GCF_049354715.1. Taxonomy (NCBI): domain Eukaryota; kingdom Metazoa; phylum Chordata; class Mammalia; order Primates; family Cebidae; genus Callithrix; species Callithrix jacchus. Next base: position 13,794,538 of record NC_133504.1, read on the forward strand.
AAATAAATCCAGTTACTATTGTGGCAAAGCTGTCCCTTTATATGATCAGGAAGAAAACAGGTCGCCTTGTGTATGGAATTGCTTACATATGTTTCAGAGGTAATTAAAAGTCTCCTTTCTCTCCATTTCTTTCTGTGCCATTAATGTGCATTTCATATATGCCTGATACTATGGATTAAAACCGCCAAATGAATTATTAGAGGCAGTCTCTAAATTATAAACAGGCTTAGAATTCTAAGCAATGTTTTATTTGGACTTTTTAATTTGTTGTGTTTTTTTGTTTGTTTGAGATGGAGTCTTGCTCTGTCACCCAGGCTAGAGTGCAGTGGCGCTATCTTATCTTGGCTCACTGCAACCTCCGCCTCCCAGGTTCAAGAGAGTCTCTTGCCTCAGCCTCCCAAGTAGCTGCAATTATAGGCACCTGCCTCCGTGCCTGTTTCACCACCACCCATGTTGGCCAGGCTGGTCTCAAACTCCTGACCTCGTGATTCACCGGCCTCGGCCTCGCAAAGTGCTGGGATTACAGGTGTGAGCTGTAATTTGTTTTCTTACAGAAACATTAATTTAAGTGGTTCTGAAGTAAGTTAATATATATGCTATGTATTATATGAAGGAAATAATGAAAATTTATAACACAAAATTTTTTAAATATTCAGTTATAAAATAAGTAGAAAATATACTAAATTCTTAAATACATATAACTGTGTAATAATAGTAATTAAATAAAAATGCATGAAACAAATTAATAAACTGAATAAATATGTTTTATCTTATTTTAATAATTATAGTGGAGGAAAGTAGTATTTATAATAAGTATAAAGAGCACTCCAGACCGGGCACGGTGGCTCAAGCCTATAATTCCAGCACTTTGGGAGGCCGAGACGGGTGGATCACGAGGTCAAGAGATCGAGACCATCTTGGTCAACATGTTGAAACCCCATCTCCACTAAAAATACAAAAAATTAGCTGGGCATGGTGGCGCGTGCCTGTAATCCCAGCTACTCAGGAGGCTGAGGCAGGAGAATTGCCTGAACCCAGGAGGCGGAGGTTACGGTGAGCCAAGATCGCACCATTGCACTCCAGCCTGGGTAACAAGAGCGAAACTCCGTCTCAAAAAAAAAAAAAAAGAGCACTCCATTGACATTATGAGATCAAAAAGCCTGGCATTTAAGGAAGTTTCAATGTTCTTTTTTAAAATTGTAATTAATACATAGAAAATGCCCATCACATGTGAGGTTGGCTCTTTGCTAGGTTTTATGATAATACCAATCCTTAAGGAGCTCACAGTCTTGTTTAATAAACATTCTTTTTTTTTTTTTTTTTTCAGAATAATACCAACAAGATTTATTTTTAGTTAACTAACAAAATACTGTAAAGGTAATTTGTTTGTTCTAAGTCCTTTTGTTCATATATTCATAAATGATTTAAACTTACTGTCTTTGTATTTCCACCAATAATTCTCTGAAATGAAATTCATTTGAAGGCATGCTATTTTACTCCTAGCTTCTATTTTTTAATTTTTCCAAAATAAACAAATGTTACCTAAATTTGAAATGCATTGATTGGAAATGTGTTGACTGGCATAGAGCCATTAGCATTTGTTAGCAAAATTAGATGGGAAATTTGGGTTGGCTACATTTCTGAACTTCCTCTTCATACATCTTGGGTATTTGATTTGACATATGGAATATATGACATAATTTAAAAAGAGAAAAATGAGAACAGAATCTACTGAGGCTGGCATCACCAACCTTATATTTCAGGTGTGTTTGGAGTCCAAATATTGAATCTGGAGCCCTCCACAACCAGGTGACTTGTCACTAATGTTGACAACAAAAGACTTGAAGGAGCTTTGAAAACAATCAACTACCAGCTGGGTGTGGTGGCTCACGCCTGTAATCCCACCCCTTTGGGAGGCCGAGGCAGACAGATCACAAGGTCATGAGTTCGAGACCAGCCTGGCCAACAAGTTGAAACCCCATCTCTACCTAAAAAAAAAAAAATACAGGGCCGGGCGCGGTGGCTCACACCTGTAATCCCAGCACTTTGGGAGGCCGAGGGGGGTGGATCACGAGGTCAAGAGATTGAGACCATCCTGGTCAACATGATGAAACCCCATCTCTACTAAAAATACAAAAAATTAGCTGGGCATGGTGGCACGTGCCTGTAATCCCAGCTACTCAGGAGGCTGAGGCAGGAAAATTGCCTGAACCCAGGATGTGGAGGTTGCTGTGAGCCGAGATCACGCCAATACACTTCAGCCTGGGTAACAAGAGCGAATCTCCGTCTTAAAAAAATAAATAAAAATACAAAAATTAAGGAGTCATAGTGGTATGCAACTGTAATCCCAGCTACTCGGGAGGCTGAGGCAGGAGAATTGCTTGAACCTGGGAGGTGGAGGTTGCAGTGAGCCAAGATCCTGCCACTGCACTCCAGCCTGGGTGACAGGGCAAGACTCCATCAATAAAAGGAATGAATGAAGGAAGGAAGGAAGGAAGGGAGGGAGGAAGGGAGGGAGGGAGGGAGGGAGGGAGGGAGGGAGGGAGGAAAGGAAGGAAGAGGGAGGGAAATAGTGACTACCTGCGGTTTGCAACAAAAACTGTGTGAGTTGGCACTTTCCACCTGATATATGTAGTGTATGGTTTCTCCTAGGTAAAGCTAGGACAGTGATACTAATAGCTTGTACCTAATGAACTCTCTCTATATGCAGAAACTCTTGTAAGAGCTTTATATTAAACTCACTCAATGTTGAGCTTTCATGCATGGCATAGAGTCCAAGGATTTTTGTTTGTTTTTTATCTGTCACAATCATTTTCCCATTTCCTCTTGCCCTTACGTTGCAGAATTTACATATTATGTTTCAGAATCATTCTAACTTTAAAAAGGATTTATCTATGTATACCTAGTACATCTTTGACTTATCATTTTCACCTTTTCAAAAAATGATTGTTTCCACTTTTGTGTCATTATTATCATATGTATGTTCTTATTAGCACTTAATCCACTACAGTAAATCTCTTTCTGCTTAAAATCACCAGATAAGGTTCTATTCACAAATCCAAAGTAAAGTTTACTTCACTCTTTTTATTCTTTCTACATCTTAGTTTTAGTTTCTCCATTTTTTTTCTCATCTCTCTCACTTTGTCAACATATTTTCTCTTACTTTCAGAAAAGTAGCGTGGTACAATGTAGCATGCACTATTCTTGTAGTCAAATAATAAGTTCAAACCTCAGTTCTTCTCCTCACAAGCGATATAACTCTAGACCGATAACTTAATATCTCATACATCTGCTTCTTCACCAGAAAAAAACTCCCAAGATTATAAAAATGAAATAATATTAGCACCTTAGCATGTTGAAAGATCAGACGACATGAATATGAATGAGAGTCTCTGTTCCTGTGAAATCAGTCTTTAGCCAGGAAGAGTTAACACTCAAGACTCTCATGACCACTGTAAGCCCACAGTCTCAATGCCAGAGTGTGATTTTGGACTCTGACTCCTGCATTCCTCCTTATCCAAGTTCTAATTCAGGAGAAAGATTTGCAGCATTTGCCTTGGAAATGCAATGTAGCCATCTGGGACCTCCTTGTGAGTGACCAGGACCCAGATCTAAGACAGGGATGGGCAGATGGATGTGTGGAAGGTCTGTATCTAGAGCTAGAGTCTTCTATGTGTAAATCCATCCCCCGCGTGACAAAAAGAGATGGGCCAGGCTTAGATATCAAAAAGTAAAAGAAAGACATTTTTTCCTGAATAAAGAGAGAAGTAGCCTGGACAAAATGGTGAAACCCCATTTCTACAAAAAAAAAAAATTAAAAATAGCTGGGAATAACGGCACACAGCTATAGTCCCAGCTACTTGGGAGGCTGAGGCAGGAGGATCACCTCAGCCCAGGAGGTTGAGGTTATGGTGAGCTGTGATAGTGCCACTACACTCCAGCCCAGGAATAGAGTGAGACCCTGTTGAGACACACACACACACACACACACACACACAGAGAGAGAGAGAGAGAGAGAGAGAGAGAGAGAGAGAGAGAGAGAGAGAGTGATGGGCCTTTAACCTATAGGACAGGTATTTCCCACTTGCACCATTCTCTTAAGAGAAATGGTGGATTCTTCCCCTCCAACATAGAGGAATATATCAAACACCCAGAGCTCGCCAACCCACTTGAAAGTCCAACCAGTGTCCAGTCCAAGCAGACACAGTCCTTCCTGTGTATCAGGAAGAAAGTTATATTTAAAACATAGCTGGATAGTTAAGCAAGCAAAAGCAGATTCCTCGACTTTTTGTTTGTTTGTTTTGAGACAGAGTCTCGCTATGTCACCCAGGCTAGAGTGCAGTGGGGCAATCTCGGCTCACTACAATCTCTGCCTCCCGGGTTCAAGAGGTTCTCCCGCCTCAGCCTCCCGAGTAGCTGGGATTACAGGTGCCTGCCACCAAGCCTGGCTAGTTTTTATTGTTTTTAATAGAGACAGTGTTTCGCCATGTTGGCCAGGCTGATCTCGAACTCTTGGTCTGCAGTGATCGACCCGCTTCGGCCTCCCAAAGTGCCGGGATTACATGCGTGAGCCACTGCACCTAGATGACTATTTCTGGAAGGAAAGTCGAGGGCAGCAAATAGAAGAACAGCAACAAAACCTTCCAAATAGAGAATCCCATAAGCTACGATTAGCTACTTGTAGCAAATCTGGATCCCCAAACCCCGATTAGTCCTCATGTTTTCACTTAAAAAATACTAATCAGAGAATTAGTTCCAAGCATGCTATATGCTAGGATAACATATTAGTGAATAAGACAAAGTGTCGGCCGGGCGCGGTGGCTCACGCCTGTAATCCCAGCGCTTTGGGAGGCCGAGGCGTGTGGATCACGAGGTCAACAAATCGAGACCATCCTGGTCAACATGGTGAAACCCCGTCTCTACTAAAAGTACAAAAACTTAGCTGGGCATGGTGGCATGTGCCTGTAATCCCAGCTACTCAGGAGGCTGAGGCAGGAGAATTGCCTGAACCCAGGAGGCGGAGGTTGCGGTGAGCCAAGGTCGCGCCATTGCACTCCAGCCTGGGTAACAAGAGCAAAACTCCGTCTCAAAAAAAAAAAAAAAAAGACAAAGTGTCTATCTTCACAAAGCTTACATTCTTGCAAGGAAGAGCAACAATAAACAGGTAAAGAGGCAAGTAATATCATTTCATATAGAAACTAAAAATATGCAGGGTAAAAAAAAAATAGAGTCATTAGGCAGGTTAGTTGGAGGAAACTTATTCAAGAAGGTAACATTTGAACGGAGACCTATTTGTGTAAAAGAATAGCTCATGTAAAGACCTGGGAGAAGAATGATCCATGCTTTGAGGCGGAAAGGATCTTAGTGTGCTCAAAACACAGCAAGTAGGCAACTGGGGTGGAGGGAGAGAGAGAGGAACACAGTGGGAGAAGAAAGCGTCCCAGACTAGCTCTCAATCTTGGTAACACATCAGAAACTTCCGGGAAGCTTTAACGTTTCCTATGCCCAGCTAAGTCAGTCTTTTCACATTCCCACGTTCCCAGGTGATTTCCCATGTACAGTCAAGATTGAGAATCTAGGCCCTTCTGGGCCAAGTAAGGGTTTTAGGCTAGGTCTAATAGGGGGGCACTGGAAATTTTTATTTTGTTCTTTCATTTTACTTTCAGGTTTTTTTTTTTTTAACAGTGGCGTTTCATTACCTACCTGATATTTGCAAAAAATTACTGCAGTTCCAGTGGGCATGGGAGACAACAGAACCAAGTTAAAAGTAGAAGCAGGAACACCAACAGGCCGCTGTGACCAATGTGGGCGAGAGATAAAGCCGCAGGGACAAGAGGCAGCAGTGGAGGCCGTGGGAAGCAGTTGTGTTTGGAGTTTTTCATCAAGTCAAGAGCACGTGCTGATGAACGGAGACAGATTTGAGGAGAGAAAATCAAGGATGATGTCTAGGTTTTAACACTGAGCAACTGGATGCAGGTGACGCACGTACTGAGTCAGGTTGTAGAGTCTCCTAAACTTGGAGCTGGATCCATTTTGAGACAGAAACCAAACAAGACAACGTTGTTGATTCATTATGCCTTGTCAAATGCAATTCCTCAGCATACATAAACATAATTCACACTGCTTTTCCTTCCTCTGCCTGGAGGTATAAGTCACAAGGCACAGAAGAGCTGGCATTTCTCTCTCAATGATCAGGGTGCTGTAAGAAGTTGTGCGTGCTTCCTACGTTTTTGCAGGGATGAGTTGGAAATTGCTTCAGGAAATGACAGTTTCTGAAATGTTTGGATTAGGTTTCCTGGAGCAGAGAATTTCGGGTGAGACAGTGGGTTTATGATTAAACTATCCTTTTTTTTTTCTTTTCCATCTCTGCCTGTGGCATAGTCCTGTTACACCTTCATGCTTAAATCTTATAGGCTATCACTTCAACTCTGTTTTGCTTTCTTGGCAAAACAGAAGATTTTATTACGGAGATAGATTAACATATCAAATCAGCAAAGAAACAATTCCTAAACAAAGAGGATTTAAGCACGTGACAGGAATTAACCTCCCTTCAGACAGATAGGTAGATACCTGAGAAATGGACAAAGTTGCCTACTTGGCATATCTTACTTAAGAGCAATGAGTTCTGGGTACACACACTACAGAAATGAATGCTACTAGTGGGTTTGCCTATGTTCTCAGGTAATGTCTACCTGAGAACATAGGCAAACCCACTAGTAGCCCAAAACTGGAAATAATGCAATCAATCCATTCCACAGCAGATATATAAGTTGTAGAACAATGTGCTACACAAGAATGGAAAAGAAGGAACTATAGCTACGTGCAGTGATGTAGATGAATTTCACAGATGTATTATTGAAAAAAAGAAGCCACACACAAAAGAATGTAAACTGTAGGCTGGGCACGGTGGCCCACACCTGTAATCCCTGCACTTTGGGAGGCCGAGGCTGGCAGATCACCTGAGATCAGGAGTTTGAGACCAACCTGGCCAACATGGTGAAATCCTGTCTCTATCAAAAATACAAAAATTAGCTGGGCATGGAGGCAGGTGCCTGTAATCGCAGCTACTCCAAAGGCTGAGGCAGGAGAATCACTTGAACCCTGGAGATGGAGGTTACAGTGAGCCAGGATCATGCCATTGCACTCCAGCCTGGGCGACAGAAAAAGACTCCATCTCAAAATAAACCAAAAAAAAATGTAGACTGTATAATTTCTTGTGTGTCAAGTTCAAGAGCAGGCAGACTGTTCTGTAGTGACAGAGACAACAACAGGGCTTATTTTCGGAAGGAGGGAGAAATTAACTAAGAGCAGATGCTGAAAATGTTCTAGAACTTGATCTAAGTGGTCATTACTTTTTACACATAAAAATTCATCAAGTTATATACTAAGCATTTGCACACTCACACATACGCACATGTATGACATACTGTTATATTTTCTATAAAAATATATGTGTAAGTTATAGATACAAATGTAGTATAACTTATATACTTCATTAAAAGTGAGTATTGAAAATGATCTAAATGGTCCCAGCCTGGCCAACATAGCAAACTTCCATCTCTACTAAAAAATTAAAAAATTAGCCGGGCATGATGGCACATGCCTATAATCCCAGCTACTTGGGAGGCTGAGGCACCAGAATTGCTTGAACCTAGGAGGCAGAGGTTGCAGTGAGCCGAGATCATGCCACTGCACTCCAGCCTGGCTGACAGAGCAGGACTCTGTCAAAAAAAAAAAGGTGATAATTTCTAGTAATTAAGTTCTCACAAAAAAAAATACTTGCAAAGCAAGTACCAGGAAGTTCAGGATCCAATACAGATTTTTCTGAGAATAGGGCTCATCATCCACATGTATGAACAACTAATTTCAAGTATCTATACAATTACACTGAGGCCCAGGAGTGATATTCTATTGGTTTGTTTGTTTGTTTGTTTGTTTGTTTGTTTGTTTGAGATAAGGTCTTGCTCTGCCACCCAGGATCTCGGCTCACTGCAACCTCCACCTCCTGGGTTCAAGCAATTCTCCTGCCTCAGCCTCTTGGGTAGCTGAGATTACAGACGCATGCCACCACGCCCAAGTAATTTTTGTATTTTTAGTAGAGATGGGATTTCAGCATGTTGGCCAGGCTGTTCTCAAACTCCTGACCTCAGGTGGTATACCCACCTCGGCCTCCCAAAGTGCTGGGATTAGATGAGCCACCACGCCTGGCCCAAACGATTTATTTTTGATTCATCAGCACTAGCTAATCAGAAAGGATACCCAGACTATCAGAAGAGACAACCAGCTTTTATGACAGAACTGCACGCACTGCCCAGACATCTCTCCTCTGACTTGTATGAAGACAATAAAAGAATCCACTGAAAAAACTGGAATTCTTGGAAAAACAGAGGCTTTTATTGGGAAGACAGGCTAACACATCAAATAAGCGAGGAAACAATGAGATGAAATGAAAGCTTTCTACAATATGAAAAACATAGTTTTATACTATAAACAACGTTGATATAGTGGGTTCAAACATATGCAGGCTGATGACTCCAGGGTATGTGCCTCACCCGCTCTGCTATGCTTCCTTTGCACCAGGACACCAGGAATATGTTTCTGAATTTCCTCACTGGGAAGCTTAGACTTTGCTTGCACTTGCTCAAATATATATATATTCTGAGAATAGGGCTCATCATACACATATATGAAAACTAATTTCAAGTATCTATACTATTACACTGAGGCCCAGGAGTGATATTCTATTGGTTGGTTGGTTGGTTGGTTTGCGAAAGGGTCTTGCTCTGCCACCCAGGATCTTGGCTCACTGCAACCTCCGCCTTCTGGGTTCAAGCAATTCTCATCATACACATATATACACACACACACACACACACGTGTGTGTATATATATATATATATACACACACACACACACACATGCACACATATCTGTATATATTTATGTGCATATATATGTGTGAGTATATGTACATATATATATTTTTTTTTTGAGACGGAGTTTAGCTCTTGTTGCCCAGGCTGGAGTACAATGGTTAGTCTTGGCTCACCGCAAACTCCACCTCCTAGGTTCAAGCTATTCTCCTGCCTCAGTCTCCCGAGTAACTGGGATTACAGGCATGCACCGACACATCCGGCTAATTTTTTTATTTTAGTAGAGATGGGTTTTTACCAAGTTGGCCAGGCTGGTATTGAATTCCTGACCTCAAGTGATCCACCTGCCTTGGCCTCCCAAAGTGCTGGGATGCAGGCATGAGCCACCATGCCCAGCCTCAAATATATATTTTTAAGCACGAGTCTATTATCAGCTAACTTATATGAAGGTTTGCTCTTCTCATTAGACTCTGGGTGTGACTGCATGGTGCTTCTCCTCTGCATTTTCTTTTTCTTTTCCTTTTGAGACAGGGTCTCACTCTTTCACTTAGGCTGGAGTGCAGTGGCATGATCACCACTCGCTGCAGCCTCAACCTCCCTGGGCTCAAGCCATCCTCCCATCTCAGCCTCCTGAGTAGCTAGGACCAGAAGCACACACTACCATGCCTGGCTAAGTTTTACAGTTTTTGTAGAGAAGTGGTTTCGCCGTGTTCCCCAGGCTGGTCTCAAACTCACGTGCTTGAGACTCAGCCTCATAACGTTCTGGGACTACTGGTGTAAGCCGCTGTGCCCAGACCCAGCTTTGGATTTTCAACTGAGCCCTGGGTATCTGTAATTCCTCCAAGGTACTACATTTTTCTAGGCAGTGTGATGGGAAGCTTTGGCTTTTAAAGTCACTCTGACAAGAAGGTCTCCTGCACCTCCTTCACTAGGCAGCCTCAACTCAAGTATGCTATGACACTTCCTATTAATCACCATTAAACAGTCTCTTCCACTCTGAGAATAGTGCCTTAGACAGCACCATTTGATCACTTCCTACCCAATATTGTATATGTCATACCTGCATTCACCAGATGAGTTTTGAAGGTTAACTACTTCATTTCTAAATCTCCAAAAATTATTACATTTACTTCATGTCTGATAAATGAGAATGTTTACAACCAACAGATAAAAAAGGGTAATTTATATTCAAGTATCTAATATCTAAAAACCTTCTTTGTGAAGAAATGTCTCATATTTAAATAACCTAATATTGGCTGAGTGCAGTGGCTCATGCCTGTAATCCCAGCACTTTGGGAGGCTAAAACAGGCAGATCACTTGAGGTTAGGGGTTCGAGATCAGCCTGACCAAATGGCAAAACACTTCTCTAATAAAATATAAAGTTAGCTGGGTGTGGTGGCATGCATCTGTAATCCCAGCTATGGAGGAGGCTGAGGTGGGAGAATCTCTTGCACCCAGGAAGTGGAGGTTACAGTGAGCCGAGATTGCACCACTGCACTCCAGCCTGGGTAACAGAGCAAGACTCCATCTCAAAACAAACAAGTAAACACAAATAAAAAATAACTTAATATTTTAGGCTTCATCTTAACCAGGTTTTCTTTCATATTGTAGTTAATGACCTTGAAATGTCAGCAAACCTGTTAAAAGGAATGAAGAATTTTGGAAGATAGAATGAAATTTAGTAGTGACATAGAGTCTGGGCAAGGTGGTTCACGCCTGTAATCCCAGGACTTTGGGAGGCCAAGGCAGGCAAATCATGAGGTCAAGTGATTGAGGCCATCCCGGCTAACACGGTGAAACCCCAGCTCTACTAAAAATACAAAAAAAAAAAAAAACTTAGCTGGGTGTGGTGGCACACGCCTATAATCTGAACTACTCAGGAGGCTGAGGTAGAAGAATTGCTTGAACCCAGGAGGTGGAGGTTTCAGTGAGCCGAGATCACACCACTGCACTCTCGCCTGGGCGACAGAGCAAGACTCTATCTCAAAATAAACAAACAAACAAATAAATAGTGACTTAGAATACATTATTGAAGGAACCAGAACTTTAAAAACTGCTCAAGATCAAACAAATAGCATAGCTAGGAAATTATAACCTGAAAGAACATAGATTCAAACATGTATCACAAGTTTGCAGTGTCTTATCTTTGTATTAAAAAAGAGATAAGGAAGTGTTCCATTTTTTTCTTCAGAGCCCTATTTTACCAGTAGTCTAGATTTCATAACTTGGGGTGGACCTAGAAAATTTGGAACATTCAGATAATAGCAATATGATGATTAAGGGATTAGTAATACCTAGACTTGCACTTCCAAGATTAATTGATGCTTCATAAGACTTATCATTTTCATAAATGTCAGATAACTGCTTAAGATAATTTAGTTTCTGTTCAAAATGAAATGTTTTGTTCCCCTTCCAAACAACTAGCAATGAAGTGATTGTGTATTTTTTATGTTAAAATTTAGCTTAAAAATCTTTCCTTCAGAGGGGATTATGTCTTCTATTAAATTTTAATTTTGATGATCACAATCTTTTCCCAGCAGGAATATTTGTTTGTTTTTAGCCTAAGCTAATACTTGGCTAGAGGATTCTAACCCATGAATAGGCTAAACCCATGATTATCAAACCCATGTTTGGTTAGAATTTAATTAAGTTTATCTGAGATATTGTATAAGCATTTGAAAATACACTGTAAAATGATTCAACTCCCATAGGATGGTAATAATACTGGGTTTTTAAACTTTTTGTCATTATGAATGCACACTAGTTGTACATATTTATGAGGTACATGTGATATTTTGATACAAGCACACAATGTATAATGATCAAATCAGGGAAATTGGAGTATGCATCATGAATGAAGCATTCATCATACTGCTTTCTCTGTAATTCCCCAATGATTAAATAATCACCTTTCGTAGTTTATTTGTATCACAGCCCTTATAATCAAGTCATATCCATTTGAATGGTAGGGGGACAGAGCATCTACCTTGACTGTTGGTTAAGTTCAATAAAATCATAGAGGTGGAAGGAATTTTAGTGATACAGTATTGACCTTAACAAATACATGAGTTGTAATGAACAGTGACCAAGTGATTCTCTATGGCTTTGATTTAGGTCACAGAGACCTGGAAAGCTTTATTCATGTCTAAACCAAATCTACCTTTCTGTAAGCAAAATTCTTCTTGTCCTGTCTTCAGGGTATACGTGTATGTGGAAACTTTGTCCTTTGCTGTTTGGGATTTTTTTAAATGTACTTGAGTATAATTTAGGTAACCCTCCTAAAGTCAAAGCTGCTGATGTTCTCTGAATTCCAATACCCATTTTAGCAGCTAAATTATTCTGTTGCCTTTCACCTCGTCATCTTCAAGTTACTTTCCTTAAATTATTTCACTTAAATAATGAGAGAATTACTAATCTAGCATATTTAACATAACCTGAACATAATCATTTCTTTGGTTGCTTGTTTAAGGAGAAAGAGTGTATGTCGGTGGTGGGTGTGTACATTCTGAGTCCTAGTTTTCAATGAGATCACAATCAGATGTTATTACCTAATATAACATGACATATCAGTTTGGAAGAAGTATAATTTAGAAGGAAATAATGTGGCTCCTGGAATCAGATATATGGGTTGGTATTCTAGCTGTACTATTTATTAACTAGGAGAATTTGGACGCGTTGCTTAACCTTTCTGGGTTTCTTTCCCTCACCATAAAGCATGGATAATAATAGTGAGAGGATTAAATAAATTAACACATGAAACACTCAGGATAGCGCTGGGCTCATAGTAAGCACACAGTAAGTGGTAGTTGTTCATGATCATGTTATTGTATACATACATGACAATATTGACATATTTAGGCTCCTCATACATTTCCTAGTTGGAAACCTGGCAAATTCCTATTCACCCTTCAGTGCCCTGACCCAGGTATAATACCCACCATGGGCATTTCTGCCCCCAACACCCCAATAGACTGATTGTGTGCAACTTGGTGCCAGTTTGAACCCCTGCCTAATTCAGACTCTGAGCTAATTGTAGGCTCCATGGGAGGTGGTGGGATGGGCCCAGCGGGATGGTGGGCTGCAGGTCAGACAGCATGAGCTCCAGACCTGGCCTTCCAAGCTTGATGTCCTCTGTGGGCTGCCCTGAGGACTAAATGAGATTGTGCCTGGCAAGTCACATGAGCATGCAGGGGATAGGTTGAGGGCCATTTGTTTTGTCAATGAAAAATACGCCCCAAAAAAACCTCTCTTTCATTGTAGAAGGTCTGACTCCACAACCTGTCACTTAATATGAACGTTAATTGACTTAAGTATTTTCCACCATTCCCCATTTTTCCCTTATGTTTTCCCAAATACCACAGGGATTATATACATATTTATCTTCAAGTATTTTTATTCTTTTTTTTTTTTTTTTTTTTTTTTTGAGATGGAGTCTTGCTCTGTCGCCCAGGCTGGAATGCAATGGTGCGATCTCAGCTCACTGCAACCTCCCCCTCCTCGGTTCAAGCTATTCTCCTGCCTCAGCCTCCCAAGTAGCTGGGACTCACAGGTGCATGCCACCACACCCAACTAATTTTTGTATTTTTAGTAGAGATGAGGTTCTACTATGTTGGCCAGAATGGTCTCAAACTCCTGACCTCAAGTGATCCACCTGCCTCGGTCTCCTAAAGTGCTGGGAATACAGACGTGAGCCACTGCACCCAGCCTATCTTTAAGTATTTTTTAAATTCACCAATTCAGGAGATTCTTGTTCACCTCACATTTTCAGAAGAAAAGAGAATTCACACAAACCGAGCAGCCGAAGTCACTTAAAATTGGTTTTCCTTACACTTTCCCTCCCAGTTACTGTCTTTTTGTTCTAAGGAAGAAGGGGCTATTTGCCATCACCAAAGGGCTTTTCAGCGGCAAAAGCCGCTGGTTTGTTTTTTTTTTTTCAGTCATATAATGAAACCTCTAACACCAAGCAGCAGTAATTTTCAGTTTTCCATTTGTCCTCAATTCAATGTACACAACCAGGTAGTAAAAAAAGCATGTGAAAATTATTTCTTAAGTATTGTAGATGAAAAGAACAAAAAGAGAATTAGTCCGATATTTAACAACCGTCAACAGTTAAAATCTAAAAACAAGAGGCATAGTAGGAGCTCAGTTTAGCATCTTGGTAAACTTCTTTGCTTTCTACTTATTGTTTCTCATTTTTGACTAATAATTTCTGTGAAATCAAGGCCTGCCCTTCTCTGCTCCACCAAGTTGCTTACATTGCTACGGTCAGCCTCAGTTAGTCCAGGGAATGGAAGGGAGAGCACCTACAGCATTTAGAGGGTAGATTTATTTGGTATTCAATGTCTTAATAAGATTTTAAAAACATATTTAGGAGAAATTGCTAATTAGTGTATAATCCTGATACCAGTTCCAAAAAAAGTGTTTTGTTTGTTTTTTTTTTGGAGAGACAGGGTCTTATTCTGTCACCCAGCCTGGAGTGCTCTCACACAGTCATAGTTCACTGTAGTCTCAAAAACCTGGCCTCAAGCAATCCTCCTACCTCAGCCTCCCAAGTAGCTGGGACTACAGGCATGCATCAGCACATCTGGCTAATTTTCTTATTGTTTTTGGTAGAGACAGTCTCCGTATGTGGCCCAGGCTGGTCGTGAACCCCTAACCTTAAGCAAATGTCCCTCCTCGTGTGCGCAAAGTGCTGGGATTACAAGCATAAGCCTCTGTGACTGGCTTACAAAAGATATTGTTTAAATTCTCTTTCCTCAACAAACATATGGAAAATAATTATATTTTCCCTCCAGCTTTTCTGACAATATACCACTTTCACTGGTTTATCTTAGACATCTCAAACCCTTGCAAACCAGTCCTGATCTTAAGACTTCTGCGTGTAGAATCAAAAAGAAAATAAACTGCAGTATCTGAAACTTTGCATTTGAAGTTTGCATTACTGTACTTATGTCTGTTCCATTGATTCACATACTCCCCCTACAAGATGTTCTCTATACACATTTTGAAAAATGGTGTCTTTACTGAGTAATTTCTCTACACACACCCACATTCACTTCTTAGTTTATTTAAATTAGCAATTATACCTGCCAAAGGAAAGTTCCATCTAGAAATACAAGGTCAGTTTCCTAACCAGTAGCCATGAGATAGAATTAAGTAAATTAGTCTATGGTCACACCACCCTGAACACATCTGATCTCAGAAGCTAAGCAGGGTCAGGCCTGGTTAGTACTTGGATGGGAGAATTATGTAAATTTGTTGTGTTTTTCCTTTTTTTTTTTTCCTTTTGACACAGAGTCTCACTCTGTTACCCAGGCTGGGGTGCAGTGGCATGATCTTGGCTTACTGCAACCTCCGCCTCCTGCGCTCAAGCAATTCTTCTGCCTCAGCCTCCCAAGTAGCTGTGATTACAGGCTTGTGCTGCACGCCTGGTTAATTTTTGTACTGTTGGTATAAGCTGGGTTTTACCATATTGGCCAGGTTGGTCTCTAACTCTTGGCCTCGAGTAGTCTTCCCTCCTTGGCCTCCCGAAGTGCTGGGATGTTACATAAGTGAGCCACCACTGTGGCCAGAATTAAGTAAAATAGTTTCAAAGAGAGAAGAAACCATTTTACCTGTATATTGGCTAAATTATTTGATTGCTAACATACATAACATATACCATAATTCTGTCTCACTCATTACTTAATATATCACAGTGTTATTTGCTTTAGATAAAATGATCTATATCAACTAAAATATTGCAGTAAGTTAAAGTCTACTTTGAAGATGTTTAGCAGTAATACAGATTCATTCCATACTGGAGGAGACTCACTTTTTCAGGTTTTTTCTTTTTCCCTTCTCGGACTCCAGGATTAGCCACACATACAAAAGGGCAAGGCAGGATCTTAAACGTCCTTTCCTTGAAAACATCTGAAACAGAAGGAGGTGTGTCTAAGCACAAAAAACGACTGTTGCTAAAATGGCATTGCTTTCTCGTATGTCACACATCTCCAGACATAATGATTCTGGAAATCAGGATAATTACCACCTTTGCTCCCCTATTCGGCGTTTGTGGATCACCTGATTTTTCCTTTTTTCATCTAGAGAGATGTGTGAAGCCAGGCAATGTGACTGCAGATTTTCCCTGTACAGATATAATCTGAAGAAGACTGAAAAAGCTTCATTCTCTTTAACTATTTGGTTTTATTTCATACAAAGAAAATGAAACGACAGAACAGTTTTTCATTTGGCTTTATTTCGGCAATTGCTATAATTGAAAGCGTAAAACCAATCAATGACACCTCTGGTTAAAAATTATTTCTGAGAAGTATCCCGAAGGAGTGATTTCTAAGGAATAATATGCAGCCTTCAATTTACTTTATCACAGCTGGATATGAAGTTAAATCCCGGCTGGAATTTAACCACCCAGAACCAGGCACCAGATGGCTTATCTGCACCTCATCCCGACAGCTGTGTCCTGATATGCACAGCTGGTCCTCACATTTGAATGACAATATTTAAGTGATAACATTATGTAATGTAGAAAAATGTGTTTGGGTAGCATGGGTCTTGAAAACTAGATTGCACAGTTGCTCTTAATAGTAAACGCACGGCCTCCATGGCTAATTCACATTCCTTCTATTTGTGTTGATGGGCCTTGGCTGGAGATAAAGGTTGACTGGCACATGGCAACACTCCAGCGCCATTCATATTGTGCTGCCGTCTATCCATAATGACCCTCCTGGGTACTCACCATGTTAGATTTTCCTTCACATTAAAATAAGCACAACAGAGTTTCCATTGTGAAGCAGGAGACTTTTACAATTTTGCAATAATTAATAATACTGCATTCAGCTATGGTGGAGGAATTAAAAAGTATTTGATTGGAAAGCAGCTGCTACGGAGATTCTTCAACGTTGTTGGGATATTATTACTCCTATCTTAGTTGAACCACAAATGTCAGCAGGTCATGAAATATAATAAAATTAATATAACATAATTTAGCACTTTAAATAAAAAAAACTCTGTGAAGGGCAATTCTCAAGGAAATATATTTGAATACATTTCAGACATGAATGAAAAATCTGACATATTTCAAATGTGAGATGGATGACTGAATGTGCAAGAGTTCCAGAAAATATCTAGTGGCAAGTTTTCTAATTTCACAAGTAGACAGAGATTTGCTATGCTGCTGCTCAAACTCTGATGCATGTATGCACCACCCCAGTGACAAAAAGAAAACTTATCCTTAATGTGTCTCCAAAGCAGTCATGGATAGAAGGAAGAAACACTCTATTTGTAGTAAAGAGCTGCGGATATAGTATCTCACTGCTACTTTCAGTTTCTACAGGTTTGGTCCTGTCATTTCACTTCGATAAACCTCAATGCCTTCACCAGAAAAATGGGAGCCATAGATGATAATACACATGTGACTCTGTTTAGTAAACTGCTGTGAAACAGAAGAAAGTGGTGTGACTCTTACTGCTGCTGCTTGGTTCTCTCGGGGACTCACTAAATAGTACTGCCTTTCTCCACCAGGATTCTCAATAAACTGAAATATAAAATTAAGGAGTGGCACAGAAAAGACTGAAGACCACTTTCATAATTAATAAAGGCTAAGTCAGAGGCCATCCCTTGCTTCGAGAGTCAAATGGACTTCCTAGCATTAAACCCCGGGAATGGACAGATTTATGCAGTGAGGCTTGACAAAGCAGAGGCAAAGGACACAGTCCCTGTGAGCAGCTCAGGATCAACAGAAAAAAGGTCACAGATGAGGCTGGCTTGCCTGGTTTCATCTTTCAAAATGTATGACTCAAAGAAGCCACTCAAAGCAAAAGAATAAAAGGACTGTGCTGCACTGAATATCCTCGACATGAAAGAAAATGTACGGAGTGTCTTCCTCTAACATTCCTCAGCTTTTCTTCTTACTCGGGCTGACTTAAACGTCAGTGCTTGGTCAACCAGGGATATGGCTCTCCTCTTCGGAGGAAGATACCATAATCGAGCAGGACAGTCCTACTCCTACTTCCATGAAGCTACTCTCTCAATATCAGTAATCACTTCTGTGAGTATCTTTCCGAGTCCACTGTGGACGACATGGATTTTACCCTCATAAGGCTCAGAAATCTGTTAGAGTACTACATTAATTAAATCAACTCCAAGGTCACTCTGCACCCAAAGCCAAAAATGCATTCCTCATCCTATTTCTCATCCTAAGCTATGTCCAGTCACATTGTTCAATATAACTAGGTAAAGCTCAGTGCTTCACTCTCTCTCCTTTACACCACATATCCAAGCTATCACCAAGCCCTGTAGGTTCTTCCTTCAAAACCACTTCTTGGCCAGGCATGGTGGCTCATACCTGTCATCCCAGCACTTTGGGAGACAGAGGCAGACAGATTACCTGTGGTCAGGAGTTTGAGTCCAGCCTGGCCAACATGCCGAAATCCTGTCTCTACTAAAAATATAAAAATTAGCTGGACACAGTGGCAGGCACCTGTGATACCAGCTACTCAGGAGGCTGAGGCAAGAGAATCACCTGAACCCGTGAGGGGGAGGTTGCAGTGAGCTGAGATCTTGTCACTGCACTCTAACCTGGATTACAAGAACGAAACTCCATCTCAAACAAACAAAAACAACAAAACGAAACAAAAACCCCCTTCTCATCACTTCACCATGAGCATCCCTCCCCAGCAATTCCATTATGCTGCTTCATTTTCCTGGTTCCATGAGTTCTACTACTCTTTTGCTACATTTGTTTAGTATCCATCAGAGTAGGAATTTCATCTGTTTTATTCACTACTGTATCCATAACACCTAAAAACATTCCTGACACATGGTAGGCAACCAATAAATACTTTTGAAAAGGGAGAGGAGGGGAGAGGAAGGGAGGGGAGGGCAGAGCAGGGGAGGGAAGGAGAGAGGAGAGGAGGGGAAACATAAAAGAGAAGGGAGGAAGGACGAGAGGGAGGGAGGGAAAAAGAGGTAAGAAAAGAAAAAGGCAAATGAAAAGCAACAATTGTTAGGGTTTCTAAGGCTAAGGAACCCTTTTATTGCAAGACACCCTCTTCAATTTGTGGTAGAACCTCCCCCTGAAGCCTAGAATACAATGTTAGTGGTATATGAAAAGCGCTGTTATCATTTATTACAAACTTCTTATTTTCCAACTCTAGCCTGCACTTTGTCATTATCAGCAATACCAATAGATTTCCCATCAACCAACTAGACTCCGTCTATGGGAGGGGATAACTCTCACTTTTTGTGTTATAATTTAGGTGTTTTAAAATGATACTGAAGAAAGGCTGTGATTAATTAGGATTCAGCAGTGTTAGGCTACTTGATTCAAATGGATCCTCATTCATGTTTCGCAATCTTTTTCGTTCAGTTGTTGCCCATCTTCATGAGACTTTCCATAATAAATCCTTTAAAATGCTTCACCAATTTCTAGCCACCAATTCCATTTCAAATCTGTTGTAATCTTGGCGGGTGATTTTTACTACTCTAAGAGAAGATCAAGATTAGCAGGCATGAATTCCCCCATGTGCCTTTAATCTTTTACTTTTAAGAAATAACCATCTTTTTCCTCCCAGATGCAGAATTGTCATTTTCCTTTCAATCTCTCCTTGAGTACCACAGTCATAATTCTGATGTCAATGTAGTTTCTTTGGTCCTTGAAATCTAAATAAGATAGATTTAGATTCTGAATTTATACTCTTTTGAAGTCCAAAGTCCTTTAAAATGTTTCTAGATATTTACATAGCTCTTAAATTTTCAAGCACACCTAAGTATCTGAGCTTCTGTTTCTGTATGTCTATTCCCCTTAAATACCATGTGAGGGTTAGGGGGTTTTTGTTTGTTTGTTTCTTGAGACATAGTCTCACTTTATCACCTAGGCTGGAGCGCAGTGGCCTGATCTCATCTCACTGCACTCCAATAAATAATTTTGAAAAAACAAAAGGGAGAGGAAAGGAGGGGAGGGAAAGGGAGAACAGGAAAGGGAAGTTGGGGGTGGAGGTCAAGTGAGTCTCCTGCCTCAGCCTCCCAAGTAGCTGGGATTACCGGCATGCACCACCACACCCAGCTAATTTTTTGTATTTTTAGAAGAGACGGAGTTTTGATGTGTTCAGGCTGGTCTCGAACTTCTGCCTTAAGTGATCTGCCTGCTTTGGCCTCCCAAAGTGCTGGGATTAAAGGCTGAGCCACTGCTCCTGGCCCCATTATATACTATGTTGATCCAGAGATGAAGTCCAGATCATTCAAAATGTTTTGAAAAAACAAGAAGGAAATGTTGTGGGAACTGGAGATTTTATTGAAAAAGCCAGGTGGCATCATTCTGATGAATGAGAACAATGCAGTATTCTATTGGGAGTGTCTGAGAACACTTTTGCTTTCTGGATGAAAAGGGAAAGATGTGGCTCATACCAGGTCCTTCTCCTTTTCCCCAACTTGAATATGGATGTATGTCAGGAGCGAACACAGTGGCTGCCTTGTGAACGTAAAGCAGCAAGTAAGTTCTCACATTTTAGAGCTACTGAATCAATGCCAGCAGCTTTCTACTTATTAGGTGCAAAAAAGTAAAGCCTTATGGCTTTAAATCACCATTAAATTTTCTGTTACTTGCAACCGAAGCACTTAAAACTAACACAAAATTGCCAAGTTACAATGATGATAACTCTACACCTATGAAATTCAAGGGGTTTAATGATTTATGAGTTGGGTGTGGTGGTACACACCTGTTAGTCCCAGCTGAAGCAAGAAGACGGCTTGAGTCCAGGACTTCGAGGCTGCAGACCTACGATTATACCTTTGAATAGCCACTGCACTCCAGCCTGGAAAACATAATGAGACGTGTATCAAAATAAAAATTCTTTTTAATCTGTGCCTTTATTCTAAGGGTCATCCAGTAATAAGGGCACCTAAACTACTGAGTGCCGTCAGAGCTTTGAGATACAATTAAAAGCTAGGGAGTGCACAGCTACCCAAGTCTGTGGCTACCAAAAAATTATAAAGATGGTAGGAGGATCAAAAACCCTCTTCCATAGAAGCTAAATTAGCTGGGTGTGGTAGCCCACACCTGTGATTCCAGTGACTCAGGACGTTGAAGTGAGAGGATCGCCTGAACCCAAGAGTCAGAGGATGCAGTGAGCTGAGATCGCACCATTGCATTCCAGCCTGGACAGCAGACAAGACACTGTCTCAAGTCCCTGACATGTGAGAGGCTTCCTCATATCAGAGTTCTTATGACACCATTCTCTCAAACCACCTGACTCCCTGAATTTGAGGATCTGCTTAATCTCTAAATCCACCCTGACTCTTCAGAAGCCTTAGTGTTAGTCACGGACAGAGCTAACTCTGCTCACCCACCTGATCCCTGTCACAGCCCTGAATTACTAATACCAACCTTCACTCATGATCTAATGTGATGCTATTTTAGTTGCTACTATCATATAAACTCATCATAGTATCTGATAGATTAATTCTGAAAAAATTCTTTGTATACAAAGCCAAAAATTTAAAGCAACAGAAATCAATGGTTATGTAATTTCCGTGTGGTCATAAATAGATTTTACACATCCTTTAAAATTACGTTGTATCTGCATATGAAATTTTTTTCAGAGATGAGGTCTCACTGTGTTGCCCAGGCTGGAGGGCCGTGGTGCAAACAGCTCACTCTAGCTCTAGAACCTGAGCTTGAGCAGTCCTCCTGCCTCAGCCTTCCTAATAGCTGGGACCTTACATGCAGCAGTTGCCACCACACCACACCAAGGTAACCTTAATTTTTCTTTTTTTGAGACAGATTCTTGCTCTTGTTGCCCAGGCTGGAGCACAATGGCACGATCTCAGCTTACTGCAACCTCCACCTCCCAGATTCAAGCGATTCTCCTGCCTCAGCCTCCCAAGTAACTGGGATTACAGGCATGCCCCACCATGCCTGGCCAATTTTTTTTTTTTTTTGTATTTTTTTAGTTCTCGACCTCCTGACCTCAGGTGATCGGCCCACCTCAGCCTCCGAGAGTGCGGCGCTTGGCCTAAAATTTTTCTTTAGAAAATTTAGCCTAGCTATGTTGCTCAGGCTTGTCTCTAACTCCTGGCCTCAATCAATTCTCATGCCTCAGCCTTCCGGTAGCTAGGATTATAGACATGCACCATCACGCCCTGGTGCACAGGATGTTTATAACAGCTTTATTCATAATTCCCAACACTTGGAAGCAGCCAAGCTGTCCTTCAGTAGGTGAATGGATACACTGCAATACATCCAGACAATGGAATATAATTCAGCACTTAAATGAAATGAGTTACCAAGCCATGAAAAGACATGGAGGAACCTTAAGTGGATATTACAAAGTGAAAGAAGCCAAAATCCAAGAAAGCTCCATGCTGCCTACTTCCAACTACATGACACTCTGGGAAAGACAAAAACTATGGAGACAGTAAAAAGGTTAGTAGTTGCCATGGGTTAGAGGCGAGGGAGGGATGAATAAGCGGAGCAGAGGATTCTTACGATACTCTAATGGAATACATGGCAGTACACATCTGTCAAACCCATAGAAGGTATAATACCAAGCGTGAACCTGAATATGAACTATGGCTGCGGAATGATCATGATGTGTACAATTTGTTCCTCAGCTGTAACTAATGTGCCACTCTGATGGGAAGGCTATCATGTGTGGGGGCAGGGGTATACTTTGTACTTTCTGCTCAATTTTGCTATGAACCAAAAATCATTCTTAAAAAAATAAAGTCTTCAACTTAAATGTAAGACCTGAAACTATAAAAATTCTACAACAAAATCATAAAATCTAGGGAAAACTCTTCTGGAGTAGTTGGTGTAGGCAAAGAATTTATGACTAATTCCTCAAAAGGAAATGTGACAAAACCAAAAATAGACAAATGGGACTTAATTAAACCAAAAAGCTTCTACACAGCAAAAGAATTAATCAACAGAGTAAAGAGACAACCTTCAGAATGGGAGAAAATGTTTGCAAACAATGCATCTGGCAGAGGACTAATATCCAGAATTTATATGGAACTCAAACAATACAAATAACCCCATTAAAGAGTAGGCAAAGACATGAACACAGTTTTCAAAAGCAGACATACAAGTGGCAAATAACCATACGAAAAAAAATGTTCAAAATCACTAATCATCAGAAAAACGCAAATTGAAACCACAGTGATACAATCTCATACCAGTCAGAATGACTATCACTAAAAAACAAGAAACAACAGAGGTTGGCAAGGATGTGCAGAAAAAGGAGCACTTATCCACAGTTGGTGGGAATGTAAATTAGTATCTTCTCTCTGGAAAACAGCAGGAAGATTTCTCAAAGAACTAAAAATAGATCTACCCTTTGATCCACCAATCCCACTACCCGGTATCTATCCAAAGGGAAGGAAATCATTTTATCAAAAAGACACCTGCACTCACAAGTTTTATCACGACACCATTCACAATAGCAAAGTCATGGAATCAACCTAAATGTCCTCCAACAAACAACTGGATTCATATTGTGATGTGTGTGTGTGTGTGTGTGTGTGTATACATACATCATGGAATACTATTCATCCATAAAAATGAATGAAATCATGTCCTTTGCAGCTACGTTAATGGAACAGAAGGCCACTATCTTTAGTGAAATAACTCA
This sequence comes from Callithrix jacchus, assembly GCF_049354715.1. Lineage (NCBI taxonomy): Eukaryota > Metazoa > Chordata > Mammalia > Primates > Cebidae > Callithrix > Callithrix jacchus. The sequence goes on from NC_133504.1 coordinate 13,818,039, forward strand.
GAAACAGAAAGCAAAAACCTGCTTATTTTCATTCATAAGTAGGAGCTAAACAATGAGTACACATGGACATTTAAAGTGGAATAACAGACAGAAGACTCCAAAAGGTGAGAGGGAAGAAGGGAGTGAAAAATGAAATACGACCTATTGGGTGCAATAGATACTGGCTGGGTGATGACTACACTAAAAGCCCATACTTCACCTTTACTCAATATATGCATGTAACACAATTACACTTATACCCCCAGATCTATAAAAATTAAAAATTAAAAAAACTAAAAAAAATGAAAAATAAAAATTTTGTTAAGTCATAAGAGAACATGTTATAGAGGTTCTTAGGGGTTTCTGAGGTATTGACAATATTCTATTTGTTATGTAAGTTGTGATTACATAAGCGTTCATTTTCTACAAAATTCTTTAATCTATTTATGCTTTATGCCCTTTTCTGTATTTACATTGCACAGTGAAGGTTTTTAAAAAGCATAAATTTTAGTGATATACAGAGGTCAAAGATACATTAAATAAAAAAGCAGGTTCTACAACAGTGTGTTTAGTACCAAGATTTTTCACCAAACAGATACATATCAAAATGTTAAGAGGCTGAAGACTTTCAGTAAGGGCTAGAGTGCTTCAGAGATATTTGAAGGACACAAAAATACGCGATGTTATGTGCAGATCTTTCCTTTCAAATCTTTATGTGAATGACTGAGAAATAACAGACTATTTGTGTAGGCACACACAGGATACATAAGTTCATTATTTGGATAGTTTTCTAATATACATGATCATGATCAACAAGTGGGTATCATTTTAAATGCATAATGTACTTCCTGTAAGTCACCATCAGTTTAGACGTTTGCTTTTATTGTTGAATTTGTTTACTGAAATCATCTGTCACACCACCTTAACAATGTCAAAGTGATTTTTAAAGTGGTAGGAAGGCATCCTGACATCTATTCTGTGGCCCTAAAGCTTTAATGTTGTAATGGATCACATTTATGAAGACATCATAATGTTATAAACAGCTGTCATAAAAGGGAAGATCCACCATATTGAATAGTTTACTATGGCTTTGTTATGAAAACCATATCGCAGCAGTGGCCCAGTATTATAATTACACATTGAAAGTATGTTGTACATAATTTATTTTGATAAGAAATAATAGGCCCACATTCTACTGCACAATCTTGGTCTTTATAAGTCACCAAGATGACTTTCAAAGGTTAAAAAGTCAAAAAGTTTGTGATTAGAATCTACTACTGATTTGACAAATGGTTTTGGGGGCATGACCCAGAAAAATTATTTCAGAAAAGAAGAATGCTCTCTTTTCTCATTTAGAGAATAAGAAGATGACACTTATTTCTGTATAATGAGTCTAATTACATCCAGAATGTACAATCAGGTAGTAACATCAAGTGTTCCCAGATTAATGTAGACATTAATTTAAATTAGAAACACAGTACCACAGTGCTCTAACATCAGAAAAATCATTATTTACAGTTTGTGAAACTGACAAGAGCAAATGCCAATCAAATAAATACTCTGTATTTAGATAACCTAGGTAATAGTTCAGTGGGGAGTTTTGAAAAAGAAATTATTATTTCAATGCCAAGTCACGCTTACAGCTTTGAACAAGAAGCAAAACATGGACATGTTTCTCAAATGGATTTCACAGCATCAGTGCAAAAGCCGGAGGGGATGGCTTAGTTTTTTAAGCCTCAGAATTGAAATACCTAGACTCCCTGCAACTACAGCATTAAATCCTCTGTGGAAATACAGCTTCAAATGCTATCAGGAGGGACTCAACTCTTCATCCTTCTGAGACTGTTAAATTGAAAGCCAGGAAGTTTAGAGGAAATAGAGACCCTGCAGATGTCTGAAACTCCCCCACCCACCTCCAACACACACACACACACACACACACACACACACACAAAGGCTCTATTTGTAACATCATTTAAGGTTCCATTTGAGGCTTTCTCTTTGTTAAGATTTAAGGGTACTGTTTTTAAGACATCCAGAAATCTCACAACCCTGTCATGTACTGTCTTTATAAGTATTTAAACCAAATTTTAGGCAGCTCAAAGTAGACTAAATACATTATTTTTTATTCTCATTTAATATATTCAGGAAAATTCTAAGTGATTACTTTAAAATGCATTATAGGTATTGGGCCAACACTTTATTCTTCCTGTGGAAATTTCTGTATCTCAAGTTAATTTCTTTTTGCTGTCTTGTATGTTTCTGGACTGCCTCCTTGACAGCAATTATAGATACTTGGGAACAGCCAATTAAAATAAGAGAATTTAATTTAATTTGCCTAGCATTCTAACATTCTCCCACATCTCCTACCTCATTCACAAAGCTTTGTAAAATAAGAACACTATTATTATCTCCATTTTATAGATGAGCAAAGTGTGGCTTAGGAAGATTACATGAGTTAACTACAGCTGATCTGTGGTTTTATTGTGATGATTATTATTACTATTATTGAGACAGGAATCTCACTATATTGCCCAGACTGGTCTCGAACTCCTGGGCTCAAGCCATCCACCCCCATCAGCCCCCCAAAGTGCTGGGATTACAGACGTGAGTCACAGGGCATGGCCACACCCTAAATTTTAAAATCTAAGCCTTGAAAATCCTCCTAGTGTTTCTAGTCTAGTAAGCTCTATTTAGGAACAGAAACATTTTGCCAAACAAAATTGTGTAATGTATTCTAAATTTAAATAGTTTTACAAATAGTTCTTTTGATTTATCAGTAACGCTAAATATCTCTGCCCTTAGGTACAGTTAATGATTTAAAAGAATGAAAAATTGGAGAGGATGCTGGAAAAACTGAGGGTCATTTATTTCATGGTCTACTACTGAAACCAGAAAGGCTCCCTTGTGCCCCTCACAGGGCGTGTGACGGAGGAGTGGCTCGCTTCTTCAGTACCCAGCTGCTCAAACCTCTAGGGGAGCATAGAGATGGGCAGGCTGTGGGGCTCTGACCCTGCGGCAGTGTCTAGGGGTGAATGTTTACAGCTGAAGCCCCAGTGTGTCTGTATTACAAGGGGCTCTTCTAATTTAACCTCTGTAGGTGGCTTGTGTCAGCCAGCTCAGTTAGACCCCTGCCTTACAGCAAGGACAGAGGGCTGTCTGTATCCTGGGTTCTTGCCTTGCTGTACTGGAAGAATAGGATCACACGTGGGCTTGGAGAATGAGTGCAAAGTTATATGGAGTGGAAGTAGCTCTCAGCAGATGAGGGAGCCAGAAGGGAGATGGTTTTCTCTTGGAGTCAGGTCTGTGGGTGGCCTGACTCTTCACTGACCACCCTGGCCAAACTCCACATCCTTCCACGGGTCAATGGCCTGCCAGCATGCCGCCGTGTTCCTGTACCAATGCGTTCCTCTCAACATCCAGCCGCCTGGGTATTCCTCTGCTGATGTGCTCCTCTCAATGTTCAGCTGCCTGTGTGTCTGCCTGCTAAGGTACTGGGGTTTTAATAGGCACAGGATGGGGGCATGGCAGGCCAGGGTTGTCTTGGGAAATGTAACATTTGGGCTGGAAAAGAAAAATCCCTGTCTTCACCTAAGTCAGTGGGCACAAGCCCCAGGGTGGAGCCCTAGCCAGGAACCATGCCCTCCTCTACCCAGCACGTCGCTGCTCCCTTCTGTATCATTTAAAGGGACCATGCCCTTCCATTCCCTTCCCAACACTTTCCTTCCCCATCACTACCTGCTAACAGGTGTCCCTTTTCATTTACATTTACATTTACCCCAAGATAAAGGCAAAGGATCTAATTATATTTAGGCCCAATTGAACACCTAAGTGAAAGTAACAGAAGGTTACTTCTAGGACTAAAATGAGAATTATTTTTCAAGTGTTAGTCAAAGGAAAATTAATCCAGAAGGAACCCAAATACCCAGGCAAATTTAACTTATTTAAGAAATAGCTAAAGAAATGACAACTAGTTTAGGCAAACTGGACAGTGGACCCAGTGGGTAAGACATTAAGAAGACACTGAATAGGGTTGATTCTTTAGAGATTGTGTACTAATTATTTAAATAGAAACATCTGGCCACGTGCTGTGGCTCACACCCGTTATCCCAGGATTTTGGAAGTTGGGAACACCTGAGATCAGGAGTTCGAGACCAACTTGGCGAAAATGGTAAAACCTGTCTCTACTAAAAACATAAAAATTAGCCTGACTTGGTGGCAGGCAGTCCCAGCTATTTGGGAGGCTGAGGCAGGAGAATCCCTTGAACCTGGGAGGTGGAAGTTGCAGTAAGCCAAGATCACATCACTAAACTCCAGCCTGGGTGACACAGCCAGACTCGTCTCAAAATAAATAAAAAAATACACACATACATCCAAATATCCATGGAAAAGTTCATATATTGAGACCTTCTATCAGATAGTTCCACTGTATATAATTTAGCTGTTTCTTTGATAGAAATTTTTATTTAAGAAGAAAGAATTCTGGAGGAATAGAGATAGTAGGAGGTAACAGAGCAGGCTCTTTCAACCAGAAGAAACACAAATACCTTAAAAAATAGGAGGAGGCTAGAGAGATCAGCGGGTACCGAGACCAATTTTCCATATATTGTATTTTACAATTTTTGCTAAAGGCATGTCCTATTTCCTTAAGGCTGCATAAAAATACTCAGACCAAGAGCTAAGGAAAACTTATTCAGAGGACAATGTGTTTTCCTTGCTTTCTTACCCTGTTTCACCAAGTTTCCAACTTCATGCCATTGGGTTATGCTGATTACTCCAGCACAGATGAACTGTTCCTCTTCCAAACCCCATGGAAGGAACTTATAAAATTTCTCTTTAACTGTACCTTTTAAATAACACTTCCCCAACTTGGGATAACTATACTTCTGGGCTGTTTTATGTTCTTTAAATTATGTATTTAATTTCCTAACAATCAGTAAGAGCCTTGAAGGTTTTGTAAGCCTCACAACTCCTGCCTAGTTCATATTTTTTAAGTTGCATAGATTTATAGATGCTTTAAAAAATTATTTGGTTATCTGTCGTGCCTTGGCAACATGAGCAGGCATTCCAGACTCCCACAGGGATTACTAGTTCATGCTTGCACATTTGCCCAGCAACAAAACTGAGCAGCATCCACCAAGCACATAAAGTCCTCATTCCTCCTTTTATCCATGTATTTGGCACTTAATAGTGCCAGGCAGGAAGGTAAAAATACATTCAAAAATACATTCAAAAAAGAATGGAGGTAGCCTTCTTGCCCTGGAGGTGCAGGAAGGTGCATCAGTCTGCTAGGCAGAGGGTACATAGGGTGTTTCTCTTTTTCTTCCAGCTCAGGGATTTATAATGAGAGGAAGTGCTACAAAAAGCTGTGGTATGAAAACAAAGGAAGCTATGGATGGAAAGAAAATCTAAAACTAATTCGGTACTAAGCAAACACACTTCCCCTAGACTCAGTAACTACTGCAGAGCTCGGAGGCCTGGGATCCCCAAGAAAATACTGAGTTTCACAAACTTTTCAACTTCAACTTTAAATTAAAAAGACTGTAAGAACCAAATATATATTACACAGCAGTCAGCTAAAGTTTCTGGGGTCCCGCAACCTAGAGTTGAATAATTTTGTATTAACTTCTCAATATCAAGCTAAATCTATGTTAACAACAGGAAAAGCAACACTTTGTCTCTTTTAAAAATCTGCACAGCACTTAGGAAGAAGCACCTCAGGGCAGGGAACAGCTCAGCACCAGGAGGACACCACTCTTCTGCGGGCCCTGGGACGCCACGTCTCGCGAGAGTTGAGGAAGGCCTGAGCGCGGCCCCGAGAAAGTGGGCGTGGCTGCCAGGTGGGCGGGACGCTGGGAATTACGAGTTCCGCGATCTCTGGCAGCCGGGACTTTTCTGGCGTTGGTGCCCTCGGCGCTCAGTGATGGCGGGGAAGTCGACTTTGCTTCAGCTTCTCGTGCCGCTTCTGATCGGCCAGGCGGTAGTTCGCGGCTCCAGCCCTCTGCCCCTGGTCCTCAACACTTGGCCTTTTAAGAGTGCAACCGAAACAGGTTCGGGTTGGCGGCCTGGGCGGGTGGCTGCGCCGCGATAGCTTGCGGGTGGGGAGGACCAGCCGGCCCCCCTGCGGTCAAGGGCGGGCGAGCGCCGGGCCGGGTCGGGCCGGGCCTGGCGTCGGGGTCCTACTCTCTGAGTCTTCCTGCATCTCTGCGCCGCGCAGCCCCTTGCAAGTGGCCTTTACTCCGTCCTCTCTACCCACCACGGCTGCATTTTCTATCCTTCCGTTATGCAGCCCCCAGCGCAATCTGTTTCCACCCTGCTGCTGACCATAGTTAGGGCATTTGTGCTTTACTCAAGTAGCACCTACGCTTTTTGGGCTGACACGGGCTGTCTACGTCTCCACCTCGCGTTCTAATCCCTCACTTCTCTGCGGTTTTGTAGACGACTAATAGTGTCCCATCCATAGCATAGTCTTCATACTATTTTCCCGTTTACTTTTTTTTTTTTTTTTTTTGGCCACGTGTTGTCGTGTTTACTTGCCTGAACCTAGAATTTGAGGTTCCAGCCTTTGCTGTACGTTAATTAACACTGCGGAGCTTCTCAAAAATCATACTGGCCCGGCCCACCTCGTGATTGTGACCTAACTGCTGGAACTAGGGCATTTAAAAAAAAAAAAAAAAAAAGCTCCCTAGATGATTTCAATTTGCAGACAGGGTTGAGAACCACTAAGCTAAGGTATCACCTCTTCCAGGAAGTGTTCCCTGACTTAATCTACCTCGTGCCAAGAATGAGTTAGGGTACTATCTTCTGCGCCTTCTTAGTGTCCTGTAATACCGTTATCTCGGCATTTTCGCATTGTACTATGTTCTTTCATTTGCTTACTGACCAGAACAGTCATTTTCAGACCCCTCCTCCCGCACCCGAGGTAGCTAACGTATTAACTTTCCGGGGCAGAATTGGCTCCAGAATTTTATGGAAATAAATTTCTGTGTTATAGGCAGTGCATACGATTCACACAAAATGAAGAAACAGGCTTTGAGAAAGATATCCCCAGCGATAATGAGACGAAAAGAAAATGCAGCAGCCTGGGTGGGACAATTCTGTGTACGTCGCCTGTATTGAAAGAGGGAACCTTGTGTAAATACACTTTCCAGCCTGTGGGTGCAGGAGTGATGCTTAAAGTGTGTTCCAACAAGAGCACCTGCTCTTCAAAGAATTCTGTTGTTACCGGAAAAGAATTGTCCGTCGAAGACCCTTCCCCCATACCCCCAAATGTATGGGATCCTGACTCTGCTACTTACCAGCTGTGTGACCCTAAACTAACTGCCTGACCCCTCTGGCTCTGTTTAGTTTTCTTTAAAATGAGGGACGTGATTGTACAGTACCTACCACAGAAGCTGTTACGAAGATTCAATGAACTAATCTACATGAAGTCCACGTTGTAATTGTTTGCTATTCAGTATTATTAAGACTTAACTGAGATAGGTGTTACCTCAATACACCTATTAATTATGCTTTTATTTATTTATTTATTCGAGATGGTGTCTCACTCTGTCGCCAGGCTGGAGTGCAATGGTGAAATCTTGGCTTATTGCAACCTCCGCCATCCAGGTTCAAGCGTTTTTCATGCCTCAGCCTCCTGAGTAACTGGGATTACAGGCGTGTGCCGTCATACCTGGTTAATTTTTGTACTTTTAATAGAGATGGGGTTTCACCGTTTTGGTCAGGCTGGTCTCGAACTCTTGACCTCATAATCCACCTGTCTTGGCCTCCCAATAATTATACATATTTTAATAATCTAATGATGCAGAAGAAATGTGTGAAGAAGGGTGTGGTTTAGTGGATTTTTTATTTAACTTCCTTTTAGTAGTTTCAATTGTACCTTTTAAAATAAAAGAGGGGATACTAATTTCTTTTCTGCCCACACACAGAGTTCTTCATGATAACTAGTCAAATAATTTCGCCTCTTATCACTCTGACTCCTTCGTAGCACTTGATAAACTAATGTGTTAAAAAGTCACTTTAACTCAGAGTCAGTGTGAAAAAGTTGTTAAAAATCAGAGTTGGTTTGTTGCATTTGGTGTTGAAAAATATATATAAACATAACTTAGCAGTATTGGGATTTGATTAACAGCGTGGAGGACATTAGCATCTGGAGGCTCTGCCCTGGATGCCGTGGAGATCGGCTGTGCCATGTGTGAGAGAGAGCAGTGTGACGGCTCTGTAGGCTTTGGAGGAAGTCCTGATGAACTTGGAGAAACCACACTAGATGCCATGATCATGGATGGGTAAGAATACCATTTAGGTCTTACTTATTTCTATATTTTCGCTTCACGTTGAGTTACATTTAGAGTTGTGGTCTACTGAGAGCAAGATAGAAGAATGCATGAGTTTTGTCACAGGTCAAAACCCCTAGCTTATGGCCAGGTGTGGTAGTTCACGCCTATAATCCCAGCACTTTGGGAGGGTGAGGTGGGTGGATCATGAGGTCAAGAGATTGAGACTATCCTGGCCAACATGGTGAAACCCCATGTTTACTAAAAATACAAAAAATTAGCTGGGCATGGTGACATGCAGTTGTAATCTCAGCTACTCAGGAGGCTGAGGCAGGAGAATTGCCTGAACCCAGGAGGCGGAGGTTGTGGTGAGCCGAGATCGCACCATTGCACTCCAGCCTGGGTAACAAGCGAAACTCCGTCTCAAAAAAAAAAAAAAAAGTTGCTTGAACCCGGGAGACGGAGGTTGCAGTGAATCATGCCAGTGTACTCCAGCCTGGTGACAGAGCGAGACTCTGTCCAAAAAAAAAAAAAACCCTAACTTATTAAACTTGACCTTTCTTAACACAGTTTCCCTCTCAACTAAAAAAAAAAAAATCATAGTAATAAGAATATCACATGGAGAGATAGGTATTCTCCTTAGAACTGGAGAATACCAAGCTACAAAACTATGTCTCTAACCTTATAAACAGTCGTTTAACTGCTGTCCACAAACACTGTGGTTTGCCTGACCTGAAGCCTTCAGGCCCCTTTCAAAAGCCATATTTAAAATTAGCTTGGAGAAACTGAGAATTTTAGTGCGGTCTTGGTATATGGCAAATTGATTTTCTGTTTTTTCTTTAGTTTGGCCTGACTGTGGGGATCTACATGAACTTCATGGATGTGCTGTCACTTCTGTGTTAAGATGGCAGAGTTTAACTACAAAACACAATTGATAGAAAAAAGCAATGTGTTTAGTCTGTGAACCTCTGAAGACTCCTCAATTCTCAACTACATTCTTTTTTCTTGCAGGACTACTATGGATGTAGGAGCAGTAGGAGATCTTAGACGAATTAAAAATGCTATTGGTGTGGCACGGAAAGTACTGGAACATACAACACACACACTTTTAGTGGGAGAATCAGGTATTTTTTAACCACACTGAAATTTTTTCTAGTCTTTTGACTATAGTTTTCACTGAAAAGTAGTATAAAAACAGACCTAAGTTCAAATTCCAGCTGTTTTACTTAACGTCTATTTAACTGGATAAGTTACTTCTAAATCTCTTTACTTCTTCATCTCTCAGAAGGGAATGGAAGTTTTGCTCTGGCTGTGTCTGTTACTTGAACACCTTCCTAATTACAGACCAGAAACCTGTAGTCAAAATTTATTGTTAATGATGTATTATCTAACAACTCCAGTTGGCTTCCCTCAATTTTGTGGCATCTACAGAATTAGAAACTACCTGACAAGTGAAAGGATCTGTTACGCATTCATTGGAATTCAGTTGTTCCTCCTGTGTCTCAAAGTTTGTTTTATAACCGGGGCATTGCAGTCTAGTTTCAGTGCAATTCTAAGACTCAGGATTGGTGAGAAGTATGCCTTTTCTTTTGTGAAGTGGAAGAAGGAATATTGTGGAGGTGAGGTGGGAAGAGAACTCTCATAACGCACAGCACAAGGGTTTTAAGTAGATCAGTTTTAGGAAGAATGTAAGGAAATTGAAGGTCTAAACATGGAGTCCCTTAAAACTGTTCATGTATGAATACTCCTCTGAAAGTCTTATGTTTGCCAAGAGCAGTGGCTTACCCCTGTAATCCCAGCACTTTGGCAGGCTGAGGTGGGCAGATCACAAGGTCAGGAGATTGAGACCATCCTGGCTAACACAGTGAAACCCTGTCTCTACTAAAAATAGAAAAAATTAGCCGGGCATGGTGGCACACACCTTTAGTCCCAGCTACTCAGGAGGCTGAGACAGGAGAATCTCTTGAACCAGGAGACGGAGGATTCCCTGAGCCGAGATCGTGCCACTCACTGCACTCCAGCTGAGGTGACAGAGCAAGACTGTCTCAAAAAAGAAAAAAAGAAAGAAAGTCTTTGTACAGCTCACTTAAGATGCTGCTGACCCAGAATGCCTCTAGTACATATATTTTTGTTGAAAAGACAATACTTGAATAATTTATACTTTCCTTTTTTTTCAATCTCTAGCCACCAAATTTGCTGAAAGTATGGGGTTTATCAATGAAGATTTATCTACCAATGCTTCTCAAGCTCTTCATTCAAATTGGCTTGCTTGGAATTGTCAGCCGAATTATTGGAGAGTATGCATACATATTTAATTTTTTTTTAATTGAAAATATTAAATGACATCCTTTCTGCTCACTGTTGCTTCCTTCTTGTCTAGGGTGCTGGTTAGTGTCCTGCCTGTACATTAGAGCCAGTGGTGTTAGTTGACTTCCTAGGTGTGAATGTTCCTGAAACCTCTCTAGCTGTATCGGATGCATATCCAGTATGGAGAGCTACTGGTCTCTCGCAACGGTTTTCAAACTGAAGTTTCTGCCCTGTGGAGGGCCTACCTCAATCAGGGCTGCCCTGCTTGATTTTCCTTGTAACAAAGTCTAAAAAATCAGTTTGGAAACCGTTCGTCTGAAATATTTCTTATGTTTTATCTATGTGTCGTATATCCAGTGTCTTGTTCTTATTTGACTTGAGGACTTATAATTTAGGTTTCTAGCATGTTACCAGTGGAATAATTTGTCTTTAATGGGACTTTTAACATAAATCAGTTTGCCTTTGCTATACAGGGTCCTTCTGTGAGATATCTTAGTCTCTCATCTATTTATTCTCTAATCCTAATTACTTCCAAGTAGCCAACAAGTCAGCAGTCCCTTGGGTTAGCACTTGAAAGAGGCTAATCATAAAATGAAGTTAGGGGAGGCCCTTAGTGCCCTGATGTGTAAGACATGAGGAACAGGAATAGGCTTCTTGTTTTAATACCACTCGACATACGCAACCTAAATTTATGAGTTTGGATTATATTCTTGAGCCTTTAAGATTTATAAAGGAATCTTAGAGCACAATTAGAATATATTCACATAAACCTAGCTTTGAAAAAACAATAAAAGCTTTTCAAACGTATTTTACTTTAAATCTCAGAATTCTTTGGCCAAGGAACAAATTTCTGAAATTTAAAGGTCAAATGTGTATCTAATTTCTTTAAGGATTAATATCTAATTTTAAAAAATTTATTTATATCTGCTATTGTGTTGAGAATTTTAGGTATATAAAGAGAAAAGTTAGGAACCTGTTTCATGCCATATCGATACCTCACCTGTACTATTTAATTCTTAGACCAGAATGGGTATTTAGTAAATTTATATAACTATTTGTTTTTACATAAAACTTGGTGATTTCTTAGGTTTTAGTTCTTATCTTTAAGTTACCAGATGTCTTTTTTGGTTTTTTGCTAGTGTTGACTGATTGTACATAATTACTTGGCAATTTCTAAACACCCTTTGTAAGAAGAAAACTTAAATCTTGTTTACAGAATGTTATACCAGATGCCTCAAAATACTGTGGGCCCTACAAACCACCTGGCATCTTAAAGTGGGATATTCCTATCTATAAAGAAAGAGAAGATGATCGTGGTCATGATACTATTGGTAATTTGCTTTTTGTGCAGCTTTTATGGATAAAGTTTAGTTAATTATCTTCCTATAGCTCTTCCCTATTCTACCAGAAGTTGATTTCAATTGTTTTAACTGCCAATTAAGTGTGCCCGTCTCTCTGTAGATAGATCAATCTTGTCTTAGCATCTGTATAAAATCTGGTAAATTATTTATACAAGACACATAAAACTTAATGACTATTCAGTTGTGGATTTTTAAATCTTTGATATTTCATTTTTTGGCCATTTTATGTTGTTGTGTTTTAGTGACCTTAAATAACTTTTCAAGTTATAATGGTGAAGACTTAACATCAGTCTGTGTCTTAGTTGGTTTTTCACTGCTATAACAGACTATCACAGACAGGGTAATTTATGAACAAAAACGTATTTGGCTCACGGTTCTGAAGGGTGGGAAGCTCAAGAACAGGGTGCTGGCGTCTGGCAAGGGCCATCCCAAGGTGGAAGGCAAGAGAATGAGACAGGAAATCCGGTAGAACTCATCTTTTATATCAGGAACCGACTCCCTGTGGTAGTGGCATTGAACCTTTTTAGCCTAATCGCCTCTTAAAGGCCCCACCTGTTAATAATAATTAATAATGTTAATTGCCTGTTACAGTGGCAATTAACATTACTTTCTTATTCGGTTCATTCTGCTATAGCAAAATATCCAGACTGGATAGCTTATAAACAGAAATGTATTTCTCACAGTGGTGGAGGCCCGAAGTTCAGCAAGGTGCTGGCAGGTTCAGAGTTCGGAGAGGGCTTGTTTCCTGGCTCGCCGATGGTGTCTTTGCTGTGTCCTCACATGGGGAAAGGGGTGAGGAAGCTCTCTGGGGCCTCTTTTATAAAAGCATGAATTCCATTCATGGGGCTCTGTCCTCATCACCTAATCAGCTCCCAAGAGCCTTGCCTCTTGATACCATCCCCTTGTGGTTGACGTGAATTTGGGGGAACACAAACATTCCGACCATAGCAGTTACCAGCTACTTAATTACTTGCCTATATTTGAGGTAAACTTTATACACCTACAGTGATTTTTTTTTTTTTTTCACTTCTAGGCATTATTGTAATCCATAAGACAGGACGTATTGCTGCTGGTACATCTACAAATGGTATAAAATTCAAAATACCTGGGTTAGTGTTTCCAAAAGAACAAAGCTCTCAAATATGCATTGAATGCAGAGCGATATATGACAGGTGCTATGGGGGTTGCAAAGCACAGCCCTGGTCTTGGAGCTGCGATGAGTGAGCGTGAAAGAAAATGCTGAGTGCCACAGGAGAGGGAGTCACAGCCAGTGCTGTGAGGTTCAGGGGTAACAGAGGTAATCTCTTTAAGCTGGGGTAGTTAGGAACACCAGTGAATTGATGGTTGGAGTCCAAGGTAGTTCAGGTTCAGGGCTCCTACTGGCTAGGAAAGGTGTATATGTGTTTACGGCTCCCACTGCGCTCTGTGTATGTTTGCGTGTGTTCAGAACTCCCACTGACTTGGAAAGAAGGGGTGTGTGTATGTGTGTGTGTCTCAATGTGTGTTGAGAACTCCTACTGGCCGGGAAAAATGTGTATGTGTGTGTATGTTTGTGCACACTCAGGACTCCCACTGGGGGATATGTGTGTGTGTGTGCGTGCATGCGCATGCTTAGGGCTCTGACTGGTGTGTGTGTGTTCACGGCTCCCATTGTGTGTGCACGCTCAGGACTCCCACTGGGGTGTGTGTGTGCATGTGCATGCTCAGGGCTCCAACTGGTGTGTATTTGTGCATATGTATGTGTGTGTGTGTGTGTATTTGTATGTGTGTTCAGGGCTCCCAATGGCTAGGAAAATCAGGATGTGCGGGGGTGTGTGTGTTTTCATTGGGGTTGGGTAAGTGGTGTTGAAAGATAAGGGAAGACAGGAACTAGATTCCAGGTGTTGTAAGTCAGTTTAAGGCATTCTGGATTTAATTTTGAAATAGAAAAGCATTAACACTTTTTATTGGAAAAAAATCTGGTGAAAGTTTGGCACATTACATAGGAAGCAGAAATAGATTTTAGATAAGGGAAATCAATTTTGAACATGTTGCAGTAATCTGGAAATTAGATGATAAATGGTGGTAATAATAGAATAGTCACTGTAAATCTGTGCCATCCTGGCATATACCTGGCTGATAAGAAGTTCTTTTAAAAAATTAGTTAATTTTAATGACAATGGAAATTATGTGTATTTGCTGTGTACAGCATGATATTTTGATGGCTAAATCAAACTGTTTAACATATGCTAAATATGGCTAAGGCAAACTATCTAACACATTATCTCACATGCCTATTTTATTATGGTGAGAACACTTAAAGTCTATCTACTTAGCAGTTTTGGCCGAGCATGGTGGCTCACGCCTGTAATCCCAGCACATTGGAAGGCTGAGGCAGGCAGATCACCTGAGGTCACCAGGCTGGCCAATATGGTGAAACCCTGTCTCTACTAAAAAAAAGTTAAATACAAAAATGTAGCCAGGCTTGGTGGCTGTCTGCAGTCCCGGCTATTCAGCAGGCTGAGGCAGAAAGACTCACTTGAACCCAGGAGTGAGCTGAGATCACGCCATTGCACTCCAGGCTGGGTGACAGAGTGAGACTGCATCTCAAAAAAAAAAAAAAAAAAATCCACTTAGCAGTTTTCAAATGTGCACTCTATTGTTACAGCCTTCGTCAGCATGATCTGCAGTAGGCCTCTGCGACTCACCCTCCTGCCTAACTTTGACCCACGTCTCACCAGGTCCCCCTCCCCCAGCCTCCTGTAACCCCCATTTTAGTCTCTGTTTCTGTGAGACCATGTTTCTGTGTTTCAGCTGTTTTACACTCCACATCTGATAACAAGTCCGGGTTTTTTTTTGTTTTTTTTTTTTTGTTTGTTTTTTTGAGACAGAGTCTCACTGTGTATCCCAAGCTGGAGAGCAGTGGCAGGATCTTGGCTCACTGCAGCCTCTGCCTCCCAGGTCCCTGTTCAAGCAGTCCTCCTGCCTCAGCCTCCCAAGTAGCTGGGACTATAGGCATGTGCCACCATGCCCAGCTAATTTTTGTATTTTTAGTAGAAATGGGGTTTCACCATGTTGGCCAGGCTGGTCTCGAACTTCTGACCTCGTGATCCACCTGCCTTGGCTTCTCAAAGTGCTGGGATTACAGGCATGAGCCACTGCGCCAGGCTAAATTCTTATATAATTATTGTAGGTTTGTGAAAACCTAATTTGAAAAACTAATGAAAATCTGTTCCCTCTTTGTTCTGATGGAGAATTTACTTAAAACAGTATCAGAGGCTAAGTAGACATATCCCTTGTTTGGAACAGCTCATGACTTAATGTGTTTTCTCCTCGATTTCCTGCCCCACGTTGTTAATACCCCCTCAAAGCCGTGTAGGAGACTCACCAATACCTGGAGCTGGGGCCTATGCTGATGATACTGCGGGGGCAGCCGCAGCCACTGGGGACGGTGATATATTGATGCGCTTCCTACCAAGGTACGACTTCTTAGCTTGTGAATTTTAGAGACTTTTGGAGAAGATATTTTTCTTTTAAGATAGAAAATAATTTTTGAGGCCAGATGCAGTAGCTTATGCCTGTAATCCTAGCACTTTGGGAGGCCAAGGTTGGTGGATCACCTGAGGTCAGGAGTTCAAGACCAGCCTGGCCAACATGACCATTTCTACTAAAAATACAAAAAAAAATTAGCTGGGTGTGGGGGCACAAGTCTGAGGTCCCAGCTACTTAGGAGGCTGAGGCAGGAGAATCGCTTGAACCTCGGAGACAGAGGTTGCAGTGAACTATGATCATGCCACTGCACTCCAGAGTAAGACAAGAGTGAGACTCTGTCTCAAAAAAACAAAAAGAAAAGCATTTTTATCTTGTGTAATCTAAATTTTTGTGCACAAGAGCTTTTTAGAAACTGCATAAAAACGTTTTGCCTATCATTTTGATAATGATAATCATTCGAGTTAAGTAATCATAGTGTTGTGAAGATAAAATACATTTCTCACCCTGCTTCCCAGATGAGGATACTTAATGATCTATTCTAATAATTGATGTAAAGCTGTGGAGTAAAGGTGCTGTGATAATTGATGGTAAAAGGAGGATGGTCCATCATCCTGACTGGATGTTGTGCCCATGCACAGCACTTTCCCCTTTTCTCATTGAAAACCTGTATTCTTGGGCTGGGCATAGTGACTCCTGCTTGTAATCCCAGCACTTTGGGAGGCCGAGGTGGGTGGACCACCTGAAGGTCAGGAGTTTGCAAACAGCCTGGCCAACATGATGAAACCCCATCTCTAAAAAAATAATAATAAAATAAAATAACAAAAGAAAACCTGTATTCTTTTTGACTTCTGGCCATTACTACGGACAGTTACTCAGACAAAGCCAAAAATAATATCCATATCTGAAATAAATGGGTGGATTAGTTGAAAAGATAGACACTGTATCAAGGTTGACTCGCTTTGTGGATGCTTTAACAGAAGTAACTACTGTTCATTTATGTGTTCTATCTAATGTGGCAATTTTGGTGCTTTTAATTTCTAACTTCAAGTAACCCAATTTGGAGTTGTATTTATTCTGTGACACTAAGGTTTCACCTCTGTTTCAATCAGCTACCAAGCTGTAGAATACATGAGAGGAGGAGAAGATCCAACCATAGCTTGCCAAAAAGTGATTTCCAGAATCCAGAAGTATTTTCCGGAATTCTTTGGGGCTGTTATATGTGCCAATATGACTGGAAGTTACGGTAAGTTGTGTTTGGATTTTGTATGTGTGTGAACTTCTAAATATTTAAAAAACATACTTTTTAAATATTGTAATATACAATACACTGTATTCAGTAGAAAAGGAGACTCCTTAAGCAGGCAGTGAGTGTTAACCGATGGTCTGTCAAGACCCACAGTGTTAAAAGTATACCTAAAATCCTCTTTTGGTTAACCGCTGGTAGTTATGAGCCAGGCGTTGACTATTAGTTCTTATCTTTCACATGTGTCTTAAATGAAGTTTAGCTTCAGCTCCAGTACATGTTGAGATGGGCTAATCTAGTCAAATGTTTATACTAATTAGAAATAGACAAGGATAAATTATCTTCCCTGTTTCTTTTCTATTCATTATTAAATGCCTCAGCCATTTAGATCTTCTCGGGGCTCCAAAGAACAAAACGTATTACTAATTAGTAAACCAAAGAGGTTAGCAGAATTATTTTTGCCCTGTTTGAGGCTTGTCTTTCGCTTCATTTATTTTCCATATGAGCCTATCACGGTTTCAAAGAATTTTAAGATCAGCCACTGCTGATTCTCATTAGTGAATTTTCAGATGGAGAAAATACGCAGCTTACTGATCAATATGACTTAATAGGTTGGACTGCTTATTATTGTTCTTTGATCTTTTACTTCCCACAGTTCTGTATTTGAAAAACTTGTTTGAAGAATGCTTTATTCTTTTTTAGGGATGAAGACACAAAAGTCAATAAAAATTATGAAGGGGAAAAGCTTTATGTATCAAATAAGGCAACTTTATTGATTCCCTCTTCAGAAATAAACCTTATTAGAAAGCTCAGAGTTGGATATAATGGAACGAAAAAAATGATAATTATATAATTGTGGATGAATTTATAGTTGACTCGTTTCTTACATTTAAAGTAATGACAGAAGGGGACCCTCCCCCAGGTGTTTGAGCAAGAGAAGATGGACTTGATTAGACAAAGCATGTTGACAATTACTCTTGACTCTGTGAGAGTAGAATAGGGAGCAGTGGTGGAGTGTGGGGTTAGGGATGAATGATGAGAATGTTCTAGTGGCTAGAGAAATAAAATGTGGGGGATGTGCCTGAATAGTTTTTTCTAAGAAAAAAATCAGAACAGTTACATAATAGTAGCAATGGCAGCGTGTGTATAGATAAACAACAACAACAACAAAAATCAGCCAGTTTTTTTTGAAGTTCAAAGAGTTAGCTTACCTGCCACCTCTTTCTTTTCATGGACTGTTCACGACTCAGTCCTGAGGAGGGTGACACTAGTGTGCTTCCACGTGGCTTAGTTAGATGTAAGGTATATAGCCAGTGTCTAGTCAAATCAGCAGTCTCTGTATTGGTTAGAAATACGTGCATCCTAGAGTTAACCAAACATCTTTCTCATTTTTGGCCCCAGGTGCTGCTTGCAATAAACTTTCAACATTTACCCAGTTTAGTTTCATGGTTTATAATTCCGAAAAACATCAGCCAACTGAGGAAAAAGTGGACTGCATCTAATCCATCTTTTTTGTCAACATCTATATTTAAAGAAGAAAGAAACGAAGGCTGGAAAGTCATCACTGTCATCATCTGGTGTTCCTCATGCTCTAAAGTATTTGTAAAATAAACACAAAAATAAATTTATATTAAAGTGGCAGTCTCTGTATCTGAAATTTTATTATCTATTTTTATTTAACCTTTTTTATATTCTCTGAAGATGAACATGTATATGTATATGCCTGTGTTTTGTATATATTTGTTTTAAGTGACATTTGGATTTCTGATCAGTGTTGCAAAAAATTGCTATGTTGAGATTTATTTCCACAGTGATATATTAAAGCCAAAAGAAATCATCATATTTAGAGGCTTAAAATAATTAGAGTATACACATTTTTCAGACCCCCCCAAAAAATAGCAGTGAGTCTCAGCACGATCAGTCCTGATTGAATTTTAGTATGTTACAGTAATGCATCTCTTATCACTGATTATTGGTTTTACCCAATATTCCCTAAAACCTTGAGGAAGGAAGATGATATTAAAAATATGACATGCTCTTTGTTTAGCACATATTAGAAATAAGGAGCAATCTTCTGATGAGCAATTATGTTGATTTTCTTTGCTTTTTTCCTCTGTTGGGGCTTTCATTGTGTGGGCTGAAGCCACAAAAATCTATGATCTTTTCGCTGCTAATATTTAGTATTGATCATTTCTTTTACAAATGATTTGGGGAACTTGGTCTGTACTATAGTTTTACTAATCCGTATGCAGAGGTGTGTATTGCAATTAGGAGTAAGTCAAGAAATATACACTGTTTAGCTTGGTATGTTTTCTGACTTCTGATTAACTATGACAACCCTACAGAAGGTGCTTGCGTGCTTTCTCAGTGGTATTACTCCTTCAAAGTCTTTTTAATCAATAGTCATTAACAAATACACGTGTGATATTGTCTTCAAACTTTAGTATTTCTGCTGTTTTTTTCTATGCCCATAGAAAAAATTCTTATAATTTATATAAGAATTTTTATAATTCTTATAATTTAGGGGAGAAAGCTATCATTTTAAGAACAATGTAAGGGCCAGGCACGGTGGCTCACACCTGTAGTCCCAGCACTTTGGGAGGCCAAGGTGAGCTGATCACCTGAGGTCGAGAGTTTGAGACCAGCCTCACCAACATGGCGAAACCCCTTCTCTATTAAAAGTACAACATGGAGAAACCCCTTCTCTATTAAAAGTACAACATGGAGAAACCCCTTCTCTAGCTGGATATGGTGGCATGTGCTTGTAATCCCAGCTACTCAGGAAGCTTAGGCAGGAGAATCACTTCAACCCGGGAGGAGGAGGCTACAGTGAGCTGAGATTGTACCACTGCATTCCAGCTGGGGTGACAAAACAACACCTTGTCTCAAAAAGCAAACAACAGTGTAGATCCCTTGTTCTCAGACATTGCTACATATCAGAATTACCTGGGGAGGCTCTTTAAAAATGTCTCTGTGCCACTAAATCAGATTCTCCATAAATGAGGGCTTGAAACCTGGAGCTGGCAACCACTAATGGCAGCCTGAAAGGTAATAAGGAAGCAGCCCTATGCTACACGCCCTCAGAGAGGGAATCTTATTCTTCAGGGTTTGCTGAGAGGTATGCCAACCCGCTTAAACCTGGTGCTGGACTTCGGAAAAAGAAAAAAAATTTAAACTTGTGGTTACTCCCAGGAGGCGGAGATTGCGGTGAGCCGAGATGGCACCATTGCACTCCATCCTGAGTAACAAGAGCGAAACTCTGCCTCAAAAAAAAAAAATTGTGGTTACTTTAAGATGATACTTTGGATTTGCATATTTGTTTTCTGTAAATAAATAAGGCATTCATTTACAAAATCACCAGGAAAAGGGGAATGAAGTATTCATGGCCTGTCACTTCCCAGCAAATTAGGCGTTTAGCTGATAAAAGCAATCCACTTAAAATTCTAAAAGATGTTTTCTTTTGGCTGGGTGAAGTTATGTCTGTAATCCCAGCACTTTAGGAGGCCGAGGCGGGTGGATCCCCTGAGGTCAGAAGTTCGAGGCCAGCCTGACCAATATAGTGAAACCCCGTCTCTACTAAAAATACAAAAAGTTAGCCGGATGTGATGGTGGGTGCCTATAATCCCAGCTACTCGAGAGGCTGAGGCAGGAGAATCACCTGAACCTGGGAGGTGGAGGTTGCAGTGGGCCGAGATCACGCCATTGTACTCCAGCCTGGGCAACAACAGCAAAACTCAAAAAAAAAAAAAAGATGTTTTCTTTTTAACTCACATTCTCACATTCATCCTCATAGAAATAACTTCCCTATGTATCTTAAGTAATGGAATTACTTTGGAAATACATTTTTAAAGTTTGAGTTTTGACTGGAATATTACTTAAATAATACAGACGTGTCTTGTTTCTTTTGTAAAGAATTGTTTGTGTGTCCCTAGTGATGGTGTGTAAAGAGGGTACCTCCTTAATGACACTGTGATACCAGTATTCACTGGGGTTGTGGTAATACATGTAGGGAATGGCAAAATATTAATAACACAGCTGGGAAAGAGAATTGTGAGTCAATCAGAAATACATTGAATTTGGAAGTGCTTCACTAAAATGGGAAAGGCAAGAAAGCAGCTTGGGAAGGGAGCCTTAGAAAATGTAATCATGATTTCACTTTTTATGCCAGACAGGAGCTGGTGGTTTGCCTCCCTGGTTGTATCATTGTATAGATTGCACACCTATTACATAGCATAAGGTAAGGGATCTAGTTGCAGAATTTTCTTCCCCGTTCTGGCAAGTTTGGTTGTTTTTTTTTTTCCTGTGATCTTATAAAAAATGTTCTATCACTTGCCTACTGCTAAGGTGAAATTAGATTCTCCCAAGAACATACATAGATTAAGCAAGTTTTCTAAGTGATTCTGAGAACAAACGTATTGTCGCTTAGATTTTTATTATCAGCTCTTCTATTCTCTTTCTCTCGAAACTGATAAAAATTTCAGAGATGACACATATCAAGGGACAATACATAGAGATATATGTAAATATGTATAGAGAGAACTAGAAAAGTATGTATGTGTGTGTGTGTGTGTATAGACATATATAATAAGTATATATGAGAAGAGGTGTAAGTACTGCAACCTGATTCTATTCTCTTCTGTTTTCTGCTTACACCTTTCATCTCATAACATTACTATTATAGAATAGCCTAGGAATGTAGTGGGCATAGGTTTGAGCATTCTTTTAGCTCAAATTTAACAGCCCCATTTAGAAAAAGAAAGTGATTTTGATATTAGCAATATTAAAATTTCTTGATTAATAACACAGAGGCTTCAGATAAACTTGGCTCAAGTGCTTTGTATTTTTAGCACAATAGGCAAAGAAGAAATGTTAACCATGGTATATATTAAGATTTTGGGAGTTTCATCCTCTTTATTTGCTTTGATTAATTCCTGGAACTTAAAAAAATTTTTCACTTATTTAAATGGGCAACAAATTGTAGGCTGATTCTTATTTCTGCTAACCACAGTGTACCTGTTAGTCATGGTAGTCACAGTGTAAACTGGTAGTCATAAGTCTGGTTCATCAATATTTCCAGCTCTGCCTACCTGGCACATGGTAGGATTGTTCTTTTTGGCCTCATGATTTGGTGCAGCCATGTGACATTCTGGTCTCGAGTTTTGAGCATTTATTTTCAAAACTAACAACGTGATGGTGGCTGTCCTTAAGTGACCATAATGATGAGAACCCCATGACTATAGGATGCACATGTAGTATGAACGAGAAATAAGCCTCTTATTGTGTCACAGCATAAACTAGTGCATCCCGCCTGGGCCAGGTGCAGTGGCTCATCCCTATAATCCTCGCACTTTGGGAGGCCAAGGCAGGAGGATTGCTTGAGCCCAGGGGTTTGAGACCAGCTTGGGCAACATAATTTTGTAGGGACCTGTTCTCTACAAAAAATACACAAAATTAGCTGGATGTGGTGGCTCATGCCTGTAGTTTCAGCTACCACCAAGGCTGAGGTGGTGAGATTACTTGAGCCTAGGAGGTTGAGGCTGCAGTGAGCTGAGACCATGCCACTGCACTCCACTGGATGACAAAGTGAGACCATCTCAAAAAAAAAAAAAACAGCTTAAATATGCTTAAATAGTTTCAAGAGTTTTGTGGAAGTTATTAAACTAGTGACAGATGAAACTCTCTAAAGAACAAAGGGAATTTTTTAAAAATAGATGCCTAGAAAGATACTATTAGGAAACTAATCAAGTTAAAGGTACTACTTCATAGGAAGGTTGTGGGTGACTTTATCTTAAAAATATTTGTGGCCGGGCACGGTGGCTCAAGCCTGTAATCCCAGCACTTTGGGAGGCCGAGGTGGGTGGATCACGAGAGATCGAGACCATCCTGGTCAACATGGTGAAACCCCATCTCCACTAAAAATACAAAAAATTAGCTGGGCACGGTGGCGTGTGCCTGTAATCCCAGCTACTCAGGAGCCTGAGGCAGGAGAATTGCCTGAACCCAGGAGGCAGAGGTTGTGCTGAGCCGAGATTGCACCATTGCACTCCAGCCTGAGTAACAAGAGCGAAACTCCGTCTCAAAAAAAAAAAAATATATATATAGATAGATAGATATATATATGTATGCTTTTTAAAAAGAAGCATCCATACCATAAGATTCCAACTGTATGACACCAGATAGGGCAAAACTATGAAGAGCGTAGAAAGATTGGAGGCCACCAGGAGTTGTAGGGAGGGAGGAATAAATCAACAAAACACAGACTACTTTTAGGGGAGTAGAACTATTCTCTATAATACTGCAAATGGTGGGTGTCATTTTATCCATTTCTCCAAATCCATAGAATATACAACACAGAGTGAACCCTGACATGAACTACGGACTCTGGGTAATAATGATGTGTTAATGTCAGGTGTATCAATGGTAACGTACCACTCTGCTGGGGAGTGTGGACGGTGTGGAAGAAACACTGTGTACATGTGAGGGCGGGGGATGTGGGGAAATCTTTGTCCCTTCCTCTCAGTTTTGCTGTGAACTTAAAACTGCTCTAAAAAAAATTAGTCTATTTAAAAGGAGAAAGGAAACATATATGATTCTTATGATGGAGGGGAGAAACTCAAGTATTAAAGTTCTTTCATCTGAGTATGTGCTATTGTATAAGAGTAGTCAGCATTGATTGAACACCTAACAATGGTAATCCCTTTGATGTTTTATCATTTAATTCCACCAAAAGCCAATGAGGAAGGTAATAACATCCTTGGTTTAGATAATGTTATACATAGTAGCTGCAATTCCTTCAGGCATGTACAGTGAGGGCTTTTGTTCAGGACTATCTTTTCAAGAATGTTTCTATAGCAAAAAACCTTGGAAGATTGAGATAGCGTTTCCCTCCTGGGCAAGGGGCATGTTTTTTTGCTGTCTAGTACAATAAAAATAATGTCTCCTTTTGAGGCAAAGGTAAGGCAGGTTCAAACCTGCCTAACCACCTGAACCCGCCTCTCTGTACCCCCACTGGGACCCTAGTAGAGATCAGAACATGAAAGTCATGTTGCTTACTGTGCTGTGACTAATAATGTCCTTTGTCTCTGACCTACGGGTCTCATGTTTTCTGCCTGCTTTCACAAAGCTGTGGCAAGCTAACTTGTTAGCTGGGAAGTAGGGAGAAATCTCTGCCCCTTCACAATTCTTGATACTGTCAACAGTACTTAGTAAAAGAGCCTTATTTTGTTCTTATTTGCTTTCCCTTGCAAATTGAATTTGAGATGAAAAATTGTAAACTTGCAGATAAACTGAAGATAAGAGCAAAGACTGCAAGTTCAAAACCTAAAGCATGACTTAACAAAAGCCAAGGACAACCTTCTGAGATTGTTTTATAAGTAGTTCATGTAATGAACATTGAATTAGTTGCAATAAAGTTTCCAAAAGAACCCTTATTCTGTCCAGGAATACCATCTAAAACATCTAAACGTTTACCTCTTTCCTTTGAATAAAATAATCAGATAGTAACTAATGTAATTCAAATGTAAACAGGCTGCATTTAAAATGATGAATATTCTCATCTTTCAAACAGAAAATCGGGAGACACTGTCAGTAGGAGATGAAACAGGAAACAAAGGTGTAGAGTTTACAGGTAATCAAGGAAGGATTTAGCTCACTGCACAGATTGAACTGCACTGGGGAGTGTGAGGAAAATCCTCATCATCTACACTCAGTTAATCAAAAAAGAGGTATAAGTCTCACTTCTCTTTTAGAATATGGAGGTTTTCACCAGGAAAAGTCAATCGTGATTTCTTATATGGTGTGGAGGTGGAGGGATAAGATCACTGATAATTCTGTAAGCCTTTCTCTAATAGAATTTTTTTAATCATACTTATATATTATTTTACTAACATATCAAGGCTCATTAAAGCTAACTATAAATGGTTCATAGGATCAGAATTTAGAACTAGAATACACCTTTGAGATCAGCCACAGAAGTCTAATTCCTGTAATTTATAGGTAAGCTGAGACTTAAAAGTGACTCATAACTGAGAAGGCCACATAACTAGTTAGTGTCAAGAACATGTCATTTCTCTCTGCCTGTGATCACGCTAATCCTACCAAGGGTGCACACACTGCAGTTAATTCTATCCTTCAAGAGTCTAGTGTTTCTTTTCTTCAGCAACAGCAGTAAATCATAAGTTTCTCAAATTCTAAGTCAGATATAATACTCAGATAATCTCCAGTCTAGTCATAGAATTCTGCAGAAATGTAGATCATACATAAATTATAATCCCGTTTCTATATTCTTAAACAAAATACACTGTGTTCAACACTCTATGTTCTTAATGACTCATTAGTTTTCCTAACATTTAATTTATATGCAGAATTATAGATATGGTGAATAAATTAATTGAATCCATAATTCTGATATTTTGAGCCACAAAGGATCAATCCATATTTTTAATGGCAGCTATAGAACTTAAGCCCATTTAATATGGACTATTAAATACAGAATAATTTATTTTTATTTTATTTATTTATTTTTGAGATGGAGTTTCACTCTTTTTGCCCAGGCTGGAGTGCAATGACACCATCTGGGCTCTCTGCAAACTCCACCTCCCGGGTTCAAGTGATTCTCCTGCCTCAGCCTCCAAATAGCTGAGATTACAGGTGCGCGCCACCACGCTCAGCTAATTTTGTATTTTTAGTAGAGAAAGGGTTTCACCAATTTGGCCAGGCTGGTCTCAAACTCCTGACCTCAAGTGACTTGGTCGGCTTGGTCTCCCAAAGTGCTGGGATTACAGGCAATAACCACCATGCTAGGCCTAGAGTACTTTTAAAACATATATTTTGTAACATTTGGTTGAATTATTTGATATCTTCACATAAAAAGATGACTTGAAGGTAAGTTTTCAGCTAAAATGCAAAAACCATGATAATACCTACTACTTTCTCTGGATTTGGTTCATTTTGTTCATAATTAAGTGGACATAGCTCACCCAGGTGTCTCATTTAGCCACGTTGGAAAGGAACCGCTAGCTGCTATTATTCAATTGAATCCACAGTCCATTGCAAACTAAATAATCCCCTAGTCAGTAGAATATTTTGAAGCCAAATTATACAAGTCAAGTAGAAATTCTATGGCAAACATACAAAATGGAAGGGAAGGAAGTCTCTCAATATGAATATGAAGAATAGGACAGGCAGAAATACATAAACATCTTATCATCCAAAATTGATTGAGAATACCCCTCTCTCCAACACTCTGGAGGATCCTAGATATTCTCAGAGGATCCAATCATCAAATGAAGATTGGAGCAGTGTTGTTTACTGAGATACTAGGTAGTGTCAGAAAAGGTTAGTCTTCTGAACAAGCCTTTCTGAATTAATTACAATATCTGATAGTGTGGTTTGGAAACTGACCTACTGTGCCATGGTGATCCTGGCATCAGAGGTCTCTAGGGGGTTGACTGAGGCCTTTGCTAATTCTGCATTACAGCTCAGTCCTGGTTCCTTCCTTGTCCTTCCACAGGAGGTGCTTACAAGAGCACCTCCCAATAAACCCTCAGGCAAAACTGTGTCTCAAAATCTCTTTTCCTGGGAACCTAACCTGCAATGACATTCATAACGATGTATTTCAGTGTTGAATCCCTGGACACACTCTGAAGTTATTCAACATATACAACTGGAGGATACCAGTACTGCTGGAATCGGAAGGTGCGCGAAATACATATTCCCAGCTATGCTACCTGAACTCGGCAACCAAGACTGGTAAGCTTCAGTTTTATTATCTGTAAGATTTAGTGCTTTGTATACATACAATAAAATACTATTCAGGCTTCAAAAGGCAGGAAATTCTGATACATGCTTCAGTGTGAATGAACCTTGAGGAAATTGTGCTAAGTGCATCAAAGCAGTCACAGAAGGACAAACACTATGATTCCACTTACGTTAGGTACTTAGAACAGTCAGATCCATAGAAACAGAAAGTAGATGAGTGGTTGTCAGGGGCTGAAGAGAAGAAAAAAGGAGAGTCGTTTAATGGGTACAAAGTTTTAGTTAAGGAAGATGAAAATGGTTAATGATGGTTAAGATGGTAATTTAGTAATAATCATGGTTAAGATGGTAAATATTCTGTTATGTGTATTTTGCTGTCAAAAACAGGAAGAAAAAAAAGAGGTGATTGATTTTATAACTATTTCCAAGACTTAACCCTTGATTAGGGCCTCATAAATATCCCTCTCTTTCTTCCATCTTGTGTTGAGACTGAGTTGTCTATGTAATTTATTATAATATCTCGAGTTTCTGGCCACTCCAGTTGTAAAGATTCACTTACATTCGGTCCTATCACTAGTTAGCTATTGGAAGGGCATATAGAGTAGAATAGGGCTTTTACAAGAGTCATTCTTTTAGTCATTTCAGTATTTCAATCGTTTATATTAATTACTAAATATAAAGTAGTTAATCATTATTTCATGTCTAAAACATGAAGTTTTGGTTTAAAAAGTTGATTCCAGACAGGCACGGCGGCTCACACCTGTAATCCTAGCACTTTGGGAGGCTAAGATAAGCAGCTTACTTGAGGACAGGAGCTTACAACTAGCCTGGCCAATATGGTAAAACCCCGTCTTTACTAAAAATACTAAGCATTAGCCAGGCATGGTGGTGCACACCTGTAATCGAGTTACTCAAGAGGCTGAGGCACCAGAATCACTTGAACCCAGAAGGTGGAGGCTGCAGTGAGCCAAGACTGCACTACTGCACTCCAGCTTGGGTGACAGAATTAGACACTGTCTTAAAAAAGAAAAAAAAAGTTGATTCTAATAATATGAAAGTACAGACTTATTCCACACAAAGATGTGGGGCAGAGGCCACAATGTGCCAGCCCTCTGGCCAAATATGTATCTCCATATACATTTTGTCTAGCTAGCCCGGCATTTTAAAATATTTGAGTTTTTGGCTGGCCACAGTGGCTCATGCCTGTAATTTCAACACTTTGGAAGGCCAAGCTGGATGGATTACTTGAGATCAGGAGATCAAGACCAGCCTAGCCAACATAGTGAAACCCTGTCTCTACTAAAAATACAAAAATTTACTGGGCATGGTAGCCCAAGCCTATAATTCCAGCTACTTGGGAGGCTGAGGCAGGAGAATAGTTTGAATCCAGGAGGCAGAGTTTGCAGTGAGCTGAGTGCTCACCACTGAACTCTAGCCTGGGCAACAGAGCTAGACTTTGTCTCAAATATATTTATTTGAAACAAATATTATAAAATATTAATATTTAATATATTTGTTTCAAATATTAAAAAATAATAATTTTAAAAATTATATACCCTCTCACCATTCCTTTTCAATGTTGCATTGGAAATCCTAGCTAGTACAATAAGACAAGACAAGAAAAGAAAACTTATCCAGATTTGGAAGAAATAAATAAAACTGTCTTTGTTTGTAGATAATATGAAAGATTGTCTACATAGAAAATCTGAAAGAATCAACAATAAGTCTACTGGAAATAAGCTGTTAGAGGAAGACAGAAGCATTCAAGGTTAGTATTCAGAAGTCAGTCACTTTCCAATATGGAATCAATGGACAAATGGAATTTAACATTATAAACAAAATAATGCTTATCACCAAAGGCATGAAATAATTACATATAAATCTAACAAAAATATGTACAAGATCTATATGAAGGAGACTATAAAACTCATGTTTTAAAAAAGTCAAGGAAGAACTAAATAAGTTGAGAGATATTCCATATTCGAGGATAGAAAGACTCAATACTGCCAAATGTCAGGTCTTCCCAACTTGATCTACAGATTCAATACAATTCCACTCAAAATTCCAGCAAGTTATTTCATGTATATTGAAAAACTGATTCTAAAATGTATATGAAGAAGTAAAAGACCAAGAATAGCTATCACAATATTGAAGGAGATGAATAGTCGAAAGTCTGACCCTACTCAACTTCAAGACATTAAAAAAAAAAAGAGTAACTAAGATATTGTGGTTTTGTCAACAGAATAGACAAATAGATCAATAGAACAAAATAGAGAGACCAGAAATAAACCCACAAAATAGTCAACTGATCTTTGACAAAGGAGCAAAGACAATACAACAGACAAAAAAATAGTCTCTTCAACAAATATTACTAGACCAACTAGACATATACATGCAGAAAATTGAATTGAGAAACAAAACTTACACCCTTTCACAATATCAACTCATAATAGAGCATATACTTAAATGAAAAATGCAAAACTATAAAACTCCTAGAAAATCTAGAGGGTCTGGGTATGGCAACGACTTTTAGATATAACACCAAAGGCAAGATACATGAAAAAAAATTGATGCACTGGATTTTAAGACTTCTACTCTGTATTAGACGCTTCCAAGAGAGTGAGAAGATAAGCTACAAGCTGGGAGAAAACGTTTGCAAAATACTTGGCTAATAAAGGACTGTTATCCAAAATATACAAAGAACAATAAGTAAATAGACAGCAAGATTTTAAAATGAGCAAGACTTGAAAAGACGCTTTGCTAAAGAAGATAAACAGATTGCAAGTAAGCTTATCAAAATCTGAGGCTCATCATATGTTATTAGGGAAATGCAAATTAAACAATGATGAGATACCATTATCTACCTATTAGAATAGCCAAAATCCAAGCAAAACACTGACAACATCAAATGTTGGGGAGGATGTGGAGCGACATGAACTTGCATTTATTGCTGGTGAGAATGCACAGTGGTACATGTAAAATAGAATACAATCTGGCAGCTTCTTACAAAACTAAATATGCTCTTACCATGTGATCCAGCAACCACCTTCCTGGGTATTTACCCAACTGGGTTGAAAACTTGTGTCTACACAAACACCTGTACCTGGATGCTTATAACCATTCTATTCGCAATTGCTGTGACTTGGAAACAACCGAGATGTTCTTTGCTAGATGAGTGAATAAATACATTGTGGTACAATAAATATTAACTATTCTATATAATAAATACATATAAATACTTATTATTTACTTAGTAGTAGTAGTAAAACATCTACTGCTTAAAAGAAATCAGCTTTTGAGCCATGAGAAACATGGAGAAAACTTAAACGCATATTACTAAGAGAAGGAAGCCAATCTGAAAAGGGTATGTACTGTATGATTCCAATCATATGATATTCTGGGAAAGCAAAACTATGGTGACTATAAAAAGAGCAGTGGTTGCCAGGAGTGATATGGAGGAAGGGATGAATAGGCAGAACACAGAGGATTTTCAGGGCAGTGAAAGTACATGTCATTGTACATTTGTCAAAATCCATAGAATGTACACCAACAGTAAATGCTAATGTTAACTCTGGACTATGGATGTGGTTCCTGGATTGTAACAAAGGAATCACTGTGGTGGGGGATATTGATAGGGGCAGAAAGTGGGGAGGCAGGGGTCTATGCGAACTTTATGTTTTCCTTGATTTTGCTGCAAACCCAAAGCTGCTCTTAGAAGACTATTTTAAAATGGTCTATCTAAAATAATCCATATTTCCAACTTCTCTGAAAACCTGGAAGACCAGTCAACATTAAGGTTGCATTCCACATGGTGGTGATCACCAGGACATGTGTATGAGCTGCCCCCTGGGATGGACACAGGCTCTCAGTTTTGTCAGTATCCACCAAGACTGCATTATTCCTTTACATTACCTGCCTAACCATGGATATTTGAGTCTGTGACTCCTGCTATGGGGGAATCATAATGGTTTCATTTCATTTCTCATTTGTATATCCCACTTGGAGATGTGACACTTCAGTTACAGTAGAAAAAGCATCAACTGGAAGTCAGAACTCAGAGGTTCACAGTGATGATGACTCCAGAATTCCAAACAGAAGAGAGGGACAGCAATCCCACTGGAACAGGACCTAGGGAGTTACTGTAACTGAATTTGCATAACAAGCACATGCCCTTTTATGTGGGCCTGCTTTGGCAGGCTGATGGGGAACTGAAAGGGCTGCCTCCAAAACCACCTTTTGGCATTGATACTGGCTCACACTCAGCACTAGTTAGGGGTCTTAGGCTCTTTCTCTGAACATTAGGTTTCTACAGCTGAACCAAGAGGGTAAACTAGAGACTATCTACTGTAAGCATAGTCCCCAAACCAATACCATCAGCATCATTAAAGAGCTTAAAAAATGCAGGATATCAGACCCTTCTCGTACCTACTGAATCAGAAACTGCATTTTCACAAGATCTAATGTACTGATTCACATGCACATTAGAATTGAGCAGCACTGAGCTAGATGATCCCTAGTTCTTTTCCCGAGTTAGCCTTGAATTAGAAAGAACAGACTGGGCGCAGTGGCTCATGCCTGTAATCCCAGCACTTTGGGAGGCCGAGGCAGGTGGGTCACCTGAGGTTGGGAACTCAAGACCAGCATGACTAAGATGGAGAAACCTGTCTCTACCAAAAATACAAAACCAGCCAGGCGTGGTGGTGCATGCCTGTAATCCCAGCTACTCAGGGATTAGAGGCTGAGGGAGGAGAATTGCTTGAACCCAGGAGGTGGAGGTTGCAGTGAGCTAAGACTGTGCCATTGCACTCCAGCCTGAGCAACAAGAGTGAAACTGTCTCAAAAAAACAAAACAAAACAAAACAAAACAAAGAAAGAACAAACAAAAAAGAAAGAAAGAACAATAACATTGGAACTCTATACCCCTAAATTAGAATTCCTCTTCTGCTACTGCATGATCTATGTGGCATTGGAGAAAGTACTTGACTTCTCTCAGCCTTTTTCCCATCTGTCAAATGAGGGATATGAATACATGCTTTAAAAGGCCAATGTAGCAATAATAAACTATGAAGCACCTACCAGAGTGTCTAACATACAGCAAGAATTTAACACATTTTAACTCTCCTCCCTTGCCTGCTCTCTCCTGTAGAATCCATATTCTACAATTCTATGGCTCCCATTTCCTGCTGGTGATCTAATTTCCTACTGCTGTTGTCCCTAACTTAAGAAGAAAATAAACAAAGGACAAAATCTTGCAAAAGTAACATCCTATTCTGGAAACCAGTAGTTATTGTGTGTCAGCACGTGGAATTAATTCAGGTCTTGATATGCAATATCCCTTAGAAATAAACAAACTGGCTTCTTTCTCTACAAGTGTCAGTTCAGCTAGAGACCATCAAACTTAACATTTTTGTTCTTCGAATTATCAAAATGGTGCTGTTGCTTGGAGGCAAGATGCGTGCATCCCTAGAGTGTTGTCTCAAAACAAGATTGTTGACCCAATTACCTTTTAAGTGTTACAGTCTTCCCAAGTAACCCTGAAGAAATCTGTTTATTGTAAAGAGTTGTTAGGGGAGAGAAATGCCTCCCAAGATATCTACTTTAATGCTATTCCATTGTATCTTGAGGTGATATGTTTTATCTTTTACTGAATATGTTATTATTCAAAAATTGCTCACTTATCTTGCACTCTTCATTTTGAATTCAACTACTTTGTGACTTTTCTGTGAATCTTTTATGAACAAGGTCTCTGGTGGGTCCTATTTAATTGGTTAAGGATTATCAGCAGAGAACACTGTCAAAGCTCCAGACAGTCTTTCTTTCAAAAAATCATGGCACAAAACTTTCCTAGGGATAGGATGGATGCAGATAAAAACAAACCATGCCCACAAATGCCATTTGAACTTGACTTGTACAATCAGAAGGTGCTTCAAGTGCTCCATTAACAGTCATTTCCTAGAACGGCTTTGTTTTTTAAAACTGAATTACTTGTGTCATGATTACGACAAAGCTGGCTGAAAGAAGAAAGGGGATTGGAGATCTTTGCTTATAAAATGCTCTTGTAGCTGTTCTTTCAGGACGTAGATTTACAGAAGAATCAAATTCAAGAGCCTCTGAAGCGGTCCCTTCTGTCATCTTATAAATCCAGACAATATTTTTGTTACCCAGTGTAGAAAAATGTGCATCAACACGCACAACCACCCACTTGTCACATGGACAACATTTCCTCCTTTTTTTTCCCTCCTCCCTAGGTTACTGTCTAACCCATAGAATTCGGCTCACGTCTGTAATCTCAGCACTTTGGAAGGCCAAGGCAGGTGGATCACTTGACGTCAGGAGTTTGAGACCAGCCTGGCCAACATGGCAAAACCCCATCTCCACCAAAATATACAAAAATTAGCCGGGCGTAGTGGTGGGTGCCTGTAATCCCAGCTACTTGGGTGGCTGAGGCAGGAGAATTGCTTGAACCTCAGAGGCAGAGGTTGCAGTGAGCCAAGATTGCATCACTGCACTCCAGCAGGGGTGACAGAGCAAGACTCTGTCTGAAAAAAAAAAAAAAAAAAAAAAAACAGAATTCATGCGTTAGGACATGTTGGCCTTGTTCAAAGTATTTCTAGACCCACATCCTTCCATTTCTAGCTCACACTTATGAGTAGTTTCTCAATTCTTTCTCAATGCTCATATCACAACATGAACAAATGTTTTGTAGATTTTGCTACCTGTATCCTTGGATAGCCACCCTGGCTACTGTGATCATTACTACATTTGTAATGAAAAGGTATTTCTAGTCAGGTGTGGTGGCCTACACCTGTAATCCCAACATTTTGGAAGGCTAAGGCATAGGCAACATAGCAAGACCCCATCTCTACAAAAGAAAAATTTTAAATATCCTGGTATGATAGTACATGCCTGTAGTATTAGCTACTCTGGAGGCTGAGGTGGGAGGATCACTTGAGCTCAGGAGTTTGAGGCTGCAATGAGCTATGATTGTACCACTACATTCAAGCTTGGGTGACAGAGTGAGACCTTACCTAAGAAAAAAAGTATTTCTAAATGCAAGCATACCTCATTTTATTGTGCTTCATTTTATTACTCTTTGCAGATATTGTAATATTTTACAAACTGAAGTTTTGTGGCAACTTTGCACTGATAGCAAGTCTCTCTATTCATTTTTCCAACAATATGTGCTCGCTTTGTGTCTCTATGTAACAACGTGTTAATTCTCACAATATTTCACACTTTTTCATTATTGTTTTATCTAGTTATAGTGATCTGTGATCAGTGATCTTTGAAGTTACCACGGTAATTGTTTTGGGGCCCCGCCAACTGTGCATATTTAAGACAGCAAATTTAATCAATAAATGTGTGTGTGTTCTGACTGTTTTCACCCTCTGGCAGTTCTCCCATCTCTCTTCTCCTCCAGGCTTCCTGTTCCTCAAGACAAAACAATATTGAAATTAGGACAATTAACAACCCTATAATAGTTTCTACATGTTCAAGTGAAAGAAGAGTCACATGCCTCTCACTTTAGATAAGAAGCTAGAAATGATTAACCTTAGTGAGGAGGGCAATGTCGGAAGCCAAAATAAGTCAAAAGCTGAGCCTCTTGTGCCAAATAGTCAAGTTACGAACGTAAAGGAAAAGTTCTTGAAGGAAATTAAAAGTGCTACTCACAAAACAGCACACACAAAAGATAAAAGAGAGAAACAGCATTATTGTTGATATGGAGAAAGTGTGAGTGGTCTGGATAGTAGATCAAACCAGCTGTAACATTCCCTTAAGCCAAAGCCTAATCCAGAAACAGGCCCTAGTTGTCTTCAATTTCATGAAGGCTGAGAGAGGTAAGAAAGCAGGAGAAGGTCGGGCACGGTGGCTCAAGCCTGTAATCCCAGCACTTTGGGAGGCCGAGGCAGGTGGATCACGAGGTCAAGAGATCGAGACCATCCTGGTCAACATGGTGAAACCCCGTCTCTACTAAAAAATACAAAAAATTAGCTGGGCATAGTGGCACGTGCCTGTAATCCCAGCTACTCAGGAGGCTGAGGCAGGAGAATTGCCTGAACCCAGGGGGCGGAGGTTGCAGTGAGCCGAGATGGCGCCATTGCACTCCAGCCTGGGTAACAAGAGCAAAACTCTGTCTCAAAAAAAAAAAAAAAATGCTGGAGAAGAGAAGTTGGAAGCTATCAGAGGTTTAAGGAAAGAAGCTGTCCCCATAACATGGAAGTGCAAGATGAAGCAGCAAATGCTAAGGTAGAAGCTACAGGAAGTTATCCAGAAGATCTAGCTAAGATAATTGATGAAGGTGGTTACACTAAACAACAGATTTTCAAGTTGCGTTTATTGAAAGAAGATGCTATCTAGTACTTTCATAGCTAGAGAGGAGAAGTCAAGACCTGGTTTCAAAGTGTCAAAGGACAGGCTGACTCTTAGTAGGGGCTAATGCAGCTGGTGACCTGAAGTTAAAGCTAGTGCTCATTTATTATTTCAAAAACCCTGGGGCCCTTAAGAATTATGCTAAATCTACTCTGCCTGTGCTCTATAAATGGAACAACAAAACCTGGATGACAGCATATCTGTTTATAGCATATTTTAAGACCACTTTTTTACACTGTTTACAGCATGTTTTAAGCCCACTTTACTGAATATTTTAACCCCAATGTTGAGACCTACAGCACAGAAAAGGATTCCTTTCAAAGTATTACTGTTTGTAGCTGGTCAGGCATGGTGGTTCATGCCTTTAATCCCAACACTTTGGGAGGCTGAGGTGGGTAGATCGTGAGGTCAAGAGATCGAGACCATCCTGGCCAACATGGTGAAACCCCATCTCTACTAAAAATACAAAAATTAGCTGGGCATAGTGGTGAGTGCCTGTAGTACCAGCTACTTGGGAGGCTGAAGCAAGAGAATCACTTGAACTCAGGAGGCAGAGGTTGCAGTGAACCAATATCACACCACTGCACTCCAGCCTGGTGACAGCAAGATTCTGAGAAAGAAAGAGAGAGAGAGAGAGGGAGAGAGAGAGAGAGAGAGAGAGAGAGAGAGAGAGAGAGAGAGAGAGAGGAGAGAGAGAGAGAGAGACAGAGAGAGAGAGAGAGGGAGAGAGAGAGAGAGAGAGACAGAGAGAGAGAGAGAAAGGAAAGAGAGAGAAAGAGAAAAAAGAGAAAGAAAGAAAGAAACAAGGAAAGAAAGAACAAAAAAGAAAAAGAACTATATTTCATAAGGCTGTAGTTGTCATAAACAGTGATTCCTCTGATAGATTGGGGCAAAGTAAATTTAAAACCTTTCAGGAAAGATTCACCATTCTAGATCCCATTAAGGACATTCATGCTTGATGACAGGAGGTCAAATATCAATACAGCAGGAGTTTGAAAGAAGTTAATTCAGGCTCTCATGGATGATTTTGAGGGGATTGAGACTTCAGTAGAGAAAGTAATCGCAGATGTGGTAGAAATAGCAAGAGAACTAGAATTAGAAGTGAAGCCTAAAGATGTGACTGCATTGCTACAATCTCATGATAAAACTTTAACAGATCAGAAGTTGCTTCTTATGGAGGAGCAAAAAAGCAGTTTCCTGAGAGGGACTCAACTCTTGGTGATTATGTGAACATTGTTGACATGACAATAAAGAATTTAGTCTTCCGTTAACTTATTTGTTAAAGCAGTGACAGGATTTAAGAGGATTAACTCCAGTTTTGAAAAGTCCTACTGTGAGGCTGAGGTGGGTGGACCACAAGGTCAAGAGATCGAAACCATCCTGGTCAACATGGTGAAACCCCGTCTTTACTAAAAATACAAAAATTAGCTGGGCATGGTGGCGCACGCCTGTAGGCCCAGCTACTCGGGAGGCTGAGGCAGGAGAATTGCTTGAACCCAGGAGGCGGAGGTTGCAGTGAGCCAAGATCACGCCATTGCACTCCAGCCTGGGTAACAAGAGTGAAACTCCATCTCGAAAAAAAAAAGAAAAGTCCTACTGTGAGTATAATGCTATCAAACAGCATTGCATGCTACAGAAAAATATTGTATGAGAGGAAGAGTCAATCAATATAGCAAATTTCACTGTTGCCTTATTTGAAGACATTGTCACTGGCACCCTAACCTTCAATAACTACCACTTGATCAGTCAACAGGCATCAATACGGAGGAAAGACCCTCTTACTAGCAAAAAGATTATAACTTGCTGACAACACAGATGATTGTTAGCATTTTTTAGCAATAACGTATTTTTATTTTATCTTATTTTATTTTATTGTAGAAATGAGGTCTCACTATGTTGCCCAGACTGGTCTCAAACTCCTGGCCTCAAGCAATCCTCCGGCCTCAGTCTCCCAAGTAGCTAAGACTACAGGTGCCCACCACCACACCAAGCTAATCATTATTCTTTATTTTTGTAGAGATGGGGTCTTATACAATGTCTCAGGCTGATCTCAAACTCCTGGCTCCAGCAAAATCTTTCATCCTTGGCTTCCCAAAATGTTAGGATTACAGGCATGAGCCACCGCACCTGGCCTATTTTTAAATTAAGTTATGTACATTATTTTTTTAGACATCATGCTATTGCACAACTAATAGACTACAGTATAAACATAAGGTTTTTGAGACAGGTTCTCACTCTGTTGGAGTGCAGTGGCATGATCATGGTTCACTGTAGCCTTAACCTCTCTGCCTCAAGTGATCCCTCTGCCTCTGCCTCTGCCTTCCAACGTGCTGAGATTACAGGTATAAGCCACTGTGCCTGGCCTATAACTTTTATATGCACTGGGAAACCAAAAAACACTGTGTGATTAGGTTTATTGCAATATTTGTTTTATTGTGTTGGTCTGGAACCAGACCCACAATATCTTGGAGGGGTGCCTGTAGTATTAAACTTAGAAGTGATGGCCGAGGCAGGTGGATCACAAGGTCAAGAGATCGACACCATCCAGATCAACATGGTGAAACCCCATCTCTACTAAAAATACAAAAAATTAGCTGGGCGTGGTGATGGGTGCCTGTAATCCCAGCTATTCAGGAGGCTGAGGTGAGAGAACTGCTTGAACCCAGGAGGCGGAGGTTGCTGTGAGCCGAGATCGCGCCATTGCACTCCAGCCTGGGTAACAAAAGCGAAACTCCGTCTCAAAAAAAAAAAAAAAACTTAGAAGTGATAAGGAAGACAATGTCAGCATCTTTAATTTAAT
The DNA here is from genome assembly GCF_049354715.1 of Callithrix jacchus. Classification (NCBI taxonomy): domain Eukaryota; kingdom Metazoa; phylum Chordata; class Mammalia; order Primates; family Cebidae; genus Callithrix; species Callithrix jacchus. Next base: position 13,855,599 of record NC_133504.1, read on the forward strand.
TCTAAAAAATTTTATGCTATTATGCTTACACATTACCCAAGCTATTTTAATAGCTTATAAAATCATTTTTTAGACAAAATTGGAATTCAAAATTAGGACTACTGTCAAAATCAAAACCTGGGCAATATTCTGCATGATACCATAAGTTGAATGCAGGGAAAGCAAGCTGATTCTAATATTTCTCTAAATTAAATATCATTAAGAAGATACATATTCTGCCAATGTGTTTATATCAGGTATTCCAAAACCTAATACTGCCTCAACAATTTTCTGGTTGTCTGTAATTTATAGCTTATCATTCTATTTCTCTTCACTATTCTGTTGGATACAGCAGCCCTCTGCTGTTTAAGATATATGGAAAGTGTTTGTCAGCTTTGAGAATGTTTTGTATTGACACAGTCAATCATCAGAATTAAATATAATCACATTATTTTTAAATTATGCCTCATTCAGCATATTCTGGATTTACAATGTCTTTAAAGATATCTTTATACCTATTGTGTCTACACTTTAGAAAATCAGTCTCAGTCATTTGTCTCTTCAGGAAATCCATTCATTAATCTCAGCACATCTAAGTTGGGGTTTCTCCCAAACCTGCTTTTATTTTGGCAACTCCTAGTCAGTAGTTAACAGAGAGGACTGTTTCCACTACTTCTGCCACATGAGAGATACATTTTCACCAGGGAATGGGACTAGAACTGTCCACTCCAAACACAGATACCTTCCCCCTTCTCTTGAGATTTTGATCTACTTGGGAAGAATGGCTCAAAGGGTCAGGGACAGTTGAAAGAACTTGCACGGGGGGCAATTTTTATATATCTCTTTCACCTGGGAGATTTTTCATAAGCCAGCTCAGAGCCTCACTGCTTGCTATGCAATACAGAAATAACTGGGTAAGTCTCTCATAAATTGAATTGAACTGACCATGGATTTGAAGTTACTGCCTTTCCCACTGAGTTAAAGCCAAATAGAGTTGCCTCCCTGGGCTAGGCTTTGATCAGTAACACAGTACTTTCCTCTTCCTGACTTAAATGCATCCAGTCCCGAGCTCGGGTTTTATTTAATGTTCTTGTTCACCTCACTGGAAATGCTTTAACTCTGGCACCTGCTGGCTGTGAAAGTGATTAGGATTTCATGGGACCAGAGCATTTCATTTCTAGTAAGCCACACCACGGCCCATAAATTAATACAGGATTACACTTCAGCATTTACTCTGCAGGCTTGTTTTGAACTGAAAAGGAAAGGCAATTGAAGGATGAAGAAAAAAGAAGAAAATGATGAGATGAAAAGTGAACAGTGTTAAGAAACCTGACAGGATGCATTAGCATAAGCACTTTCTTATGAGGAAACTGAAAGACTTACAACACTACACCATTGTACCTTGTTAATGCTCACAAGTATCATCCCTTCCTCTCCAAACCTGACTCGTTTTACATGTGGAAAAGATCATACCCTCCATCAAAATGTATATTGGTAATCTCAAGTCTCTCTGAAAGCCAGTTCAGAAATCGGAGTCACAATTCCTGCTGAGCTCAGCCTTTGCAGCACTCCCACCAAGGTGCCAGAAATACATGAATAAAGCTGTCTTCATATTGCACTCCAGCCTGGGTGACAGAGTGAGACTCCATGCAAGAAAAAAAAAAAAAAAAAAAGCTTTCTTAGACTTGCCAGGCCAACACATCCAAAGACGAACACTACCAATTGGCCTCTGTCAATATCAAGAGAAGAAGGCAAATCAACCCGCTATGCTCTGTCTTAATTCTAAACCCCACAAAGAGTCAAAGATAATAAACATGTTATTGTTGGCAAACTATGGCCTACAGGTCACATCTAGGCCATAGCCTGTTTCTGTACAGCCTGTGAACTGAGAATGAGTCCTACATTATTGAAAGGTTGCAAAAAGAATCAAAATAGCAATAATATTTGTGACGTAATAAAATCATCTGAAACACAAATTTCAGTGACATCGGTAAAGTTGTATTGGAACAGAGCCACACCTATTTTTTTGTGTATTATTGTTGACTGTTCTTGTATTACGATGACAGAGTGAAGTAGTTGCCACAGAGATCTCTAAAATATTTACTGTATGACTCTTTACAGAATAAGTTTGTCGACTTGTTCTAAGCCACCAAGTTTTGGGTTGATTAGTTACACAGTAATCAATAAACAGCAGTATTCTAAGTCAAAAGTCAATACTACTATTGCAAATGAAATTCATGAGAAACACCTTTAATATAATAATGTCTTAACTACATACCTTTATAGTTGATTTAAAAGAAAACCAATAACTGAAAAACATTTAACACTGAACTGCCTGAATTTTTTTCTTATTTATTGCATAGCATGGCAACACTTTGTTCCAGTGAGGAGCAGGATAAATGGAGCTTTGCTTGAAGTCCTACCATATACCAGGCACTGTATTAGGCCACAGAGAAGCAATGGCAAGTAAAACAGATAAAGACCCTGCCTTCCTGGAGCTTATAGTCAAATGGAGAAGAAAGCAAGTAATTTCACAAAAAAATCTGCAATAAGATGATAAAAAAAATTGTGTACAGTCATTCATGACTCTAATGGGGACTGTTTGTAGGATATACTTAGAGCAGAAGCCAGATAGAGTGAGCTCAAGATGACTGGAGGTGGGGCAAGATAAAGAGTCAAGAAAAATTACTTGAGTAGTTGACTGAGCTGGGCATGGTGGCACGTGCCTGTAATCCCAGCTACTCAGGAGGCTGAGGTGGGAGAACTGCTTGAACCCAGGAGGCGGAGGTTGTGGTGAGCCGAGATCGCACCATTGCACTCCAGCCTGGGTAACAAGAGAGAAACTCCATCTCAAAATAAAAAACAAACTTAGAAGTGATAAAAAAGACAATGTCACCATCTTTAATTTAATTCTAAAAAATTTTATGCTATTATGTTTACACATTACCCAAGCTATTTTAATCGCTTATAAAATCATTTTTTAGATAAAATTGGCATTCAAAATTAGGACTACTGTCAAAATCAAAACCTGGGCAATATTCTGCATGACACCATAAGTTGAATGTAGGGAAAGCAAGCTGATTCTAATATTTCTCTAAGTTAAATATCATTACGAAGATACTTATTCTGCCAATGTGTTCATATCAGGTATTATTTCTGCCTTTGAGGAGAAAAAAAAACTGCGTACACAGAAAATTGTGTACAAAAACACTGTATACCAGGAAGATCTGACCTTGCCTTTGCAAGAGCTAAGCTTTCCCTAAAGATGTGATATGTGAGTGGAGATTCTAATGGTAAAATAGAGTTAATTAGGCAAATTAGGTGGGGGTGGTGAAGAGAGGAGACTCTTTTAGACTGAAGGAGTGTGGCACATCTGAGAAACCAGAAGGTTAGTGTGGCTAGAGACAAGAAGGGTACAAGATAAAGCCCAAGATCGTAGGCCTGTGCAAACTATATCACTGGTTTTAATTTTTATGCTAAGATTGTTATAGTATAAGTAGTAAGGAGAAAGAGATGGATCTGGGCTTCAATGTAGTCAGGTTCACAATTGAAAAACCATTTTGCAGCCAGGCACAGTGGTTCATGCCTGTAATCCCAGCACTTTGGGAGGCCCAATCGGGTGGATCACGAGGTCAGGAGTTCAAGACCAGCCTGGCCAAGATTGTGAAACCCATCTCTACTAAAAATACAAAAAATAGCTGGGTGTGGTGACAGGCACCTGTAATCCCAACTGCTTGGGAGGCTCAGGCAGAGAACTGCTTGAACCCAGGAGGCAGACGTTGCAGTGATCCAAGATTGTGCCACTGCACTCCAGCCCTGGTGACAGAATGAGACTCTGTCTCAAAATAAATACACAAAATAAAAAAGAAGAAAAAAATCATTTTGCAATATGTAAAACAAAAAAGGTTGGTAGACAGATAATAATATTACACAGAATGGAAAAATGGAAGTATTGGTGACAATCGGTGTAGGGAAAATACAATTTAAAACAAAATCTTCTTCCAACTCAGAAATCCTTTCAACAAAGAAAAGAAAGAAAACATTTTTAAAAAGTATTTGAGCGAGCAGTCCTCACAGGCATTCTGCTAAGGATTTGTAAAGACAGAAAGAAATCTCAGCCTTTTCCATAGCCAAGCAGACAGAACCAATTTCATCCATGTTCTCAAGTTAAACAATAAATAGTCCTAGAGTTAGAGGACTTGCCAGCACCATTTGTCACATATAGTTCATCCTAACTTTCTCTGGTAATTGGGACGACCATGTGTGCTGGGTAAATATGGCCTGGTCTAGAGGGAAAACACACTTCTCATATCTTTATGAGAGAAGGTTGTTTTCCAACTTGGAGAGAGGCACTCACTGAGTTTAGGCTCCTACCTTAACACAGAAACAGGGAGACTGGGTTTCTATCTCCCCAGAGGTTTACATTGCAAAAAGATGGCTCCCAGGTCTTTGAGAAAGACGTTTCCTAAATCGTAAAGCTGACAAAAGGCCTATTAATCCTCCAGGGGATTTTTTACATTTCAAAAACAGGAGAAAGTACTCAGGAGTTTTCTAAAGTAAGTGTCCTGAGATAGAGGTGAGGCGGGAGGATCTCTTTTAATTTTCAGTGGGAACAATCAAGCCTCTTACTTTCAAATTGCATTTGTCCTAACACCTGTCCAAAAGAAAACAGAAGGTATTTCAAAAAGGATGAAGTGGCAAGCCCAGTGCTTTTCCTCACAGCTGTAATCCCAGCACTTTGGGAGGCTGAGGCGGGTGAATCACTTGAGGTCAGGAGTTCGAGACAGGCCTGGACAACATGGTGAAACCCTATCTCTACTAAAGATACAAAAAAAAAAGAAAAGAAAAAAATCAGCTGGGCATGGTGACGCGTGCCTGTAATCCCAGCTACTCAGGTGGTTGAGGCAGGAGAATAGCTTGAACTCAGGAGGCGGAGGTTGCGGTGAGCCGAGATCGCACCACTGCACTCCAGCCTGGGTAGCAAAAGCAAGACTCAGACTCAAAAAAAAAAAAAAAAAAGAGAAAGGATGAAGTGTTTGGGAATGAATAACATCTGTTGAATTTAGGGGCACAGAAGTCATTCCTGACTTCACTGGGGACTGTTTCTAGGATATACTTAGAGTAGAAGCCAGACAGAGTGAGCTCAAGATGACCAGAGGTAGGGCAAGATAAAGAGTAAAGAAAAACAACTTGAGTAGCCGACTGCAGTTGCCCTTGAGGAGAAGATAGTGCAGCACCTGGAGGGAAGTGGGTGAGTCAAAGGTTGGCTGCTTTTCCTAAAGATGAGAGGAACCTGAGTGTGGCCAAAGCCTATGTCTATGAGGAGATTCCAGTAGAAAGGGGAAAGTTAGACATTCAGAGTAGAGAAGGAATCATGGAGGGTGTGAGAGACTGGGGAAGTAAGAGAGGGTGGGATCCAAAGCTCGAGAAGGACTGAGGTTTTGTCAGGGGACAGCTCTACATCTTGGAGAGCATTGAGAACTGTGATGAACAACTTTTTAAAGGCACAGATTTTGTAATAACTAAGGACCTATTTAGAGAACTGTGGGACATTGGAACTGTGGAGGAGGGGCCCTCAGGGAGCCTTCTACTTCCAGAACAGCTATCGTAGAGAAAAATCAGAAACCATGAATAATCAATTCCCTAGTCTCCCCTGGGGGCGGGATAAAGCTGTGGAGGTCAGCCTCCCAGGGCACAGAGGTGAGCAGAGAACAGAATTAGGGAGGAAAGATTGAATGCTCGCATTCTTATTAAATCTTAATCTTTGAGTTGACTCGAATTCTGTATCAGTTTTGCTTCCTTTACACACATTCACACCAGGGATCATTAAAGCACACAGCAAAGAGAATGTGCCAAATCCACAACGCTTCCGCCGTGACTCCCTCCTGGTTCTGCTTTTGCTCTGCTATTTGCTTCTATGACTTCCCTTCTTGTGCCTTATCTTGAATGTCTGTCTTCCTCGAAGCTCTATCCTAGCCCTTATCGTCTTCTACACCCTCCCTGGGCTGTCTCATTGACTCCTATGGCTCTATGATGTCCTTGGGAAGTGATGAGTTCCACATCATCTTCTCCTGCCACCATAGTCCTTCTCTACCTGAAGGTTCAGACTTAGGGATCAACGTGTCTACTGGGAAGTTCCACTGGGATGTCCCGCAGTCATCCCAAACTCATCAGGTACAACTTGAACTCATGTTTCTCATCAAGTGTGTTCCTTCTACTGTGTTTTCTGTCTCAGGCAATGGCAACAGCATCCATCCAGCTATTTAAGAGCTTCAACATTCATTTTCTCAAACATAATCAATCGTGGGGCTCACACCTGTAATCCCAGCACTTTGGGAGGCTGAGGTGGGCGGATCACCTGAGGTCAGGAGTTGGAGACCCTGACCAACATGGAGAAACCCCATTTCTAATAAAAATGTAAAAAAAAATTAGGCAGACGTGGTGGTGCACCCCTGTAATCCCAGCTACTCAGGAGGCTGAGGCAGGAGAATCGCTTGAACCCGGCAGAGGTTGCAGTGAGCCAAGATTGCACCATTGCATTCCAGCCTGGGCAACAAGAGCAAAACTCTGTCTAAAAAAAAAAAAAAAAAATCAATTATGGAGTTCACTCTACTTCCAATATATTCCAAATCCATCTATATCTCACCATCCTCGCCAGCGATTCCTTAGGTTGGCCATGGTTTCCTCCCACGTAGATCATCCCAGCAGCTACCTAACTGATCTTACCTCTAATCATGGCTCTGCTCTGATCCATTCTCGAAACTCCAGCCACAGTAATGTCATTAGAACCCAAATGTAGTGCGTCTAATTTTGTAGTTATTACATTGATCCTAGGATCCAGGGTTAATCTATCATGTAGTTTGAAAATGTGACATGATATGGACCTTGCCAACATCACTGTGGGGCCAAGGAGAACATTCTTTGCTAATAGTCTGGGTGGTGTCACGCAGCAAGTCCTTTCTGTTTCTGTTTAGACTCTTCTTGGCCTCTCTGTGCAGGTGTGCCAGAGGCCTCTCTGTGCAGGTGTGGGGCAGGACCTTCTAGATGTGCGGCAGGACCCTCCTTGGAATGGGGCTCTTTACAAGGTAGATCAGATAATCTTTTTATGAGGAGTTTTTACACAGATGGGGAGGAAGGCAAATAAGAGTAATATGTTTAGGTTTTATAACTGGCCTTGGGGAAAAGAAATTCTGGTTTCTAAGACACACCCTGCAGATGGGTCTGAGTCTCTGTGGCTGGCCTTGGGAGGGAATGCGAGAAGAGGACAGGAGGCAGGAGGTCAGAGAAAATGTTTGCTGCTGAAGCCTTCCAATTTTGGTACTGTTTTCTGAGCCCCAACATTACCCACTCCATTTTTCACAGCTCCCAACTCCTCACTGTCTACCTCCAACCACAAACCTTTCTTCACAGGGATGACTCCTGAGTGCCCTCCACCTTCTACTTTAAACATCATTGCTTCCTACAGGGAGCTTTCACTGACTCCCTTAATCCTGATCAAGCATCCTTCCCAAGTGCTCCCTCAGCACCTGTTCACCCCCATCATAACATTTATCACACGAACTTACTATTGCCTGTGATTGTCCTTACTAGATGCTAAGACAGAGAACAAAATCTGCATTAAGTATTCTCTCCCAGTTCCGAGTGTAACGCATCCACCTTAGTGGGAAAGCCACAGATATTTGCTTGTAAAAGAAGAAAGAAAACAATGAAACGCTCATGGAGCAATGTTGGAACTGGTCATAAGGAAATTCTGCAAAAATGTAGGAGCTAAGATTGCTGATGAGGGTGGTTTAAAGGGAAGGAGAAGGCAGGCTTATTTACTATTCATGGAATTTGTAGGCAGATATCAAAAATCACTTTCCTAAGCTTGAAGTTACAGGTAGAATTAATTACATTCTAGGCTTCATAATAAAAACATGTTTATTAGTGACAAAAAAGTGATATCTGTTTTTTATTTTTGTTTTTTGATTTTGAGATGGAGTCTCGCTCTGTCACCCAGGCTGGAGTGCAGTGGCGTGATTTCGGCTCACTGCAACCTCTGCCTCTTGGGTTTAAGCAATTCTCCTGCTTCAACCTCCTAAGTAGCTGGGATTATAGGCGTGTGCCACCATGCCTGGCTAATTTTTGTATTTTTAGTAGAGACAGGGTTTCACCTTGTCAGTCAGGCTGGTCTTGTACTCCTGACCTCGTGATCTGCCTGCGTCCCAATGTGCTGGGATTACAGGCATAAGCCATCGCACCCAGCCATATCTGTTTACATTGGTATATGAGAATTAAGTAATACATGTGACAGGCTGTGAATTAGTCTGCAGTCACTCATGCCTCAGGTGTTTTCCACAAGTGTGATAATAGAAAACCATCTTGATGGTAGACAGGATTCTGAACCTAACCTACAAAATATTAAATTCAAGTTTCCTCGTAAAAATCATTTTCCTAGATGTTATTTCCCTTCTAAATACTTTAAAAGTAGAACATCAAAAATAAAGGAATTTGAACTTTTTATTTATTTATTTATTTATTTTTAAATTTTTTATTGCATTTTAGGTTTTGGGGTACATGTGCAGAACATGCAAGACAGTTGCATAGGTACACACATGGCAGTGTGTTTTGCTTCCTTTCTCCCCTTCACCCACATTTGGCATTTCTCCCCAGGCTATCCCTCCCCATCTCCCCCTCCCACTGGCCCTCCCCTTTTCCCCCCAATAGACCCCAGTGTGTAGTACTCCCCTCCCTGTGTCTATGTGTTCTCATTTTTCATCACCCGCCTATGAGTGAGAATATGCGGTGTTTCATTTTCTGTTCTTGTGTCAGTTTGCTGAGAATGATGTTCTCCAGATTCATCCATGTCCCTACAAACGACACAAACTCATCATTTCTGATTGCTGCATAATATTCCATGGTGTATATGTGCCACATTTTCCCAATCCAGTCTATCATCATTGGGCATTTGGGTTGATTCCAGGTCTTTGCTATTGTAAACAGTGCTGCAATGAACATTCATGTGCATGTGTCCTTATAGTAGAACGATTTATAGTCCTTTGGATATATACCCAGTAATGAGATTGCTGGGTCAAATGGAATTTCTATTTCTAAGGCCTTGAGGAATGGCCACACTGTCTTCCACAATGGTTGAACTAATTTACACTCCAACCAACAGTGTAAAAGTGTTCCTTTTTCTCCACATCCTCTCCAGCATCTGTTGTCTCCAGATTTTTTAATGATCGCCATTCTAACTGGCATGAGATGGTATCTCAATGTGGTTTTGATTTGCATCTCTCTGATGACCAGTGACGATGAGCATTTTTTCATATGATTGTTGACCTCATATATGTCTTCTTTCGTAAAGTGTCCGTTCATATCCTTTGCCCAATTTTGAATGGGCTTGTTTGTTTGTGAACTTTCTTTTTTATTTAACTTCTGGACTTTTTTGAAAATCAGTCTTGGAATCCAACGACAGTTCCCCTTCCTCCACTGGGTAGGAGGTGGCAAGCACTGGGATGGAGCAGGGTGAGGGCCTTTCCCTGTGTCTAGCTGGTTGCTGGTCTCACCACCCCACCACTGTTTTCTGCCACCTTGAAGAAAGGAATTGCTTCATACAATGGCTGTTAGCCTCGTGGATATTCACACATTTTCTCTCCTGAGAGAGAAGATCCTTCAGTTTTTGGAATGTCATGCGCAACATCTTGGTAGGGTGGGTAGATGTTCCTGACTCAGAGACTTCCTGGAAAGAAACAAGGAGAGAGAGAGACAGAGAGAGGAGAGAGACAGGGAGAGAGAGAGATCACATGTAAGTGGGAGGGAAACAAGCAGAAAGAGAGGGATACCTTGTGAGAATTGTCCTTGGCAAAATAACACCTTCCAAGATCCACTTCCTGATGTGACATAAATAAGAACAATGCATTTATCAAGTCAGCTTTTTTTTTTTTTTTTCTTACAATCAGGTACATTTCTAAAACCAGCATGTGTGTTTCTGCCAAATGCTTGGGAATCTTTGCTTCAGGGCATAAGGAAGATGGGGTGTGTGAATATCAGTGTGTTAAGATTTATCTGGGTCCGTTTTGCTTCCTGATTAACTTTGTGGCCAGGTGACATTATTTTCTACAACTATTATGGAAGTCGTTGTCCTTTCTTGCATTTAGAATTACTTTCATGAAACCTTTGCTCTGTTAGACCAAAGCACTAGTTTTACACTTTAACTCAGCTGAATTTACTGGCCAGTAGCCCTTTATGCATGTCTCATACCCTTACATGGAGGTTGGGGCAAAGGGTTTGTCACATCTTTCTTTCCTACAACTTCCATTCAAGTTAGCTATGAAAGCACATTATGCCACTGAATACCAGATGTGGCAGATTCTTACAGCTTTGTGAATAGATTTGCCATTTTGGGGGGGTTGCTGAGTCAGGAAATTGACATTCTACTGTTGTGCTTTTAAAAGTATTTGCTGTGACTTCAATATTTTTTCTCTGACAGTTGAAGCAGAAAGGTGGATTAGCTTTCTTGATTCCAATTATCTTCCCTGTAGTATATTGCTGATATGCTCCTGTGTCAGATAAGTTATGTGAAGTAGAAGAAAATGTCACCTGGTAAATGTGACACTGTTTGAGGGAGAGCTTGAAAGGTATTTTTTGTCATTGATGGGTCTCCAAGAACTTTTTTAAAAGACAGGTGGAATTCTTTTGAAATATTTGAAATGGGTTTTTTTTTCTGCCAAATTTGCTGAAAGATTACCATGCAAATGTCAAATTTTGTTTTTAGAAAGATATAAATTGAGATAGAGCAGTGTTCTACTTGATTTCATTCTAACATGTCAGAAAAAGGAAAACCTGAAGGAAAAATATTTAAAAGCAGCCCAAGATGGTTACAGGTTGGACATATGGTAGTGGAAAGGAAGCCTGTGAACTAAAGCTGACCCTTGTCTGCAAGGCTTGAGGCTGTCAACTATTTCACTGACCTGTACTGATTACAACCGTGCCTAGCAGATGATTCACAAGGGCATGGGAGAATTGGTCATCCCTCTCTGGTTCTAAGATGCCCACATATTCTTAAACCTTTTCCCCTCTATGCCCTAACCACATTTTTGCTGTATCTTATGTATAATGTCACTAAGCAACAAACAGGATTGTAAGATTGTTACCTTTGCTTCACTGCCCCCTTCTGCCATGTATGTGTAAGAGGAATGTATAAATGATGTGTCTCGTGTAACCCTCTTGGGGACACATCATCACCGTGTCCTGACTCTGTGTTTCCCGGGCTATCATCCTCAAATTTGGCTCAGAATAAAGCTCACTTTAAATTTCTTTATGTTATAGTGCTTGTTATTTAACCTTTTAGTCAACACATTTGAGAGTTAGATTGAAAGGTGTTCTTTGTGGCACTTGAATCTTCCTCTGATTTTTTTTTTTTTTTTCAGATTACCAGACAGCAGGTTCTATCGCAGAAAAACCAGGTTCTCATGGCTACAGGGAGAGAAAGATTAGAGACAATGATTGTGTCATCACTGGTGATCCGTGTCTATGTGCTTCTGTGCTTGCGGATTTGGTTTTTATATTTCTGAAAACTTTTGCAAAAATTATAACTGAGGAAATGATGACAGTGAAAGAAATCAGACCTAACCAACTCCATCTTGCTTCTAACCTTTAAGCTGTCCTTGTTCATTCCTGGGCATAGGCCAAACTAATTTTGGGAAGGAATTCAGTTCATGATTTGATTCTGAAATGAAATTGATAATAGCCCTTTCTGGAAAAAGAAAAAAAAAAAATCTTCTTGCCTGGGGACCGGTCTGCCTTGCAGGACTAACAGATGAGCCACAAGATTAGAAGTTACAGTTTAGGGGTCATGCAGCCTCCTGCTCCAAAATACTGGACCTCCCCAAATTGCTCCTGGGGATAACATCATTACTGTGAAACCGAAGATCAGTGCTTGAGATATTTTGCAGACCCTGTACTCATTGGAGCAGATGACACCACCCAGAGGAGTAATCTGGCTCAACGGGTTCTGCCATCCTACCCAGGAACAGAAAACAGCAAGAAAAACTCGCTTTGACCCCCTCTGATTCCATCTCCGACCTGACCAATCAGCAGTCCCCACCTCCCAAGCCTCTACCCGCCAAATCATCTTTAAAAACTCTGATCCCCTAAAGCTCTGGGGGACCAATTTGAGTAATAATAAACCTCAGGTCTCCTGCATAGCTGGCTCTGAATGAATTACTCTTTCTCCACCACCATGCCCCTGCCTCGATAAATCGGTTCTGCCAGTGGGCAAGGTGGTGAACCTGTTGGGCGGTTACATTTCAAGGTGGTGAAAAAAGGCTTATCTGTGTACACATTCAAAGCATTTTGATTATATAGAACTGCTAGATGCCGGGAACGGTGGCACATGCCTGTAGTCCCAGCTACTCTGGAGGCTGAGACTGGAGGATCACTTGAGCCCAGGAGTTCTGGGCTGTAGTGCGCTATGCCGATCGGGTGTCCGCACTAAGTTCGGCATCAGTATGGTGACTTCCTGGAAGTGGGGACCACCAGGTTGCCTAAGGAAGGAGTGAACCGGCCCAGGTCGGAATCGGAGCCGTGCTGATCAGTAGTGGGATAGGGCCTGTGAATAGCCACTGCACTCCAGCCTGGGCAACATAGCGAGACCCTGTCTCGAAAAAAAAGAACCGCTAGACGCCTCTGACCATCTGGTCAAGTTTAGTTTGTTTGTTTTTCTTTCATTTCCATATGTGTTTTATAATAGCTTAATATTATTTTTAAAACGTTCAATTTTCCCGTTTTTTCTGATGAATCACCTTTATCTTCTTTCCACAATGAGATAATTTAAATCTCGGCAAAAATGCCATCTGTATTTTCAAGCTAAGGCTACAACCTGTGAGTCAGATGAAGGAACTGCTTACGGAGGTAAGATTACAAAGGAACCTAGGTGAATCTTTATACTGAGTAGGCAGAAAGTGACAGCTGTGTGTGAAATTTGAGTTCTTTGCCTTCTAGATTAAATCACTGTCTTCGTGTGATATTAAGGTATCATTATGGGCTCACACACAAAACAAGGATTTTTTTGGTTAAGCTACGGGCTTTCTTAATTTTTCACAAAACGGAAACTAAAGACGCTGTCTCTGAAACTCTATAATGAATCATGACTTCTACCAGATAAGACTGCAGAGTACTTAATCTGTGTATCTTACTCAGATAGAAGTTCTGAATCATTTTCAACACTGTGTTAAATATATTTTTTTAATTAATTAATGTATTTATTTTTGAGACAGAGTCTCACTCTGTTGCCCAGGCTGGCGTGCAGTGGCATGATCTCAGCTCACTGCAACCTCCACCTTCCAGATTCAAGAGATTCTCTTGCCTCGGCCTCCTGAGTACCTGGGATTACAGATGAGTGCCACCATGCCGGCCCAATTTTTATATTTTTAGTAGACACGATATTTCACTATGTTGGCCAGGCTGGTCTCAAACTCCTGACATTGAGTGTTCCATCCGCTTCAGCCTTCCAAAGTGCTGGGATTACAGGCTTGGGCCACTGCACCCAGCCTTTTATTATGGACAGAAACAATCTTGCAAATATAGATTTCAGCCCCTAAATCTCATTTAGCTGATTGCTAGTGTTTTGATGGAAATGCCACATTCTCAGTTAAGAAGCCTAAACATGTAGCAGGAAAAACCTGAGTCTGATACCGGAATAATGGAGATACTAGAGAAGTCCAAAGAGAAGGTAGGGACAGGAGCAGGAAATAAACTTGCCAGGAGAAACTTCACGGCTTTAGAGGAAAGTGAAGTCAGGGATAACTAAGCTGTAAAGCTGATCAACAATAAAATGCAGAATCCTACAAAAAAAAAAAAAAAAAAAGAATTTCTGTCTTTCCTTCCTCTTGGTATTTATTTGGTCTGTAACAATTAAATAGACATGAATCAGCTCTGCAGGCCATCTTTCTTCACCTTAATACTTGAGCATTTCCAGAATAAAAGCCGTCCCTAATCATTATCAAGATGTCTTCCTATTTGCAATGCAATCTCCTCAGATGAAGAACAAGCAACAGCCTTTCCTGGAAGCACGCAGAGAGTGTTTAAGAATCTTACTGCTTTAGGTTTAGTGAACAGGAATTCGTAACCTTATTGGTTGAGTAGGAAGACAAAAACACAGCAAGAAAGCCATGGTACTTCCTCTGATGTTAGAAACATACATGAAAAGAAATAATGTAGATCAATAGGGAAATAAAGAAAGACTTGCCAACACTAAGTCACCCTTCCCTCCTTCCCTTCCCTCCTTCCCTCCTTCCCTTCCCTCCTTCCCTCCTTCCCTTCCCTCCTTCCCTCCTTCCCTTCCCTCCTTCCCTCCTTCCCTTCCCTCCTTCCCTCCTTCCCTTCCCTCCTTCCCTTCCTTCCTTCCTTCCTTCCTTCCTTCCTTCCTTCCTTCCTTCCTTCCTTCCTTCCTTCCCTCCCTCCCTCCCTCCTTCTCTCTCTCTCTCTCTCTCTCTCTCTTTCTTGACAGAGTCTCCCACTATCACCTGGGCTGGTGTGCAATGGCACATCTACCTCCCAGCTTCATGAGATTCTCCTTCCTCTGCCTCCCAAGTAGCTGGGATTACAGGCGCACGCCACCACACCTGGCTAATTATTATTATTATTTTTATTAGTTTGTATTTTTAGTAGAAACGGGGTTTCACTATGTTGGCCAGATTTATCTTGAACTCCTGACCTCGTGATCCACCCACCTCAGCCTGCCTAAGTGCTGGGATTACAGGCATGAGCCACTACACCTCACCCTAAGTCACTTTTTCTATGTGCTAACAGGCATTCTCCCTAAATACAACCTGCTACGTCCTTCACAAACACGCCGCAGGCTCTGAGTAACCAGGTTTGAGCTGCCAGATGAATTGAGAAAGCCCTAGGGACGCAGAAGGAAACGGACAGTGATCTACAGGGAGATGGATTACACCTCCAACTTGCCAATATGAGGCCCTTTCCTAGGTCAAATCCTGTGCTAACAGCACTTGCTAGCTCATTGATTTTTCCTTCAGGAAATCTGCCTCTGCAGAAAATGTGAAATGAGCAGAATTTTAGCAGCAGGAGAGGGAGAAGGGTGAATATAAGTATGGCTTATGTTAGAAATAATACTAGAAAAAAAACCACATACATTTTTTGGGGGGTTGAAATACTGCGTTTTTCCAGAAGATATTTATTAGCAGTCTTCCTAGGTTCAGAAAGGCAGACTAATCTGAAACTTGATGTGACCTAAATCATCTGAGATTTGATGTGACTCAAATTTTACAGAACTTAGCCCAATTACTAAATAGTTTAGTTTATTACCTGAAATTGCTCTTATAAAATTAGTACTTGCTTTTTTTTTTTTCTTTTTTTGAGACGGAGTTTCGCTCTTGTTACCCACGCTGGAGTGCAATGGCACGATCTCGGCTCACCGCAACCTCCGCCTCCTGGGTTCAGGCAATTCTCCTGCCTCAGCCTCCTGAGTAGCTGGGATTACAGGCACGGGCCACCATGCCCAGCTAATTTTTTGTATTTTTAATAGAGACGGGGTTTCACCATGTTGACCAGGATGGTCTCGATCTCTTGACCTCGTGATCCACCCACCTAGTACTTGCTTTTAAAATGTGGGAATCAGCAGGTGTGCATTCTCTCTGCACCTCTATCATTATTTTCTGTGTATTTATCGGCGTGAAATATGGATAATCTATGTTACACACATATATATATATGCATAACATGGTTGTAAACAAACACTCCCCACAAATTGCTGGAGGCTGTGTGATGTGTTGGGAGGGACTGCGGGGAAGATGGTCTGTGGACTGGATGAACTACCGAAAAATCCAACCGTTGCCAGGAAAGCTTTTCTGTCTATGCTCAGAAAAGTACTCTGTTATGGCTTGGATGTTAGTGTCTTCCAAATATCATCTCTGTTATGGCTTGGATGTTAGTGTCTTCCAAATATCATGTTGAAATGGAATTTAGAAAAAAGAAAAGAAAGAAAAAAATGGAATCATCAGTGTGGGAAGTGGGAGGTGGTGAATCTTGGGGGTAGATCCCTCATGAATGACTTGGGCCATCACCTTGGTGATGTCTGTGCTCTCGCTCTGAGTTTGCCCAAGATCTAGTTGTTTCAAAGAGTGTGGCATCTCCCTCCTGGCTCTGTTGCTCCTGTTCTTGCCATGTGACTTACCTGCTCCACTTGCCTTTGGCCATGAGTAAAAGCTCCTTGAGGTCTCTCTGGGAGCTGAGCAGGTGCTGGTGCCATGCTCCTTGCCCAGCCTGCAGACCATGAGTCAATTAAACCTGTTTCCTTTTTCAGTTACCCAGTCTCAGGTATTTCTTTCTAGCAATGCAAAAATGGCCTAACACAACCCCAAATCTCAAATAAGGAGAAGCAATAGCATTAGAAAAAGGAAACCACAATTACTGTGAAAGAAGAATGAAAAAAACCTTCTTCCTCTTTACTCAAGCTGTATTTCACCTGTCATCTGTGGGTTTTGAGAAAGCAAACTTGGCCGGCCCTCTGCTAAAAACAGTTGCTAACTACCAAGAAAACTGCAGATGCTGAGCAAAACTGTGGCCCTAAAAAGGTAGAACAATAGGGCCGGGCGCGGTGGCTCATGCCTATAATCCCAGCACTTTGGGAGGCTGAGGCAGGTGGATCACTAGGTCAAGAGTTCAAGACTAGCCTGACCAACGTGGTGAAACCTTATCTCTACTAAAAATACAAAAATTAGCTGGGCATGGTAGCACACACCTGTAATCCCAGCTACTCAGGAGGCTGAGGCAGGAGAATTGCCGGAACCTGGGAGGCAGAGGTTGCAGTGAGCCAAGATCGTGCCACTGCACTCCAGCCTGGGCGACAGAGTGAGACTTCATCTCAAAACAGAAAAAAAAAGGTAGAACAATAGATCTATTCTTTCTTTGATTATTTCTTAATTTTCCCCATGTCTCAGTCACTGTTTTAGGCTCAGGGATACAGCTATAAAGAAATAGGCAAGACCCCCGAATCTCATGTGCTCGAGGGAGAAAGGAGGAAATTATCAGTAAGCAAATACACCACTGAGATCACTTCAGGCTGACTGGGGGGCGTATAGATGCGGCTTTAGACTGGTGATCACAGAGGTTCTCTCTGGGGGGGTAACTTCGACCGCAACCTGAATGCTGGAGTGGCACCAGGCATGGAATACATGGGATCTGATACTTTGCAATAAATATTAATTAGCAAAATTGGCCCATAATTATCCTAACCATTTTTATACCTACAGAGTTTCAAAACGACATACTACTAAAGCATTTCTGAGAGTTCTGGCAACTCCCGTGCAAATGCTGCATTAAATACAATACAGTGTATCCTCTAGGCATTATTTGAACTTTTTATAAAATCCATGTAGCTACCACTCGGGCCACTCAATATGCCACACTCATACAGGCATTATTTCTTCTGTTAAGATAACCACCATCTCATTTGGGCCTTTCAAACTCTCGGCACTCTCAGTGTTTAGAAAGAGTGTTAATTTAAAGAAAAAAAAACTTGGGCTATGTAAGAATTTTCTTTTTCTTTTTCGTTTTTTCTTTGAGGCAGAGTCTTGCTCTGTCACCAGGCTGGAGTGCAGTGGCACCATCTTGGCTCACTGCAACCTTCGTCTCCTGGGTTCAAGTGATTTTCATGCCTCAACCTCCTGAGTAGCTGGGATTACAGGCATGTGCCACTACATCCAGCTAATTTTTGTATTTTTGGTAGAGATGGGGTTTCATCATGTTGGCCAGGATGGTCTGGATCTCCTGACCTCGTGATCTGCCCTTCTCAGCCTCCTAAAGTGCTGGGATTACAGGCATGAGTCACCAAGCCCGGCCTACCTAAGAATTTTCTTAGACAAAGAGTATATACTACTACACACTTGTCTTAGCAGGAACAAGTGTTTTTTCTTGTCCCTGATTCAAAACCATTTTGTGTTAGCTTTAAAATAGCAGAGATATAAGTGATAATAAAAATGCTGTTTTTCTACTTTCAGAGTCCTTCCACAGAAAATAACTTCCTTGTAATATGAGTACTCATTCCCGAAGCTTACTCTTGTGTGTAGGCAGGGTAGATATTCATCTGTGTATTGTGAATGTACAATTTGAGGAACGGTAGTCAAAAATTTTTATTTATTATGGTTTCTAGCAGTTGCCACATTCTCAAAATTTATATTTCTTTCCCATTTAATGGAAGTTGTTGACAGTCTCAGATTGGTGATACTAAAGCTGTTTATACCCTGGTGCAAATGACTCTCACTCTTATCCTAGGATTTGGTATTGGTGAGGGCAAGAATAAAAGAAAAACACTGTGTTGGCCGGGTGCAGTGGCTGTAATCCCAGCACTTTGGGAGGCCAAGGCGGGCGAATCACAAGGTCAGGAGTTCCAGACCAGCCTGGCCAATATGGTGAAACCCTGTCTCTACTAAAAACACAAAAATAAGTGAGGTGTGGTTGTGGACACCTGTAGTCCCATAGTCCCAGCTATTTGGAAGGCTGAGGCAGGAGAATCGCTTGAACCTAGGAGGCAGAGGTTGCAGTGAGCTGATGAGCTGAGAGTGTGCCACTACACTCCAGCCTGGGAGACAGAGCGAAACTCTGACTTGAAAGAAAAAGAAAGAAAGAAAGAAAGAAAGAAAGAAAGAAAGAAAGAAAGAAAGAAAGAAAGAAAGAAAGAAAGAAAGAAAGAAAGAAAGAAAGAAAGAAAAGAAAGAAGGAGAAAGAAAGAAAGAAAGAAAGAAAGAGAAAGAAAGAAAGAAAGAAAGAAAGAAAGAAAGAAAGAAAGAAAGAAAGAAAGAAAGAAAGAAAGAAAGAACACTGTGTTTGTGGCAAGGAGTGGGAAGAAACTCATGTAGAACAGGGAGGCTTTGTGTCCAAAACATATATATTCTTGCTGGTCTCCATACAGCTGGGGCAGAAACATTTCTCTAAAAATAGGGTGTTGACATAGAAAACTATTAACGTCTCTGGTAGATCATTCTATTTACTCAGAAGATTTAATGGACTTTCTTAAACAAATAGCATTTATTCTGTGAGAACTATTAGAAATATTATAAGACATTCTTCTTGCCCTCTAGGGGCTTATAATCAAGGGGAAGGGTGAGCAGTTTAGAGAAAACTAATGTTGGGAATGAATTTTGTGGGTTTGTTACATTTCTTCATGTCTTACCAACAGAGGTGCAGAGGTGCACATACCTTTGCTTTGGGCTATCTTTCCAAGGATGTTAGTTTAGTGAACAGACTTGAAAGACAACGAAGGGAGCTGCCTCTGGACCAAAGGACAGGTCTGTTTGTGGTCCAGAACAATAAATTAATGTCTCTGGGCAAAATTTAGTCAGGTTTACTGGTCATTATAAAGGATTTGGGCTCCCTAAGTTCAGGGTTCCTCACCAAAGGGCAATCCACTGAACATACAGGAAACTGGAGTTTAGAGAACTTGGATAAATGATGATATGCCAGCTACTGCTGCATCTTTGTGTAAGAAAGTCCTTTGCCTCTGACCCAGGAGTTTCATGTCTTCTGCCAGCATTCATGAATCTGATAGACAAACGTTAGCTCACTTTTAGATAAAATTTCAGATATTCCACAATTCTTGACAACCAACATGCTGCCCATTTTTTATTTCAAACACAGTAGATAACTAATGATAAAAATAAAGTTGACAATAGGCCATTAATAGAAGTATGTACAAATTATCATGAAAGTATATCTGAGGACAGATAATTTTGA
The DNA here is from genome assembly GCF_049354715.1 of Callithrix jacchus. Classification (NCBI taxonomy): domain Eukaryota; kingdom Metazoa; phylum Chordata; class Mammalia; order Primates; family Cebidae; genus Callithrix; species Callithrix jacchus. Next base: position 13,875,312 of record NC_133504.1, read on the forward strand.
TTGGAGATCATACGGGAAGACCTAGAAAGCAGAATTTGAATGGGGCCTTGAAGGAAGGGTGGGACTTCAATGGTTAGAATCCCAGGGAATGGCACTACTAGTAGAGGGAACAATTTGAATAAGTCTAAGGGCATGTTAGGCAAGGAGAGACTGGTTATACTGGTGGGTAGTAGGGTCAGGAGAAAAGAAGACGGAACAACAAGGCTTGAAACTGGGATAGCATCCAAATCTTTAGGGGGACTATGTAATAATGTTTTTGCTTTTTTTCTTCCTTAGAATCGTGGAAGTTGTGTTTTTTGTTTTGTTTCGTTTTGTTTGTTTGTTTGTTTTTGAGACTGAGACTCTCTCTGTTGCCAGGCTGGAGTGCAATGGCGTGATCTCGGCTTACTGAAACCTCTGTCTCCTGGGTTCAAGTGATTCTCCTGCAGCGTCCTGAACAGCTGGGACTACAGGCATGCGCCACCACACCCAGCTAATTTTTGTATTTTTAGTGGAGACAGGGTTTCACCATGTTGGCCAGGATGATCCCCATCTCTTGACCTTGTGATCTGCCAGCCTCAGCCTCCCAAAGTCCTGGGATTACAGGTGTAAGCCACTGTGCCCGGCCTGTCTTTTTTTTTTTTTTTTTACAAGAAAGTTTTGGAATTTAAATACTCTGTATTGAAGAAGTTGCTTTGGTGCTAGAAAAAAATAACAAATAATTTCTACCTTTTAAAACTGACACTTGTCATTGTCTTAAAGTTTCTGGACAAAGGTGGGTTTTTTAAAAATTGCTTTAAGAAGGAGGAAGAATACACACTAACACTAGAGATTCACTGTTCAATGCCACTTGCATGCAGGGTAGGTGGTGTGGTGGTATCACCAGGACAATGAGAATCCAGAGCATCTTCTCTTTGTCCATTGTAATCTGTGACTCCAGAAAATGAAAAATACCTGTCTTTGCAAAGAAGCACAACTTCCCTTTCTGAGCAGCTGCTCAGACCACTGAGACTTATTCAAGGGGCATCCCAATAACTTTGAACAGCAAGTCTTTAGTTTCTTCCTTGCACAGAAAAACAAAGCCAGCTAAATATGCACATAATTTCCAGAAATACGGTCTGATGAATGCAGCCTTCACTTCTTGAAAGACCTTAGTAAATGTCAGTGATCTGAAAAGCACACTCCAATGCCGCATCAAGGACCATGCTTACTAGAAACGGCTCATTTACAATTTGAGGAAAAGAGTCAGAAATGAAATGTAGGAATGTAGCTTTTAAGACCTCTTAGCAGTTGATTCTTGATAGGATTGATATTTAAAATTTCTAGCATTAATGATATTTACAGTAACAAAATACGAAAGCATCAAGGTCACTTCCTAAATGTTCTTTCACTATGTTGCTTTCCAGAAGGGTAAATATGACAGTGTCTAGAAGCTGCCTAACAGTAGTTTTATCATAAATTCTGAATGATAAATGACTTTCAGACAGTCCTAAGCATCCCACAATGGGCTCTAATAATACTGAGGGAAAATTTTATGATGAATACAAATCACCCCTAAAGCCCATAATACATCATGCTGAGTAATATCACAATAAGAATGGGAGAGAAAATGAAACTTTAAATAGGCATATGCTTTTATGTACTTTGACTTGAATTTGTATTCTTTCCACCCACTCCCTCAATCTAACAATAAATATTACTCTGGAAAATAAGAAAACAACTTAAACATATCTTGGAAAATTTGATATGTAAAAAAACAACACAACGTGTATTATATTAACCTTACAATTTTTCTTATTGGTTAAATCGAGAATAATGATAATGCTTTACACATGCTCCCTTTTGAAAAGATTTTTACAGGTATTCTCATTTAAACTTTATAATAACTCTAAGTAATAGACATTCCCATTTTATAGACAAAGGAATTAGTACATTTAAATGACACTGGCTAGCTCACAGGTAAATGAATGATAAAACCAGGAGTAGGAACTTCAGTCTCTTGGAAATTGAATATTAGTCTTAACCAACTACCTAAGGTCAACATAAATTAATTTGGGGACCACCGTTATAGTAAATATTTCTGTGTAAAAAGTGATCCCCTAACTTAGAGGTGTTTTGTTTGATGTTGCTCATGACTTTGTGGCTCAGGGGTTTGAGAAGAACTTGGTAAGGCAGGTCCCACTGGGGGCCCCTCATGCAGAGGCAGTCCAGGTGTCAGCTAGGGCTGCAGTCACCTGGGGTCCAGCGGGGCTGGGTGTCCCAGAGGGTCACTCACAAGGCTTGCCGTCGGAGTCTCGCTGTTGGCTGGGAGCTCAACTGGGGTTCTCTCTAGAGCCCCTGAAAGAGACCTGTCCAATATGGTGTCTCAGAGTAATAGGACTTCTTACACAACATCCAACCTCCCTCAAAGAGAGCGTCTCAAAAGAATTGGGACAAAGGGCACAACCTTTTATAATCCAACATGTGAAGCCACATGCTGTTTCTTCCACTGCACACCATTTGTTAAAGCAGTCCCAAGGGTTTGTTTTGGTTTTGGTCAAGAATGTTAAATAATTTGTGGCTTTTATTTCTTAACTATCACTATCTCTAAAGTCATCTTCTCCTTTACTTTCATTTGAGCCAAATGTAATACTTAATATATCTGACCTGAGTTTATGATAAATTTCCTAATAAAACTCAAACACCCAACCCAATCCATTCCTTTGGAGGTAAGATAAACTCTGGGATTCCATCAAGAAGAAATTCCATCTCTTAAGAAATCTGCCTGATTTGCCTTTATGTTCAAAATAAAGCAATTTTGATTAAGAAACTGCCGTTCTACCATTAGTTAAGTCCATATAGAATAGCAACAGAGGAGGCTGGGCACAGTGGCTCACACCTGCAATCCAGCACTTTGGGAGGCTCAGAGGGGGTGGATCACGAGGTCAGGAGTTCAAGACCAGCCTCGCCAAGATAGTGAAACTCTGTCTCTACTAAAAGAACAAAAAATTGCCAGGCATGGTGGCAGGCACCTGTAATCCCAGCTACTCAGAAGCCTGAGGCAGGAGAACCACTTGAAACCAGAAGTCGAAGGCTGCAGTGAGTGCTCTTTGTATCAATTATTTTTTTAATTCAGGTGAGCTGCTTATAAATGATAGAAGGGAAAAAGTATAATTAAATATAAGATATTGAACCTGGTCTTATTCAATAGCTTACATTTGTGTTTTGTGTTAAAGTTTTTGAAGTGTTTTCCCAGATCTGATTCTTTTGATCCTAACAACCACCTTGGTAGGTAGATGGAATCACTATTTGTAATTCATATTTTGCTGATAACTATTGAGGCTTGTAAAGGCTGAATGGCTTACCCACAAAGCTCCTAAAAGTAGGCAGAAGGAGAACTAAAATCAAGACCTGGTTTATCCAGTGCTTTCTATATTTTGTATTTTTTGAGGAATCTGGCTCTGTTGTCCAGGCTGGAGTGCAGTGACGGGATCTTGGCTCACTGCAACCTTTGCCTCCTAGGTTCAAGTAATTCTCCCACTTCAGCCTCTTAGTAGCTGGGATTACAGGCATGTGCCATCGTGTCCAGATAATTTTTTCATATTTTTAGTAGAGATGAAGTTTCACCATGAGGCAGGTCTTGAACTCCTGACCTCAAGTGATCCACCCCCTTCAGCCTCCCAAAGTGCTGGGATTACAGGCATGAGCCACCGTGCCCAGCCTTGGGCTTTTTCTGTCAGTCTGCAAATGGAGGATGAGCAACAGGACAGTATAAAAGAGGAATCTTTTGGGTTCAGGTATTTGGCCAGAATAGGCCTGAGCCAATTTAAAAATCCAGATTATCAAACACTGCATGTTCTCACTCATAAGTGGATGGTGAACAGTGAGAACACATGGACTCAGGGAGGGGATCATCACACACCAGGGCCTATTGGGGGTTGGGTGGCTAGGAGAGGGATAGCAGGGGTTGGGGGGGACAGGGAACGGATAGTAATAGGAGAAATACCTAATGTAGATGATGGGGTGATGGATGCAGCAAACCACCATGGCGCGTGTATAGCTGTGTAACAAAGCTGTACATCCTTCACCTGTACCCCAGAACTTAAAGCATAACAATAATAATAATAAAATCCAGGTTATTAGGAGAATCCAAGGTGTTTCAGGAAAAGAAATAAGTGGCAGAAAAAAAAGTGGAGGTGAAAATGCATTCGTTCAGGATTTGAATAGCATGCAAATAACAGCGATACACTTTAAAATATCCCATTAGCCTTCATTTCTGTAGCATACAATGACCAGGGTGGACCACTCTTATTTTTCCTCTAGAATTCTCTGCCACTAATTAATTAATAGATATCTCTACCAGTTCTTCTCAAGTTTAGCAGGTTATTTGAAGAGTAATCCTCATAGGCTTTGAGAAAGAAAAGAAAAAGTCTACAAGACATAATTGCAAATATGTGAAATTATGCAAGTGAAAGGTAATACGTGAACATGAAATCGTTGAGCTAGGACTATCGGGAGACACTCTGCTTGTTTTTTAAGTTGCTAACATTTGTATTTTCAGTTTTAAAATAAACCTGACTGATTCCTCAGAGCCTAGCTTCGAGTAAAATGATGATACAGAGGACATGGAGACAGTGAAGATGTAACATACCTGCACTGCTTCTTAGAGGATTGTGGGGTTTGCTCTACTTTTTGTTTTGTGATCATTTACAAGCTAGTGATGAAAGGAGATTTTACGTGGCTGTAAAGTTGATTCTTGTTGAGTATTATAAGTTTGAATCCACAAACCCCCATTTACTAAGAAACGTTGTTTGCTTGAAGACAAATTAGTCTCCGAGCCCCATTCTAAGTGGGAATTCAATCTCCATCATTATGAGTGCCCTTCTAGTTCAGGGTCCTCAGTGTTCCTTGGGCAGGGAGAGACTCACCCAGAGTAGACTAGATGGGGACACTCCTCCTATGACCAGCCCACCTATATGCCTCACCTGTGTTCATGTTCTAACCCACGTTGTCCCCTGAGGTTCAGCTTTGTGACTACTGTGGCCCTCACTGCCTGGGAAAATGCCGAGAGCCCTCTAACTAGAGTCCAGTCCACCCGAGCTCAGCCTGCAGTGGGTTCCTTCTAAAGCACTGTGCTCAAAGGCGCTGGTCTCGCTGCCTTCTGCTCTAGTACAGATCCCTGGAGGAGCTCAGGATTCTTGAAAACAAAGGCCATGAGAAAGGGTTCACCACAAACCACACTTGCTCCCCGCCTTCCTTCTGCACAAAGCTTCCCTCGTGCACAGGGGCACAGAGGCCTAGCTACGTGCTTGGTCAAGTCAGAGAGAAGCAAGAGGAGAGCAGAACTTCAAATCCATCTAACTATCAATGATGCTGCCAGAATAATTTTCATCTTGTGGCCCTCTAGAAAAGCAGATATGAGCTTGCCAAAAACGCAAGATCTGACCATTTCTTTCCCAATATTCCCTTTCTTTGTTTTTACAGCTTTAAAACGGAAATGGTATCTGAAGGGGTTAAGCCTCAGCCATCCCCTGGTGTGAATATTCTACTCAGATGAACGTCCTTCTTAATTACCAAAGTAGAGATATTTGATTGGGGTGGGTGGAAGGAGGAGAAAAGGCATGGAGGTCAGGGCTAAAAGGGGCAGCCAAAAGGCACAATGGGAGATTGGGGAAGTGTGGGCTAGCGGAGGACAATGAGGAGGGCTGCAGATTGAGGTGGTTTGGAAGGTGATAAACCTTCGATTTTCCCAACTCACAGCCTCTGTCTTAATCCAGGCCACCCTAGCCCAGCTTCATGGTCCTGCATCTTTCCTATAAGTGGGAGCCTCTGTCTTAATCCAGGCCACCCTAGCCCAGCTTCATGGTCCTGCATCTTCCCTATAAGTGGGAGCCTCTGTCTTAATCCAGGCCACCCTAGCCCAGCTTCGTGGTCCTGCATCTTTCCTATAAGTGGGAGCCTCTCTTAATCCAGACCACCCTAGCCCAGCTTCGTGGTCCTGCATCTTTCCTGTAAGTGGGAGCCTCTCTTAATCCAGGTCACCCTAGCCCAGCTTCGTGGTCCTGCATCTTTCCTATAAGTGGGAGCCTCTGTCTTAATCCAGGCCACCCTAGCCCAGCTTCGTGGTCCTGCATCTTTCCTATAAGTGGGAGCCTCTGTCTTAATCCAGGCCACCCTAGCCCAGCTTCGTGGTCCTGCATCTTTCCTATAAGTGGGAGCCTCTGTCTTAATCCAGGCCACCCTAGCCCAGCTTCGTGGTCCTGCATCTTTCCTATAAGTGGGAGCCTCTCTTAATCCAGACCACCCTAGCCCAGCTTCGTGGTCCTGCATCTTTCCTATAAGTGGGAGCCTCTCTTAATCCAGGCCACCCTAGCCCAGCTTCGTGGTCCTGCATCTTTCCTATAAGTGGGAGCCTCTGTCTTAATCCAGGCCACCCTAGCCCAGCTTCATGGTCCTGCATCTTTCCTATAAGTGGGAGCCTCTGTCTTAATCCAGGCCACCCTAGCCCAGCTTCGTGGTCCTGCATCTTTCCTATAAGTGGCCCCTGCAGAACTTCTCTGTTCCTCTGATCTTCTAACCTGTGACCGTCATCTATGGCAGCAGTAGTGAACTACTGTTCTTTTATTTTTCTGTCTTTATTTATTTATTTTTGAGATGGAGTCTCACTCTGTTGCCCGAGCTTGAGTGCAGTGGTGTGATCTTGGCTCCCTGCAACCTCCACCTCCCAGGTTCAAGTGATTCTCCTGCCTCAGCCTCCTGAGTAGCTGGGACTACAGGCATGTGCCACCATGTCCAGCTAATTTTTGGATTTTTAGTAGAGACAGGGTTTCACCATGTTGGCCAGGATGGTCTCGATCTCTTGACCTTGTGATCCTCCCGCCTCAGCCTCCCAAGTGTTGGGATTACAGGAGTGAGCCATCACGCCCAGCCCTGTTCTTTTAAATATTTATTTATTTAGAGATAGAGTCTTTCTCTGTTGTCCAGCCTGGAGTGGGATGGCACAATCTGGGCTCACTGCAACTTCTGCCTGTCGGGTTCAAGCAATTCTCCTGCCTCAGCCTCCCAAGTAGCTGGGATTACAGGCAAGTGCCACCACGCCTGGCTAATTTTTTATATTTTTAGTAGAGATGGGGTTTCACCAGGATAGTCTCAAACTCCTGACCTCATGATCCACACACCTCAGACTCCCAAAGTGATCTCGCCTGGCCCATACTGTTCTTATCTAGAGTACAAATGGCTTCTAGATTTTAATGTTTTTCTTATAGTGGTAAAGATGTAATGCCTGAATATGTACTCTATGGTATCAATAGATTATAATGACCTGGAAAAAATATATCTCTCTATATATAGAGAGAGAGTCTTGTTCTGTCACCCAGGCTAAAGAGCAGTGGCATGATCTCGGTTCACTGCAACCTTTGTCTCTCAGGCTTAAGCAATTCTCCTGCCTCAGCCTCCCAAGTAGATGCGATTATAGGCATGCGCCACCACACCCGGCTAATTTTTTGTATTATTTTCTTTTTTTTTAGTAGAGATGGGGTTTTGCCATATTGGCCTGGCTGGTCTTGAACTCTTGACCTCAGGTGATTGGCCAACCTCAGCCTCCCAAAGTGCTGGGATTACAGGCATAAGCCACCACGCTGGTCATGACCTGGAAAAGACGTGTGTTTTCTCAGCTTCTTGAATTACTTTGTCTGGGAATCGTCACACAAGCATCCACTACATTGTGGTACCTCCTCAACTACCTGAATTCCTTTTTTACCAGCTTTGCCTACCAACTCAATCCTTTAAAGCAGCCTCCAGTCCAGTAAATGTCACTCTCATTTATCCAATATTTCAAGCCTTAACCTGGAGTTTCTGCTTCCTCCTTCTTAATGGACTACGTGAAAATTCTAAGTTGTTTCACCTCTCTCTTCCCTTGAATTCATCTGTCTCCTCTGCCTCAGGTTCAGCAGAGGCCACCATCATTTCCTGTCTGTGGTGATTGTTGTAGTTGACCTCTTTCCCCAATCCTGCTTCCTTCTAGTGCCTCTTCTTCACTGAGGGCAGAATTATCTTACTGAACTGTATACTGGATCAAGGCATTTTTCTTTTCCAACCTTTTCAGTGGCATCTCATGGCTCATAGGGTAAAGTCTTCCCTCCATTCAATGTTTTCACAGCCCTCAATGGTGTCCTGATTGTTCTCCGACCATCCATCTTACTGCTCTCTTGAAAGTCCTCGTAGCACTGTCATTTCTTCACCATCAGATTGTGGAACCATGCCTGCCTTATCACTCACAGCATGTTCAGCACTAAGCTCAGTGAACAGTGGAGGCTTACTCAAAATTTGTAGAAATAGATGAATGAATGAGTTCACTTTTTCTTTTTCTGAGACAGAGTCTCGCTCTGTCGCCCAGGCTGGAGTGCAATGGTGCAATATTGTCTCACTGCAACCTCTGCCTCCCAGGTTCAGGTGATTCTCCCTCCTCAGCCTCTAGTAGCTGGGATTACAGGCATGTACGACCATGCCTGGCTAATTTTTGTATTTTTAGTGGAGATGGGTTTCTCCATGTCGGTCAGGCTGGTCTCGAACTCCTGACCACCTGTCTCAGCCTCCCAAAGTGCTAGGATTACAGGCATGAGCCACCGCACCTAGCTCAAATTCACTTTAAAATACATTTCTGAGAGTCACATATTAAGCAATTAAAATAACAAAAACTAGAACTGCGTAACTAGAACAGACTAGTTTAAACTTTCAAAGTTGAATTTTGATATGAGTTATGAGTGTGGCATGAGTTGTGGGTTATTTGACATGCGATATGAGTTGTGAGTTTCGATATGAATTTAGAATGCTAAAATTTGAACCAGACAATCTGGTTTCAAATCTTGGCTCTGCCAATCCCTTAGAAGAGTTGTTAAACCTTTATGGTCTTTGGGTTCCTCATCTGGACCATGGCAATAATAAAATATTTATTTCATATGGTTATTGTTAGGCTAAAAGAAGTAAACATATTAAAATATTTAGAATTGTACATAAGTTCAATGTAAGCGTTAACTATTAACAACATCCAAATATGACAGCTTGGAATATTCAATGATAGTGACGGATAGCCACAAGTTTTGAAATCCCAACATGGATAAATGTTGCATGCATTTTTATGCAATATTTAAACTTAGTTTGTTCACTTAAGCTTAGAAGAATAAATGGAAAGAAACAGAAGTTTTAAAAGCAGCTATGGACTCATGCATGGTTTTTTGATCATCACAACGGTGGCTCAAGCCTGTAATCCCAGCACTTTGGGAGGCCGAGGCAGGTGAATCACGAGGTCAACAGATCGAGACCATCCTGGTCAACATGGTGAAACCCCGTCTCTACTAAAAATACAAAAAATTAGCTGGGCATGGTGGCACGTGCCTGTAATCCCAGCTACTCAGGAGGCTGAGGTAGGAGAATTGCCTGAACCCAGGAGGCGGAGGCTGCCGTGAGCCGAGATCGCGTCATTGCACTCCAGCCTGGGTAACAAGTGTGAAACTCCGTCTCAAAAAAAAAAAAAAGAAGGTGTGAACAAGAGAATTAGATCCTACATTTTAACATTAGAAGAAGAAATGAAAACAAGGACTTTGTCCTAAAGTAATGTGGCAAAAGTAAAGTAGGGTACTGCTTTTGTTTTGAGTTGAAATAAGAAACATTTAATGGAAATAATGAACTAACACTATTGACATTTTGAAGGCCCGCTGGATAGAACTTATTCTAATCTGCTGTTAGCATACAAATCACAAAAACATTGCTCAAAATACAAACAACACAGTAACATTGGTCATGTTTTACAAGTAGATATTGAGTTATAGAATAAAAACAATAATCAACTCTTGATCATATGTAGTTCTTCAGGACGATGTTAGTATATTTTTTCATTTCAATTTTACTCCAAGTTCAAAATTTAGTATGAGAATGAAGGTGAAAAACAACAACAAAAAAGATGTATTAAAATATTGAGCAACTGCTTCTTATTTCCTTAGAGTTCTCTCTCCTCAAATTGCTTGGCTCTCCAAATCTAGGCAGGCGCCAAGTGTATTTGACTTTTGCAATCTGTCTCATATCTTATTGTTTGTGTTACTATAGCAGCTACATTAGTGTAAACCCTTATCATTGCCTCATGTCTGGATTATAGATGCTTCTTGACTTATAATGGGATTATTTCAGGATAAACCCACAGTAAGTCGAAAATACTATAAGTCTAAGATGCATTGAATACACTGATAAGCCCATGGGAGAGTCAAGCCATGTAAGTTGGGAGCCATCTGTATTGCAAATACTCCTATTTTCTCTCATTTCAATCTATAATAGCACATACAGCTCATGAACTAATCTTCATAAAATGCATCTCTACTAAAACTCTTCAGTAGTTTTCTACAGAGTTAGATATAGTTCCTTAAATGATTGGATCCCATTCCAACATCTTAGTTTCATGTTAAAGATCCCACATCAATTGGCCCTTCACTGTACAATCTGATGTCTCATTGTCCTCAAACTACAGGCTCCATAATTTCAGGTCAGTTTCCCTTCTATCATCTGCCTATATGTTAGGGAAGCCCCATCTTCACACTTTTGCTTCAGGAGCCTCCCTTGCCTAGAACAACTAACTTACCATTCCAGAGCTTACATTTCCCTAAGGTCTCACTAGTATCCTTACTATTGTGTGAAGATTATCTGGAAAATTCTAGCTCATACCACTGTCTTCTTTTTCTGAATCCTGACAGCATTTCTGATAGCACATTATTATCAATGTTAAGTAATTCTTTCCACTGGTTTCCAGTTTTTTCATTAACTTAAGATCTTCTATATTATAAAATTTGAATAATCCCTCAAAGGCTATATTTAGACACTGAAAATGAAAAGATGATTAGTTCAAGGCAGTCACAGTGGCTCATGCCTATAATCCCAGCAGTTTGGAAGGCAGAGGTGGGTGGATCAGCTGAGGTCAGAAGTTCAAGACCAGCTTGCCCAGAATGGTGAAACCCTGTTTCTACTAGAAAAAAAAGAAAGCTGGGTATGGTGGTACATGCCTCTGATCCCGGCTACTTGGGAGGCTGAGGCAGGAGAATTGCTTGAACCCAGGAGGCAGAGGTTATAGTGAGCTGAGATCGCCCCACTGCACTTCAGCCTGGGTGACAGAGCAAAATTCCATCTTGAAAAAAAAAAAGATTAGTTCTAGAACAAACCATCAAAATAGCTCCGAGGAGTGGCTGGATGGTAGATGGGAAACAAATTGAAAAGCACATTTTCGATTTGCTAACCAAATCCTTCCACCAACCAATTCCCTGTAGGGAACTCCTTGTGTCATGGCTGTGGATCATTTTGTCTCTGAGAGGTCTTCCGCTCCCATGCCCATTTTCCCTTCTCTATTCTCAACGGTTACAAAAGTTAATGAATGGTCTGTTTGCTCTGATAATAGTCAATATAGTTCGGTGACATAACATAGTCAGGCTTTATGTCTGTTACGGTCTATGATCTCAAACTCAGGAACACATAAATAGTTTTTGATTACAGAACTTTGTATGGTTATCTTAGAATAATCTGGCTGGGCGTGGTGGTTCATCCCTGTAATCGCAGCACTTTGGGGGGCCGAGGAAGGCGGATCACCTGAGGTCAGGAGTTTGATACCAGCCTGGCCAACATGGTGAAACCCCATCTCTAGTAAAAATACAAAAAACTAGCCAGGCATGGTAGCGAGTGCTTGTAATCCCAGCTGCTTGGGAGGCTGAGGCAGGAGAACTGCTTGAACCTGGAAGGTGAAGGTTGCAATGAGCTGAGATTACACCATTGTGCTCTAGCCTGGGCAACAGAGCAAGCCTCCATCTCAAAATAATAATAATAATGATAATAAATATATGGAATCCTTTTTTGCTTAACCTGAGATTGAGAGAATCAGACAGAAGCACATATAATAGTTACTCAGAATTTCAAGGGATATGGTGGTAGGGGAGACCTCTCCATGACAATTACAAGGAAGAAAACAGATTTTTTATATAACCGGCCTTCTAGCTAATCCTCCCACATTAATTAGACAGAAGAATTTTGAAATACAAATGTATGTCATAGGAGAAATTGCGAAAATACAAATGATTAGAACTAAACTAATGATGACTGAGGGATATGATTTCCTTGCTAGGTACAAACATCAGAACTCTATAGGAGAGATTCAGGGAACAGCTGTTAACATCATTCTCAGCAAACTGACACAAGAACAGAAAATGAAACACCGCATATTCTCACTCATAGGCGGGTGATGAAAAATGAGAACACATGGACACAGAGAGGGGAGTACTAAACACTGGGGTCTATTGGGGGGAAAAGGGGAGGGCCAGTGGGAGGGGGAGGTGGGGAGGGATTGCCAGGGGAGAAATACCAAATGTGGGTGAAGGGGAGAAAGCAAACAAAACACACTGCCCTGTGTGTACCTATGCAACTGCGTTGCATGCTCTGCACATGTACCCCAAAACCTAAAATGCAATAAAAAGAAAAAAAAAAAAAGAGGGTATTAGGGGCATAGAGGAAGGTACTATGTCATGGAGACACTAATGCTCCATTTTGTTTCACAGACTAAAGAATTCAATCCAAAACTTATGAACTGTATTTCCTTAGACACCATTTTAAAAAAGGTAACCGAAAGAAATGCAACCAATGCTTCAACATGTGGATGGCAAGAATATTCAGGGAATCTACATGCTCACTATGCAGTTAAGAATAATCGCTAGAAACAGTTTAAGTTGTCAGTCCAGTTATTGTCAACACAGAGCAAAACACAGTGATGCATCTTCAAGGAATGCATGTGTTGTAGGTTGAATTTTATATTTTAAGATGATTACTTCTACTTTCTACTTCAGCCACGGAACAGGAAAGACTGTCTGGAAATGATTTTCTCCTCCAGGATAGCCTCCCAACTCAAACATTCTTAACTAACTTCCATCATAAGGCGTTAACTAGGGTTAAAGTAAAAGGTGGTGGATTTAGCCAGTTAAGAGTTCAGCCCCCATAGCTTCATTCAACTGTGAGTATGTGAACAAAAGTTAAACCAGTTGTCGTAAATGATTATGAACAAAACATTAAAAAAACAGTCAAGGAGAACACATGGACACAGGGAAGGGAGCATCACACACTGGGGTCTGTTGGGGGGGACTAGGGGAGGGACAACGGCGGGTAGGGAGGTTTGGGAGGAATAACATGGGGTGAAATGCCAGATATAGGTGATGGGGGGATGGAGAGAGCAAACCACACTGCCATGTATGTACCTATGCAACAATCCTGCATGATCTGCACATGTACCCCAGAACCTAAAGTGCAATAATATATATATATATGTATGTGTGTGTATATCTATCTATATATCTATATCTATGTAATCTATCTATCTATCTATCTATCTATCTATCTATCTATCTATCTATCTATACACAAATAGAGAGCCCACAGGAAAAGTCAAAAAAAGGGAGGATACATAGCATAGTGCCTAGAAAAACAGATACCATCATGGCATAAAAATCTAACAATGTAAACTGTGGCTTTGTATTAGTCCATATAATTTTTTTCCACATTGTCAATGAAATATATTGCAGAGATTTATGAAAGATAAATTGTGTTAAGGTAAAAGGATTGTAGTGATAAGGAGAAATGCAAACATAAAAATCTAGTAATTGCTTGTGGTGTAAGACTTTATCCATACTGTATTGGCGAAATCGCTCCTCTGGGCTAGAATAGTTTAGGGAAGGAAAAATGGCTATAGACTTGGATCTGAGCAGTGAACAGAAATCCTTGCTGGAAGTATCTGTGGGTTAGGTCGTCATATAATAGGAATCAATGTCTTCTTAAAGAAGAAACACTTTTTAAAAATCCATCACTTGGTTACTCAACTTTAGAAAACAAACTATGACAAAATGCCAGTGTTGTAAAGCAGAGTCAGTTATCAGCAGGATATCTGTATGCTCTTTGAAAACACCCTGGAGCAAACTCAGGAAAAGTGTGTGCTATGAATCAAAAAGAAAGATTGTGTAGCTCCTAGCCTTTGCCACCCTCCACTCCTCTTTCTTCTGCCCACTTTTCTGCCTTCCTCTACCTCTTTTTTTACTTCCGCTCATCACTACCCCCTCCAAATTCCTACACAGAGAGACTCACAAATAACACAGTTAACTAGCAAGTAATATAGGCTGGTATTATCAAAAACATATCTTTCAAAGATGGTAAGTTTTTCCAAATAAAAACAAGACAAAGAAAACCCGCATATATTGTGGCAGGTTAGGAACAATCTAGAAATTTAGAAAGCCAGAGGTAATTGAAGACATAATACTGCTATCCAATCTCTCAAACTGAACTATTGGCGTTCTTTTATTTTTCTCTCCTTCATGTCCCGTATCTCTCTTTGCCACCGAATTGCCCCAAATCTAGATTGTAAAGACTGCAACTTCTGGAGCATCTCCCATAAACCAAAATAAATGTATTTTCTTTGACACTTGAAGCAACAAGTAAGATAGATATTACAACCTTCATCTTGAAAATGAAAGCACTAAGGCTCAGGAGACCTTCAGTGATTTGCCCAGGGCCATTGAGCTGGCAAGTGGAAAGCAGTGGATCTTAACCCCTATTTGTCTGCATTTCTTTCATCACAGCTTATGGTTCCCCCCAGCGAACCTCATCGCCTCTTGCCCATGTTATTGCAAGAGGTTTCCTGCTTTCAGTTGAATATTTTTCTTCCAAACCATCTTTCACAGTAATCACAATATAATTTGCTCAAAGCTTTCCTATCTGAAATAACTTGGGATATCTATTTGATCTGTACTTTCTGAAGAATACGGTAGATTCTGAAGAATACGGTAGATGGGAAAAGGCTTATAAGGAGTGCAATTACAGAAATGAAAAGAAAGCAGAGACAGTGAATGACAATAGACTAACTGAATTAGGACTTTGGAAAGTTAAAGTGGAGAAGAGATGTGACAGAAGCCAAAAAATGTTAGACGAAAAGGAGGGGCGTGAAGAGATATAGGCAGTGAGTCAGGAAAATGCAATGGAGGTGAAAAGGATGATGAATGAGGGAAACTTCAAAGGTCTAAAAGAAAAATCAGCTAATAGAATGCATATAAAACTTCTAGAAAAGTCTGCCATTTTGAGATAGTAAGTGTAAAAAACATAAATGACCTCAAGATGGCTTTGGACACTTTTTTAGATCATAGTCTTGTAAAGTACTATGAACGGAAGCTTCTGGTATTCGGAATAAACTTTAATTTTTCTGAGGTAAATGTCATAAAAGACAGTTATTCTTTCTTTTTTAAAGGACACTTTGCAGCTATGGTCAGAGATAGAGGTACAGGCAGAATGGCTGAGAATCTCACCCCATAAGGAGGGGCAACATAGCTCAATTCTGTCTATGACTCTGCCACTGACTTAACCAGTTTACATGTTCTTTCTAAGCCTGAGGTTTAATATCTGCAAAATGAGGGGAATGATAATTTCTGTCTCAGGATGGTTATGAAAACTAAAGAAAATATATATGTGTGGGCTTGGCACAGTGCCTAGGACATGGTTAGCATTTACATGCCTGCCATTTGAATGCTTAACAATTGAATAAATGGTAAGAATCTGCGAGCCTTCCCTGTGATTTTTGAAGTAAGAAAGAAAAGCAAGGAAGCAGGTAAGGAAGATAAAAGAGAGAAAGATAGTAAAGAAAAAAGGGAAGAAGGAAGGAAGGGAAGCTGAGGAAGGAAGGAAAAGAAAAGGAGAGAGGAAGAGGAAGGAAGGAAGGAGGGAAGGTGTGAAGGAGGGAAGAAGGGAAGGAGAGAAGGGAGGAAGGGAGGAAGGAAGGAAGATGAAAGGAGAAAGGTAGGGAGGGAGGGAGGGAGGGAAAAGGGATTTTCTTAAAAACTCGAAATAAGGCAGGAGATTTCAAACGAGAAATTTGCAGTGTAAGGAAGGTCACATAAACTTGCTCAGCAACATGAAAACTGGATGTGAAAGATTAAATTAATAGAAGTGATTGAAACAGAAAGAAGCCAAATAATCTGACAAGTTAATGTGTCATTAGATAACCATCTGCAAGGAAGAAAAGACAATGAAATGAAAAAATATGCGCAGATGTAATTCAAGATATTCCCAAAGCGGTACTAGACACCGTCACAGATAAAAGCCTAGTGAGCTTGAATTGACACAGCTTAGACATTCCTGCCCAGCGGTCCAATAAGGAAAGAGGAAGCCGAGGACTGCAGTGAGATATAAAGGTGGTTATGGAAAGGAGCGCCACGCGTGGCCTGGTTTAATATCGCTTCACTATTTCATAATAGTCTGGTGTGTAGTGAGTTTAAATAACATATTTGAAACAATGGTAATAAAAAGGAAAGTAAAAATAATATTAATAAATAAAAGAACAGCAGATATTGTAAAGTCAGTTAAACATCAGGCCTGACTTTTTACTATTTGTCCGAAAGCATCCAGAGAGTTAATTTAGCCAATTTTAATGGAAACTTTAACTGCCTCGTGCTCAATGGGGCTATGAAGTTGTTCCCTGTGGCAGCTGTGAAAGACAACTGTGGAAAACCAGTTATGCCTTTGACATTTATTTCCAGCCATTTCCTTTGCCTGCCTGAAATTCTTCTTCATGTCATCAATCTCTTGATATACTCTTAAAAAATCATTATCCTCTTCTTCTGACCTGGAGGAATTCTCTCTTTCTCTTTCAGACTCTGGACAGTAGTCACTCTGTGGTTTTGTTTCAGACAATTTGATAACAGCTGAGAACTACAATCTCTACGAAGGAAGAAAAGTACCTTTTCCCCCATCCCCACATTCTTAAGTTCCATATAGCAAAGTGTTCAAATGATATTTTGTGAATAGTTTTATCACGGGGCATAGTTTTCTCAACCAGTCTGGAGGCTAGTGAACTGTGGCCCGTGAGCTGGATACATAGATTATTGACACTGGTTCTTTTAGCGTCATTAATCATCTGAGACTCTTGGCCTTTTCATTTCTGTAAGGGAAGAGTTTGCTCAGATATGAGAGGGTTAGCTTCCAAAAAGTAATAGGTTGTCTTTAGAAGTGTTTTAAATTTTCCATAGGAAAAGATGTTATAAACAGAAAACCTTATTTTTCTCATACTTACTATTAACCTTTGCCTTATGGTCTAACTTTCATCAGGAAATTCTCTCACTTTGGCAAAATAGAGAGCTATTTTGTCACTTATACCAACAATTTAACTCTGTCCACATGATGCCAGAGTGTCTTACCAAGTAAAAGTAAAAATCAAAATCTAGCAAAGTGCTATGTGGGAGAAGGAATATAATAAATTGCAATATGATTTTCTATACTTTCTTATTAGAAAATATAAGAAAAATGTATATTCTTTTCCAACAACCAGTTCATATATTAATTAATCATCACTTTAAGACCAGGCACAGTGACACTCACATCTATAATCCCAGCATTTTGGGAAGTCTAGGCAGACAGATCATGTGAGTCTAGGTTCTTGAGACCAGCCTCGGCAACATGCCGAGATGCTGTCACTTAAAAAAATACAAAAATTAGCAGGGCCTGGTGGTGCATGCCTGTGGTCCCAGCTACTCAGGGGCTGAAGGGAGAGGACCACTGGAGCCCAGGAGGGGTTGAAATGAGCCAAGATGGCATCACTGCACTTCAGCCTGGGTAATGCAGTAAGACTGTCTCAAAAAAAAGATTAAGATTAAAATTGAAAATAAAAACCAAAGAAAATAATATAATAGTTCTCAATAAACCAAACAACTTCAAGGCACATTAGTGTTATGAAGTGAGAAAGCATCTTTGAATTTATCCATTGTTAGACATATTTGTGAATTGTATTGGTCTTCTATATAATGTGTTATATAGAATCTTCATGATATAGATATTTTTGCCTCTGTGGGCACAGTCTTTTGAACATCATTCCCAATTATGTGAGTGATTAAGAGATACTGACTTAAATGATACTTCATCCAGCTTAGTGCCTTGATCTTATTTTTTAAGAGAAAAATGTTGAGGTAAGATTTTTATTCTGATACTTGTCTTTCAACAAAAATTAATGAAATGCAGTAAAATATTCTCAATTAATTGTATAAGCTAGATGGGAGTTCATTGATGCTTTGTGTTTCTTGCCTTCTTCTCTTAAAGTCTGAAAAGAGGCTGGGCACAGTCGCTCACACCTGTAATCCCAGCACTTTGGGAGGCTGAGGAATATGGATCGCCTGACGTCAGGAGTTCGAGACCAGCCTGGCCAACATGGTGAAACCCGGTTTCTACTAAAAATACAAACATTAGCTGGGCGCATGGCACGTGCCTGTAATCCCAGCACTTTGGGAGGCTGAGAAAGGCAGATCACCTGAGATCAGGAGTTCAAGACTAGCCTGGCCAACATGGTGAAACCCCATTTCTACTAAAAATGCAAAAATTAGTTGGGCACAGGGCACATGCCTGTAATCCCAGCTACTTGGGAGGCCAAGGCAGGAGAACTGCTTGAACCCCAGGGGAAGAGGTTGCGGTGAGCCGAGATCATGCCATTGCATTCCAACCTGGGCCACAGAGCCAGACTCCATCTCAAAAAAAAAGCCGAAAATATTTCTTACATAATATAAGATTTGAGTGAGTTAGAAGAGTCATCAATAAATGTGCTTAGCACATCAGAGGATTTGGGGAGAGTTAGAATAATAAAACAAGGAAGAAGGGGATACAGCCTTCAAAACTGGTTCAAATACCATAGTGATGAGACCATTGTTTCTTAACCTTGCTTCCAATAGAAACACCTAGGACGGGGGAATCCCAAGATTGCCAAATGAGAGGCAGCTCTGGAAAGCAGCTCCCAGCAAGAGGGACGCAGAAACCAAGTGGTCTCCACAATTCCAAATGAGGTACCAGGCTCATTTTGTGGGTCTGGTTGGACGGTGGGTACAAACCAAATAGGGCAAGGCGGAGCACTGCCCCACCCAGGAGGTGCAGGGAACTTAGCGGAGGACTGGGGAGCCTTCCACTCTGGGACTTCTGTTCGGATACAGGGCTCCACCCAAGCCCTCTACAACCCACAGAACAGGACATCTCTGGCGGGCTGAAAAGCCTCAGCGAGCTGCCTGAACAGGGCAGAACAGCAGCTTTGGCCAGAGCCGGGGCAGAAGCACCGGCTAACACGAAAGCCAGAAAGCTGGCTGGACAGATCTACCTCCCCTGAGAGGGAAGGGGAACTGAATACAAGGAAACAGCCCACACAGCGGGACAGGTCCCCCCACTCCACCTTCGACAGAGCCCAGCAGACTGGCGAAAACTCTCATGTCAGAGTTTCACACCTGGAGAGCAACAAGGAATGACCCAGCTCGGCGGGGGCCAGGGCAGCTGCCATTGCAGAAACCCGCCTAACTTTCCTGAGTAAATAAAAGACACAACAGCTGCCGGGCGCGGTGGCTCACGCCTGTAATCCCAGCACTTTGGGAGGCCGAGGCGGGTGGATCACGGGGTCAAGAGATCGAGACCATCCTGGTCAACATGGTGAAACCCCGTCTCTACCCAAAATACAAAAAATTGGCTGGGCATGGTGGCGCGTGCCTGTAATCCCAGCTACTTGGGAGGCTGAGGCAGGAGAATTGCTTGAACCCAGGAGGTGGAGGTTGCGGTGAGCCGAGATCGCACCATTGCACTCCAGCCTGGGTAACAAGAGCGAAACTCCGTCTCAGAAAAAAAAAAAAAAAAGACACAGCAGCTCCACAGAACCCGTGGCAGCCCAGCAGCACCTCTGCAGGCAGGCAAAGGAAAGGCCACCTCCCCAAGCAGCTACCTGATATAAAAACTATATAAATCCAACGAGATGGGAAAAATATCACCGCAAGAAGAATGAAAAGCATCAAAAACCAGAACGCCTCTCCCCGACCACGAGATCACAATGCCTCACCCGCAAGGGAACAAAGTGGGAAGGAGAATGAATTTGACGAATTCACGTAAGCAGGCTTCAGAAGGTGGATAATAACAAACTTCTCTGAGTTAAAGGAACATGTTCTAACCTAACGCAAAAAAAACTAAAAACCTTGAAAAAAGGTTAGACAAAATGCTAACTAGAATAAACAGCTTAGACAAGAATATAAGCAACTTGATGGAGCTGAAAAACACAGCACAAGAACTTAATGAAGCATACATGAGATTCAATAGCAGAATAGATCAAGTAGAAGAAAGGATATCCGAGACTGAAGATCAACTCAATGAAAAAAATGAGAAGGCAAGAAAAGAGAATAAGAATGAAAAGAAATGAACAAAGTCTTCAAGGAATATGGAATTAACTGAAAAGACCGAATCTATGCCTGATTGGTGTACCAGAAAATGACTGAAAGAATGAATCCAAGCACTCTTCAGGATATTATCCAGGAAAACTTCCCCAACCTTGCAAGGCAGGCCAATATTCAAATATAGGAAATGCAGAGAACACCACAATACTATAGAAGAGTAACCCCAAAGCACATAATCATCAAATTCACCAGAGTTGAAATGAAGAAAAAAATACTAAGGACAGCAAGAGAGAAAGGTCAGGTCACTCACAAAGAGAAGCACATCAGACTCACAATGGATCTCTCTGCAGAAATGCTGCAAGCCAGAAGAGGGTGGGGACCAATATTCAACATCCTTAAAGAAAAGAACTTTCAACCCAGAATTTCACATCCAGCCAGACTAAGCTTCATAAGTGATGGGGAAATAAAATCTTTTATGGACAAGCAATTGCTGAGAGATTTCATCAATACCAGACCTGCCCTACAAG
Organism: Callithrix jacchus; assembly: GCF_049354715.1. NCBI lineage: Eukaryota > Metazoa > Chordata > Mammalia > Primates > Cebidae > Callithrix > Callithrix jacchus. Next base: position 13,896,028 of record NC_133504.1, read on the forward strand.
AGTTCCTGAGGGAAGCACAAAACACAGAAAGAAAAAACCAGTACCAGCCACCTCAAAAAATAACCAAATGGTAAGACCAATGATGCAATGAAGATATTATGCCAACCAAAGGGCAAAACAACCAACCAGTAGTAAAATGGCAGGATCAAATTCACACATAACAATATTAACATTAAATGTAAATGGACTAAATGCCCCAATCAAAAGACACAGACTAGTGAATTGGATAAAAAGTATTAATTTGATTAAATGTCAACCCTTCACTTTCTGTTCTTTGACAAATTGAGAATTATGCATAAAGGGCATCTGCTACATACTGAAGTATGACACCTTGAGGAGAAACACTTGTGTGATTGATTTGTGAGCTAAAATTAGCCAATGCTTTCATAAACACTCTTTTTACTTGAAAGAAGGGCTAACACACAAACTATACAGACTTGGATATTTAGCAGAGATTTTGTTGAAAATAAATTACGTGAGCCTGATACCTCAAAGGAATCGCTGTCAGTATGTATTATTAAATTAGAGCTCTCATGTAAAAAGTACATTTTAAAATACATCCACAACCATGAGATTTAACAGCTTCCCACTACTTTGAGACTTTTCTTATGAGATCAGTAATTATGAGTATTTTTATATTGTGTAATGAAATAATCAGCATTTGTAGGAGCTGCATACTTAGTCAATATTTTCCAAATGCATGGATGAAAAGTGTTATGCATGAGCAAGAAACCTCCTCTTTGATCACAAGACAGATTAGTGGAATTTAATGCAACACAGAAAAACAAGTTCATTGATATGGTTTCAGTTTCTACATTGCATATTGCTTTAAGAAGTTATCACTTGTCAAGTTTTCATATCATGTCAAAGAAGGAAATTCAACATTATCTGAGAAGGTAATTAAAATATTCTTCTCTTTTCCAATTACCTAGCTGTGTGAGGCATGTGTAGAACTTTCTTTAGGAACTTAAATCAAAAAAAGGTATGGCAACATGGAGTTCAGAAGCAGAAATAAGAATCCAGCACTCTAAAGCCAGCTGTGAAAGAGATTTGCATCGAGGTAAAACGATGTAACTCCTCTTGCTTTGTTTTTGTTTTGAAAAAAATATAGTTTTTAATAAAAATATTTTATATCAACATGTAAAGGATTTGTAAGTAGATATTTTTGTAGCATCTTCATTTTAATTTTTAGTATAGTGAATGGTGATAGATAGAATTAATACACATCAACATTTTGGTTCTCATTAATTTTTCAAAATGTGAAGGATCCCTGAAGCCGAAGCGTTTAAGAACTGCTGCTCTACACTGAAGGAGCAGGTGGCAAAGCCTGGCCAGATGAGTGCTGTAATGCTATTGAGTAAACAGAAAGAAACTGAGGGAGCGGAAATAGAATTTAATACAAACATCCACAGGAAGCCAGTAAGATTTTGACATAGTCAAGCAGAACTGAAAGACCCAAGCGATGATTTTCACAGCGGAGAAAATTTCAGTGGTTCAGCCACAAGGCACACAAGTGTGACTTGAACAGGAGATATGATTCAGATATATGGAGAGAAAGATGCAAACATTTTGACTACTTTAGGGGAAGTGTTCTAATTTTTATGGCAAGGAGTCAGAATTTACTCTGAGATGTTGTCATTGGGTGACTGCTGCTGATACATAAGTGATGATATCTGAAGGAACTGGGAAGAGGCTACATCTTGAGGGGAAACATTAGAAAGCACATCATGCCCCAAAATTCTCTATGATAACTTTGCTGACTGCTATCTCTATAGTTATCTCAGGTGATTGTTATCTTTGACACACTGGATGAGGATCTCTCTTTTTAATTTTTTAAGTATTTATTTATTTATATATATATTTTGAGACAGAGTCTCACTCTGTCACCCAGGCTGGAGTGCAGTGGCTCAATCTTGGCTCACTGTAACTTCCACCTCCCAGGTTCAAGTGATTCTCTTGCCTCAGCTTCCCGAATAGCTGGAATTACAGGTGCATGCCACCATGCCCAGCAAAGTTTTGAATTTTCAGAAAAAACAGGGTTTCACCATGTTGGCCAGGCTCATCTCAAACTCCTGATGTCAGGTGATCCATCTTCCTTGGCTTCCTAAAGTTCTGGGATTACAGGCGTGAGCCACCGCAAACCACCTGAATGAGGATCTTCTAATACAACTACTTAGTTCTGTTTATCCTCTTGGTTATACAATTTGTTATACAATGTGTGTTATACAATGTACATTTTGAGGTCTGACATCTGGAAGAGTTGGAGAAACCTGATGTTATGGTCTGAATATTGGCATCTTCCCAAAATTCACATGTCAGAACCTAATAGTATTAAGTAGTGGGGTATTTTGTGAAACAAGTCATTTTATAAGGGCTCCAACCTCACGAATAGGATTAAGACCCTTATCTTAAAGGGGCTGAGCAGAGCTGCATTACCCTTCTGCTGTGTGAGAATGCAGTAACAAAGTGCCATCTTGGTAGAAAAGATCAGGCTCTCACCAGACACCAAATCTACTGGAGCCTTGATCTCAGACTTCTCGTTCTCCAGAACTGTGAGTCAGAAATTTATTTGTCTTTATAAATTGCACAGTCTACCCGTAGGACTAAGCCACCTACCATGAATCTCTTATGTGGAGTTGAAGCCGTGAAAGGACTGTCTTCTCAATTCGGGGTCTAAGGGGCATCAAACCATGCTTAGGGAAAGGTAGAGAAATAAGCTTATGAGCTAAAGGTTGTAGAGAACAAGACATTTTCAATCTTTGGAATATGATCTGTTTTTCAGAAAGTTAAGATTGTTTCTTTACTTTGTAACACTTAAGTCGGTTTGATATAATCCATACAAGGGCTGACTGTGGCATGCCGCTCTTGCTTAAACATGCTTCTTACAAAGTACCTCTTGAAAGTCAGATCACCGCATTATATTTGCATCATATGTTATGCCTGGAGTATTGTCCTTTGAAATAGATTGGGCAGAGTATGCTATTCACAGAACAATTAGCAACCAGCTTAACGGAGTTACTGAATTTTAGCTCTCACAGAGAGAATGCCAAAGTAAGTTGTCATAGACTACTCTTCAAAAATTAAAGAGCCTGTTAAGACCAAGTAGAGTATGAAAAAAAGAAAAGCCCTCTCTCCTTAAGTAAACACTTCTTTATTCAGAAGTAGTTTTCACATTCTCCAGGTACAGCTGAAAAGTTCTCCTATAGTCTCAGAACTAAGGCGGCACTTCCCTGACCGCCTGTTAATAACTTTTCTTCCAATCCTTGGCAGTCATCAGATCCATGCATAGTAGCTGTATATAGAACTGTGGATCATTGAACTTGTACAGGTCGTCTGTCACTTGTGGCTACTAGGAGAGGATCTGCACTTCTCCTTCTTGAGGGATGATTGTAAAAACTCTTTTTAAAAATTGTACTTAATGTCATAGATTTCCTAATATCAGGTTCATTCTGTGATGCCATTTAAGAAAAAATAATTTCAAATCAGCCTCAGCTATAATGCATCCCTAAAATGATCTTGGAGATATATCCAGATCAATGAGGTCGAAACAAGTCAACAAAACCGTTTTCTGGGAAGTGCTGAAGACGGTATCATGGACTCAGAAACGACTGACACCTCAACTTTGCAATGTACTAAGATGTTTAAGTAATGTGTCAGTGATAGCAAAGATTTAAAATAATAGCACTTATGGTGGAAAAATAAAATTGTATGAGATCATAAAAACGTTTGTGTTCCCAAATTATTGCAAGATTTTTTTCTGATTAATAAAGACTTCTTTACATCATTTAAAAGCACTGTTGATTGTCACTGAAGAAAGACTTCTCTGGAGGAGGCACAATATTAAGATTTAACTTGCTCAATGCAGGTAGGTAGACTGTGGCAAAGAAAGTTTATGGAAGTTCTCTTCTGATTGCTTCTGTTTCTTTAGTGACCTAGGAAATAGATAATTGAAAGTGAGGATGTGGAAGATTTTCAGGGGTTTCATGTTTTAGGACAGAAGATAGGAAATAACATCAAAGAATCAAGAGAGAATGGCTTGAGGAAATAGATCATGATTGCCTCAATATCAGTAACTATAGATTTAAAATAAGAGCAGGTGCAGTGGCTCATGCCTGTAATCCCAGTGTTTTGGGAGGATGTGATGCGAGGCTCACTTAAGGCTAGGAGTTTGAGACTAAATAAATTAAAATATTAATTTAAAAAGAATTCACCTCCCATGTGGAACATTAGGATTTTAAAAATATAAAACAGCACATTAACTGGAGGAAGGAATTAACGAAGGAAGCTGAATGACAAGAAAACCACGTACTTTCACTGTGCAGGGAAAATTTGTAACACAAAAAGCAGAGAGAAAAATCTTCTAAGTTACCTCAACCACTGAGAGATGGTATCTGGAAGATAACGCAGACTTAGACTCTAGGAAATGACTGTGGGTCCAGAGTTCGACAAAGCTGATCCTCTAGGCTCCTAGAGTGGGCATGAAATACACAAGCATTGCCAGGCAGGTGACATACATGTGAGAGGTAAAATGAGCATGAGAAAGATGTTTAAGGACAACTGATGTTCTCTCAGTGTTGGAGGAACAAGAAGAAATAGTTAGGGCTGGGAAAGAAGTGATCAGTTACCTTCTAGAAAGAAGTAGCCTACAGGGGAATGTGGACCAATCTCTGGTTTTTGAAGAGAATCCATAAATCTAGACTTTTAAGGTGACATCTTCCACTTATAAATATTGACACATAATTTAAAGTATGGTTCAGTAGGAACCCAGGCAGGCCAAAAACCATGTGGTGAGGGCTGGATTTGCTACTGCTCACTTCAGAGAAATGAGCACAATTAGTTGAAACTTTACGGCCCTGAACAGGCTTGAGGACGGTTCCTTTGACCTATTTCCTCCTTTATCAATAACAAGTTTTTAAGTCAGTATCAAAAGAAATGTAAAATGCAGTTTGTATTGTGAGACTCTAGTGAGACTTTCGTATAAAGAGGCGGCCCTGTACAGAGACAGGGTTGTTGCCTTTCCCCCGGTAGTCAAGAACTATGCCTGATATTGTTAGGTTGGGTACAGTTAAATCTACACATTCCAAAACGCTTCCATTATAGACTCATGCCAAATTATGTCCGGCTTTATTGTTTTCTTTTCAACTAAAGAGAAAGACCAGGTCAGCTGCATCTTTCAAAAATAAGTATAAACTATAAATGAATTTTGAAATGATGTGTGATTTCTGGTGATAGAGTACTTTTCCATTAAAGAAAGTTAATTAGAAACCACAAAAATATTAATGCGTTGAATATTACTATAATTTAATAACATCTTTTTGGAGAAAAAAAGTCATTTTAAAATGCTTATTTTACTACTTTATTTTGTTCACTTTTTTTTTTTTTTTTTTGAGACAGAGTCTCGTTCTGTTGCCAGGCACCAGGCTGGAGTGCAGTAGCGTGATCTCCGCTCATTCACCTCCGCCTCCCGGGTTCAAGCGATTCTCCTGCCGCAGCCTCCCCAGCAGCTGGGACTACAGACGCGCGCCACCATACCCAGCTAATTTTTTATATTTTAGTAGAGACGGGGTTTCACTATGTTGGCCAGGATGGTCTTGATCTCTTGACCTCGTGATCCACCCGCCTGGGCCTCCCAAAGTGCTGGTATTACAGGTGTGAGCCACCGCGCCCGGCCTATTTTGTTCACGTTTTGATTCTTAGGACAATATTCCACACAGAGCTATCATTTAATGACAAACTTAAGCATCACAACATAACAATTATGATGACAGAATCTTACTAAATCTGTTTCTTCTAATAACTGGAAGTAATTCACTTAGCAATTCGGTCTCATTTTGCCGCATCTTTTTATGTCTAACGTTATACAAAGTTGTGTTATTCACATAATGGAATATGGTAAAAGGTTATTTTGATGATATTTTTGTGATGGAGGGAAGAGGATGAATCCACCCTTCTCAGTTACAAGTGCTCTGGTTTTACTTGGCCTAAAGACATTTTCTTTTTGTTAAATATTTTACTACAAATATTTCGGGTTTTCAGCTGATAGAAATGTCTCAAGCATTACACTGCTGTAATAAATCACTTACATTGCCAGGTTATATTCCACAGCTCCAGTTGCTTGAATATTTATTGTAAAGCACCAAGTATAATAATTTCCATTTTTATAATTAATGAGAAGATCTGGAAAAATAATTCTAATTGGTAAGGCAGGAGTGATTAGAATCTGTTCTTAAAATTTTGTTTAAGTCCTTATGTATCCTTGTGTTTCTCATGAACACACTCTAATTAGAAGATCAGAAGAAGTATACTTGTTAAAAGCTGAGTCTCAGACACTTTAATGGTGAGGTGAGCCCCCCCAGGAGTAGGACGCCATTTGGGTTATATTATGCATGCCCTTCTTTTCAAAGCACAACTCTGTTTTTGGTGGGTTTTTCTATAATTTTTAAAATATTTCCCAGTCTTGACTCATTGCCTCTTTCATGAGTGCAATTAATCCTGATTTTGGATCTCCTAGTGTAATTCTCATGACAATATCTGTTGATTATATTGGTCTCAAACCTACTCCAAGGTATCTACCTTTTTTAGTTCCTAGTTTAAATCTGTAATCTTTCTAAACTTTGTCTATTTGTTCTTCTTCTTTTTTTTTTTTTTTTTTGAGATGGAGTTTCGCTCTTGTTACCCAGGCTGGAGTGCAATGGCGCGATCTCGGCTCACCGCAACCTCCGCCTCCTGGGCTCAGGCAATTCTCCTGCCTCAGCCTTCTGAGTAGCTGGGATTACAGGCACGCGCCACCGTGCCCAGCTAATTTTTTGTATTTTTAGTAGAGACGGGGTTTCACCATGTTGACCAGGCTGGTCTCGATCTAATGTCATTTACCTTCTAGTTATGCCTGATCATGATTTGGTTTCGCTTTTTTTTCCCTTCAGATTTTCTCATTTTTATGTTGCTCAGGCCAAAAGTAGTTATCCTTGACTTGAACTTGCCATTTCCCCCTCTTCATGTCATCCACTCCTGAACATCTCTAATATATGCCCCTAACAGAACCTTGCCTATACTGAGATTCTTATTTATATCTTAACTATATCTTAATCATTTTCTATATCAAATCCTACCTCTACCTCATTTCTGGCCTTCTTGAATCTTTAATCTGTGAGTTTCAGACGATCGAGAATTCTGCTGCTATCCCATGCTACCTCTCCATTTTTCAAAGCTCTATATTCGTGACCTTTTCTATAATCTTCGATGGCTTCTTCATCCATTTTTTTTTAACTCTCCGTTACCATGTTACTTGCTTTACTCTTGACATCTTTTAAGTTTCTTTTACCTTCTCTTGAAATAGTTTCATTAAAAATTACAATATAAAGTACCTAATTTCCATTGTGTGTCTATGAAGTTGATTTTCACAGACTCATTCAACGTGATGCCAGTTGAACTCTGGGGCATGTTCCAGAACACGTGTTAGGAGCTGAATGTAAAATGTGAGGCTGGTACAGATTGGGTGCTGGTGTGCTTACTGAGTTGATTCCCCGATGCTGTTACTATGATCATAGATGACTATTTCATGCTATAATAAAGGGATGACTGTAAATCTGGACAAGATACGACAGCTCTTATATGTTGGATTCTCAGTCTTTGCTTTTTGTAGGTTCCTGCATTTTTCTGGATTTTCTAGCTCTTACCAGCATGGATACCAATAAGCAACCTCTCAACTGACCTCTCATTTCTGCTTTCATCTTCTGAAACTCTTGAATACCAGACAATTCGTTTTGTGAAAATAATGTACAAAGAGCAAATCAGCAGAATCCGATCCTCATTGTTAAGATGGTAGGAGTTCATCCCCAAATGAGCTGTAGAAATGGAGCACCTGGATTTGGGGATTTATATTTTATCTTGTCAAAACATGTTTTGTTTACTGCCTAGTGTTCTGCTTACATGAGATTGTCCTGGGTTCATCTTCAAATAATGTTTAATAGACATTAAAGTTGTTATTGAGGATCTCAAAGTATGTGACAATTCTCTTTAGCCTCTAAAATGCAAATATGGCCACTTATTTAGATAAAAAGAATTCCTTGATGATATGATGTTGTTATATTTCAGAAATTTATTTTTTTACTTAAAATATACAGAGTATTTGTAGTTCTGCATTTCCATTTCTGGTAACATTCTTTAGGTATGTGTCAAGAGATTGTAGTTCTTGCACTGGGCACGGTGGCTCAAGCCTGTAATCCCAGCACTTTGGGAGGCCAAGGCAGGTGGATCATGAAGTCAAGAGATGGAGACCATCCTGGCCAACATGGTGAAACCCTGTCTCTACTAAAAATACACAAATTAGCTGGGCATGGTAGAGCATGCCTATGGTCCCAGCTACTCCAGAGGCTGAGGCAGGAGAATCACTTGAACCCAGGAGGCAGAGGTTACAGTGAGCCGAGATCACACCACTGCACTCCAGTCTGGCAACAGAGCAAGACTCTGTCTTAAGAAAAAAAAAAATCTGTCATAAGATTAGAACAAATGAAAAAAGGGAGAGAGATGGTTCTTGTAGGTGAAGTGAAACAAAAATATGTTTTGTATACATTTAACTGTGTAAACTTGCACCTCTCTTTTTCTCTCCTGAAAGCAATAAGATATAGCCCTGAAGACAGAGCACCGGGCTGCACATGCCTGTATGAACGGAAGAGATATCAGAAATGCTGGAAAACTAGGACTCCAGAGTCAAAAAATAACTTAACAGCATACAAGAGATGTAAAGCTGGTACAATCCGTATTCACAGACTAAAAGAATTTTAATTACTAATTAATATTTACTATGAGATCCTCCGTACCCACGTGTGTCATTTGGGAAAAATAATGTTTTAGGTACTGCCTAGCTATACCACGCTATTTCTGGAGAAGCCACAGGGAAGCCTCTGGCATCTGGTTTCTATGATTACCAAGAGGAAACTTTTCACCATTCATCCACAAGAGGAGGCTCTGTAAAGTCAAATATGCAAACATGCAAACAAACACAACATACCTCACTGCTCGGCTGACCTCCCAAACCAACAAATGCAACGGGCCTAATGGCCTCAACTTTGTCACGCTATTAAGTGAGCCTCTCTCTCTCTCCGTCTCTGAAGGCTTATCACCATGGCTGGGAAAGCCAGAGGGAGATTGGAAGCCATTGCCTGACCCCACTTCACCCTGGAAAACCTGAGCCTGATGCAAGTGTTTGGTCATGAACTGAGCTGTGCATATGTGCTTTACTTAATGTGGAACATTGCATAGTCCGAATCTTTTCATTGTTATTATCTTTATAAACTGCTTCTCCCTGTTCTGCTCCTCTAATACACTGAAGATGTTGACATAACTTGCATTCCAGGCCCCTGGTGAAAAATTCACACAAAGGTGTCCTACTCTTTGTTAGGAGTTATAAATGAATGAGTCTCTGCCACCACCTCTCTGAGATGAAGGAAGAGACAGTAAGGAAAGGCAAAGAAAAGCATAGTTGGTGCCCCCCATAAGTTATTTGTCAGGCATGGTTAGTACTGGGGAAGGCAGGAAAGTCACCCCAGGAGTTTTGAGATAAAGTTGCCCTCAGAGAATAAAATCAAGAAGATTCAAAATGTAATGGATGAGATTAGTTATCTGTGGAAATGACATACCCCAAGGAATAGACCAAAAGACTGCGTGGAGAAATTCAGAAACACCCCGAGGAATTTGACAACAGCAGAAGCTTGATTGTATCCATATATTTCTAGCAACAATCTAATCACGGTAAATGGATGAAGCTGTAACACAATCAAGCAGTAGTAGTGAATAGATTAATCACTACTAGATTAATCAGTTGTAGTGAATAGATTAAGTACTCTAATCACAATCAATTGCGTTGTAACCCACCTGAAGAAAAAAAGTTCTAACTGAAGGTTGGGGGGTGCCTATAAGGAAATGGGGAGTCTGAGACGCCAGAATTTGTCTGTGACTTCAGCTCCCTCCAGTGTAAGATGTGTGGCCGCTGTACTCCACTTAGCAGGCTGGCAGAACCAAGGGCTGTTTCCGTAGTAATTTGGATTTCAAAAGCTTTATTCATGTGTCCATTTGCCTACAAGGAGAGAATGCCTTTACCAGCAAAGCAGCAAAAGGCAAAAGTTTGCATTTTTAGAAACGTAATTTCCTTAACTGCCCAAGAGCAGTTAGAGACATTAATAAAGGAATAGGATACATATTCACTCAACAACCATTTAGGAAATGCCAATTACACTCAAGCCACTGGCCTAGGCACAGGGGATTCCGTGTTGAAGAAGAGAAAATTCATGCCCTTATAGAGCATTCATTTAAAAAAGAAAGACAGATATTCAACAGGTTATATGGGATTTCATTACAATTGTGATTATTTCTAGGAAGAACATATACATCTCTCTGTCTTTCTCTCTTTTTTCTCTTGAAAGCAATTAGATATAGCCCTGAAGAAGATAAGAAGCCTAATCTGAACTGAGAAAAATCACGGGGCTCCTGAACTGATGTGAGATTTAGAGAAAGCTTTTCTGAGGATTATTTTGTTTGATTTGTGTGTATCTTACTGAAGGAAGAAGAGAAAGAACGAGGGAATAAATACAGTTACTTAAGGGAGTAAAATCAGGCTAACATTGTGAAGAAAGTGAATGACAATAAGGAGCTCAAAACGATCTGTGGCAAAACAATTATTTGCATAGAGAGCATTTTGAAAGACTATTGCTCATGTTTCTTTAAGAGTGGCATCGAGAGGCTTACATAGTAATCCACATTCCAGAAATGATGTAGTATTTAGAAATGAACTACTTCCAATCTATTTTGAACCGAAAACAGTTTGTAGATTTTATGCCACTGGAGTTGACCATGGAACAAAATTATCTATGTTCATTTCTGAAACAAAACGAGGGTGCTGGAAACGTGTTATGGTTACAGCCCCATTGTAAAGCACTGGACAATCAGCTGCAGTAGGTAAGACCAATTTGAGGATGCAAGACGATAAGGCATGGAGGTAGAATGATTGCAAAGTGATGCTGAAGTAGGGCGTTCTCTTGTAATTTCCTATCTGAGGCAGAGAAAGCTTATTGAAAATTTTTAGATCAACCATGCACATGCTCTAAGTGGGCCTCAAGGGCACTCAGGCAGAAGCTGCATTACCCAGGAATGCGTTAGGAGTTGGAGAGCCAGGACATGAAAAATGAATTGCTAAAACAGTGGAGTGTGTGAGACACGACGAGGAAAGCACCAGCGTATGTCCACCCCCGAGTCACAGATCATAACAGAAAGGGAGCAGGAGGGGAGTAAGCAGCGGGTAGGAGAATTGCAAATATATATCTCCTTGTGAAAATACAAATAAAATGTTTTGGGAAGAAGCACTCATGATTGTAAAGATGACCAATTAATTGTTGACAGGATTATAATGCATTATGTAACTTGTTCTTTAAGTGTGTTTCCCTTAAGCTTTCATTGAGAAATTATTTGTTTGGGGTGGGGGAAACTGTTATGGGGGTTATTAAATCTTGCCTTTTTGAAGATTATAGTTTATGTAAGCAAGGTTTGGTGAGAAAGCAAACAGAATATCAGCACCAACAAAAAAGAAAATAAAAAGGAAGAAAGGAAGGAAGTAGGGGAAAAAAGGAAGGGAGGGAGGGAAAAGCAGGAAGGATGAGAAAAGGAAATTCAGAGGTCTTGTGTACAAACAGCAGTGTTAAACTTTTCCCCTGGATTGCTGGCTTCTCTGATCTTGTTTTCTCTATCTTAACTTCAGTGAAACCTTTTTTTTCTTGTTAGTTTCCAGCCCCTGTGAATTGTTCAATTGACACTCAAGACAGGATGCTTCACACTCTGAATCAGTACAATTTGTTTTGTTTTCTTCTAAAAGTCGATTGGGGAGTTTTAATCAAGCAATTTTCATGGGAATTTACATGTATAAAAGTAAGAATACCTCATTTTAAACAAACGTATGGTAAACTAACCACTGACCTAAAAGAGAGGGCGGAAAGAGAAGCAGATTTAAAAGTGATGCACAGGGAAACACAGCAGAGAGGTCTTTTCAGTAATGCTTTGAAAAGACACAAGAAGCTGAAAACAACGGAAGGCAATCTGAAAAGAGACTGGGGATGATTATACTATTTTATTTTATATATACTATATACTCCATGTCTGACAAAAAATGGTGAATGTGAAAACTTTTTGAGAACTGTATTTCAGATTTGGGAAGGGATTTTAGACATCTTCTAAGAGAACGTTTTTGTTTTATGGCTGAAGACTCTGAGGTCCAAGAGAAGTTCTGTATGTTGGCAGAGTTTCATACATTTATTAACAATCATTATTTGTTATTAACTATTATTTAGTGGCAGAGCTAAAATTAGAAATCAGGTTGCCTGACTTCCACTGCACTCACTGTTCTTTTTTCAACCTCACATTTCAATTTCATTTTAAATGAATTAACCCATGAATTACAACACATTTCCAAAAAGAAGTCTCACATGTCTATTCTAATGTAGTATAAACATGCAAATACTTTTTGCTCTAGGACAGGGGTCCTCAAATTTGAGAATGCACAAGGATTACCAGGAGAGCTTGCTGGAGAGCAGACATTCCTGGGCCTGAATACTGGAGAGTCTAAGTAGCTCTAAGCTGGTACTGACACTGCTAGTCCACATTTTAGTAGCACTTTTACTTACCAGTGTTGCTCTAGAAAACAGACAGTGGTTAGAGTAAGCCTGCTCTCGGTAAGTTGGGTGAGAACAGGTAATAACTGACAATGAATGAACAGCATGAAAGTAATTACCATGATCAGAGTGGGTTGATTTTAGCTCCAGTTGTCATTCACATTTTTAACATGCTAGTTCCTTTCCATGCCAAATAGCCCTTTACAAATTCTGTTTACAGGCTTCTCCTAAACTCACATGCTTGAAGCTGGCTACTACCCATCTCTTCAGTGCTACCTCCTTTGTGAAGGATTCCTTGTGACCTCCAGGTTGCCATGGGCATTCATTTTCCTGTTTTCTCTTTGCACCCACCTCTCTTCACTGTAGCCCTTAACTTGTTGGGCTGTCATTGTTACTTTGCATCCTTAATTCCCCCCAAAGGCTTTAAACTCCTTGAAGCACTGTTCTTCATTTATGCTTTAAAGTGCCTGCTGACACCATGCACTTAAACATTTGTTGATTGAACACTTACAAAAATGAGGATAACTAGAGAGAAGAAAAACGTAAAATATATATGGTAGAACTAATTCTCCGTGAAATTTATGGTTTCTAATTTTATCTATCCATTCAATCCTTGGTAGGCCTATACATAAACTGAAAACTATCTGTCAGAAAATAATAAACATGTGCTAGGTATAATTTCCTTATACAAAATCTTTAATGCAAGTATTCAGAAATTACCCTGCAAAAGTTTAGCACCATTGATAATACATTAATTTATTCTGAGCCATTTTCTTTTTTTTTAATTGTTCACATTTTTATTTTCATGCACAATATGAGAAATGAACTTTTAAGTCAACTGAATTATATTGAAAATGACACAGCAAATAAATTAGACCCATATTAAAAGAGAAGGTCAATTAAATGTCCAAACTTTAGGATATAATGGGCAGAGATAAACATACATTCCACAGTCTTCTTTAAGTGGTGGCATTCCCATCTGCTGCTGATCTCTGGGCAAGTTTATAGCAAAGCTGTGTTTGAAGGACTTCAGCCTCTTTACTTGTAGTTCCTAGAATATTCCAGTGGGAAGCGATCTTTGACAGAACTAGAGGTTCCTTCCAAGCACATCTGCTCCTGCAGGAGGTTGCTGAAGTCCTTGGATGACGTTCTCAACAGCAGCTAAGCACCTCAGGGTGTCCTCATTTCATTTTCAAGAATTCCAATTTTGGGAATTTTATTTTTGTTAAAATCAAACTTGTGAATGTTAGTTTCTGTTTTTCTGGATATGCCTGGAATAAATAGAATTCTTTCTTTTTATCTCCATCTTTCAGATTTCTACAGATAGTTGTCATCTTCTATCTAGTATGTTTTCTTTTGTAAAAAAGGAATAGAAAAAAAGGAGACTATATTTTTTTTAAATTTAGGGAAGAAATACTTATCAGGTATATGTATTAATTCAAATGCAAATATATATTTACCAACAGTGCTGTATTTAATGTCACTCAGAAAGATAGATGCGAATGCACGAATCAAATTTGAACTGAAAATACAAACAAGTAAGAATGATACACACTCAAAGGAATTTACTAACCGACTTCTCCTTTTTATCTATTTCAACTCTCAATAGACAAATTTCTTAAATCATTCGTGATATCTTTGTTTCTGTATTTTTTACTCAAGAACAATAGTTATGCGACCGTTAGAAGTACGATCAGAAGACAACTGAAATTGGCCATATGCCATCTGATGTCAGAATCTGTCTGTAATTTCATAGTGGTACCTCCACCCAATTCAAGACCCACCTGGTAAACCTCCCTTCCACTTGAAGTCTCCATGTCTGACAAAAAATGGAATAGTTGCTTTTATGCAGCTGTTCCTGGGCTAATTATCTGCAGCCATTTCTGATTACTCAATAGGCCATGGTAGGATGTGTGTTTGCTGCTATGTTGAGTTTACACATTAGGTTTTAATGTGCTGATATGGTTTATTATTGTGCTCACTGCTGCCTGCTAACAGACCGTTCCTGAAAATGAGACCGTATCTCAATGAGAATTTGCTTATCTTAAATAAGTAATAACTATACAACTCAGATCCTAGATCCAGTGTTTACCATTTTGAGAAGGCACTTTTTAGTGCTGTATCATTTCTAATGCATTTAAATTATTCAAGTTTGAAAAAATGAGTTATTAAACCAATGAGTCAATAACCAACTCAAATGCATCGATTTCACATTTTTCCTGCTCTCCTCAGTTTCCTAAATTGTTTTCTCGTAGTGATAGCAAAATAAATTCTCTAAAATGGTGCCAAACAAGCTAAATGTAATAACATAATAATGAGAAAAATAAATGCATATTACAAGCAGACAAGTATTTATTAATATGTAAACCAAGATGCTCATGCTAGCGATTCGGAGTGACAGATACGTTAATATGGAAGGTAGACATGGAATTGTTGTAATGAGACTTTGAATTTGTCTTGCAGTTTTGCATTTTATGATACCATTTAGTACAAAATGCTAGTATGGAGTTTTAAAAATGTAGAAGGCTGTTGTTTTGTTGATTACATATATTTGTGTTTCTGATTACCAAAAACAGATGCCAAGTTGCCCACATAAATATAAATGGTTTAGGTGTTCCTCTTCATCCTTCCCCTTCTGTTCACAGTCACAGGACCTTTTCCTTTTTGTCTCTTCACTTTTTACTTCATCAAATTTTTTTTTCTTTTTCTTTCCTTTTTTTTTTTTTTTTTTTTTTTTTTGAGACAGCTGTTGCCCATGCTGGAGCAAAGTGACATGATCATGGCTTACTGCAGCCTCGACTTCCCTGGCTCAAGCCATCCTCTCACCTCAGCCTCCCATGTAGTTGGGACTACAGATGCTTGCCACCACACCAGGCTAATTTTTGTATTTTTAGTAGAGACAGAGTTTCACCATGTTGGCCAGGCTGGTCTCGAACTTTTGACCTCAAGTGATCTGCCTGCTTCAGCCTCCCAGCATGCTGGGATTACAGGCATGAGCCATCGCACCCAGCTCTTCATCACTTTTTAACTTCTTTTTCCTCCCTCATTATTCTTTTGTTAGAGAAGCCAAACGGATTCAAATAATAAATAGTATTTCAATCTGGAAACACTGGGCTTTCTCCCCCGCCCCTTTTTTTTCAAGCACACAATTGATTGATATACTTAGCTTTCTGCAACTTCCTAGAACAATAGGTTTCTTCCATTCTCTGCTGTTCCCCAGGCCCTCTTCTGAGTACTAGATTTACCCCTTCTCAAACAGATTTCAATGAATGGGACCCTGGAATGACTTGGGTCCATCACTGTGGGTGAAAGCATGTGATATATAATCTGCTTCAGTGTTTCCATGTACTTGAAGCCACACTCTCAGCTGCAAAGAAGTAGAGAGAGAATGAGATTAATTTTGGTAATAATTAACACTCATTGTTCTGATACATGATTTATATCTAGAATATGATATGTGCCTGGGTTAATCAGAGGCTTTGGATCTCAAAATATGTCATGTATGAAGGGCATTTATGAGTTCTTTCATGTTTTCTATTTTTAAATGTTTGGTGTCTCATTGGAATCTTAATACTCACCCCAGCACCTCTTCCAAATACTTACTTTTTGAAATTGTGGACTCTGTTCCCTAAACATAATCCGTACGTCCTCATGCTTCCCTGCTTTTGCACTGTTCCCTTGACCCTGAGTCCCCTTGCTGTAGGTTGTAACTCAAGTCCTTCTTTAAGGTTACTGTCATTGCTGTTTCCTCTCTGAAACATGCCGTGAGAATGGCTGTGACACAGAACAGTAGCAGTGCGATTTAACTCAAGAGCTTTAACCACCAGTGCCAAACCCTTCACGTGGATATTTTATTTTATCCTCACAACAGCCCTGTAATAACTGTGTTGTTATCGTCATGTCACCATCTAACAGATGAAGTATCTAAGACTTAGCACACAGCAGCCAAACTTAGTAAAACATTGAGATCCAGGTCATACGGTCAAGTCAAGGTAAGGGCTGGTGCAGATCTTGGGACCAGCAGCCTGACTCCAGAACTCAGTTTTATTCCAGAATCTGAGTGACTAACCACCATGCACGCCATCTCCCACAACGCTGGCAGGATTGATCATTGTTTCCATTTGTTTGAGTTCCTCGGCATGTTGAGTTCCTTAGCATGTATCCCAGTGTACACTGGCTTGCTTATCTGCCCATGGGCTCCTTAAGGAGAGAGCGATTTATTTATTTTTGTATTCTCAGAACATAGAACTGGCCCATCTCAGGATCCATTTATAGCCATGAAATAGGAATTGATTCTTCCTTTACACATTTATGCTCCCATTTTCCCTCACATACCTTATGATCTAACCAAACAGGAATATTTGCTATTGCTGACACCTTGTGTTGCTGCTCTCAGAGATCTTGGTATATGCTATGCCTACTGCCTAAATGCCCTTCTATGTATGCAAATCCTCAAGGTGACATGTCAACTCTTTCCTATCTCTTTCCTGAAGCTCTTCTATCTCCTGAATCAGATGTGAAATTTCCCTTTCTGCAACCTTTAGCACGTTGCTTAAAGTGCTTATTTTTCCTTATCATTTTTACTCATTTATGTATCTACAAGATCTCTTTAAAAATATCTGTCCCTGAATCTTTCACATAGTAGGTGCTCAATAGAGATTAACTGAATTAAACATTTATTTAAATCAGTTGGCTTTGTTTTCTAAAGAACGAAGAGATTCAAAGTCCTGGGCATTGTAAGATATATTTACTCATCTCTATAATGTCACTAAATACAGTATAGATGGAAGGCAGTATTATTTTTATGTCTTCTCTCCCTTTTACTGAATGCATGTCCTTTAATTAGATTAATTTTGGCCTATTTGTAAGCAAAGTTTGCAAAATATCAAAAGAAAAGAACTTTCATTTAAATTACTGGAAAGATTTAACAGCTTTTAGATACTGAGGAATTTCCTTCTCTTTTATAATAAACCAGTAACACTCTTCAATGACATTTCACTGCATTCATGTTTGAATAGTGGTAACGAGGTTAAAAATGTCCAATAGACTGACATTATATTAAACCTCCATCTACTAAGTTAACAAATATTTACCAAGTTTCTACTGTGTACAAGGTAAAATATTTGGTAAGATTCTGTGAAGAATAAGAAAGAGTCATATATAATTTTTTAAGGAATGGAACATTAAGAAATGCAGAAAGGACAAATATAACCCAAGGCAGACCATAGTATACTCCAGAAAAGATACCAGTGCTGTAAAGACTTCCACAAAAAGAAGAAGTTTCCTCTTTTGGGAAACCCATTAGAAAACTTCCTTTTTGATTTCCTTGTCCAATTTGCTAATACTGATGACCTATAATATACAATGATAAGTACCTTTACAAAAGTACATGAAAACAATGGATTTTTTAAAATAAAATAATGGAACTAAAATATATAAAGAGAATTTGAAATGAACTTATGGGAATTTCAACATTATAAATTTAACATAGATTAGAGAAGAAAAATTACCATAACCTCATCATACCATAATTATATTCATTTGTGTATCTTTTTCCTTTTATTTTTCCTACATAGATGATTCTTGGATATCTGCACATATTACAGACATGCAATTCTGGGTACACCTACTTTTCCTTAACAAATGGAAAAGAAGAATAGCTTATTCAGGGTGTGGGCATCAGTGCGTCACAAAGTTCATTCAAACCGTGGCTCATGTGACACAGACACATTTCCTGCTTAACCTACAGAAGGCCAAGTCTCCTTAACTGAAAAATTAGAACCAGCAACAACACCACAACAATAGCAACAAAGTCTGTCACACAGAGTGGTCAAGAGAATTAAGTGAAGTAATCCCTGGCAAGTGTTCAGCACAGCAACTGTTGCAAAGGGTTCAAGAAACAGTGGCTCTTAAAATCTGACTCTCAGTTTTTTCTCTCATCATTAAAACGTTTTATATGCTTGAGATACTGGTTTGAAATACCAGGAAATGGGCAAACTCCAAAGAGATGAAAACAGCAGATTATACAGCATCTCCCAAGTTAAGCACAAGGATGAACAGATACAGGCTCTGAAATCTGACAACCCTGTCCAGGTTCTGCTGCTGTGGGAGTCAATGTGGTTGATTTGGGACGATAGTAGCTTTTTCTCTCCACCTAGTGGTATAAGGAAACACAGGCAGAGAGACATCTACTCTCCCCACCTCCAGAAACAGCAGGCAACTCAGGAATCACCTTCTGTGCCTGCAGACAGCACCACTGGGGATTGATAAAGAGCCACAGCAACACCAGAAGAAAGGGGACCAGACCTGTATTGCAAAGGCTCTGTAAATGACATTGTCATTGAAACCAAAGCCTACAACGTAGGCTGGAACCTACACACTAAACCTAAACAGGGTGATAGGCATGCTAAAATAGAAGATTAAAATAGGATCTAGGCTCTCCTCACATAACTGAAACATCCAGGATATGATGAAAAAAAAAATCACCTGTCATGCCCCAAACCAGGAAAACAGCAACCTGAGGAGAACAGATACTCAACTGAGGACAGCAGTGAGATTTGTCAGATTTGGGGATTATCTGACAAGAATTTTAAAGCAGTTGTCACAAAATGCTTCAAGTATCAATTATACATGCTCCTGAAACCAATGGAAAAAAAAGGGAACATCTTAGCAAAAAACATGGAAATAATGTTTTTAAAAAAACCACATGGAAGTAATAGAAATGGAAAATACAATAATTGAAATAAAAAACTCACTGAATGATCTCAATAGCAGAGAGGAGATGACAGAGAAAAGATTCAGTAAACCTGAAGACAGATCAATAAAATTTACTCAATTGGAACAAAAGAGAGAAAAAAATAGACTGGGGAAAATGAAGAGAGCCTCAGGGATCGGGGCTACGTTCCTCAGGGATCTCAGCAACAATCTAGTAATCTAACGTTTGTTATCACTGGAGTCTCCGAAGAATAGGAAGAGTATGGGATTGAAAAGCATTGGAAGAGATAATGGTTGAAAACCTCCCAAATTGGGTCATAGATATTAAGAACACATAATTAACTTTTACTATTAGATTATGGTAACACTTCTCATAAAATGTAGAAAACTCATATCTCTCCATCCTTCAATCTCTCCATCCTTTATGATATAGCTGTCACATATGTCGGCCTGCTTTGTAAATTTCACAAGCTCATTTCCTGCTTTAAAAGTCCCATATATTTTAAAGAAACTAAGAGGAAATATAAGAAAATTTATATTCCTTATTTGCAATGTCATATTTTTTGTATTGCTTTTTGAATATTTGATTTCCATCTTGCATTGGCATTCACTTTGATGAACAAAATTTTAATAGCTGCTTTAAAATCTTTGTTTACCATCCAACATCTGGGTCATCTTAGAGTGGGTCTTGGTTGATTGTCTTTCTTGTAAAACTGGGTCACATCATTCTGGTTCTTCATATGCTGCATAATTTTGGACAGTATCCTGAAGAGTATAGGTATTATATGGTGAAGACTCTGGATTTGGTATGCAGTAAGTTCTCACTTCACATCATTGATAGGTTCATGGAAACTGCAACTTTAAGCAAAATAATGTAAAACAAAACCAATTTTCCCAAAGGCTAATTGATACAAGCCAGAGTTAAGTTCCTACGGCATATTCCTGGTCACTTCTAAATAGACTTCTAATGTTAGATACCAAACTTCTAAATAGATTTTTAATGTTAACACCAAAATAAATGTAAGCTGTACATATATTTAAGAAAGATGAATGAAAAAGATATTTACTCAAATTTTGAATAAATTCATTCACCAAACTGCATCCAGAGTAAATTTTTTCTTTTTCTTAGTCACTCAAATTTTGGAGTGACTGATGGTGGTTGTAGTGGTGACAGGTTAACCTACAGAATAAATGTTTGCAAATGTTTTGTACTGTTGTCCATTTGTATAATTATTGTATACTTGGCAAATTTTTATTTTCCTGTAATTCATATTCATTCATTCATGTTCCAACCCACTTATTCCAATTCTGGGTTGCAGGTGGTGGGAACCCATCCTAGCAGCTCAGAGCACCAGGTGGGAACTCTCCCTGGCCAGAATGCCCTCCCATGACAGGGCAACTGACACTCACACACAGCCACTCATGCTGGGACCATTAACACATGCTAGTTCACCTAAAGCACATATCTTTGGGATGTGGGAAGAAACCCAGTGTCCAGAGGAAAACTCATGCAGACATGGAGAGAGCATGCCAACTCCACCCACATAGTGGTCTTGGCTGAAGGTGATTTTTTTTCTCATAGTTGTAACAAAATGATGTTGAATGAAGCATTAATCAGGGACCTGGTTTAGTCTTCTAAAGGGTGCTGATGCATTTGGCTCAGCAGCAGATTAATTTGGTTAGATTCAAACTGCAAAATCTCCTTCTTGCATGGCAGATCATATCTTTGCTCAGCTCTCTTATCTTCAGCTTGCTTTGTTTTCAGTTTGTCTCATGCATATATGGTTCAGTGGTCAATGACATCAGCAGTCTCCAAGTCCTTTCTGAGATTTCCCCCTTACATCCCAGTGGCTGTGGCGGCCAAAATTGCCTGCTGACTCTGCAGATGAGAAATATTTTAGGTTTTCTAGTGAAGTTTTGGTTGGCCTACTTGATTCTGTTTTTTGTTCTGCCCTCAGGGCAAAAGCTCTAAAAAATGGGAAATCACCTCCAGCTGATTCCTTCTTCTACATTTCACAGCCCTCAAGAATCTGCCTGCTTTAGTTCACTCTCCAGCAGTGCTTTTGATTTTGTCCAAAATCTAGAGTTATCTGCAGAAAGGTTGGGTTCAGCTGGAGCTGACCAGGGCATAAGGAGGCAGAAACCCCCACTGAGATTTTTATGAGAATTTTTGTTATAATAGAATTAAGTCTGAAAGACTGCTGTCTTTTTAAAACACTCCTTTCCAAATGAGAACTTGTTTTTGTTCTTGTTTGAACCAGAATGCATCTGGTTCTTTAGGCCTCTCAGATTAGTTTCTTCAGGCCAGGCGCAGTGGCTCGCGCCTGTAATCCCAGCACTTTGGAAGGCTAAGATGGAAGGATTTCTTGAGCCCAGAAGAGACCAGCCTGTCTCTATAAAAAATACAAACTTTAGCCTGGCATGCTGGCACACACCTGTATTCCCAGCTAGTTGGGAGGTGGAGGCTAGGGAATCACCTGAGTCCGGCAGGCTGAGGCTGCAGTGAACCAAGATCATGCTACTGCACTCCAACCTGGGCAACAGAGTGAGATGCTGTCTCAAAAAAAAAGTTCCTTATTTAGACCCTGCACATTTCTTATTAGGATAAGGATCTAAGTTTATCATGTACGTATTGTTTCATTTACCTACATTTCCACGTAATTAATATGCACATTTTTGGAGACCAGACTTTATGGAAGTCCTTTGTACAGTAGATGTTTTTTCCTCTTTATTACACAATTAGCTTGCAGTTTCCTATTTTTTTGTTTTTTTGAGATGGAGTTTTGCTCTTGCTGCCCAGGCTGGAGTGCAATGGCGGGATGTCAGCTCACCGCAACTTCTGTCTCCTGGGTTCAAGCGATTCTCCTGCCTCAGCCTCCCAATTTTTTGTTTTTTTGTAGAGACAAGGTTTCTCCATGTTGGTCAGGTTGGTCTCGAACTCCCGACCTCAGGTGATCTGCCAGCCTCAGTCAGCCTCCCAAAGTGCTGGGATTACAGCACGCTGCCGCAGTTTCCTTCTTCATATACTCCCTATGTACTTCACATCAGGGCAGCTAAGATTGTCAACTGGCCAGTCCAGTTCCTGGTCTGTTCTGTAGACTCACTGCCCTGTTGAGCAATTTGGGTCACTGATCCTAGGTTGGTTCTGTCTTTTCAGTATGGAGTCAAAACTAAATGCTTATAAAACTATAAGATATGTTTTATTCTTGCCAATAATTTCATATACTATTAACTTCTATAGCTCTGCATGGAAAAATTGGTAGTAAAATGGAAAAGTGGTTCAAGCCACGTTCATGCTGTCCTTTAAAAACAAAACAACAGATTCAACAGCTCTGAAGGACTTTTTTTTTTTTTACAAGCATGCAAATACCTTAAGAGTCACTTTATATTGATAAGGAACAATCATAGTGATCTGTGCTAAAATATAATAAAAGCAGGGGGAAGGGCATTAAAAATGTAATAAAATTAGACATGAAAAATCCATTAAGCTTTTGAAATTGACTTATTTAAAATAATTTTGAAATTGGCTTATTTAAAAAGTAACATGTTAAAATGAAGATTAGAATATTTGAAAAATATAAATCAGCCTCTCATTTAAACACCTACGTGCAAGTTCTTCGTTCCTTAAATGTGACTTTGACAGTCTATCCCCGTCACTTTAGATGAAAACACAAATTCAGAGTCGTACAAGGTTGGGCATCGCCCTAGCATCTAACAGCAATGTGATGTTTGTTGCACAGAATTCAAAAAATAAATTTTTTCATAAAGGAGATCTTATTTCTTAAATTTTATTTAATAATACAAGAAATATCTTTAACTTTTTATTTTTTTGAGATGGGGTCTCGCTCTGTCACTCAGTCTGGAGTGCAGCGGCATGATCTCAGCTCACTGCAACCTCTGCCTCTCGGGTTCAAGTGATTCTCCTGCCTCAGCCACCTGAGTAGCTGAGACTACAGATGCCCATGACCACACCCAGGTAATTTTTGTATTTTTAGTAGAGACGGGGTTTCACCATGTTGGTCAGGCTGGTCTCAAACTCCTGCCCTCATGATACACGTGCCTCAGCCTCCCAAAGTACTGGGATTACAGGCATGAGCCACCGTGCCAGACCAATGTCTTTAACTTTATAAATAGTGGTAGTACATGAGAAATGTATTCACTATAGACAGAATATCTTATTTTATTGTGCTGCAAAAAAATCCTTTCCTTAAAAAAAAAAATCATTGCTTCTCCACAGTTAGAAGAGACCGACAGCATACTAAAAACACTTTATTGTCATTACTAAATATAGTAAATATACATCCTAAATGGAATATGCTGTACATCTGATAAAACACATAAAACATTCATCAAGGCAAAGAGAAAAGAGCCAACGAGGGAAAGATGGCACACACAAGAAAAAAAAAAAAAACAGTTCTCTAACATTGCAGTAACATTTCAATGTATCATAGATATTCTACAGCCTTTCTATGAAACAGAGGGGGACCAAACATTATACACAGTTTGAAGAGATTAAATGCCAGAGAACCTACAGATATTAGCATCCAGGAATAATTTTTATTCCTGGCCCGTTTTCTGCCCACTGGAAAAAATTGCACTGTTTTTCCTTCCCAAGAGGACACCCGAAAAAATTCTTTCCGTTGTTGGGTCCAATCTTCAACACTGTTTTCATGATGGAACGTTTGCCATGGTTGCAGAATGGGAAGGACAGATCTGCCCACTGCAGGAAAAAAGGTGAATTTAGAAATTTATATAAAAGTTATCATGATGTACAGGCTAACCCTAGGCACATGTGATGAGCGCCATATAGTCTTCACTGCTGTTATCATTAATTTGATGTGGTAAAACAGACAATTAGTTGTTGCCCTTAAAAGAAATTTATATCCTAAAAGAAGCATCTCTCTTACAAATTTGTTTGAATCCCTCAGAAAGTTGCCACAATTCTGAGCCTCCCTGTGTCTACTTACAGAAGTTTCTTCAGTTTTGTTAAGAATAGTTGAAAACTACCAAAATCTTGCTATAATCGCCAATAGCCCTGCTATAGGTCTGCTTCAGTTAAAACTGTAAGATCAGGCGAGGCACAGCGGCTCATGCCTTTCATCCCAGCACTTTGGGAGGCTGAGGCTGGAGGATTGCTTGAATACAGGAGTTTGAAACCAGTCTGGGCAACCCTGTCTCTAAAAAAATCAACCAAACAAACAAATAAAACAAAACAAAACTGTAAGATCAAAGATTTGTCATGATTTTAATATTAAACTTTCTTTTTTTTTTTTTGAGATAGAGTTTCACTCTTGTTCCCCAGGCTGGAGTGCAATGGCGCAATCTCGGCTCACTGCAACCTCCGCCTCCTGGGTTCAGGCAATTCTCCTGCCTCAGCCTCCCGAGTAGCTGGGATTACAGGCACGCGCCACCATGCCCAGCTAATTTTTTGTATTTTTAGTAGAGACGGGGTTTCACCATATTGAACAGGATGGTCTCGTTCTCTTGACCTTGTGATCCACCCGCCTTGGCCTCCCAAAGTGCTGGGATTACAGGCTTGAGCCACCGCGCCTGGCCAATATGAAACTTTCTTACAAAAAGAAAGAATCAAATAGGGACTTACCCAGACTAAATCTGACAGATTCTATTATATTATTCTTATTAATTTTGACCTTGAGAGATATGAAAAAGGCTATCTATTTTTAGCAATAGCATGAATATTGCTAATAATATTTTCCCATTACATCTATAAAGGCTTCTTGAGGAGGAAATCTGAATTTTGTAGGGTAGAGTCATATTTTGTTTAGAGATTGAGGTCTAAAATCACTATCCAATTTCCCCTGGGAAATTCCTTAAGAAGGTATCACATTGAAGACAGATATTTGATCTTTTCAAAAGGTCCAACCAGAAAATCTTTGCTTTAGCACTGAAACATATCAATATTTTCTTTGTTCAGTTCTATTCCAGATGAAGCATAACTAGAAAAAAATATGTATCTCTGAACTTTAGAATCACACTCAGCTTGATGAGACACTCACACGAGGAATACTGGAAGTGAGACCGACTAAACGGACCTGAGGCTCTTATCTCCTATCTTAGGTTCATCGTCAGGGACACATCCACAGAATGGGAAGGCACGAGGAATCGCTATTGCTAAACTGCTATTGTGCCATCACATTTTTGGGTCAAGTGTGGTTAAGTAGGATTTGATAAGGTTAATGTAAATCCCAGGCATGTAAATTGTTTTCCTTATAAACCTTTATCCGGTGCATAAACAAAGGTTTGGATGTAGCACTGAAGTCAGGAATTCTTACCTCGGGTTATTATTAGCCACATATGTACTACTATATTACTCACTAGTGACTCAATATCTTTCTAACTTTACATGCTAAGGGCAACACTTCTAGACTTGTGATTATAAATGTGATATATTCTAACAATGTAATAGCTATTATTTTATTAATTTTTTTTGGCTGAATGTCTGAATTTTAAGGTATTCAACATTCAAGCTTTAGACCAAATGCCAATATGGCTATTTCAAATTTAAAGGTAAAAGGTCAAACTAGGTAAGTATTGCTACTTGTTATATGTGAATAACCAAAGTATTTAATTACATTGTAGTAAGCTAGATAAATCTTACACATACTTCAAAAAATCCACATTGTGCTTCTCTAGGTAGAGGACAGGCATAAAAGTGCCTGCCCTTGTTTTCACCATCCTTCCTCACGACTTGTAGAATGCAGAGGCGGTTGTGTTTACTACAGCGAGGAGTGTCAGGATTTAAGGTACGAGGGCCATCTGTCATATTAATTTGAAGTTCACTGTAATGACAGGTTGTAAAATCAGTACAGCATAAGAGTGCTAAAGGGACCGTTCACAACACGTTACCCCCACATGTCAGAATTTCACTTGTACAGAGAAATTTTATCAAAAAAGTGGACCATGACATTAGGTAATTACACAAACTGCTGTCTTTATTCTTTGTTTTCCCAGGTAATTCTCATTTCCTTCCAAAGTTACCTATGTACCTAAAACACGTCATTTAAATTTCTAAAGAACAAAATCAAATTTTATTTTTCATCTGTGATATTCAGTTCTTTTCTTACCCAATATACACTGTAGCCACTTTTCTTTCTTCTAAAATATTCTCAAGTCCAGGTTCTCCATTCTCGCTGGCCCCAAAGTAGCTAGTCACAATCTTCTCTAATTATTTTCTCATCGGTAGCACACTCTCATCAATGGCTCTGACAAGGCCATAGAAATCACCCTATCTGCTGTCCACTTTAAAGACAATTTTCTATGCTTTTCTTTGATCAAGGCTACTATAATAGCCACAATCATATTCCTGCAAGAAACAGGCTGCCTGGCAGAGAGCAAAAAATGGGAATTTTGTAAAGCTAGCAGAGAAGCTTTATCCTCCCCCACAATTAGGATCAAGAGTATTTGGAGGTTATCCTCACACCCAGTGTACACAAGCTAGAAGTGGGCCTTGTACTGCAGCTGTTTAAACAGAATTTTCTTTTTGAAAAGAAGCTTAATTTTCTCTGTTGTACATATTTGAATAATGCCTTCATGAGAGTTAGTTTTTTAATAAACTGAAGAGAAAGTGTTCACATTCATTAAAAGCAGAAGTGCCCCCTTAATGTTCCTATTTTTAAAAATCTCTTTAATGATAAAACAGTGCATCCCTTCTCATCTTTTTGGTAAATTTCTAAAGAACAAAATATAATTCTTAAATAACTGTTAAAAACACTTAAAATAATCAAGTGTGATTTCCCGTTTTCCTTGTTTCCTAAACTGCACTTTTTACCCACTTGTTTCTATAATGATGCTTCGATGCATCATATGTAATGAAATGTTCAGAGAATGCAATCTTTTATTTGTGATGATATTTACTGAAATTAATTTCTCTAACAGATGCTTAAATATACTGCTTTACATATGTTTGCTGGGATGAACTCAAACATTCTGAGGGCAGTTTTCTAAGTTCTGTTCGATAGCCATTTGTAAAGTAAGAGCAGTTGTAGAATTTAATGATAAATAAGTGATTATCATTAAATTCTTCACCAGCAACTATTTTGTTGGTACCTTGTTCAGGGTAGAGGGGTGGTGGTTGTATTTTAGACTCATGGGTAAAACACAGAAATAGGAAAGCTGAGAGACAAAGAAATTTTCTTTTCCACAACCTTTCAGTTCACCAAACTCCTCCAAAACTCCATTTCACCAATCTCCTCCAAAACTTTAACTACAAGAACAGCCAAATGTCTGAACAGTCATAGAGAAGTAAAGAGATTTCATAGTTAAGGCAAGTGGTTCATAAACAGTGCTTTCTTTAACAAAATTAAAGGAGAAAAGATAAGAATATTAACAGAAATGAATGAAATGATGCTCTCTTCTTAAAAATTATGTGCACATAAAAACAGTTTTATATCTTATTTTGGAGGTGGCTGTTTTGGATAATGGTTGAACATTTTCTAACCCACTTGTTTCAACCTAGAGAGCTCCAGGGTTCCACATATCCAGGGAGAGGTTTAGAATCTCTTACTATTAAAGCTTTTTTGGGGAGAAAGGCAAAGGTAGAAGGCAAAATTTAAATAGAAAGGAAAGGCCCAAATGTCTTCTTTCTGCCTTACACTCCATTTCTTCCTTTAAAAGTTAAATTAAAAACATAACCACATGCGATCTTATTCTTGGTACTCAGAGTGTGGTCCACGGACCAGAAGCATCAGCATCACCCAGAGCTTGTTGGAAAATACAGACATATGCATCCCTACTCCAGACTGCCTGCAGAATCAGAATCTGCATGTTAGCAGGATTCCCAGGTGATTCGTATGCACATTAAGTTGTGACGCACTGAGGTAATGTAACCAAGACACCGATGCCACCTGTGATCACAAGGGCTCTACATATGCACGGTTAATCTTAATTTTATGATAGAAAACATTGTCCAGGATAATTAAATGTTCTGGTTAACTGAGGACATCTTAGTTCCTCTTTGTTTTAATCATCTAAAAACTTTCTTAAATGTAGCGGATTTCTTAGTTAAATGTAGCATACGGAATTGTCTATTTCAGTGATCACGACCATCATTTTGAATATTAACGCTGGGTTATAAATGATCAGGAGCTGGCAAACCTTTTCAGATAACATATTTTAGGTTTGTTATCACAAAAAGTAGCCACAGAAAATATCTAAACAAATGGAAATAAGCTTTACACAACCAGGTAGGTGGTGGGATAGATTTGGCCCTGCTGGCTGTAGTGTGCTCATGTACATGTCATGAGACTCAAGAACAGTGCCTGAGGCATAACAGACTCTCAATACTTGTTAATAAATAAAACTGAACTGAGACAAGACAAAAACTATCATCAAGAAGAAAGACATTACTAAGCACAGATCTGTAATTTTAAAGTGAATATTACCTTTTCACGGTCAATTTATCAGTTTAACTCAGGGGTGTCCAATCTTTTGGCTTCCCTGGGCCACATTGGAAGAAGAAGAATAATTGTCTTGGGCTACACATAAAATACGCTAACACTAATGATAGCTGATGAGCTTTAAAAAAATCACCAAAAAACTCGTGTTTTAGGAAAGTTTATGAATTTGTGTTGGGCTGCATGTGGCCCACAAGCCTTGGGTTGGACAAGTTTGGTTTAACTCATTTTATAGATAGGGTGGTTCATTACAGTAAAAATACTGTCTGAATTTTTTTTGATTAATCAGTCCCACTGAATGTAGATTTTGTCATACAGGATTATTTCAAGGATTAAAAAAAAAAACAAAAGTGAAATGACTCATTCTGGATGGTCCCAGGTGGTTCTGAAGTCGTTAGACTGAGAACTCCAAGAAGTAACCCAGAAACAAGGACATGGTGTCAGTACTTGCACTGGTGATTAAAGATGGATCTTCAACACCCCTGACGGCAGCAAGCATGAGAAAGTACTAATGATTTTGTTACTGTCATTTCACCCTTCTCTGGGAGCCTCTGCATGAACCCAAGGAAAATTTCAACCTACAACACATGCATTCCTGGAAAGTGCATCACTGTGTTTGGCTCTGTGTTGACAATAATTGGATCGACAACTTAAACTGTTTCTAGTAATTATTCTTAACTGCTTAAAAATGGGTTCAATCATCTAATTTAAAAGCCAATAGCTGGATGGTGTACACATCTATCTCAAGACCAATCAGAAAATATGCCTCATCAACACTGCATGTATTGTGTGGTAATGAGAACAGTAATTAAGAGAACAAAAGTCAAAGTAATTATCATATAATATTAAAGAAAAAATAAACTGGCTATAAATTATGAATGGACCACCTGCTTTAATAGTATTATGTTGTGAGCTTCTGCTAGGCATCTTGTCCACAAGATGAACACTAGAGCTGTCAGACAAGGAGAAAAATGAAATAAATGACAGTAATTTGCAATTTATTCCTTGTAAAGTAGCTGGGTGCAGAAGGGCTGCTGGGTGAATTTATTTCATCGCTTGACATTTATTCTGCTGGTTGATCTTGATTGATTGTGGAGTCTCAGTCCTGGTGTTCTCTATATTCAATACATACACAGGCTGCAGCATTTCTAAGTAATGCTGTGCACTGTGATTAATCATATGATCCTATCACTAATGGCTTATGAAGAAATCATTTAAATTTAAGGTTACATTAATGTTTTTTTAAATCCCTAATTCATTAGTTAAACTGTCTAAGATTTTCTACAGAGCACTAAGGGAATAAAAATATGCCAAGATATTTCATCTAGGTACAACGATGCCACAATATTTTAAGATGATCACTTCTACTTTCCATTTCAGCCACGGAACAGGAAAGACTGTCTGGAAATGATTTTCTCCTCCAGGATAGCCTCCCAACTCAAACATTCTTAACTAACTTCCATCGTGAGGCGTTAACTAGGGTTAAAGTGAAAGGTGGCGGATGTATCCAGTCAGTTAAAAGTTCAGCCCCCATAGCTTCATTCAAATGTGAGTATGTGAACAAAACTTAAACCCGTTGTTGTAAATGATTATGAACAAAACAGTCGAGGATAAATCATCAGGATTAACTGATGGTAAATTTAGAGTTGGAATAGGAAGCTCGGAGTAAATGCATCTATTGAGCAAAGACTGTCGCAGAATTTGTTATGAAATAAGCTTTAAGGATTCCTACAGGTTGATCTAGGAGTTTACACCAAATGGTCCCTCATCCCACTGCCGAGAGGAGGTATCCACCTACCAGTAATGGCATAGTTAATAAGAGGGAAAAATGGTGAATCTCAGAATTCCACCTGAGATTACTCTAGGTCCCATCAAAGCACACCCCTCCATATCTGTAAGTTCCCAATCCACGAATTCAACCAACCTTGGATTGAAAATATTTGGAAACAAAAAATAATAAATGATGAAACAATTAAAAAATTATACAAAGAAAACTCAAAACAGTATAATAATTATTTACACAACCTTTACATTGAATTCAATATTATAAGAAGTAATGTAGAGATGATTTAAAGTATATGCCAGCAGGGCACGGTGACTCACACCTGTTAACCCAGCACTTTGGGAGGCAGAGGTGAGCGAATCAGCTGTGGTCAGCAGTTCGAGACCAGCCTGGCCAACATGGTGAAACCTCGCCTCTATAAAAAATACAAAAACTAGCCAGGCATGGTGGCGTGAGCCTGTAATCCCAGCCACTTGGGAGGCTGAGGCAGGAGAATTGCTTGAACCTGGGAGGTGGAGGTTGTAGTGAGCCAAGATCACGCCACTGCACTCCAGCATGGAAGACAGAGAAAGACTCCATCTCATAAAAGAAAGAAAAGAAAAAGAAAAAAAGGAAATATTAAGTTTCCTGTGTTCCGGTTAAAATAAATCTGTAAATCTAGTAGACTAGCTCAGGAGTCTTCAGGTTTTCCTATGAATATCTTGGATTACTTAGACAAAATTCGAGTTTATGTGATTGAAACACCTTGTGAAGGCCTTTTGCTGAGTTTTGGGGGGAAAGATGGTCATAGTTTGTTTTTTTATTTAAGCTGTGCTACTCAGAAGATGTCTCAAGTTATGAACAAGAGATCTGCTAGTACGTTGTTTTGTTTTTCTCATGAAAATTTGTGTGGTTCCTAATTTTAGTTGCTCAGGTGTTTGCTGATTCGAAATAATGGCATTTGTTAAACTTGCAAGGTAAATCTGTTAAATAGAGAAAGTAAATTTAGGTAAACTGATAGGCTAGATAAGGTTTACTCTAAGATGTGAAAGATCTAAAGTCAATCTCTTTATTAAAGGTAGGAAGAGATATGACTTTATTCCAACAGTCGATACATTTCATTATCTTTATATCTTATATAAAGCAAAAAGAGACACATTGATAGGTAACTTACTTACTCTTTGGGGTGACGATCTGAATCTAGTAAGTTTCCTTTATTCCTAGGATATAAAAGACTATGACTTTATTCCAGTACTTGATCCACCTTGTTATATCAACGGGTATGAAGTGTGAAAGATGTGAATGTAATAACTTTCCTTATTTCTTAACGATAGAGAAATATCTAAAAAGATTCTTTAAAATATTAAAGTTTGGCTCTATTTTGTTATACCAATAACTGACATGAGACAAAAAAAGTGACCAATATACTTTTGTCATTTAAGACTTGTTAATATCCTTGAATTTTCCCAAAGAATGTGAAGGAGAAATGATTTGCAGTCAATAACTCCATCTCAAAAAAAAAAAAAAAAAAAGTAACTATCTTAAAGACCAAAGTTCAAAACATCATACCTGTTAGAATATCCAGGGTTGCAGCTTTTAAGGTCTGGTGATGAATAGTGGGCTGTTTTCAGTTTTTTATGTGTTGGACTGAATAACTTAGATTCTGAACTGACTGTAGGTGATACGTTTGCTTTGCTGGATAGTTGAGTTATATCGTTTGTTCTCTTCTTGGAGGGGTGCTGGGTATCACTCAAACAAACATTAGTAGGAGGAGATATTTGAAACTCCTCATCTAGTATCTGGTTTTGTTTTGCTTTTCTTTCCAAAGTACTGGATTTATTGCTAAAATCAGTCAAGACAAGAGTTGTGGTTCCAAATGTAGTTTTCCTGTTGATCTTTACCTCTGTATGAGGCTTTCCAAAAGTATTACACGGGTACTTCACTAGGTTGCTGAAGGCAGTAGAATTTTCTTCATTCTTGACCACTGAATCTGGAAGAAGAGATAAGTAATTCTGCAAGAGTCCTATAAATAGAACATACTGACTATGTGAACATCTTTTTATTTGATCAAAATATTTATGTCCCTTTATTACGGTGAAATATATAGAACTAATAATACAAAGTTAGTTTGGGGAAGTCAGAATTAATCATCGTCTAGGAAATGAAATATTATGTAAAATGCAGAATTTCAACTTACAGAAACCCAGAGATGGGTTTAACAAAGATTTATATTTGCTTTTTATGATGTTTAAGCATTTAAAGGTCATTCAGCTATCAGTTTTGCTAATATTAGACAAAGTATTAAGAAGTGGTGATTAAGAGGTGATGTCCCATAAAGCGTTAGGTCAGCAGTTACAGACCTGTTTCTAAGCTAACAGGACTGTTTCGGTGAATGGAAAGAGAAAGTGAAAGCCTTATTTAAAATAAGTAAAGATGAATTACAAAGACTTAAATGTATTCAATACAGTGTTTCGACAAAGTATCAGAGGATTTTGAAATCTGTCCGATAATACATTTTAAATCATCATTAAGATGTCTTTCTGACTCAGAAACATTAACAGTATAATAGTTGATGAGACATATAAATGCATTTCGGAATGTTGAAATCAGTGTGGCAACCTAAGATCGTGGTTTTCCATGGGTTCTGTCTCTGCTGAAGGATACTGAAGAAGAAGGGATAGAAACAGGAGATGCAGCAGAGCTGTGCAAGGGGTAATGCCGGTCTTTCCGGCCCAGGGAACAAAACACAGTATGACAGTTACCACAGTGTGGGGCTCCATAAGTCAACAATGAACTTTCTCATCTCTAATTGAAGAAAGAAATAACACTTTGAGAACACAATAGAAGCCGCAGCAATGAAATGGCTCTTAATCACAGGATTCCTCTGAGGTTTTACATGCTCTAAATGCATGAAATCGTGAGCTATAAAGA
Source organism: Callithrix jacchus (assembly GCF_049354715.1). Taxonomy (NCBI): domain Eukaryota; kingdom Metazoa; phylum Chordata; class Mammalia; order Primates; family Cebidae; genus Callithrix; species Callithrix jacchus. The sequence continues at coordinate 13,929,504 of NC_133504.1, forward strand.
GTTATTTTGAAGGATTTCAATGAAATCAGTACAATTGTCTGAGTAAAGATTTTAATAACAAGGGGTAGAAGGGATAAAGAAGAGAAAAAATTCAGCATTTTTCTATTCCACCTGCAAAGATATTCTTACAGAAATCCTCCCTTTCAATTTATGAAACACTTGGACTGAATAACAAACTCGAAAGTTGCTGAAATCTGCATAAAACAAAGCTTTATTGAATAATTCATTAGAAACAGTAGAGAACAGATGTGATCATCTCCGTTTTTTTGAGATACAAAGGCACATACTGTTTTAGCACAAGCGTGTTTTCCCACCCTGTTAAAAAAAAAATACTCAACGGAATATTAGCATGGTTTACATGCAAAAATGGCAATTCCTTTAAACCTCTGAGAAAAAGAGTATTTTATTTAGTTAGGGAATATCAAGTTGGAGCAAGATATATTCCTCACTTTGTATAATTTACCCTCTTAGAAATGTAACAAACTTGAAATCAAAATTCAGTCTTACCAATAGGCCTTGAGGTCAAGCAAGCATCACAGGCCTTAGAAGAGGGCTCATTTATTAAAGTACAGACCACGCATGTCCACTGCTCTTCAGACTTCCGAGCCACAGACTCCATAACATGATCCACCCTGCTAGGTGTCCAGCTGATTACACTATTTCTAGTTGGTAGCTTGCTGTAAGATAATTTTTAAAATTAGTCGTTAACATTGTTATTGCCTTTTTCTTGTCTGGGTATTTAAGAAATGATTACAGAACCATTAATACCCCAGTGCTATTTCTTTAATATTACTTAGAAGTTAGAACTATATCTTAATTTTTTTTCTTTGTAGAGATGGGGTCTTGCTATGTCATCCAGGCTGGAGTGTAGTGGCACCATTATAGTTCACTGCAGCCTTGAACTCCTGGACTCATGCAGTCTTCCCACCTGAATCTCCTGAGTAGCTTGGACTACAGGTACACATCAGCATGCCTGGCTAATTTTTAGTAGAGATGGTATGCTATGTTGCCTAGGCTGGTCTTTAACTCCTGGCCTCAAGTAGTCTTCCTGCCTCACCCTCCTAAAGTGCTGGGATTAAGATGTGAGCCACTGTACCTGGCCAGAGTAAAATGTTTTCACCTGGACCCTATTAATTGTTGTTAAAGTGAGAATTATCAAATAAAAGTTATTTAGAGTCAAATAATTGAGTAGTTTTTTTAACCAACTAAAAATATTTGGTATCACATCAGGAAGTATTTCTCAAATAATATTTTAAGTAATTGCTATATCACAAAAACAAAACTAAAATAACTTTATTCAATTAAATTATGGGAAAATACACCTATGCAGAAATTAGAGGATTTGAAAGATGTGAAAGTTTTATATTCATGTGCGTAGAAAAAAAAAAAACACTCAGGAAACTCTAGAATTTCTCTACAGTATCTGCTGAGCACTATATACATTCATTAATCCATAATGATAATAAAAGATATCTCTTTGTCTTATTTCCCTTGATGTAAAACTTTCATGGTCGATAGCCAATTAATAGATTAGCAAGCAATAAAACCAACCCTGATTTTTGGCCACAAATGTAAATCTTGATTCTCCATCTGAAGTTCTTTATTTTCCTTCATTTTTCTACAAAATGCCTTTATAGGGCTGTGACATAGTCCTGCTCTCTAAAGCACAGCTAGCTACAGGTCTGCATCTAGAGCATGTGGCATGGTTTGCAACCATGGCAGCATCACAGATTCCCTTCATGATCCTAAACGTGAATACCAACAAAAGCTCTTCCAGGTGAAGGCTGTGTATCTTACATTTCAGAACATGAGTTCTTTGACTTTCAAGGTAACCTTGTCTCCTGTAACATTCTGTTCTTTACATATAATTATACTAGTTTTAAAATTCAGGGGTGTCTGGTAAAATAATAAATAGCATAAGAAAATCTGAAAGTAAGATACATCTCATTAGGATTCTATCATCTTTACTTACCTTGACTTTTAATGCCATTCAGTATTTATTATCCCTATGGAACATCAGATCTTCTACAGAATTTGTTTATTTGACCTAATCTCTGTCCTCTACTAACATACTTTGAAAAGAAGCATGATGCATTTATCTATAATTAAAGGCAATTTAAATGACCTTCAGATTTTGAATGTGCTCCAACTTTTCCCTATTTTCATTTTTTTCTGTCCTATACGTTTCCTTAATCATAAGGATAATTTTATTGTTACATACGGAGGCTTTGGAAACATTCTTTCCTTACTGCTCCATTTCTTCATCACCCATTAATAAATTCTTCCCAGTCTCCACTTGGATATGTAACAAGAATCTCAAACTTAATGTGTTGTAGTAGAGTGAATAACGGCCTCCCAAAGACAACAGGTCACAATTCCAGGAATCTATAAATGTTACTTTATAAAGATGGAGGGTTTTGCAGATGTAATTACAGATCTTGGCATAGAGAGATTATTTTGGATTAGCCCGTGGTCCCTTAACCCAATCGTAAGTGTTTTTATAAGAGAGAGGCAGCTGGGCAAGGTGGCTCATTCCTGTAATCCCAGCACTTTGGGAGGCTGAGGCGGGCAGATCACCTGAGGTTGGGAGTTCAAGACCACCCTGACCAACATGGAGAAACCCCCATCTCTACTAAAAATACAAAATTAGCTGGGTGTGGTGGTGCATGCCTGTAATCCCAGCCACTTGGGAGGCTGAGTATTGCTTGAACCTGGAATGCAGAGGTTGTGGTGAGCTGAGATCTCCCCATTGCACTCCAGCCTGGGCAACACAAGAGCAAAATTCCATCTCAAAAAAAAAAAGAGAGAGAGAGAGAAGCAGAGGGAGATTTGATACACACCAAAGAGAAGGCAAAGAGACCACAGAGGCAGAGGTTGCATGCAGTGACGTAGCCACACATGAAAGAATGCTGGTAGCACCAGAAGTGAGAAGAGGAAAGGAACAGGAGTCCCCCCTAGTGCCTCCAGAGGGAGCATGGTCCTACCTACACCTTTATTTTAGTCCAATGAAACTGATGTTGGGCTTTTGGCATCCAATATTTGAATGAATCCATTTCTGTTACTTTAAGCTACTAAGGTCATGATCATTGATGATGGCAGCCACAGAAAATGAATACAGATAAAATTCATGATCCACCAATCTGCAGTTCTACTAGTCCATCTCATGTCAGTAAATGGCATCAGCATCACTCAATTGATCAGGCCCAGACCTAGAAGTCATCCTTAATACTTTTTTCCTCACATTCCCGCCTTCAAGTCCATCAGCAAATCCTGCAGGGCCTGCTGCAGATGCAGATTTACATGACACAAAAGAAGTTCAACTTTCCATGGCCTGTGTGTCATCTTCGGACTGGGATGGGCAGCATGGAGAACGGGAGCCATAACTCAACCACATGCTGGGGGCTCAGAGTGCTGCAGGCAGATGTAGTCCTGGGGCCTGGGTGCTGCCACTATCACCTCACATCTGCTCAGTGCCCAGGGACAACGTTGCCTTGGTGACCTCAAGGAGCAGGTGGACTCTGCCCTGAAGCTTGAGAAGAAGGACCTGAACAAGAGATGCTGCATCATTCTGTGTTCACAGGCCACCATGACCCAGGCTGCCAGGCCACTCTACCCCTACACCACCCACCCTAACCTGGTAGAATGGAGAAACCTGAGGCACCTGAGGAAGATCAAAGGGCTGGGATTCTAGGGTCAAGTCCTCAGGCCAGCAGCATGGACATCATGTGGGAACGTGTTAGACATGCAGATTCTCAGGCCCCTCCCCAGACCCACTGAATCCCCAGCTCTGGGGGTGGGGCCTGGCAATCTTTGTTTTCATATGCCCTTCTGAAAAGGCTGGTACACACTAAAGTCTGAGAGACACTGCTCTCAGGGTTTCCTTATAGATAAGAAGTAATGCTGAAATAACGTGTAGGGGAAGTTGGAGATGTGTCACTATCGACAACTGTGAAGCTAAAAGTTTTCTCATCTAGCCATAATAAAAGACGCAGTGATATTGTTGGTGGTCATATGAAAAGGCAATCAAGGAGTTTGCAGCCAAAAACATGAGGGAACACAATTACACAGCTGTGTGAGGCAGTGGGCTAATAATACTTCATTTTTTCTGATGTTTGTGTTGCTTAAGACATATGATTTGTTGTGATTTCTTATTCTAAATATTCACATTAGAACCGAACATTGTACTCATATTTTTAAATTGTTTTTCATAAATAAGGCCCCCTAAATTATAAAAATTTCAGTCCTTAATCCTACCTCAACTTCCAAAATTATCCTAAATGCGACTTTTTTTCCCACCACTTCCCCTCCCTTCCCTGGCCGCCAGCATTTACCACCGGGCTCTACTGCTGAGAGCCCCCGGTGCTGCCGCTTCACTCTGGTTCCACGACCATCACTTTCCCACACAGCAGCCTAAATAATCTCAGAAAACCCAGGTCACTTCATGCTGCCCTCCTGCTCAGAATCTCCCAGTGGCCCCAGCGCAGACTATTGACAACAGTTGCCAGAGTGCTTGAACTTTTCAAACATAAGTCAGTTATTTTACACCCATTCAAAGTCCTGCAAAGGCTCCCACACTACTCAGAATAAAGTGGAAACGTCTTTTCTCGGACAAGTCAAGTCGGCATGCTCCCTGGTTCCTCCTAAGCGGAGAGGCTCCCTCTGTCTCTCACTCCCTCTGCTTGGTCAGTCATACATGCCTTCTTTCTCTTCCTTTAACAACTCAGAGGCTTCACGCTTTTCTGGGCTACCTTCTTTGAAAATTTTACCCCAACCCCAGATTATTACAAGTCATCAAATCTTTTCAAATCTCCTCCTCAGGGACTAATCTGCCCACCCTATCAAAAAGGAGCCCTCTCCACCACTGTCCCCTAATGTGGCTGATGTTCTTGAGCTAATCACCTCTTATCATTGCCTCATGTCTTATACACGTATGTATAGATATGTTTCTCTTTCTCTTGAAACAGAATCTCACTCTATCTCAAGAAAGAGATGAAGGAAGATTTACCAAGCAAGTGGAGAGCCAAAAGAAAGCAGGGGTTATAATCGTAGTCTCTGATGAAGCAGACTTGAAACCAACAAAGATCAAAAGAGGCAAAGAAGGGCACATAACGACAAAGCGATCAACGTAACGAGAAGAGCTAACCATCCTGAGTATATATACACCCAATACGGGAGCACCCAGATACATAAAGCAAGTTCTTAATGACCGACAAAGAGACCTAGACTCCCACAGTAATAGTGGGAGTCTTTAACACTCCACTGTCAATATTAGACAGATTAACGAGACAGAAAATTAACAAGGATATTCAGGACTTGAACTTAGATCTGGACCTAATACACATCTACAGAACTCTCCACCCCAAATCCACAGAATATACACTCTTCTTAGCACCACATCACACTTACTCAAAAATTGACCACATAATTGGAAGTGAAACACTCCTCAGCAAAGGCAAAAGAACAGAAATCATAACAAACAGTCTCTCAGACAACAGTACAATCAAATTAGAACTCAGGATTAAGAAACACACTCGAAACTGCACAACTTCATGGAAACTGAATAACCTGCTCCTGAATGACTACTGGATAAATAACAAAACAAAGGCAGAAATAAAGGTGTTCTTTCAAACTAATGAGAATGAAGGACAATGCACCAGAATCTCTGGGACACATTTAAAGCAGTGTCTAGAGGGAAATTTATAGCACTGAATGCCCAAAAGAGAAACAAGAAAAGATCTAAAATCAACACCCTAATGTCACGATTAAAAGAATTAGAGGAGCAAGATCAGCAAATTCAAAAGCTAGCTAGCAGAAGACAAGAAATCACTAAGATCAGAGCAGAACTGAAGGAGAGACACAAAACCCTTAAAAAGAAAATGAATCCAGGAGCTGGTTTTTTTTTTTTTTTTTTAAAAAAAAGGTCAACAAAATAAACCACTAGCCAGACAAAGAAGAAAAGACAGAAGAATCAAATAGATGTGATAAAAATAATAAAGGGAAGATCACCACTGATGCCACAGAAATGGGAACTACCATAAGAGAATACTACAAACATCTCTATGTAAATAAACCAGTAAATACAGAAGAAATTAATAAATTCCTGGACATATTCACCCTCCCAAGACTAAACCAAGAAGAAGTTGAATCCCTGAATAGAACAAAAACAAGGTCTGAAATTGAGGCAGCAATTAATAGCCTACCAGCCAAAAAAAGTCCAGGACCAGACAGGTTCACAGTCGAATTCTACCAGAGGTACAAAGAGGAGCTGGTACCTTTCCTTCTGAAACTATTCCAAACAATACAAAAAGAAGGAACCCTCCCGAACTCATTTTATAAGATCAACATCATCCTGATACCAAAACCTGGTGCAGAGACACACCTAAAAAAGAAATTTTCACTCCAAAATCCATGATGAATATTGATACAAAAATCTTCAATTAAATACTGGCAAACTGAAACAAACAGCACATCAAAAAGCTTGTCCATCACGATCAAGTCAACTCCATCCCTGGGACGCAAGGCTGGTCCAACATACACGAATCTATAAACATAATCCAACACATAAACAGAACCAAAGACAAAAACCACATGATTATTTCAATAGATGCAGAGAAAATGCAACAGCCCTTTATGCTAAACACTCTCAATAAACTAGGTATCAATGGAAGGTATCTCAAAATAGTAAGAGCTATTTATGACAAACCCACAGCCAAAATCATACTGAATGGGCAAAAACTGGAAACATTCCCTTTGAAAACGGGCACAAGACAAGAATGCCCTCTCTCACCACTCCTTTTCAACATAGTATTGGAAGTTTTGGCCAGGGCAATCAGGCAAGAAAAAGAAATAAAGGGCATTCAATTAGGAAAGAAGGAAGGCAAATTGTCTCTGTTTGCAGATGACATAATTGTATATTTAGAAGACCCCATCTTCTTAGCCCAAAATCTGCTTAAGATGATAATCAACTTCAGCAAAGTCTCAGGATACAAAATCAACGTGCAAAAATCACAAGCATTCCTATACACCAGTAATAGACAAAGAGTCAAATCATGAGTGAACTCCCATTTACAATTGCTACAAAGAGAATAAAATACCTAGGAATACAACTAACAAAGGGTATAAAGGACCTCTTCAAGGAGAACTATGAATCACTGCTCAAGAAAATAAGAGAGAACACAAACAAATGGAAAAACATTCCATGCTTATGGTTAGGAAGAATCAATATCGTGAAAATGGCCATACTGCCCAAAGTAATTTATAGATACAATGCTATCCCCATCAAGCTACCGTTGACTTTCTTCACAGAATTGGAACAAACCACCTTAATGTGGAACCAAAAAAGTCTGCATAGCCAAGACAATCCTAAGCAAAAAAAAAAAAAAAAAAAAAAAAGTTGGAGGCATCACACTACCTGACTTCCAACTACACTACAAGGCTATAGCAATCAAAACAGCATGCTACTGGTACCTAAACAGAGATACAACCCAATGGAACAGAACAAAGGCCTCAGAAATAATGCCAAACATCTACAACCAACTGATTTTTTACAAACCTGACATCAACAAGCAATGGGGAAAGGATTCCCTATTAAATAATGGTGTTGGGAAAACTGGCTAGCCAAATGCAGAAAGCTGAAACTGGATCCCTTCCTTACACCTGACACAAAAATTAACTCCAGATAGATTAAAGACTTAAACATAAGACCTACCACCATAAAAACCCTAGAAGAAAACCTAGGCAGTACCATTCAGGACATAGGCGTGGGTAAGGACTTCATGACTAAAACACCAAAAGCAATGGCAACAAAAGCCAAAATAGGCAAATGGGATCTAATTAAACTTAAGAGCTTCTGCACAGCAAAATAAACTATCATTAGAGTGAACTGACAACCAACAGAATGGGAAAAGAATTTTGCAATCTACCATTAGACAAACGGCTAATATTCAGAATGAACAAAGAACTTAAACAAATGTATAAGAAAAAAACAAACAACCCCACCAAAAGTGGGCAAAGGATATGAACAGACACTTGTCACTTCTCAAATGAAGACATTTATGCAGCCAACAGACATGTGAAGAAAAGCTCATCATCACTGGTCGTTAGAGAAATGCAAATCAAAACCACATGGAGATACCACCTCATGCCAGTTGGAATGGCGATCATTGAAAAAGCAGGAGACAACAAATGCTGGAGAGGATGTGGAGAAATAGGAACACTTTTACACTGTTGATGGGAGTGTAAATTATTTCAACCATTGTGGAAGACGGTGTAGCAATTCCTTGAGGACCTAGAATCAGAAATACCATTTGACCCAGCAATCCCATTACTGGGTATATACCCAAAGGATTATAAATCATTCTACTGTAAAGACTCATGCACACATATGTTTATTGCAGCACTGTTCATAATAGCAAAGACTTGGAACCAACCCAAATGCCCATCAGTGATAGAGACTGGATAAAGAAAATGTGGCAAATATATATCATAGAATACTATGCAGACATAAAAAAGGATGTCTCTTTACAGAGACATGGATGAAGCTGGAAACCATCCTTCTCAGGAAACTGACATAAGAACATAAAACCAAACACCACATGTTGTCACTCCTAAGTAGTGTTGAACAATGAGAACACATGGACACAGGAAGGGGAATATCACATACTGGGGCCTGTTGCGGGGTGGGGGGATTGGGGAGGGATAGCATTAGGAGAAATACCTAATACAGATGACAGGGTGATGGGTGCATCAAACCACCGTGGCACTTATATACCTATGTAACAAATATGCATGTTCTGCCCAGGTACCCCAGAACTTAAAGTATAATTCTGTAAAAGGGAGGGAATAAGAAAGGATGCAAAAATTATTTTTTTCAATTTTTTAAAAGACAGGAGTATAGTGGAATGATTATAGCTCACTGTGATCTCGAACTCCTGGGCTCAGGTGATCCTCCTGCCTCAGCCTCCCAAGTAGCTGGGACAACAGGCATGCACTGCCATGTTTGGCTAATTTTTTATTTTTAGAGATGGTGTCTTGCTATGTTGCCCAGACTGGTTTTGAACTCCTGGCCTCAAGCAATCCTCTTGCCTCAGCTATGCAGAACGCTGGAATTATAGGCATGAACCACCCTGTGCCAACCAACTCAGCTGAATTTAATTCTCTCCATCACTTCCCATCTTTGTTCCTATAGCACTGTTTCTTCTACCTCTCTTTCATGGGGTCCTTTTCTTTTGATCATCGAAGTTAAGGTAACAACACGGCTCTCCATTGGACCTTACTGCCTCTCCTCTGTGCATTCTCAGTGATTGTAAATACTACCAGATTTAGCTATCATCTCAGTCTACCCCAGAGTGGGAAATGGGGAGGTGCATAAAACACAAGCGAAGAATGGCAGTGCCTCTAAGGCAGCGGTCTCCAACTCTTTTGGCACAAGGGACCGGTTTTGTGGAAGACAGTCTTTTCACAGACGTGGTGGGCTTGGGTGGGGTGTGAGGGAGATCAGCAGGCGTTAGGAACTCGCTACCTAGATTCCTCGCATGCACAACTCACAATAGGTTTTGCATGACTATGAGAATCTAATGCCTCTGCTGATCTGATACCAGGCGGAGCTCAGGTGGTAGTGTACTGGTTCCAGTACTGCTCCATGACCTGGGGGATGGGGACCCCTGCTCTAAGATATCTCTGCATTTCTCAATGGAAACAAGGTACTGGTATGGGAAGCAATTGATTTTTCTTTGTCCAAACAAAACAGATTAGTTTTTTAAAATACCAATATAAATGTTAATCAAACTGAAAAGGAAGTTATGTAAAATAAAGTGGCATTTAAAGGTTTGAATAAAAAGCTGCTGTCTACCTTCGATTTTAATCGATAAATGATTTCTATTTCATTCAGTCTACCATGAATCCTTATTCTTGGAGCACCAAAACTTCCTAGAAGCCCTTGAAAATATAGTTATTTTGCTGAAACCAGAAATAATTTCTTATTATGAAGCTTGAGGTAAGAGGCTTAAACAGGAAGCAGCTCAGACCCACCTTTTCTCTTTCTATTTGTTCTATCTGTGTGGAGAGCCATGGTAAGGTCAGCTTTATGGGTTCCAGCCTCTGAGGCTCTGGTCCCTACAGCTTTTCTATTAATTCTGTGAATTACTCCAATATTCATTTTGCCTTCATGACCCATACATTGCCATTTTTATTTATGAGAAGTTGAGTTGGGAGTTGGGTTTCACTGTAGTCCAGACCTACCCTCCCTTCCTCCCTCCCTCCCAGGCTGGAGTGCCATGGTGTGATCTTGGCTCACTGTAACATCCACCTCTGAGGTTCAAGCAATTCTCCTGCCTCAGCCTCCCGAGTAGCTGGGATTACAGGCATGCGTGACCATGCACAGCTAATTTTTTTTATTTTTTTAAGTAGAGATGGAGTTTCTCCATGTTGGCCAGACTGGTCTCTAACTCCCGACCTCAAGTGATCCCCCCGCCTTGGCCTCCCAAAAGTGCTGGGATTACAGGTGTGACACTGCACCCGGCCTCAGATTATGTTTCATACATGACAACTACACAGCTTCCCCAGAACAAATTTATCCTACCAAGACCAACCCATCGTAGGTTTTTTTATGTCTCTCAAGTGCCCTCTAATTGCTCCAGGCCCTCAAAAATTTCTGCCCGATTACACATGGCTAAAGAATTGGTTTGCAGACAACACTAAATTCACACTGACTGGCAACCAACTATCGCCACATTTCCAAACTAGATGGTTTTGAAAGACCTGAATATGTGCTCCTGAAGGAGCAAAACATCCTCCGTGTGTTCAGTTTTCCAAATGTTTTCCCTGTATACTTGCCCATGTGCTGTTTCGTCTTTCAGAAAATCCTTTTCCTACCTCTTGTCTTTGATGAATTCCTGTTTCTTTCTATACTAAGCTCGAAGACTGCCTCTTTCAGAAAGACTTCCTTGTCCTTCCGAGGTAGATTTAAGTGTTTCTTTCTCCACACTTCCATTGCATCAGGATAAACATGTGCCTTTATACCACTTCATCTCGGTGTGTTACCTCTTTTCCATTTACTTCCCCACTGGCCCTTCAGCATTTTGAGAGGCTGTATTCTACTTCGTCTCTGTATTCCCAGTACCTGGCATATAGTAGACCCTAATAAGTAAATACTAATTTTTAAAAAGGTTTTTTAAAAGGCCCTAATGAAAGGTAAACTCCTCAGTTTTCTCTAAAGGAAACAATATTCACATATATAAATTATATTAGCTAGCAAATAACTAAGAACCAGCAATAGGCCGGGGGCAGTGGCTCATACCTGTAATCCCAGTACTTTGGGAGGCCGAGGTGGGTGGATCACCTGAGCTCAGGAGTTTGAGATCAGACTGGCCAACATGGTGAAACCCCGTCTCTACTAAAAAATACAAAAATTAGCTGGGCATGGTGGCTCGTGCTTCTAATTCTAGCTACTTGGGAATCTGAGGTAGGAGAATTGCTTGAACCAGGACCCGGGAGGCAGAGGCTGCAGTGAGCTGAGATCATACCACTGCACTCCAGCCTGGAATACAGAGCGAGAAAAAAAAAAAGGTCTTGTTCTTAAAAAAAATTATGAATGTTCATTAAAATTTTTAAAAATATAAGCATGTATTTTATATATATAAATTATCTAAAGGTATTTCAGATGTCTGTGATAGTAACATGGGGTGAAGCAGCTGAAAGGAAGATATGGAGTGGTTTACAGGAAAGTATTGGAGAACAAGAGTGATGCAGAAAATGAAACACAGGAACGCAAAGAAGAAAAAGCACGAGCCTTTAGATATATTTATGAAGACATAAGCTGGGACCTCCTTTGCACGCCAGCTCCCTCCCCTGGCCCTGAGCTCCAAAGACGAGATGGCCCCTCCCACCTCCCAGGTTTCCCACAGCCAAGTGGTGCCCCGAGTCTCTTCCTATGTCCAATCCTATGGTTTTGTTTCCTTTGCTTTTTCTTTGCCGCCCACCCTGTAGTTATGGGCATTTGCTGAAGCTCAGATCGTGGCTCATTTCCTTACTCATTCTAGGGAACTGAGAAGCTGGAATGCTTCAGTCAACCTCACTGTGCTGACAGCCTCTCTCATTCCAGATCGCAGCCCCTAAGACATGTCTTCCTGGCTATTCCACTGTTGTCTCACCTATCTAGCACACACTGCATCTTCACCACTGTGTCCCAATTTTCCCAGACCCATAATGTGAAAATTTACACTATTTGGTCCTGAAAGCTTTTGTATTATCCTACCTGTCAAATCTGCCACAGTCCTTGTTGACTTTTAAAAAAAGTTTTACTAGGGTACCATGTCCAATGTTTTGACCCCAGCCTGGTAACCATCGCTTGCCCGTTAACGCTGTACCAGCTTCTTTACACGTGTTTTCAATCTCTTCATTTTCCATACTTCACGTAGTTAACTATGCTACAATCAACTAAAAGTCCTTAATGCGCTAATTTAGGAAAGACCTTAACCATTCCCAAATCTACTCATGATCCCCACCACTTGATCCCATCCTCCCTGTAAAACTAGCTTTTACTATTCAACAACGTGGAGCCTCTGTTGGGGCTGGCCAGTATGCCGTGTTTATTCATGATTCAAGATTTGTGGCCGTGCTCCTTTCTTCCAATTAAATACTGCCTGCTTTATCATGTAATCAAAATTCTATTTTTTAGTGGATTTCAAATGATCCTTTTAAGTCTAGTCAAGTATAGCAGGAAGAAGGAGGGAAAGAGTGGACTAGGGAGCTTGATTCAAATGACGCTTTCTTTGAGATCTTCCCAACCTTGCTGTACATGTAAAGCTCTAACATCCCTGAACACTTACAGCATTGTATGTGCTTCATGTCATACTGGTACTACTGATTTATAATCACACATACTGCTATGCAGCTGCTTTATACTGTTTAATCTTTCTCTTACATTTCCCCAAAAGGTCCTGTGGCCTGTTACCAAGGTAATGGTACATTGGGGAAAAGAAAATAATCAGACATTTTAAAGATTATTGGACAGGGGCTCTGAACTGACACCAATTCTAGGAGACAAAAGTGTCCCTGTGATCCACCACCAGTCAGGCCAGGAGATCAATGGAGTTTTAGCCCAAGTACCTCTCACAGTAACTCCTTAAACCTATCCTGTGGTTATTTCTCCAGTTCTGGAATGCATCACTGGGAGAGACAAACCCAGCAACCAGCAGAACCTCCAGACGTGAGTTTAATAAGTGGTCTATTATTTCACCAACAAGACATACAATCTGTAAAAAGATCTTGCTCTTGTTTTATGATATTATTTATAACACTATTTCTAAATGAAGCAGAGACTTATGAAGGTAGCTGCAGTTTTTCCAATTATTGACATCTCCTGGTACTCACTTTCCAAACCAGGTTAAAGGTAAAGGCTAGATATTATTCCCTGAGCCAGAGATTTTCCACCTAAGTTCAGAATTGGTCCACAAATCACCTTTAGCTCCTTCCGGTTCTTCAATGCCGTTATTTACTATTTCCTTCCTAGGACTAAAACGCTTTTGAGTTACGCTCTCTTCTGAATAGGCTGACAGTTATTCAGTTATATTCTCTGATTATTAGCCTTTTGGTTAGATGGGTGGGGCAAATGGTATCCCTTAAAATTAGATATCTTACCATATGTCAACATGTTGAGGATTTTCTTTCTGACAGTGAGGACAGAAATATGTCATTCTGTTATTGTCCCCGAAGCGGCACACGGTTATTCTGCCAAGGCACTGACCACAATTTGAACGTTTGTAAACCTTACAGTGCTTAGAGACAGCAAGTCCTGCTTTACGGCACTAAAAAAAAAAAAAAAAATTCTGTTAGCTACAAAACAGTGCTGCCAAGAAACCAAAGACACCTTGGTGAAAGTCATCTCTAAAAATCATCTGTTAAAAATGTACACGTTTGTACATATGATGATATAATCTTTTCTTGCATCGGGGAAAAAGGTATTGACAAGATTTGGTAATATTTGTCAAATAAGGTTTGTGTGAAAGAAGTCATTATTTTATGTCATTAGTATTCAGAATTGATCTTTGCATGGCTTTACCCTCTTATCTAAATGAGATGCAAAAATTCTATATTTAAAAATGTCTTTTATGCTTTTAAGGATTTTTTTAATTAACCATAATTATGTAGTTAAAAGAAAAAGACTAGATTAGCTTTAAATATGATTATTTTTAGAAGGCTGAAACTGCTCACTCAGTTTCAACAACCAAAAACCTTATTTCTAGGGGACAAAATTTAATAAGAGCATTTTCCTTGTCGACCTGAAAAAAGAAATTTTTTTCTTTTTTAACCTTAGAGATTCATTAAAAAACAATAAAAAGAAAATAAACATTCAAATAACATCCTAGCAGAGAATATATTCCATTTTGGTATAAATTCTACTTCAAAAGATATTTTGATATATTCTGTCAGTTTTTTGATATATTTTGTCCACTCACAAAATATTTAAGGCTCCTACAAAGAAAATATCTTGAGTTTCCATCAGCAGTGTGAAAACCTAAAAGCCCGGAAATATGGCTTACCACATAAAAGCTGAAAATTACACAAACAATATGTACTAATTTAAGGAAAGTAATGAAAGACCCAATTTAATCTGGGTGGAAATGGGCAGTTTTCTATGGTCATCTTTTACTGGAGGAAGAAGTAAGAAAACGCAATTTAAAAATAGCCATAGTTACTCAAGACAGATCTGTGGAGCAAGATGTTCATTAACATTTTAGGTCAGTTAATAAAGAATGCTACAATTCCTGCCTTTCTGAACATAGTAAAAATGAAAAGTTTGAATATAGAAAATGGACTGTGGAAAAAAAGGCATATTTGCAATATTTTGTCTAAAAGATGAAATGTGTTTATCGAATTCTATATATGCATATAGTATATAACTTTCCACATTTACAAGTCAGCAAGTACTTCATTCTCAAAACCGTGGTAGACATAAAAACATTATTATCCCATTTTACAGATGTAGAAACTAAACTTAAATAAAGTTATCCAAATAATCTAAACCACACAGACAGTAAGTGGCACGCCCTGATTGAACTAAGGACTATTTATCTGAAAGTGTTACTGTATGTTGGCCTCTCTAGACTCTCTATATTTGATGTATCCAAAAAATAGAAAAAGAGTCTGTAAAATGCTAACATGGCTGCTCCCAACTTGGTATAAAGATAACTGAATAGTATTATATAGTTAGACCGGTATGGACTGACCTATGAGCTAGAATTTCAAGATGTTAATTACACCCACATAATGTCCCTCTCTTTCCTGCACCTCCATGCTCCCTCCACTAGATGGCTATATACAGCTTTCACATTTTTGGTGCAATCCGAAAGAAAACCACTGACATTTTACATAGTTGAAAAATTTTGCTCTTACCCTGTAAAAGAGAATGCTGAAATCACGTATCATTTTGACAAGGTGATGGATCTGTCCATCTGTTAGCTGACAAACCTTAAAATGGAAAATAAAAAAAAAAAACAGAGCCTAGGTTCATGACTTGCTCATTTCTGTAAGAAATAAATAATATGCCTTGCCAATTCTGTGAAAGAGAATGTAATTACATTTTGAATATTGCTGACCTTTGAAAAATGTGGGTTTGGATTGGGAGGGTCCACCTATACACAGATTTTTTTTCTCCTCTGCCACCCCTGAGATAGCAAGACCAAACCCTCCTCTTCCTCCTCAATTTATTCAATGTAATGATAAGGAGAAAGAAGATCTTTATGATGACCCACTTCCACTTAATGAATAGTAAATATATTCCTTATAATATTCTTTTGTTTTTTTAGAGACAGGGTCTCACTCTCTGGCCCAGGCTGGAGTGCAGTGGCACCATCATGGCTCACTGCAGTTTCAAACTCCTGCGCTTAGCTATTCTTCTGCCTCAGCCTCCTGAGCAGCTAGGATTGCAGGTGTGGTTACCTGGCTCTTACAGTATTCTTAACATCCATTTCTTTTCTCAAGCTTACTTTATTATAATAATACAGTATATAACACAGAAAACATACAAAATATATGTGAATTGACTATGTTATCGGTGAGGCTTCTGATCAACAGGAGGCTAGTAGTAGTTATATTTTTGAGGAGTCAAAAATTATATACAGATTTTCAATGGGGGGGTTAGCACCCCAATTCCTGTATTTTCAATAGTCAATTGTACATGCATATCTTCTAGAGCTCTATTTCTCACGTATCTACATAGTACCATTAACAGTAGTTTTATTTTGAACTGACATTACTGATAAAAATACCTTTCTTATTTATACATTTTAATTATAAATTCAAACATTTATTGAATATTCTGTATTAGACATCTTCAAAGTCTCAGCATCATCTATCAGACACCTTGAAAAGTCTTGCTGGACTTGAAAAAAAAATTACCAAGAACAGTATAAAAACAGAAGGGAAGGGAAACTAGGTATGGGAGTAGAAGACCACCCAGGTCACTACCAAGCTTTAAAAAGATATGCATTTATATACATGCATTAATATAAAAGTACTTATTAACACATGGAAGACCTCAGACACAGACCGTACCAAAGGATTTTTTTCTGACACAGCCTAGCATAAATCTCAGTGTTATCCTTGAAGAATTACTACTTGGCACATGTGCTGTCAATGGTAATCCCAAAAGAAATGGTCTGATGCCTAATGCTTGTTGCCTGTATGTGAACAGGTACATATACAGCTGACCCTTCAACGACACAGGCTTGAACTAAGCAGGTCCACTTATATGCAGATTTTTCTCAATCAAACATGGATTAAAAAACTATGATATTTTTGAGATGTGAAGCTTGCATATATGTAGGGCTGACTTTTCATAGAGCAGTTTTCCTAGGGCCAGAGGCAGGACTTGAGTATGCATGGATTTGGTGTAGCCTGGAGTACTGGAACTGATGCCCTGTGTATACCAAAGGAAGGCTACATATCTACATACACATACATGTACAACGAAAATAATTTATCAGTGACTATAAAAGTGAAAATCTAACCAACATAGACATCCTGAAAGTATTATAAATATTCCTCAGTTGTTAAAACTTTAAAACTTGTATACATCCAAAACAATATTAGTTACCATATCTTACATACTATATTAAGTTACACCTTGAAAGGTTACACTGTACTTTTTCAATAATTGTGCATGTGCTTTCAAGAAGCTAATAGTTAAACTTCAGAAATGTCATTAACTTTTAAACCCCCAGAAATGATGGGTAAATGATCTTTTCCTAGATAGATAGCTGGCTGGATGCAGAGATAAAAAGTAAATTCTCAGTGCATCACAGATGACAACAAAACCCTGGGTCCTTTTCTTTCTCAAAAACATCTTTCATAGAGGTTTAAGTGATTTTTAAAAAGCTCATTCTTGTTAAAGTTCTGTTTCATTATTTCCATACTGAACTCACTTATTCCAAGTATCAGAAAGCAGAATCGAATCTACATATATCATTAACTGGCTTCTTTTAAAGCTTAATTCATACTAATTTGGGTGTTACTAAACTATCTAGTAGAGTATCTACACAAAGTAAAAAAATACCCTGGGTTCATATAAAAGATAATTTAGTTAATAGAATGAACTATGTAAAAAATATTTCAGCTACTGGAGCTAAACATTAATTTAGTTAGTAGCAACAGGTCTTGATAAAGCCCTAATGTAGAGGTCTTCCCTAGAAACTAAAATGTATGTACTCTACCTGGGTTTGGGTTCTCACCTCTCTCATCCTCTTAGAACACTGCCTTATTCATCACCATTCTCTTTTCTACAAGTTTAACATCTCCCCTTCAACCACTTTTTTTTTCAACATATAAATAAGTTCAAGTCTCTCCAGTTGTAGAACAAGAAAAAAATAAAATAACAAACTCAGGTCTTGTCCTGGTAGCTCCCTCTAGCAGGCCAATATTTTCCCTTCACTCCAGTCTATTCAAATAAGGGCTGTACATTTCGTTTCAATTCCTCACTGATCACTTTTCCCCAGCTTCCTGCCTTCCATTGCTCTTTCCACTACAAGAGCAGCTTCTAATGTCACCCACAGCTGTAATCAGGAATATGTGAGTGTGTGCCGGACATGTACTTAATATGCCAGAGACAGAAAAAAATTTGTGAGTTAGTTCATTCACATAACCCACAAATATTTATATCTAATGCCAATGATACACCACAGGCCTGTGTCCTAGATGTTGGGATACTTCAGTGAACAAAACCTTGTTTTCTTTAGAGACTGTGTTCTAGCCGGAGACAGATTTTAAACAATAAGTATAATAGGTCAATATGTGATGTTTGAAAGGAATAGATGGTATGGAGAGAAGAGAAAGCAGGGCAAGTTAAGGAAGAGAGAGTGACATGTGGAGTGGGAGGGTGTGCACACAGCAGCTGTAAGTGCGGTGCTTAGAGCTGGCTGTGCTGAGAAGTTGACCTGGACAGAGATGGGAAGCGGGAGACCTGAAGTCTGGGGAGACTGTTAGTGCAATGCAGAGTTAAGGCTTCCACACTGGTTCCTTCGCAGGACTGAAAAATAGACAGATAATTAAAAAAAAAAATTTAAACCTACTTTAACAGCTGGGTGGAGAGCACTGTCAAAGAGAGCTTCATTTTTGATGATGTTCCCTACTCCAGGAAACACGCTCTGATCCATCAGCACGTCACCCAGCATCCGGCCCTTCTGTTTCTTAACTTCACTTTCCGCTCTCAAGAAACTAAATGTAGGTGAACATACATCTAATTCTTTCATCATTCTTATTCTCTGTTGGCTTTCCATTGAGTTTCTATAGAAAGGAATACAAAACACATGACCATAAGTCTGGTTACAATTTCACAAAGTGTCATTTAAAATGAGCTTTGCTGGCCGGACATGGTGGCTCAAAGCCTGTAATCCCAGCACTTTGGGAGGTCAAGTTGGGTGGATTACCTGAGGTCAGGAGTTATAGACCAGTCTGACCAATATGGAGAAACCCCATCTCTAATAAATATACAAAACTAGTCCGGCGTGGTGGCACATGCCTGTAATCCCAGCTACTTGGGAGGCTGAAGCAAGAGAATTTCTTGAACCCGGGAGGCGCAGGTCGTGGTGAGCCGAGATTGCGCCACTGCACTCCAGCCTGGGCAACAAGAGCAAAATTCCATCTCAAAAAAAAAAAAGAAGAGATTTGCTATAAGCACTTTATGTTAATCAGGGTATAAGAGTTGTATATGCAAACGACAAAGACCTGACAAATTACATTATCTGAAGGCTTCTTTAAAATGAGGTTTCATCAATTATAAACTATTTGTTTCTTTAGTCATACACGTGACATCCCAAACCAAGCTCTGCAGCATTGCAGCTTAAGTGCTTTGACTTTCATACCTGAGTTCTACTGATGAGTCAAAGAAACAAATCAGATCTTTGGTGAGCTGCATTTCCAAAACAGGAGAAGCTCCGTTTTTATATTTATACACAAGTGGATTAATCATGACGCAGCCTTTCATTCCAAAATGAATCCTGAAACAAAATCAAACCCATTTTTGAGTGGCAGAAAGTATATCATTTATCAAGTTTTTTTCCTGTACTATCATTTTTTTGGATTACGAGCAAACAAATGTAGACAGGATAGGTACTTTGAAAGGGCAGAAATCAGTAGTAATATTACTATTTTTCTTTCACGACTTTGTATCCTTATAAAGATAGAAGATATGACAATCAGTTTTTCAACTCAAAAATAAAAAACTTCTCAGAGAAATAATAAGGTACCAACAATAAACCCAAGAAAATACAGCCCTGCTCCTCTTTTCTTGTCAGATGAAGTATCTTTTATTCACACAACGGTCTAGCATCTCTTGGCATTTTCTCAGATTCAAAGGCTTGGGATGAGATAAGGCTAAGTTTAAGTTGCCTGTAGTTTGTGTTTTCATAAATTCTACAAAACCACTAATATTCAAATTCCTTATTTGTAACCACAGTGAATTGGAAATATTTACCTATTGCAAAATAATATCTATGGTTTAAGACATTCTTTTTTCCCCTTGCTTTGCACTAAGCAGTGAAACAATTTTTGTTTTTTTGCAAAATCTCAGGTATCATGAAAAGAGAAAACAAGTCAGAATGCTATTGTCTTCAATTCTTTTCATTTCCTTATACCTCTATGTGTATTGGGAAGAGGAGATTTATAAATATTTACGGTTAACTTGAAAGCCACAATGCAGTGATGAAAAATTCATAACCTTTCACATTTTATAGGATTGATTAGCATGTCCGGTTTTTAAAAAAGGTAGTTCTGTAAGATCTCTGATGATGAAAATAAAAAATGATTATCAGGATGAAATACTGTGCTCCGCCTTTCAAATCCCTCTCCTTATAGCTTTGTTGAGTTAATAAATACGGCTCTTTTGGCAGCCAATGTTACTGCTCTATGCTTCTAATTGTGGAGCACCATGTTATAGTATTGTACAAGGTTAACTGGTCTAACTTTAAAAATGTGGGTTTTAAACTCTGTGTGCCCTGCTATCAATCATAAATGCATTTTATATGCCCCATAGTTCTTGACAGGAAAAATGTGTGCCTGTAAGTACTCCATAATTTAGCTTACGGAGGTTCAACCCCAGTGAAAGGTGTACAACTGTCATGCCCAGAAGCCATCATATCTAAAATCTTTTCAGCTGCATGGCTCATAAAGTGGATTCTAAATAACTTTCTATAATGAAACCACATCCACATCAAAAATCTCAAAGGTTAAGACCCAATTCAAACACAGGAATAGCCCTAACAAGAACCCCAGATCAAATAAGTATGCCTTTAACTTATAAATCAATACACTTTTAGTAAAACAGTGCCTAAAATATTTATTTTATTTTATTAAATAGATATTATAATTGAGACCCAATAAACCAACACATCTCATAGGTTTATCATTACGTACCTTTGATCTTAAACTACAAAAAGCATATCAGTATCATGAAAATATTTACGGCGGTGTAAACATTGATATTGTGACAACAATTAATACTGATTTTTTTTTAACCAGGAATAGGCCCATACTACATAAAGAAAAGACATTCTTAGGTTTTCATTTGCTTTCCAAGATTCTTCATAATTAATTAGTTTAGGAAAATGTTATTAATTCCTTATTTCTATCTCAAGCTCCTTCTACCAACCCAAAAGGTTACCCGAGACCATTCTGCATTATAGAAGTCTACTTGCCAACCACAGTGGCATGGTCCAAGGGTGGGCATGAGGCTTAACCTGAACAGGTCTCTGTCATCTCCTCAGATCCTGTGCCTTCGTGACAGTTGATTCAGAAATGGACACATGTGCCAAGCTAGATTCGTCAGTCTCCTAGCTGAACTCATCAGTTTTTCTGACGAATTTAAAGATCTAGGACCCAGGGAGATCCTGCTAGCATTAGGATATCTAATATTAGAGCTGCCTGTGGGAATGATTCCCAACGTGAGCACCAGAAAAGCCAAGGAAGGTCTCTCTGCAGAGAGGAAGACTAGAGAAGATCTCCGTGAGGAGCAGAGTAAAGAAATGAAGAGAATCCTAACAGCTTTTAGTCTTTGCTTGCTTTAGTTCTCCTTGAAGCCTGCCTGTATTCTCTTCAGGTTTTGTAAGATACTCCATATGCTTTTCTAAGTTTTAAAACAGTTTTTGGTACCAAAGTCAACAAAAGATACCAAAAATTATTGAACTTGCTTCGGTTGGGCTTCTGTCACTTGCAACCAAGTTCTAATATGAAAATTGTGCCCAAACTAAAAATTCAATTAATAGTAAGCAAATGCCTCTCATTAGAAATAGCTTCCTAAAGAAATCAGTAAATAAGCCCTGATCCTATTTTAAGAATCAGCCATATTCTTCCACCTATCACTGTCAGAATAATCTGAACACCCTTAAGCAAGCACAAATAGCATAAACAAAACAATTTCATATTACTGACAACTACATTTTGCAAATAAGGCAATTGCCTATAAAGATTTTCAAGTGGTCAGAAGTGTGCTAACAAGAATAAAGAGTGTAAAATGTAGAATATAATAGTTGTAAAACCTGTGCTGGGAATTTTAAAGAAGAGAATGTAAAAAGATATGGTTTTAACCATGCTAAAAAAAAGGGGTGGGGGAGTTCTGATTCTACTTAGGATACAGAAGTTTGAAAGTGAACATATCTACCACTCTAACAAGGAGGGAAAAAAATCACATTATCTACAAAATCACACATTTTCTTAAGCCCACCAGAGATATGAGATTGCAACACAACCAGGTAAGCTAAATTCTAAAAGGTGACAAGCGCCCAAGGAAACGAAAGTCAGAACACACAAACTGTTTCATCTATGGCAGAGCACAAGAGGAAGAGAAGACTACCATAAAAATGGGAAAGCAGAAAACTGGGAAATTTTCAACCAACTTTTAGATACTGAATGTGGGCTGGTGTGACAGTTTAGAATCCCTGGAGCCCCAGACACAAGGAGAGTGCACACTCGTGCACCCATGTGAAAGATGTGAGTGACAGCAAGAGACCTGAAAGAGTTGCTCTTGGTGGCATGGCACCTGTTTGCTACTTGAACATTTCTCTCATATGAAGCCCAAGTCTTAAAAAGTCTTTAAGTTGCTGGGGCCAAGGAAGAGGTAGAAACAAGGTCATATCTGTCCTTGAGGGAGGGACAGGAAACTTCCTCTGCCCAAACAGTAAGCCTTATACTGAATGAATAACAGTCATAAGCAGTCTGCTACAGGAGTGGCAGGAAACCCTTCAGCCATCCAGCCCAGACAAAGGTACCCTGGCCTGTTGCACGTGAGAAAGAAGCAAAAGCCATCTGTTTCTAGAGTTGGAGCTGAAAACCAGCTTTGGCACAAAATACTGTGATGAAAGAAAAGAGAAATCTGCTCCCACTAGAAGAGAGGCAGGAAGTTCTCTGACCCAAATATACCCACAGATGCAAAGCAGAGCCTGGCTGCTGTAAGAGGGCAAGGGACAGTAACCCTAAGAAAGCTGCAACCTTGGGGTCTACATATACAGGGCCTGCCCAAGACTCAGGCTAGTCCAGAAGAAGTAAAAATCCCCAGTATCCCCATCATGGCATCATGGTCCTCCCACTAAGTCACAAGCAACAGCAGCCTACATGGTGAAGAGACTTTCTCTGTGACATTAATATGTAGTATCTGCTGAAAGCTGAGAGTCGAGCCCCAACACAGAGAAACCATTCACCGCCAAACCAGGCCACACACAAGGCATAAAGTAGTAGTAGCAGCTGGAGTTTTGAAGTTGTTAGTGTGCTGAAGTCAAGCCAAAGCAAAACCCAAACCTAGGTCAACTACTTTACTAGACTCATTCAATCCCAAACACTAATGACTGATAGAAAAGGCATTACTGTTTTCAAGCTTAAATATTATTTAGCTCTTGTTTGTCCATACATGGTCTGGGATTTAGCTTTTGGTCTTCTATAGACAATGCTTAGGATTCAAAAAAAGTTATAAGTCACACACATACACACAAAGATCAAAAACCCAATATCAAGAGATAAAGCAGTCAGCAGAGCCAGACCCAAAGATGCACCAGATGTGAGAACTATAAGACAGGTGATTTAAAAGTAATGTTAAATTAATTTTAAACTTAAAATATTAATTCTTAATCAAATTTTATATATTAGTTATTAATATGTTAATGATTTAACATATATAAGTATTTAGCATAAAGGTTCATGAACAGGTGGGCTATTTCAGCAGAGAAATAAAAATACATGATATCAGGGATAAGACATTTCTTCAATGAGTAGACCAGAAGACTGCATAGAGCAGGGAAAAGAATAAGTGAGCTTGAATATAGATGAATAGAAATTATCCAAACCTAAGAAAGAGAAAAAAGGATGAAAAAGATAAAAGAGAGCACGTTCCTTAAAAATGCCTGAAATATTCTTTCTTGAGGTTTTAAACTATCAACTTATTTACAACATAGAAAATAACTCATATTATTCACTTTTTCTAGAGTACGTTTTGATAATTTATGTCTTTCAGGGAATCTGCCCATTTATTTTAGTTGTTGAATTAACTGACATAAATTCATTATGTAATATATAATGTCCTATTTCTATTCAAATAACAACTTGAGGATCTGTAGTAATGTTCCCTTTGTCATTCCTCTTAGTGTTTATTTGTGAGCTGTATTGTCCAACATGGCAGCCACTATACACACGTGGCAACTGAGCACTGAAAATGTGATTAGCTCAAATTAATGTGCACTGTAATTATAAAATACACAGCAGATTTTGAAGACTCAGTATTAAAAAAGAATGTTACATATCTCATCAATAATTGTTTAAATTTAGGTTAATAAACTATATTATTAAAATTGATTTCTTTTTGCTTTGGTTCATGCGGCTATTAGAAGATTTTTAAATTATATATATGTCTCCCATGTTTATATTGGACTGCACTGAGCTAAAAGTTTATCATTTCTATTATACTTTTCAAATAACCAATTTTTGGTGTGATTCATTTTTATTATGCTTTTCAAAGAACCAATTATTTACTTCATTGACTTTTTTTCTCTATTGCTTACATTTTTTAATCCCATTAACTTTTGTTCTTCCTTATTTCCTTCCTTCTGTCTGTTTGGGGTTTAATTAGCTTTTATTCTCCTAGTTTTTTTTAAATGGAAGTTTAAATCTTACAGAATTTTATTCATTTATAATATTTAATGCTAGAACATTCCCTCAAGCATTACTTTAGCTACATCCACAAATTTTGATCTGGTGTTTTCATTTTCATTCAATTCAAAATATGTTCTAACTTCCTTTGTGATTTATTTGACACATGAGTTTGAAGCATGCTGATTTCCAAATATTTCAAATTTTTCAGCCCGGTGCAGTGGCTCATACCTGTAATCCTAGCACTTTGGGAGGCCAAGGTGGATGGATGACCTGAGGTCAGGAGTTTGAGACTGGCCTGGCCAACACAGTGAAACCCCATCTCTACTAAAAATATAAATATTAACCAGGCATGTTAGTGGTTGCCTGTAATCCCAGCTACTCTAGAGGCTGAGGTAGGAGAATCACTTGAATCCAGGAGGTGGAGGTTGCAGTGAGCTGAGATCTGTCACTGTACTCCAGCCTGGGTGACAGAGAGAGACTCCCTTTCAAAAAGAAAAAAAAAAGTTTTCTAGCTTCTCAATGATTTCTAGTATAATTCTGTTGTAGTCAGAGATGATTCTTTCATGATATTAATACTTTTAAATTTGTTAAGACTCATTTTGTTGTACATAATCTGGTCAATGTTGCTGAGTGTTCCACGTGCACATGAAAGAATGTGTTGTTGGGTGGAATGTTCTCCACTTGTCAATTAGGTCAAGATGGTTGATAGTGATGCTCAAGTCTTTTATCCTTACTGATTTTGCCCACTTGTTCTATCAGTTACTACCAAGAGAGTGCTGAATTATTCAACAATATGATAGTTTCTCTTTGTCCTTTCCATTCTAGCAATTCTTTACATTTTTTGAATTTCTATTAGGATTACTATATTTTCTCGATGCATTAACCCTTTAATAGTTATTGAATGTCCTTCTTTACCCCCAGTAGTATTCCTTGATCTGAAATCTACTTTGATATTATTCTAGCTATGCCAGCTTTCTTGTGATAAGTGTTTTCATAGTATTTTTTTTTTTTTTGAGGCAGAGTTTTGCTCTTATTGCCCAGGCTGGAGTGCAATAGTGCGATCTCAGCTCACTGCAACCTCTGCCTCCCAGGTTCAAGTGGTTCTCCTGTCTCAGCCTCCCAAGTAGCTGGGATTACAGGCCTGTGCCACCATGCCTGGCTAATTTTGTATTTGTAGTAGAGACGGGGTTTCTCCATTTTAGTTAAGCTGATCTTGAACTCCTGACCCCAGGTGATCTGCCTGCCTAGGCCTCCCAAAGTGCTGGGATTACAGGTATAAGCCATCACGCCCGGCCCACAGTGTTTGTTTCCATCCTTTTATTTTAACCCGCATAATTATATTTCAAGTGGTTTTCTTGTACACACGTTATAGTTTGGCCTTGTGTTTTTATTCAATTAATTTCTGCCAAATAATTAAGATGGTTAGATTATTTACATTTAATGTGATTATTTGTATGCTCGGATTTAAATATACTATATTACTGTTGTTTTCTATTTGTTCCATCTGTTCTGTTCATCTTTTAATGCCTTTTTTCTGAATTCAGCATTTTTTATAATTCTATTTTATCGCCATTAGCAGCTTATTACTTTTACCGCTTTTTGAATTTTTTTAGTGGTTGCTCTAGTTTTCATAATACACACCTTATACTGTGACAGAAGTTATCACGGTGTAGCTTCAAATGATAAGCAAAACGTATATTGCAACAACTTAAAGTAGTGTATCATCATTTTCCTATCCCATGATTTGTACTATTGTTACGATATATGTGATAAAGTCCAAGTCCACAATAAACTGTTACCATGTTTGCTTTAGATACAGAACATAAGAGAAAACATCTTTTATATTTACTTCCAAGTTTCCATTCCCAGTTTTTTCTTTCTGTAGATTCAGGTTTCTGTTATTATATCCCTTATGCTGGACAGACTTTCTTCAACTTTTCTTGCACTGCACGTCCTGGTACTACATTCCCTTAGCTCTTTTTTCCGAAAAAGTCTTTCCTGAACCTTCTTTTTTAATAGATATTTTTGATGGGTTTAGAATTCTGAGTTGAGAGGGTTTTCTTTCAGCAAATGTTGCTCTGACGTCTTCTGTCTTACATAATTTCTGTAAATGTATTTCTTAGCTTTGTTCCTTTCTGTTAATATATAATGTTTCTTTGGTTTTCAGCACACTGGCTAGGTATGTGTGAGGGACATTTGGTTTGGTTTGAGGTTCTTTAGCTTCTTGGATCTGTGGTTTGTTTAGAAAATTCTTGGCCATTTAAATCCAAAGATGTCTTCTGTTCTGTTTTCTCTTTCTTCTAGGATTACAGTTACAAGCATGTTAGATTATGTGACCTTGTTCCACAGCTTTGTTAATCCTGCACAATGTTTGGCCATTACTTCTTTTAAAAATGCCTTCTGTTTTATCTGTCTTTCCTTCCTGGAACTCCAAATACATCAGGCCAATTGATGTTATACCAATAATGAATCTACACAAACATCATTACCCCAATACCAAAATAAGACAAAGGCAGTAACAGAAAAAGAACACTATAGCACAATATCTCTCATGAAGACACATGCAAATATCCTCAACAAAATATTAACAAATCAAATCCAGAAACATATAGAAAGGATAATCCATCACGACAAAGTGGAGTATATTCCAGGAATGCAAGGCTCATTCAAAATTTAAAAATCAATCAATACAGAATTCCACAAATGAAGTCAGAAAGGCAATATGATGATCTCAATAGATGCAGAAAAAATATTTGAAAAATTCAACAAATTAGAAATAAAAGGGCATTTTTTTTTATCTACTAAACTGCATCTACAAAGAAAATAAAGCTAATTTCATAGACAACAAGGCAAACTTATCTGCTCTTACCAGTACTACTCAACATCATGCTGGGGGGCCTAGCCAGTGCAATAAAACAAGAAAAAGAAATAAGACACATATAGGGTGTGGGGGACAAGGGGAGGGAGAACATTAGGACAAATACCTAAAACCTAGATGACAGACTGATAGGTGCAGCAAACCATCGTGGGACATGTACACCCATATAACAAACCTGCATGTTCTGCACATGTATCCCAGTACTTGAAGTAAAAATTTTTTTAAAAAGGCATATAGATTAAAAGGAAAAAAATAAAACTGCTTTAATTCACGGATGACATGATTATCGACATAGAAAATACTAAAAGTACACAAGAAAAAGCTACTAGAACTGTAATAATGAGTTTAGTGAGCGCATTAGTTTGTTTTTACACTGCTGTAAAGGACTTCCTTGAAACTGGATAAGTTATAAAGGAAAAAGACTTAATTGACTCACAATTCCATATGGTATGGGAGGTCTCAGGAAACTTAAAATCACGGTGGAAGGTAAAAGGGAAGCAAGGACCTTCTTCAGATGCCAGCAGGAGAGAGAGGAGAAAGAGAAGGGGCAAGAGCCCCTTATTAAACATTCAGATCTAGTGAGAACTCACTTACTATCACAAGAACAGCATGGGGGACTGCCAGAGCCAGATCATATCAGCAAGGTTGCAGGACACAAGGTCAATACACACACACAAACTGAATTTCCATATACTATGAATGAACAATTGGAAATTCAAATTTTAAAAAAGTACCCTTTACAATAGCATCAAAAAACCCACTTAGTTACAAATATAAAATATGTCTGAATCTGAAAATTACAAAATACTGATAATGAAATGAAGGAAGATGTAAATACATATATACTGTGTTCATGGAGTGGAAGACAATAATGTTAACAGGTGAATTATCACCTAATTGATCTATAGATCCAACACAAGGCCAATCAAAATGCCAGCAAGAATTCTATAGAAATCCACCAGCCATGTCTACAATGTAGGAAATAACTAAAATAACAAAATCAATTTTGGAAAAAAATGAATAAAGTCAGAGGACTGACACTACTTAATTTAAACTTACTTTAAAGCTATTTTAATTAAGACAGGGCAATACTGGTGAAAGAACAGACACATAAAATATAAAATAATATCATTTTATCTGATATTCTTCCAAATAGAGAGTTCAGAAATAGACCCACAGATACATGGTCAACTAATTTTCAACAAAGTTGCAAAGAAATTCAATAGAGAAAGGATAATCTCTTCAACAGTGGTGCTGGAATAACTGGATATACACACGCAAAAAAAGAAACAAACTTCAACTCTTGCCTTGTACCATATACAAAAAAGAACTGAAAGTAGATCATAATCTTAAACATAAAAGTTAAGACAATAAAACTTCCAGAAGAAAACAAGGAAATCTTGATTAATTTGTATCAGGCAAATGTTTCTTAGACTGCTCACAAAAAGTATGAACTAGCCATGAAAGAAAAACTTGATAAATTAGGTTTCATCAAACTTAAAAGTTGTTCATCTTCAAGAGACATGGTTAAGAAATGAAGAAAATACTTGCAAACTATGTATCTGATAAATGGCTTATATCTAAAATATATAAACAATACTATAACTCAATAACACAAAAATATATCCAATAAAAAGGGAAAAAATTAACAGACCCTTCACCCTGTAAAATACACAACAGCAAATCACATTGCATCGGATATCATTAATTAGTAGGGAGAAGAAAATTAAAACCATAATGAGATACATTGTATACATATTGGAATAGCTAAAATTAAAATGACCGACCATACCAAGTGCTGGCAAAAATGCTGAGTAACTGAAATTCTCATACTCTGCTGGTAAGAATGGAAAATAGTACCACAACTTTTAAGAACAATTTGACAATTCCTCTTAAACTCAAACACATACTTATCAAATGACTTAGAGATTCTAATCAATGTATTTAACCAAGAGAAATGCAATATATGTCCACACATATATGTCATATGTATGTAAATATTCATAGCAATTTTAGTCATAATATTAAAAACTTGAAACAATCCAAATGTCTATCATCTGATTAATAAATTAACAAAATACGGTACATTCATAGAATGGGAGACTACTTAGTAATAGAAAAGAAAATACCACTAATATTTCAAGCAAAATGAATGAATCTTACAGTATTACACAGAGTAAAAGCATACTTCAATTTCTCCTAACATGTTATGTGACAGTACAGAAAATATGCCGAAGCTGTAAACTCTTTTATAAGTAGTATGTGATGGATTCTATAAAGGCATTTCAGCAATCTGAAAAGACTCATTATATTATCTCTTGCATACCTGATTTGAGGTTCATACTCACTTAAACCCCAGTAAATTATAAAATCAATCATGTATAAAGCATTTCCTAACTGGCAAAGCCTCCAAAATATCTCACATATCGTTTCTGGTCTCTGAGCACATATAACTGCAAACAGCCAGAATCATGTAAATCACAAACTGGAAACAGTGAAGGGTGAAATTTTAGTCCAAAATTCAACAGCTATGCCCATTTTGATTAAAATAATATCTTAAGTGTGAGTGCAGCTAGGTGAAAATGCATATAAATATTTGCAGACACCATACTGGCAATGTGGCGAAGTATGCATCCAAAGTTAATAAAGACCTGGAATCAACCCAAATGCCCATTGATAATAGACTGGATTGGAAAAATGTGGCACATATATACCATGGAATATTATGCAGCAATCAGAAATGATGAGTTCGTGTCGTTTGTAGGGACATGGATGAATCTGGAAAACATCATCCTCAGCAAACTGACACAAGAACAGAAAATGAAACACCGCATATTCTCACTCATAGGTGGGTGATGAAAAATGAGAACACATGGACACAGAAAGGGGAGTACTAAACACTGGGGTCTATTGGGGGGAAAAGGGGAGGGCCAGTGGGAGGGGGTGGTGGGGAGGGATAGCCTGGGGAGAAATGCCAAATGTGGGTGAAGGGGAGAAGAAAAGCAAAGCACACTGCCATGTGTGTACCTACGCAACTGTCTTGCATGTTCTGCACATGTACCCCAAAACCTATAATCCAATAAAAAATTAAAAAAATAAAATTAAAAAAAAAATAAATTAAAAAAAAAATAAAGATTATATCTGCTAGTGGGGTTGAGAATGTATTATTTTATACTTATTTTTTTCATTATTTTTCAGTTTTCTCTACTGAGTACCATTTATAGCAAAAACTTGGTGATGTTGTGTTGCTTTGGTTGAAGAGTTACTGGAATGTGCTCAGAAGTTGCACAGGTAGTCATCACACAACCCACCACAACAGTGCTCCTAAAATAAACGTATATCAAATAATTTTTAGTATTTCTTGGCACTACTAGGAGCACTTGAATATATCATTTAGTAGATAGAGAAATAATCGCTTTCTAATTTGTATCTTTCTGATGTTTGGATTTTTACAGGACAGATTCTGCTAGAGGGCTATGTTTGTATCCGACTTTCGTTAACAGATGAATCCCAAGAGATTCAACAAATGAATCCCAGAAGATTCATGGCCTGACCTGTGAGATGAACATACTTTATGACTAAAATCTGTGGGAATTCTGATTGTGAAAAGCTGGGTATCAAGGGGAAACTGTTAGCAACCTTTAAACATGTTTCCTGATATATGCCCTCTCGAATGCAGATGAGCCACCCACCTGGCTCGTCTGCATTCGAGAGGGCATATACATTCTATTTGCAATAGAAATGTCTACTGGGAGGACAAAGACATTCAATTTGCAATGGAAATGTCTTCATGTTTGACCTGCATCCTGCAGCCTCACAAAAAAGATCACATTTCTTTGACAGAGTCATCCGTTTTCCCTAAGAAGCACACGTTGGAAGTACATTTTCTGAACTTATGTTACATTCTAAAAGGGGAGCAACTGATTTCAGGTTTGGATTCCAATAGCAGATCTGCCAGTGACCTTGAATTATTATGTCCAATAGTTGTTATGGCTGCAGGAAATTGAAAGGAAGCAAGTCACTGTATTTTTCCCACCCGTATATACCGACAGAGGTACTCTTCGGGGATGGCACCAGTGCAGTGAGTTTGAAAAAGTGATTGTCCTTGTTTGTTTAGAACTTCATGGAACACTTACTGATAGCCCTGTACTGAGAAACGACTTCCCCCTTATCAGTCTGGTGGAGAGCACTTGATAAAACAGCCCCCTCTCATCTTACAGAAATAAATCTGTACCTAACACCAGAGAGTCAATGTTTTCAACTATCATGCACAGATCCCATTGTGTACTACTCCATCCAGAGCTACAAGTTTTCAATCACATCAATCTACCAAAGCAGTAATGTAACCTGCAATATATCATTACTGCATGAACCACTAGGCATATGCTGATGGTATCAATTCCAGACTAAGAAAAACCATGAAGTGACAATGTTGTCCAAGGACAGCAGCTGCTGACAATGAAAAGAGAACACCTCACAGGAAAAGCAATTACACAAACCCTGGATTACTCTAAATATGTGGTAGATGAGATGCAATAAATAACAATCATACAGTGTCATCTCTTTGTGGCAATTATTCACCTTTGGTTAGCACAAGGTCCAGGAACAGGTCTTTTCTCTTTCTTTTGATACAGAATCTAGCTGTGCTGCTCAGGCTGGAGTGCAGTGGCATGATCTCAGCTCACTGCAACCTCTGCCTCCTGGGTTCAAGCGATTCTCCTACCTCAGCACCCCAAGTAGCTGGGATTATAGGCACACACCACCACACCCAGCTAATTTTTGTATTTTTAGTAGAGACAGGTTTTCACTGTGTTGGCCAGGCTGGTCTCAAACTCCTGACCTAATGATCTGCCAGCCTTGGCCTCTCAAAGTGCTGGAATTACAAATGCGAGCCACCATGCCCGCCCAGGTCTTTTCTTTTTAAGAAGGTGATAACTGTGGTCTATAAAGCACTAAAAACAATCTGAAGAAGCAGTACCAATCTTTACAGTTGGCAAAAGTTTAGGCTAAACTCAGAAAAGAGAGGCTGAGATTCGGTAGACATATTAACTCATAGACACCTTTAATTTTCCTGCAAAAATTATATATGTGATCATGCATCACAATTAACATATATTTTAACTTTTTAATAACTAAGTCAACCAAGGAAGTAGGTTGCTAGTCCTTCTTTGCCAGAATATTAGCCATGAATTTCCATGGGAACTGTAAAACAGTGGAGAACCTGCTATTTCTCTGGAAAGTTTTTAAATTCTCTAAGTAAATTTCCAAATTCCATTCAAGGCTTCAGAGAAAGAAGAAAGCCAGAAAAGTATTTAAAAATCATGCAATATCTTTAAACCAAGCTACAGTCTGTCACAAATATAAAGTAACTGCTCTGGGAGGCCAAAGTGGGTAGATCACAAGGTCAGGAGTTCAAGACTAGCCTGGGCAACACAATGAAACCTCGTCTCTACTAAAATACAAAAACTTAGCTGGGCGTGGTGATTGATGCCTATAATCCCAGCTACTCAGGAGGCTGAGGTGGGAGAATCACTTAAACCCAGGAGGCAAAGGTTGCAGTGAGCCGAGATTATGCTACTGCACTCCAGCCTGGGCGACAGAGCTAGACTCTGTCTCCAAAAATAAAAATAAAAAATTATATATATATATATAAAGTAACTGTGTCACTGAAATACAATAAACATTTGGTAAAATCAAGAAGAGACTTGTGGTATAGGGAGTTTGGGGAATAGCAAAACAGAGCTGTGTTGCTCTAATACATCTTGGGAAGCCCTATAAAATGATTGTCTTCCAACAATTGATGACACGAGAATTTATTCTTCTTCTGCTTATCGATTTCCATGATAGAATCACAACCTCTCATACTGGAGGTCTCTTAAAAATACAGTACTTCCTATATGATTAAATGTGACACCCGGCAAACTCCATCTAGCCTTCTATGCATCTTTAAATATAGAGAGATAAGATGTATTGTACAGGCTTATCTTACCGTAAAGCTTTTGGTCCAAAGTACATAAAGAGCTCCTTCCCCAAAGTTTCCACGCCATCGTAAACATATCCATTAAACAGGCTCAAGGCATTCTGGCTGGAATCTTTATTATTCAGTACAGCAGCCTAGAAGGAAATACATAGACACATATAAACACAAACACATAAACTTTAAACAAAATTATAATTTAATTCTTAAATGTGTTTATATTACTTCATGCCCAGGTGTATTTCAATGAGAAGAATAATCTCCAACAAGTAATGTAATCAGCTGTTTACATACATTTTTGTTAAATTACTATGCAGTCATTTAAAGAGAGAGAGGCCAGAAAAATTAAGTAAAAAAAAAATAATAATTGACACACAATCAAAATAAAGTTTCTTCCAGGACCATACAGCTCTGTGCATATGAAAAGGAAGTATAGGAATATAACATGAATGTTTTAAAACTAAAAACTGGAATATAGGTTCTTCCATTTCCAGAAGTATAGACAAATTCCCTGAAAGAGTGGTCAGATAAAAACAGCTACAAATCATAGATGATAAAATATGAAAACAAAATATTTTTAACCATACCGATGAACTGTTAAGCAAGTATGAAAGAATAAAAGGCCAAAAACTAACAATGGGAGAGAACCCGGAGAGGTAGTAAGGAGAGTCCTGAAGCCAGCATCTGCCCTAAGAGCATTGATTGAAACTAAGGAATCAGAGCTTCAATTCTCACGTCTTGTGATGCGGGAGATCAGAGATAAAAACTGAGTGGGAGAATCTAATTTGAGACCTGTCCTGTTCCAACCACAATGTTAAGAATAAAGAAAAAATAAACTCATATTCCCTTTCCCCCCATCAGTCATGCAAACCATTGTTAGGATTACAGCATATATGCAGAATACTATAAGATATTCAAGGAAATTATAAACACAAATCAACATAAAACAAAAATATAAAATATAGGTTCTTCTGTGGGAGAAGGAAAAAAAGGGACTTTGGTTGAGATTTTAGCAATGCTCTTTTTTTTTTAGGAAGGCAGGAAGGGAGGGAAGGAGGACGGTAGGGAGGAAGGAAGGGATGAAGGAAGGAAGGAAGGGAAGAAGGGGGGAGGGAGGGAGGGAGGAAGGGAGGGAGGGAGGGAAGGGAAGGAAGGAAATCAAGCAATGAGAGAGACATTGCCGACCTGGATCTAGAGGTTTACAAGTTGATTTCTTTTTTTAAGAGAAGGAAAGAAAAAAAAATAAGTAAAGGAGAGGAAGAAAGAGGAAGAGAAAGAGGGAGAGTAAACAGAAATATTACTTTATTCTGAAAAAAATTGGGTATTAATAATGGCCAATCAATGTTTCATTTAAATTTATGAGTAGGTGTGATGTGGTATTGATGAGAATGTATATTTTGTGTATTTGAAGTGGGGAGCTCTATAAATATTAATTAAGTTTACTTGTTCCGGATCTGAGTTCGAGTCCTTGATATTCTTATTAATTTTCTGTCTCATTGAGTCTAAGTCTTTATGTATCTGGGTGTTAGGATCATTAGCTCTTGTTGTTGCATTGATCCTTTTACCACTATATCTTTGTTGCTTTAAAATCTATTTTATCCGCTACGAGAATTGCAACTCCTGCTTTTTATTTATTTATTTTTTATTTTTGCTCTCCATTTGGTTGGTAAATCTTTCTCCATTCCTTTGTTTTGAGTCTTTGTGTATCCTTGCATGTGAAACAGGTCTGGATGTAACATGCCGTTGGGTTTTGGCTGTGTCTTTTGATTGGGGGATTTAGTTGATTTAAATTTAGGGTTACTGCCATTTGATGTTAACTGACTGTTTTATCCATTCGTTGATGTAAATTCTTCTTTATGTGGGTGCTCTTTACTTTTTGGTATATTTTTAGAAAGGCTAATACTGGTTGTTTCTTTCTGTGTATAATGCTTCTTTAAGAAGCTCTTGTAAAGCAGGCCTGGTGGTAATAAAATCTCTGAATTCTTGCTTGTTCATAAAAGATTTTATTTTTCCTTCAGTTGTGAAGTTTAGTTTGGCTGGATATGAAATTCTGGGCTGAAGGTTCTGTTCTTTGAGGATGTTGAATATTGGCCCCCACTCTCTTCTGGCTTGTAGAGTTTCTGCTGAGAGATCTGCTGTAAGTCTGATAGGCTTGCCTTTGTGGGTAACCTGACCTTTCTCTCTGGCTGCCCTTGGTATTTTCTCCTTCGTTTCAACCCTGGTGAATCTAACGATTATGTGCCTTGGGTTGCTCTTCTTGAGGAATATCTTTGTGGTGTTCTCTGTATTACCTGGGGTTGAATATTGACCTGCTTTGCTAGTTTAGGAAAATTTTCCTGAATAATATCCTGAAGGGTATTTTCCAGCTTGGATTCATTCTCTCCGTCGCATTCAGGTACACCTATCAAACGTAAATTTGGTCTTTTCACATAGTCCCACATTTCTTGGAGACTTTGCTCATTCCTTTTTATCCTTTTTTCTCTAATCTTTTCTTCACGTTTTATTTCATTAAGTTGGACTTTGACCTCTGATATCTCTTCTTCTGCTTGAACAATTCGAGTGTTTAAACCTGTGCATACTTCTCGGAGTTCCTGTATTGTATTCTTCAGTTCCATTAATTCACTCATACTCCTCTTTAAGTTGTCTGTTTTCAATAGGATTTCATCAAACCTTTTTTCAAAGTTCCTAGTTTCTTTACATTGGGCTACAACATGTTTTTTTAACTCACTGAAGTTTGTTATTATCCATTCCTTGAAGAGTGATTCTGTCATTGGGATGCGCTCGTTCTCCATCAAGCCTTGTTCCATTGTTGATGTGGAACCGTGATCATCTTTAGAGGGAGAGGCGTTCTGACTTTGAGTATTCTCAGCTTTTTTACGCTGGTTTCTTCCCATCATTGTAAATTTATCCTCCTGTCGTCTTTGAATTTACCAACTTTCAGATTAGGTCTCTTGAGTGGATGTCCAGGTTGTTAGTTCCCAGGGCCAGAGCAGCTGCGTTAAAACTGATGGTGCTTTTCTTCCCAGGATTCTCCTGTCTTGCTTCCTTCTTGTATCCGTAGTAGGCGACTCTGCCTTCCCAGGGCTCCTACCTCGGTCAGAAGGGGAACCGGTCCCGTTTACTCTGCGCTGAGCACTGCCCCACCGAGGTGCCGTCACAGCTGCTGCGCCGGGCTCTGGTGTTGTGCTGGGGGCCCCTGCGGGTCCTCCAAACCTGTTTACTCTGCTCCGAGAGCTGCCGCGCAACGGTGCCAGCGGAACTGCTGTGCTGGCCCCGAGGAGAGTCGCGCTGGTGACCCGTGTGTTTCCTCCACTGGGGATCTTCTGCTCCGTGAGTGACCAGAATTTGTCTGAAAGTGTGGCGTCCTCTAGTTCTCTGCGCCTTCACTGAGAGCTGCAATCCCGGAATGTTAGCGATTGGCCATCTTGGATCATTTCCCTCAGCAATGCTCTTTTTCTTAAACTAGGCATTATGTATGCTTGTGTTTCTTATGTCATTATTTTTATTTTAGACTATTTTCAATTAAATAGTGTTTTATAAACATTATTTAATTTAAACTCAAAATGTAATTAAAAATTTAAAATTTAGACATGCATAACTATTATGCAACATCAAATAGGATACATAGAATTATATCTATGCATTAACTCAACTTAAGGTAATATCCTTATTTACCTCTAACTTCTTTTTTCTTTTTCTCAAATGGGCCTAATGACTCTTGAAGATTCCGAATGAAAACTTGGTGGGCAGTGGGAATGGGGAAATGTCCAGATATAATTATAAAACAGCTTTAGATACAGAGTCTAAAAGCAAGTCACAACTTTTCTTCACTTTAAGGTGAAATGATATTGTTCAGTGATTCTCCAACCTTTGGTTTTAGACATTTGTCATTCTAAATGCTTAAGATGGCATGTCCTCTCTATTCTTTATTTCACAAAATTGGTTTTTGTTAAGGTACAACCACAGTATGCAGCTCAAAGAGATAACAGAGGTAAAGAAAAAAAAAGACCGAGACCAGACACTATTCTTACTATTCTTCTACTAACCCCATTCAAAGTTGAAATAGCTAGTCAATGCCAGAACTTTCCAACTGCCTAAAGTTCAGGCAACTGGCTTCATCTATCCCTCCTTTATGTAAGAACTGGAGAATCAAACACTGGCTTAGAATGGCAGATAAATTAAATACACAAGAGTAATCAAAAATGACAGCAGTCACTTCCAGTTCTGCACAAATCACAAAAAAGAACCAGTGGAAGACTGTAGGCATATGCCACCATATCCTCAGAGCTCAGTTTTTGATTTCCCTGTCTGGGAGGCACTCTAGGACCATCAATAACTGTCAAGGACTGGGAAGGCAGGCTTGAGTACTCAGTAAGGAAAAAACACATTTGCCTTGTTTTTACCTAAGTCAGTCTTCTAGGGCCCTGAACTGAGAAGCACCAAGAGTCTTGATGCTTTTCTGCCTAATGAGGGACTTTAAGCCACTTAAACACACTTCAGGCCCAGTATGGATTACAATAGGTTTTAAGGTAGGTTTCCATGACAACCAATCAGTCTGTAAAAAGTTCTTATAAACTAGCCAGGACACTTTTAAAATGATGACATACAAAGCAGATATAGATCTTTGTCTCAATATAGATTAAGCTGTACATTTTCAGGATCTCAGATTTAACTTCTTACTATCATTTTAAACCCTCACTTGTAAGCCAATGCTAAGAGCCTTGTTTCTCCACCACTCCAATGTCAACACTCTTTTTTCTTTTCCCAATATTCCTTACTTGCAACTGGTTTATACATGCCGTGTGAAATCTTCTAGCTTTTCTTAGCGCTCTCAGCAGAGGCCAGGTGATGAATATTACCCCATTTTAGATACAGACACACACACACTCACACTCTCTCTCTCTCTCACATATATACTAGCTTTCCCTGCTTCGTGGGTAGGAAAGAATTTGCTACTACTGCATTCCTGTGCTTTAATTGCCTTTACCTCTTTAAGTTTTTGTTTTGTTTTTTGAGACAGAGTCTCGCTCTGTCACCAGGCACGAAGCTAGAGTGCAGTGTTGTGATCTTTGCTCACTGCAAACTCCTCTTCCCGGGTTCAAGCAATTCTCCTACCTCAGCCCCCCGAGTAGCTGGGATTACAGGTGCGTGGCACCATGCGCAGCTACATCTTTAAGTTTTATAAGTTAAATCTGATGCAAAAGCATAAGAATGATACATTAGACATTGGGACTTGGTGTGAGGGACAGAGAGGCATAAAGCATGAGGGATAAAAGACTACACATGGGGTTTAGTGTACATTGCCCAGGTGATGGTTGCACCAAAATCTCAGAATTCACCACTAAAGCACTTATCCATGTAACCAAATACCACCTTTTCCCCCAAAGCCTATTGTAATTAAAAATAATAATACATTTAAAGAAAAAAATTAAAACTGAAACTCAATATCTAGCTAATTGGCCAACTATAAAATTCTTGTCAGCTGTCACATCACTGTTCCTCACTGCACCTGAGCATGCCTGTAATCCTAGCTACTTGGGAGGCTGAAGCAGGAGAATCGCTTGAACCCGGGAGGTGAAGGCTGCAGTGAGCCGATCTGCCGGCAGCCCTGCAGCCTGGGCGACAGAGTGAGACTCCGTCTCAAAAAAGAAAAGAAAGTTCTAACCATGGAAAATGACGCGGACATTTATCAAAACAAAGTTTTGGTGGATAGTGCTTCAAACCTTATGGTTACTGGGCCACTTATTAACAAGAAAAAAGGTAGTATGTTCCCTTGCGAATAAATTCTGTTGTGAAAGGAAAAGGAGTCAAAAATCCGAAGGCCCCAATATACTCAAAATGCATGAGGCCATTCATTATATATCTTCACACGGCTGTCAATGGAAATTGAAGTATGTTGTCTTTGCTGACAGAGCCTCAAAGAGAACCTCCAACTAAAGTCTTAAAGGTGTAATACATGTCTTATTTGCTCTACTGATGTTTTGCCCTATTCTCTGCAATTAAAACCAACACTCAATATAATCTTTTAAAAAAAATTGAAACTCTGAAATTACAAATGTTGAAAACAGATGTTTATTGCCGCATGAATGGTAATATTGTAACACATGTTGATAGAAAAGCAAATGAAGGAATGATCACAGGTAGATATTAACTTACAGAAAAAGATTAACCTGAAAATATCAAATGACTTCAGTGTAGCAGAAACTCTTCCAGCTACAGATGCTATATGATCTCGGCTTGAATATGTTTAAGAATTCCTTTTTAATACCCGATGATATTTGGTATTAAAATGAACTGTTAGTAAAACCTCTTCCTTGCTCACATATATATATGTAATTCTCTCTGGAGCTAGAGTTTCCCCACCTGGGCAGTAGGATGATCTTGAGGGCTTCTACCTGCCAAATTTTACGTAGCATTTTCTAAATCGCTGTTGAAGTGCCTTCTACACTGAATTATTATTTATCTGTGACTTGCATTTCTTCCCTATCTGTCTATAAGCTCTCCAGGGACAGTAACAAGTTTAGCTAATATCCTTGACGGCTTTACACAATGCCTGGGGTTCAGTGAACATTTGTGAGATTAAATAGATGCCTCTTCCTTTAGCTCCTAACACCAAGTGTGGCTTTAAAGAGTACACTCCCTGCTTCCCCTCCCAACATCCCCATCCTGCTTCACTTTTCCCATGGTATCCTGGCAAAATCCTCTACTCTACCGTCTACCTAATCTCCTTTTAAAATTCATTAACATCCTAATATCTTATTTTCTAATTACCTGCAATGGAGTGAGATTTAAACATAGGAGGACCAAATTCTCATGACTACTAAAAGCTATAATGGAAGTTAAATACCCTATTTGCCAGAATTTCCCATAAAATAAACTGAACCATATGGGAAGGTTTAGGGAGGAGTTCCTCTGTGTTTAGCAAGCAATCCTAGAATGCCTGGTTTTTATTTGTCATGTTTACTTAGCATTCAAATTGTTGCTCTAAAAAGATCTAATCTAATACAGTAGTTCTCCCTTATCCAAGGCTTCACTTTCTGTAGTTTCAGTTACTCATGGTACATACAGTACCATAAGATACTCTAAGACAGAGAGAGATCCCACATTCATTTAACTTTTCTTACAGTATAATGTTACAATTGTTCTATTTGATTGTTAGTTACTGCTATTAATCTCCTACTGTACCTAATTTATAAATTAAACTATCATTGGTATGTATATATAGGAAAAAAGACAGCATATATAGGGTCCGATACCATCCATGGTTTCTGGCATTCACTGGATGTCTTGGAATGTATCTTCTGTGGATAAGGGGGCAGTACTGTGCTTAATTTTAGTTTTGAAATGACACATAAAGTTTTTTTATTCAGTTGTTTATCATGCAGGTGGTTTACCCAAGTCAGCGGATTCCTGGTACTCCTAACATTTCTAAAATAATCAGCTCTGGATAATATACTTGGGATAAAATAAAATTTTCAACTTATGATTGGCCATTACAAGCACCTGCATATATCTTTCACTGTTCTTTTAAAAATCCATCTTAAGGCAAAATTCTGGTACACTGGTAATGGTTTGTTCTACTTGTTTTGAGACCTATTATGTATAAATTGGTCAAAGCTTTTGCAATAAACCTAAGATTTACAAGACATTCACTTGTCTTACTATAGATGCTAGGGTTATCACTTTTCTCTGCAAGCTTTTGCTGCCCAAATTCAAAAATTAATTTCCATAAGCCTGTTATCTTTGCTGTAACTATACACAATTGTCCAATATACACTTGACTTTCTTATGTTGACCCTTATAATCCATTACCCTATTATTTGAACATTTCATCCTTTTTATTTATTTTTTCTGAAATAAAGACAAAAATATCCTTTGCCACAATTTTAAGTATGATTGAGAAGAGTTCACCTTCCCATTTTCAAGTGGCTTAATAATCTTCAAAACAACATATATTTTCAGAGATAGCACATGATTTATTGTGCTGATTACCATTTATCTGGCCTATCCATGGGTGGACAAGGAAGAGAAACTTTTCAGAGTGGAGTAAGTTTTTTACATGGATAAATGTTTCAACTCTAGTGCAGTTTTTTCCTTACCAAAAGAAAATACCATATTTACTTTCCTGTTCTCTCTTCTTTTCCTCACATGCTTTCCCCCCAATACAACACTTTTCAATCAGAGATTAAGTCTACCAGTCTAAGTCATCAAAGAACAAAATTTTAAAATGATTTTTAAACACCAAAATAGAGGTCCTTATGTCCATTCATCAAAACATATTCTATAATTTTGTAGGTGCAGGACCTTTAAGTACTTACTCAGAGACTAAAGACTTTGTACCTTATCTGAAGGCACCAAATGATTACAAATCCATCATACCGATAGGGTGTTCCTCAAATAAATGGGTCAAATAAATAAACTGTTTCACACCCTGTTTTGTGAGATTGAAGACACGTGGTGAGAAAGCTCTGATCCAGAAGAAAAAGGAACAATTCCCAGGATGTTTACTTTGCTAGGCACTAAGCTAAGAATGTCATATGCTGCTTCATTTAATCCTGACCAAATAAGCTGTGACAATAAGCATTTCCAGACAAGGAAGTAACAAAGAAATGGGAATTCAAAATCAAGATGATCAGATGTTCTTTTCTCTACAGCATACCGAATATGTTCATCTGGATAAAAAGCTACAATGGCCATCGGAAATCACCTCACCTTTTTTCTCCTTTGGAAGAATGTTATCTGTTATCCCTTGTTTCATGATTCAATAGCGCTCTGGATACTGATAATGATGATCCTGAGTCATTAAGGAGAAATCATTATCAGTATCCATTTAATAAGGTAAGTATGTAATGCATGTTCTCTAAATAATTTAGAAATCCCCTTCAGATACTTGAAATGAGCCCCATTTTGCCGGAAAATGAATCTCTGTAGATTGGCTCACTTCTTTAAATAATGACAATAAAATTAGCTATGATTTTTTTTCCACACTTTGAAGAAGGAAAATTTACTACATGGTTTACATTCTGATAATAGGAATTTCCAGATAACATGCACAACAAAATATGCACATACTTATGATGAAAGATTCCACATGGAATTTATTTCTCAATCTTTAATCGTTTTACACTATTCAAAATCTTGCTCTTCTCCATCCATTCAACTTTTATTAAATGCCTTCTCGGTTAGGTTCCTGACACTGTGAAGTCACTTATATAAAGATAAGTAGCCAGCATATTAAATACATGTATCAAATTTTAAAGAGTGATAGAAATAACCAGACTATGTTTCAAATAAAGTGCATGCTGATAAATAAACTGTTTCACACCCTGTTTTGTGAGATTGAAGACACGTGCAGATTAAATATGATTTCACTAAAATATTGTATCCACCCAACAATTAAAATCAAAGGAATGACTCTTCAAAGCTCATTAAACAGATATGTTCATTTATATTCCAACATTGTTTCTTACCATAAGGCTCCACAATCTCCAGCAGAGTTTTATGCAATTTGCTTATACTGTTGCACAATTTTATGCTGACAAGACAATGGATCATAACTCAGAGAAATAACATAGTACATACATGACTAGCAGATGCTGGGATCTTCTATGGCTAGGTTTTCTCAAAATGAGGATCAGTTGTCACAGGGAGACATGCATTCAAGTGTGTTCTCTATAAACTTTATGCTGGAACAAAGAGGAATGCTATATGACAGAGTAACAGTCCATTACGGCAATAGCTAGCGAAGTAGTGTTTTTTGGTTTCTTTTTTGGTACGATTATCTGAGGTTTAAATATTTTATTTTGAATGCCCATTAAATATTTCTTTAGCTCTCATTGGTAACTTTTTCCATGTTTACTGCACTGTAAAGAATGCAGTATGCAGTTATTAAATTATTTTTAAATGCTGCCTTGTGAAAACTAATCATTTCAAGCCAGTAGCAGAAACATTTAAAGAGCTTTAATTCTTTGGCATAAATGCCTAGGAGACATAGGCTCATCTGTTACGGTAATGATCTTGCCAGAGGTTTGTGACAACCTACCATGTTTTAATGAAATTTACTATGGATCCCTCTAAAATGCAAAAGACTCTTCATGTTTACAAAAGGTTATAATTATGTTTTTTCTTTAGATCAAAGGCCCAGAAAATGAAGCCATGGTAAATTATTTAGAAGTTTATCAACAGCCCCAAAGAGCATATTCCTTCCATATTGATTTTGAAATACAGTGTCCACAGAACCAGATTCCTGATCCTAATCTTAAAT
Source organism: Callithrix jacchus (assembly GCF_049354715.1). Taxonomy (NCBI): domain Eukaryota; kingdom Metazoa; phylum Chordata; class Mammalia; order Primates; family Cebidae; genus Callithrix; species Callithrix jacchus. The sequence goes on from NC_133504.1 coordinate 13,973,250, forward strand.
ACCTATTCTAATTCTTAATACCTCTTTCTATCAAGGTATCAAAAAAAATCTTCAAATGTGAGCTTTTTATGTGTGGGGTGTAACTTATTGAGTATTGCTGCCAAGTGATGTTAATAATTGCCTAACCATTAACGAAGCATTTGTATATTATCAGGCTGCACTCTTTTGTGCAATCCAAACGTAGCCATAAAAGTTATTAGAAGAGAATGATCAGAACAGATACAAGAGAATTGACTGAACCAAACAGAACTAAAAATGGTGGTAGACAGAGCCAAAAACCCAAGGTTGTACTTTTCTATTTAATAAATAACCACTGCCACAAACTGAGCATGATGGTGTTCCTACCACTGTTTGCTGAAAAAGCAATAAAGATCCTACTGAACATTTTACTGCTGAGTGGAGCTACGGCATGGTTAACCCTGGTTTAGCCCCTTACTAGTCATGTGATCTTGGGCAACTGATTTAAACTCACTCTGAGACTCATGTGCCTCATCTGTCCAATCAGGTTATGATCCTTTATCATAGGGTTATTCTTTTTCATGACTGAATGAAATATAAAAGCATCTCATGCCTTACCATCAGAGATAATCACAACAAAACTTTAAAGGAAATGTTTAAGCTATTTTTCCTAAATACCAACGAGGTGATATCTATTTAAAACATTAGGTTGGACTCTCGCAGCAGAAAGCATATCTTACTGATCTTTGTATCCCCAGGAGCTAGTATAAAACCGAACACAAAATATATTGTTGTTGAATGAAGTAAATTATGATATCCGTAAGGATATTCATGTCATATCCACTGCTTAGCCCTACCATCTTTACTTCTAAAATAGTGACTGTCTTCTCTTGTCTTCATCAAGTCAAGCAGCACTTGACTCCAAATTCGTCACCTGGATTTCTGCAGTCATCTCCTAACTGAGAGGGCAGTGTCTGCTCTGGCTTTCTTTCAGTCTTTTTTCTAGTCCCTGTGCTGCAGAGCTTCTACTCACCCTTCACACCTCCGCTTTGCTACATCCCTGGGGAAGGCTTCCCTGATCTTCCTACAAGTCTTTTAAGAAACATGTATCTCTGCCGGACATGGTGGCTCACAACTATAATCCCAGCACTTTGGGAGGCCAAGGCGGGCAGTCATGAGGTTAGGAGTTCGAGACCAGCCTGGCTAACATAGTGAAACCTTGTTTCTACTAAAAGTTCAAAAAATTAGCCAGCTGTGGTGGCAGGCACCTGTAATTCCAGCTACTCAGAAGGCTGAGGCAGAAGAACTGCTTGAACCCAGGAGGCGGAGGTTGCAGTGAGCCGAGATTGCGCCATTGCACTGGGTGACAGTATGATTCTGCCTCAAAAAAAAAAAAAAAAAAAAGAAGAAGAAGAACCATGCATGTACCTCCTTATCAATTTATATTTCTTTAGCTGATTATTTAATGAATGTCTTCATGTCTTTGTATCTTCCCAACTAAAATATAGGCTCCAAAAGAGGAAGTATTTATTTTTGCTCCCCAGGAACTCTGAGTATTTAAAATTTTGTTGAATGAGTAATTTTCATAAATATTAATATTTTAAAGAAAACATCTAAAATCCATCTGTGATAACCTGAAATGATTTTAGAAACACTATAATAATCATTTTAAAATATGTGCAGAATACTTACTGGCATATCAAGTCAAAATAAATAAAAGGGCAATTGGAAGGAGATGCAAAACTTAATCTTTTCCCTCAAGTTTGAAAATATATTTTCTTTGACTTAGAATCTCATTTCTTTCAAGTTGTAAGCATATGCTAATTTCATAGCAGGCAACTTTTTCTTCCAGGACCAAAGGCTATGAGGAGAATTTGCTGAAGAAATTGAAATACAGTGCAGTATTGCATGTATCCATGAAATACAATCATCCACACATCTAAAGGACTTTTAAAGCATGATACCTTAATCCGAATATTTTAAGTACAAGTTCTGGCCACATGAATACACATCGTCTGCAATGAATGTCTGAGTGGCAAGAAGCTGTGCTAGTTTACTTTAAAAAGAAATAAATTCACGTAAGGGAACCAGGACTGGGTTCCATTGCCCCTTAACTAGATGGCAGTATGAAGTTGAGTTAGAAGTTAGTGCTTAGTGCTAAATTCTCTAGTTGAATTTTTAGAATTTTATACTAGTTGTGATACATTTATCAATTGCAGAATATTAGGCAAGTAAGAAACTAGACATTTATGCAATAATTTTAAAATAGGACAGAAAAAAACCATATCAGAGGTAGCAGAGATTTGATGTTATCAACAGCGGAAAATGCAGCTGTAGACATAGGAAACCATGTGGGTATCATAAAGAAGTCAAGCAAGGCGACACGGACTAAACAGCTTCACTGGATTCCCGCAGTGCATCTTGCCCGGGCAGCATCAGCCCGGAGCGCGAGCCCTTCGCTCCCGCGCAGGCGCGCTACGACCCACTTCTCCCAATAGCAAAGTGACAATAAACTTTGGAAAAGGTGGGGCTCCAGGAAACCTGGGCCAGAGCAAAGAGATGACACTTTAAACCCTGGAGCCCTGATGGGGTCTTTATTCCATTTCCGCCTGCTGACTGCATGGCCGGTTACAGGAGTAGCTCACCTGCGGGGAGACCACAGCCGAGGGGGCTGCGAGGAACAAGGCGCGGCCCTGGAGGTTCCGCAGAGCGCTTCCCCGCACGCCGGTCACCGCCTGGCCCGGGAGCACCCGCGCTCGAATCTTCTCTCCATTCAGAGTACAGCCTGGTCCTTCCACCATCTCTGTGGCCGGCACTGTAGCCCCCTAGCTGCAGGGCCTAGAGAGAATACCGCCGTGAAACTCAGCCTCTGCGCGGGCACTGACTGCTCGGAGAGGAAATTCAAATCTCGCGCGCGTCTGGCCCCGCCCACGACCGCCCAGGCCCCGCCCAAGCAGCGCCCTAGAAGTTGTTGTCTCTCCCTACGGCGCATGCGTTGTAGCTCTCCCCCCGCCCCAGGTCTTGCTGTGGGTTTATTATGAACAAATCGCAAACGCGGGTGGGGCTGGGGGGCGTGGAGGACAACTAAGTAGCTGAACTGTAAAAGCAGAGGAGATTGGGATTTGGAAAACTCTGAATGTATTTTCTTTGCGTTACAGTTTTGCCCTTGTCTTTGAGCTACTCAGTATACACACATTTTCTGATCTGGTCCTCTTAATCTGTCCCTGTCTGTGACAGGACAGATATGTTACAGACAATCTGGTTTTTGGCTCCGTTTTTGGTATGCTATATTTGGACGTGGGTGGGAAGAGAAACGAAGAGGAGGGCTTTTGGAACAAACAGCCGAATATATTCTAGTGTCTCTATTTAAAAACTTCATTATTAGATAGTTAAGTGAGCCCTACCCAAGTCCATGCATCCATTTTGTTAGGGGACGCCCCAAGATGAAAGCTATTTGAAATTGCTTTGTTAAAGGTAGACCTTTATATAAATTCTAGGGTAATCCATAGCTTTGCAAATTTACCCACAACCCTAGCCAAAGATACATACATACATTAAAATATGTGAAGCTTATGACTCCATACACTTTTGTAAATTATAAAGTGTACTCTTTTTTGGAAACTGAAATACAACCCATTAAAACAGAATGTCAATTTCTAAGTGATTTCATAAGCATAGCACTGCATTGCAGTTAAACCGGAAGAGTATATACATAGGTGGGCATTGCCTTAGTATATACAAAGAGTATATACAAAGGTTCAGCGTAATAGGGTTTTGACTCATGATGGTGCAAAAGTGATACACACTCAGTAGAAACTATACTAGTAAAGTATACTCAGTAGTACTCAGACAGCCATTCTGTTTTCAATTTTCAGTACAGATTCAATAAATTATTCAACACTTTATTATAAAATAGGCTTTGTGTTAGGCGATGTTTCCCAACTGTAGGCTAACGTAAGTTTTCTGAGCACATTTAAAAAGGGCTACATGAAGCTATGGTGTTCAATAAATTAGGTGTATTAAATATATTTTCAACTTACTGTGTTTTCAATTTACAATGGGTTTATCGGGACATAACCCCATCATAAGTTGAGGAGCATCTGTATACTAGAGACTTGAACTTGAATATACTAAAGACTTGACTTTGAAATTTTGAAAAGTATTAAATCTCTCTTCGTGGGGAGAGATTACTGGTCAAAAGTTGGCTGGATGAATTTCAGGACTATTTGTACTTACTCCCCTGTTCAATTCAATAATCTCTGTCCTTTGATGGAGAAAATTCTTATATACCTTCTCTTTCAGAGTTGTATTCATTTATTGTTACCTTATAAATTATCCCGTTTGTTATTTCAGAGTTTCTGTGGGTCAGAAATTTGGCAATAGTTTAACTAGCCGGGGTCATCCTGGCTCAGCATTTCTTAAGAGGTTACAGTTAAAATATTAGCCAAGGCTAACGTGCCCTAATGGCTGTTTGTAGCTAGAAGATCCACTTCTGAGATGAGTTGCTGGCATGCCTGTTGGCAGAAGGCCTCAGTTTCAGACCTCATGTGTCTCTCCATAGCGCTGCTTGGCTCTTCTAATGACATGGTGGCTGAGTGTGTGATCCAAGAGAGAAGTCAAGGAGAAAACTACAGTGCCCTTTATTACTTAGTCATATATATATATATATATATATATATATATATATAACCATATATATATATATATATATATATATGTGTGTCATTCATCTTTTCCAAAACTCTCTTTCTTCATATGGACAATAAATAATACTTTTTCTATACACCTGCATATGATTGCTGTAATTTCCATACACAACGTAACTTATGTGAAAGCACTTTAAAAACTATGAAGCACTCTATAAAATTGAGATAAATTATACGTACCATTCCCTGCATATACTTTGTACCTATTGCTTTTTGTTTCACACCATTATTCTCATCTTTTTCTTTATTTTAATTAATTAATTAATTAATTAATTAATTTTTGAGACAGAGTCTAGCTCTGTCTCCCAGGCTGGAGTGCAGTGGCATGATTTTGGCTCACTGCAACCCCTGCCTCCTGGGTTCAAGTGATTTGCCTGCCTTCACCTCCCGAGTAGCTGGGATTACAGGTGCCCATCACCATGCCCAGCTAATTTTGTATTTTTAGTTTTGCCATGTTGGCCAGGTTAGTCTTGAATGTCCAGCCTTAGGTGATCCAACCACCTTGGTCTCCCAAAGTGCTGGAATTACAGGGTAAGCCACTGTGCCTGGCCTATTCTCACCTTTTTAATACCTCCTCTTTTTCCCAGTTTACTAAAGTTCTCCCAACTTTTAAGCCCCAGTTGTATGGATATCCTCTAAAAACCCTTATTGATTCAGTCAGAATGAACCTATCTTCTGAAGTTAGTTAGTCCAAAGAACTTACCAAACCTACCTTGTGGCAAAGTTTTTTGTGTACATTTCATACATTTTGATCTTTTTCTAGACTAGACCCTCATTCCTTAAAGATTGAAGAGATGCTCATCTTTATACTTCCCACAGCAGCCAGAGGAGCTTTCTTTGTTTATATAACAGATATTCAACAAATATTTGTTTAATTGAATTATTATTAATTTAAGGTTGAAAAATTGAACCATCTGTTCCCAGAGGCCTTTAATGCCATTCTTTTGAATTGAGATTTGATGTTTTCAAAGGTCTCTTCTAAAATAAATGTTATGGACAATTAGTAATATATTGTTACCCTGTGACATACTTTCTATTTTTTTTTTTTGAGACTGAGTTTGGCTCTTGTTACCCAGGCTGGAGTGCAATGGCGCCATCTCGGCTCACTGCAACCTCTGCCTCCTGGGTTCAGGCAATTCTCCTGCCTCAGCCTCCTGAGTAGCTGGGATTACAGGCGTGCGCCACCATGCCCAGCTAATTTTTTGTATTTTTAGTAGAGACGGGGTTTCACCATGTTGACCAGGATGGTCTCGATCTGTTGACCTCGGCCTGGTGATCCACCCGCCTCGGCCTCCCAAAGTGCTGGGATTACAGGCTTGAACCACCGCGCCTGGCCACATACTTTCTTTATTAGAGCAACAAGCCAGTAATCTTGATGTATAAGACCAACCATATGTGTAGTCATTTGTGTGTATCACAGTCATGCATCACTCAATGATGGATGTATTGTGAGAAATTTGTCATTAGGCAGTTTTGATACTGTGTGAACATCATGGAGTGTACCTTTATAAACATAGATGAGACAGCCTACTGCACGGCTCGGCTACATGGTATAGACTATTGCTCCTAAGCTACACACCTGTACAGCATGTTACTGTACTGAATACTGTAAACAGTTATACATAATGGTAAGTTTTTGTTTCTTGACAAACCTAAACATAGAAAAGGTACAGTAAAAATACAGTATAAAACCTGTTAATCTGGTATGCCTCCATAGGACACTTTTTATAATGGAGCTTAGAGGGCTGGAAGTTGCTCTGGGTGGGTCAGTGAGTGGTAGGTGAAGGCTGAGGACATTGCTGTACACCACTGTAGACTTTATAAACACAGCACACAGGCTACCGTACACAACTGTAGACTTTATAAACACAGCACACAGGCTACCCTACACAACTGTAGACTTTATAAACACAGCACACAGGCTACCGTACACAACTGTAGACTTTATAAACACAGCACACAGGCTACCCTACACAACTGCAGACTTTATAAACACAGCACACAGGCTACCCTACACAACTGTAGACTTTATAAACACAGCACACAGGCTACCCTACACAACTGTAGACTTTATAAACACAGCACACAGGCTTACCCTATATGCATAAAAAATGGTAATGGATTAACATTATCTTACTGTGACTTCTTTACTTTATAAACTTTTAAAAATGTTTGACTCTTTTGTAATAAAACTTAGCTTAAAATGTAAACACGTTGTACAGCTGTACAAAACTATTTTATTTATATCCTTATTCTATAAGATTTATTCTATTTTAAAATTTATTTATTTTTTTTACTTTAGACTTTTTTAAAAACAAAGACACAACACACACATTAGCCTAGGTCCACGCAAGGTCAGGGTCATCAATATCACTGTCTTCCACCTTCACATCTTTTCCCATTGGAAGGTTGTCGGGGTGATAACACGCATGGAGCTGTCATCTCTTAGAGCAGTGCCATCAAATACTTCCTGAAGGACTTGCCTGAGGCTGTTTCATGGTTAACCCCGTTTTTAATAAGTAGAAGGGATAAACTCTATAGTATATATAAAAACTAGCAACATAGTCAGTTATTATCATTATCAAATACTATGTACTGTACATAATTGTTTATATGACAGAGGTGCAGTAGGTCTGTTTACACCAGCATCAGCACAAACATGAGTAATGCATTACGCTATGATGTTAGGATGGCCATGACGACGTCACTAGGCAACAGCTCCGTTACACCCTCATGAGACCGCCATAGTACACGTGGTCCGTTGTTTAACAAAATGTTGTTACACAACACATGACAGTATTTTGTATGTATTTGTCTTCACAGTAACCCTGTATGGTCATCAGGGAGGACTTTATCTTTGGCATTTTGCAGATGAAGCAACAGTGTCAGTTTAGTCATTATTAAGATAACTCACATTTTTGTTTTTGCTCCTGGATCAGTACTTGTTTCACTAACAACACAGGCAAGTGTTGATGTAATAAAAATTTCCAAAACGCTGGGCATTAGTAATATATTGTTACCCTGTGACATACTTTATTAGAGCAACAAGCCAGTAATCTTGATGTATAAGACCAACCATATGTGTAGTCACTTGTGTATATTACAGTCATGCATCACTCAATGATGGGATGTCTTCTGAAAAATTTGTCATTAGGCAGTTTTGATATTGTGTGAACATCATGGAGTGTATGTTTATAAACATAGATGAGACAGCCTACTGCACCGCTCAGCTAAGTGGTATAGACTATTGCTCCTAAGCTATACACCTGTACAGCTACACACCTGTGAGCTACACACCTGAAAGCTACCTGTGTAGCTGTCTTCAAGACCTCAAATAGGGAATATACAGCATAGAAATACATAATACTAGTGGAAAAAGCATTGAAAGAGGGTAACAATTTGCCAAAAGGAGATGGATGGGAGCTAAAAGTAAATACAAATCTTACTTCCAATGATTTATTAATAAAAAATTACTTAATACTTGCTCTGGGGCACAGAGTCAGGCCCTGGGGTACAATGTGACATAGAGAAGTCTTTGTACACAAATCAATTACAGCATAGTTAGAGAGACAGACATTAAAAAAATGTAATAAAAGGAAAGGAGATCTCGTGCTATGTATGAAAAATGATACAGATACTAGAATTCATTGAAGGAACTGATCACTCAGAAACAATGTAATTTAACAAACATGATCAGAGAACAGATGGAAGCTAAGAGGGTTCCCGTCAGAAGTGGGGGCCCTAGGGAGGTAGAAAAGTCAATGAAGGAAATTCTAAGCAAGGGGAATGTGGAAAAATATGTGATGTATTTTAGGCAGAGTGATGAAAGTAGAAGTGTCAGGTAGTTAAGTAATAGCAGATGACACTGAAAAAATACCTAGGAACTACATTGTCAAGAACACAAATCAAGGAAAATAGAACTCATTTTTTCTGGGATAATACGCACTCAGTGAAATTTTTCAAGTGTAGGGATCCCAAACCCACAAATTTACAAAACTTTTTACTGAATTTGAAACCCAGATTTAGTATAGAAGTGTTTAATACATTTACTAACTAAAATCCAGAGTTGCAGTTTAGGCTGTGAAGGGCTGTGGTTTGTGTCCCTTATTTGCTCATTCTTATTAAAGAATAGATGGATCTCACAGTTGCCAATAGTAAGTGGGTAGAGTTTCCCACACTATGCTGAGTTCTTAACATTTTGAAGAGTCCTTAGTACAAAATTCCTCTGTTTTCTCTAATAATCATCCCAGATGCTTACTTAGTGCTTCCATGTACCCAGGAAAGGCTTGGAGCACTTTACAAATATTGACTCTTTTTAAACTGTTTTTATTTTTTTAGAGACAAGATGTTACTTTGTCACTTAGGCTGAAGTGCAGTGACACAATCATATTTCACTGCAGCCTTGAAATCCTGAGCTCAAATGATCCTCCTATCTCAGCTTCCTGAGTGGCTGGGACTACAGGCACTTACTAGCGTGCCTTGATAATTAATATATATATATATATATATAATATATATATCTTAAACCATATATTTTTTTTTTTTAAGAGATAGGGTCTTATTATGTTGCCCAGGCTGGTCTTAAACTCCTAGCCTCAAGTGATCTTCCTGCCTTGGCCTGCCAAAGCCCTGGGATTATAGGCAAGAGTCATGGCACCTCACCCAAATACTGGCCCTTAGTCCTCACAGTAACCTTCTGAGGTTGAGGTTGGAAGTATTATTGTTATCCTCATTTTAGAAATGGAAGAACCAAGGCACAGAGCAGTGAAGTCACTTGCTCAAAGGTACAGAGTTAGGATTCAACCAGGCAAGCTGTAATCTTAGCCAAATATTTTCAGCAACGTCAACTATGTTACACTGGCTCTCAACCAAATATTTTTTTCTTTTTTTTTAATTGCATTTTAGGTTTTGGGGTACATGTGAAGAACATGCAAGATAGTTGCATAGGTACACATGTGGCAGTGTGATTTGCTGCCTTCCCCCCCCTTCACCTATATCTGGTCTTTCTCCCCATGCTATCTCTCCCCACCTCCCCACCCCCCGCTGTCCCTCCCCAAATATTTTTAGCAACAACTTAAAAAAGGTCATTTAAAATTGGAAAAATGTGGCACATATACACCATGGAATATTATGCAGCAATCAGAAATGATGAGTTTGTGTCGTTTGTAGGGACATGGATGAATCTGGAGAACATCATCAGCAAACTGATACAAGAACAGAAAATGAAACACCGCATATTCTCACTCATAGGCAGGTGATGAAAAATGAGATCACATGGACACAGGGAGGGGAGTACTAAACCCTGGGGTCTATTGGGGGGAAAAGGGGAGGGCCGGTGGGAGGGGGAGGTGGGGAGGGATAGCCTGGGGAGAAATGCCAAATGTGGGTGAAGGGGAGAAAGGAAGCAAAACACACTGCCATGTGTGTACCTACGCAACTGTCTTGCATGTTCTGCTCATGTACCCCAAAACCTAAAATGCAATAAAAAATAAAAAAAATAAATAAAGTAAAAGAAAACCTTTTAGCAAGCCTTATATAGGAAATAAAGACAATCTAAAAATTTTCTTTTAAAATATTATGTTTTGACATATTTTAGATAATAAAACTTTGTTTATACCCCTCTTACAGTGTCTGTGGGCAGATTTTCAGCTGGGGTGATAAAAGTATAGCATGGGGGAAATTTTTTTAATCTTGGCGTTTTACATAAATTACCTGAATATATTTTAAAAGTACAGAGATAGCATCCATCCTCTCTCAGCACCCTCTTGATTTGAGCTTTGAAGTGAGGAAACCTCATTAGCGAGCATTATATGCAGGTGTTTTCGGTGGTATTTACTAAAGAGTCTCCAGTTTCTAAACATTAAGAGACACTTTTAACATTCAACTATCAAAAGAATAATAAAATGCACAGCAACAGAAACCATATTGACACTTTTATCGTTTGGAACATACACCAAATGTTGGGACCTTGCAAATCGGTTGTTTTGTTACACAGTGAAGGCTGGAAGTGCCCAGGTGACAGTTTTCTGCCTGCAAAGTAAAAATCTAAATTGTAAAATCAGCCATGCCCTCCTCATACAGGAAACTGCTCTGACATACCTACCCTTTTCATAGTGTCGTGAAGTCTATGATTGCAGTGTTTAATTCTAGCTTTCTTTTGCCAGATTCTTGGTGAAAGAGATGTTTTTTCTAATTAAAAAAATTCAAATATATTAAGAAAAATAGCTTCTGAGCATGAGCCTTAATTTTGCAAAAAATAATAATAGTGACAACATACAAAATTATTTCTTTTTGAGGGGTTCTCTCCACTCAAGAGAATGGGATAATTAATTTCTTTTCTGTTTTAAAATAGAAAAGCAAGTTACCGCTCATTAATATTTTGGAGCAATAGTCTTCCTCAGTTTCAGCCACTGGAGAGTGTATTCAAGTTGAGACATGAAATTCACCATTTACTCCATCATTCCAAAAACGATTATTGTACAGCTAATATCTTCCAGGAAGAGGGTTAAACCCATAGGAACAGATAATGGTCAGAGATGTTAACAACTCACAGCCTAGTGCAAGAAGAGGAAGTAAACACCAGCTCTCTAATTGAGGTAATGTGCTCAGAGCGTACCTGAGAAAGCGAACTTGATTCTCAGACATTTAAACTGGATCCTAAAGAGAAGTAAGTAAAGGTTCCTCAGATGAAGAATAGAAGGGGTTTTCTAGGTGGATAGAGGAAAAGATATTTACAAAGCCAGAAGGTGTGAGGGAACCTCATATTCAGGGGAACCGCGAGAATACAGGGAATACAAGAGGAAGGAAAGAGAGGGCAGCCAGAAAAATCAGCAAGACAGAGAAATAACCAAGAGAAATGAGCAAAGCCCGATTTTTTTAGTAATCTAATATGATATATTGAGAAATGTGGACATTGTTTTGAAAATAATGGGCAACAAACAATTCTATGCAGGAGAGTGACATAATTGAATTTGCTTTTTTTCTTTTTTCTTCTCTTATTATTATACTTTAAGTTCTGGGGTGCATGTGCAGAACGTGGAGGTTTGTTACATAGGTATACATGTGTCTTGGTGGTTTGCTGCATCCATCATCCTGTCATCTACATTAGGTATTTCTCCTAATGCTATCCCTCCCCTAGCCCCCTACTCCCTGACAGGCACCAATGTGTGATGTTTCCCTCCCTGTGTCCACGTGTTCTCATTGTTCAACACCAACTTGTGAGCGAGACCATGCAGTGTTTGCTTTTCTGTTCTTGTATCAGTCTGCTGAGAATGATGGTTTCCAGCCTCAACGATGTCCCTGCAAGGGACATTAACGTATCTTTTTTATGGCTACATAGTATTCCATGGTGTATATGTGCCACATTTGCTTTTTTAAAAGATCTATAGAACAGGGTGAAGGAGTAGGTCTCAGCCAAGGGGAATATTGCCACTCAGGTGACATTTAGTCACAACTGGGGGAAGGGGATGTGCTACTGATGTCTAAGGAGCACAGGGCAGGGATCCTGCTAAGTGTCTTCCAATGTACAGGACAAGCCACCATAACAAGGAATCAACCAAAGACGTCAATTTTACCGAGGCTGAGAAACTCTGGTGTGGTAGACAGAATACCTCCCAAAAATGGTCAGGTCCTAATTTCTGGAACCGGTAAATATGTTTCCTCATATGACACAAGGAGTCTGCATGTGTGATTAAATTACAGACTTTGAGATGGGGGATTATCCAGCATTGTCCTGGTGGGCTCATTGTAATCACAAGGGTCCTTACAAAAGGCAGGCAGGAGGGTCAAAGGCAGAAAAGCTGACATGACAACAGAAGCAGAGTGAGTGACGGGGGTGTGGTGATGCTATGCTGATGCTTTTGAAGAAGGATGAAGAAGCCGAGGAACACGGGTGACCTCAGCCAGCCAGAAAGGGCAAAGAAACGGATTCTCCCTGATTCCCTCCAGAGGGAACTAGACCTGCTGACTCTTTGGCTCTAGTCCAGTGAGGCTGATGTTGAGCTTTTGACCTGCAAGACAGTAAGAGAAGAAATCTGTGTTGTTGTAAGCCACTGAATTTGTGGTAATTTGTTACAGCAGCAATAGGAAGCTAATATATGGCGTTTAGAGGATGAATAGGAGAAGCGAATTCTGAAACAAGATACACAGTAAGGAGTTTTAACAGTGAGGAGTAACAATGTTGCCAGACACTTAACTTAGCACTGGAGCTACCACAGTGATCAGTCCAGAAAATAGTAATAACAGTAATAATTCCTGCTCTCTTCAAGTATATAAGCTACTGAATGGTTTGAGTTTTTGTCATGCTCTAGAAAATAATCTCCTGTATAATGCTGATTTCTTTTTTTTCTTCTATTTTTTTTTAAGAGACAGGGTTTCACCATGTTGGCCAGGTTGGTCTCGAACTGCTGACCTCTGGTGATCCGCCTGCCTCGGCCTCCCAAAGTGCTGGGATAAAAAGCATGAGCCACCTCCCCTGGCTATGCTGATTTCTTTTCCTCCTCCATCATATATCAGCCATTTTTTTCTATCCTGAACATAAATTTTTACTTTTGATTTATTAAGATTTATCAACAACTTATACTATGATTTCTTCTTTCCCCCCCAAATCCAAGGTTATACCAATATCATAAAAATATTTTCATAAACATTATAGTTTTTTTTGTTTTGAGACGGAGTTTCGCTCTTGTTACCCAGGTTGGAGTGCAATGGCGTGATCTCGGCTCACTGCAACCTCCGCCTCCTGGGTTCAGGCAATTCTCCTGCCTCAGCCTCCTGAGTAGCTGGGATTACAGGCATGCGCCACCGTGCCCAGCTAATTTTTTGTATTTTTAGTAGAGACGGGGTTTCACCATGTCGACCAGGATGGTCTCGATCTCTTGACCTCATGATCCACCCGCCTTGGCCTCCCAAAGTGCTGGGATTACAGGCTTGAGCCACCGCGCCCGGCCCTATAGTTTTATTATGCTAGATTGATTGTTATTTCCAGTTAACCCCTTACCTTGCTTCCTCATTGCAGTTTTGTTAATGCTGTCATTGATGGATTTTTCTGTAGAGGATAAGACTTCACCACACTGTTGTCAGACCATTTGGCCACTTTTAGTCAATTGAATATGGGTTCCCTTATCTGATCACAGATTTGTGAGTGACAAATAAAATGTTTATTTTTAGGCCAGGCGTGATGGCTCACCCCTATAATCTCAGCACTTTGGGAAGCCGAGGTGGGTGGATCACTTGAGGTCAAGAGTTTGAGACCAACCTGGCCAGCCTGGTGAAACCTCGTCTCTACTAAAAATACAAAAGTTAGCTGGGTGATGGGCACCTGTAATCCCAGCTACTCAGGAGGCTGAAGCAGGAGAATCACTTGTACCTGGCTGGTAGAGGTGGCAGTGAGCCGAGATTGTGCCACTGCACCCTAGCCTGGGTGACAGAGCAAGACTCCATCTCAAAAAAAAGTTTACTTTTGGAAGCCACTGACTGAGACTTTGGGATGATTTCTTATGCAGGAAACCTAAAAAAACTTTGACTAAATATTTTATGTTTTACATTTAGGTCTTTAATCCATGATGCTATCGTTATATGCAAAATTCACATTTAGGTATGTCTGTTTGTTCTTTCTCTTTAGTTTCGTTGATCTATCTGTTCTTGCCCCAGTTCAATACTATTTTTATTACTGTAGTATTATAATACGTCTTCATATCTTGGAAAGTGAGTTCCCATCTTTAGTCTTTTTTTTTCAAAATTATATTAGCTTTCTATGAGTGTTTAAACTTCCAAGTTATATTTAGAATCTGCTTCATATTCCTCCTGAAATTCTTCAGATTTTAATTATAAATACACTAAATTTATACATAAGCTTAAGAAAAATTAATAACTTTACAATGTTAATGTGTCCTCTTTTATTAAGGCCTCATTGGATTAACTTTAGTCATTTTATAAGTTTCGCTGTGAAGGTCGTGTGCTTTCTTTATTGGCTTAATTCCTAGTTATTACATACATTGATATGTTGAGTGGTATATTATTTTCTATTGTATTTTTAGTTTTTTCTTTTACTGTGTAAGACACTGGACTGCAATTTGAAATGTGTGCACTCAGGAAACAGAAAAACATATTAGCATTCCTATATAGTGTTTTTCCTTTTTAAAAAATATTTTAATTTTAAGGCAAGTAGTTCCTAATGGATTAATAACTTAGCTCTATGCTCATAATAATAGATAATATTTATGAGGTACTGACTTTGTACTATGAATATTTAAGTGCTGTTTGAGTATTATTCACTTAATCCTTGCAGTATCCCAAGAGATAAGTATTATTGTTCTCATTTTACAAATGAGAAAGCTGAGGCAGAGAATGGATACATAACTTGCCTAAATTCATACAGATCATGACACAACCAAGATTTGAGTAAAGGCAATCTTGTTCTTGTTACACCCCCAATGGATTCTTCTTGCCCACTGCACAGATAAAACCAATGTACTGAGACAGCAGTGATGCAGCAGAGAAACAGTTTATTATTGCAAGGCGGTTGAGAGGAAGGATAGGAGATGTTTCTCATATTTGCCTCATCAACAGGTTGGAGCTCAGGGTTTTTAAGTATAATTTAGTGGGCAAGGGGCTAGGGAATGAGTGTTGCTGTTTGGTTGGGGTGAAATAATTGGAGCATTCAAATTGTCTTCTTGTGCTAAGTCAGTTTCCAGGTGTGGAATCCCAGGTCCATGTGGCATCAGTTGGTCTTCCCAAATGTAAAAGTCTGAAAAATATCTCAAAAACCAATCTTAGGTTTTTATAATAGTAATGTTATCTATAGGAGCAATTGGGGAAGTTACAAACCTAGTGAGCTCTAGCTACCTGACTCCTGAACAGTAAGAAATTAAGAAAAGCAAGCTAGGAAGCAATGGCTGCTTTTCATTTAACTATGTCCACATCTTTGCAGAATTCAGGCCCCTCCCGTAACCCTAACCCTGTAGCCTTCCAGTGTTCTTCCAAAGGCAGTTTCTGTCCCGAGATGGTTGAGTTTTAGGAGGGACTATTATCATCCTTGATTCAAAGCTAAACTGTAAACTAAATTTCTCCCATAGTTACCTTGGCCTACATCCAGAAATGAGTGAGAGCAATTGTTAGCTTGTGAGGCTAGAAGCAAGATGGAGTCAGTTACGTGAGGTTTTTCTCACCGTTATAATTTTTGCAAAGGTAGTTTCACTCTTAGCCTCTCCATTATACTGTATGTGAAATACATAATTGTAGCTGTTAAATATATATATATATAAAATCGGGGTCATAGTAGGCTCATAAAATGAGTTGGCTTGCTTTTTAACTTTTTTTTTCTTTTTGAGTCAGTGTCTCACTCTGTTGCTCAGGCTGGTGTGCAGTGGTGCGATCTCAGCTCACTGCAACCTCTGCCTCCCACATTCAAGTGATTCTCCTGCCTTAGCCTCCAGAATAGCTGGGATTACAGGTGCCTGCCACCACATCCAGCTAATTTTTGTATTTTTGTAGAGACAGAGTTTTACCCTGTTGGCCAGGCTGGTCTCTTGACCTCAAGTGATCTACCTGACTCGGCTTCCCAAAGTGCTGGGATTACAAACGTGAGCCACCATGCCTGGACTGGCTTGCTTTTTAAAAATAAGGATTATATATTTTTCAGTTTTATTTTTATTTTATTTATTATTATTATTGTTATTATTACTTGTAGAGACAGGATCTCATGATGTTGTCTCAAACTCTTTGCCTCAAGTAATCTTTCTGCCTCAGTCTCACAAAGCACTGGAATTATAGGTATGAACCACCACACCAACCCTAAACGTTTTATTTATTAATTTTGAGAGGAACTAATATTTTGAGACCAGTGGTGTGGAAAAACACTATTAGTTTTTTTTTTACATCAGGCCATTTTGAACGCTTACTTGTGTCCATGTGCCAGGGAAATCGTGATGAAAACCAGAGTGTAAACCACCAAATGGCTCAGGAGGATGCTCAGCGTCTCTATCAAGCTGGCGAGGGGAGCCTAGGGACGGATGAATCTTGCTTTAACATGATCCTTGCCACGAGAAGCTTTCCTCAGCTGAGAGCTACCATGGAGGCTTGTTCCAGGATGGCTAATCGAGATTCGTTAAGCAGAGTGAGCCATCACTTTTCCGGATATGTGGAAAGTGGTTTGAAGACCGTCTTGCAGTGTGCCCTGAACTGCCCTGCCTTCTTTGCTGAGAGGCTCTACTATGCTATGAAAGGTGCTGGCACAGATGCCTCCACCCTGGTCAGGATCATGGTCACTCGAAGTGAGATTGATCTTGTACAAATACAACAAAAGTTCGCTCAGATGTATCAGAAGATCCTGGGCTCAATGATTGCAGGTGACACGAGTGGAGATTACTGAAGACTTCTTCTGGCTTTTGTGGGCCAGTAGGAGGGATTTTTTTTTTTTTTAATGAATGAAGCTATTCATAGCTTATCCTTCAGAGCAATGACCTGCATGCAGCAATATCAACCATCAGCTAACCAAAAGAGCTTTCTATCAAGGACCATATCAGGGTTATGTGCTTGGTTTGCACACGTTATTATTGGCTTAATTCTCTGGTTATTTTGTTTTCTACATATAATCAATGTAAAGCCATATCACAATGATACAGTAATATTGCAATGTTTGTAAAGCTTCATTCTTACTAGTTTCAGTCTAATCAAGATGTTGAATTGAATAAAAAATCACAGCAGTCTCTAATTCTATGTAATAATACTGAATAATATTTTAGGTTGCTGAAAGCTCTGCCTTCCAGAATCCCTCTAGGTCTGTTTGATAGAGTGGGCAGTATGTCATAACTGTGTACTTTTAAAAAAATTCATCCCTTTACATCTAGAAGAATAATTTGCATCTTATTGTGCATAAATTTGTTCTATATTCACAAACACTTTCCACATAGAAAGTAGATTAGTATTACTGTAGCACCTTTTAAGAAAGGGTCATATGTTTATATGCTTAAAATAAATAGCCTACTTTTTTTCCAGTTGTTTTCTTTTTTTAAATTGAGTTATGACAAATTAAAAATTGCATAAAAAAGAAAAAATACTATTAGTTTTTAAAGTTTATCTTGTATATAGCAATTTTACTTAACTCTTTTATTAGATCCACTAATTTGGTCTTTCTCTTGGATTTTGTATGTAGCATCTACAAACAATGGCAGTTTCACAGTCTCATCTTTTCCTTCCCAATTATCATTATTATTATTATTTGGAGACAATGTTGAAATCCCAGTTGGTGTCTGGAGAATCAGACGATTGATGTGAGGAAGAAACCGCACATATTTGGTGCCAAAAGTGTTTTGTGTATAGAAACAGATCATAAGACAAGTAAAGGACATCTCATTTGCTCCCAGTTTTCCTATTTTTTTTTTGTTGTTGTTTTAGTTAAATAAGTAGGAAATTGTATTAAATGTTTTATCTACATCTATTAAGAGAATTCATTGTTCTCCGCTATAGTAGTCTACTACTATAATGAATTACATTGATAAAACTTTGATCAGTAAACCTTTCTGGCATTCCTAAAATAAACGCTACCTATTCACATTGTATTCTTCTTCTTTTTTTTTTGAGTTTCACTCTTGTTACCCTGGCTGGAGTGCAATGGCGCAATCTTGGCTCACTGCAACCTCCACCTCCTGGGTTCAAGCCTCCTGAGTAGCTGCCTCAGCCTCCTGAGTAGCTGTGACTACAGGTGCACGCCACCATGCCCAGCTAACTTTTGTATTTTTAGTAGAGACGGAGTTTCACCTTGTTGACCAGGATGGTCTTGATCTCTTGACCTCGTGATCTCTTGATCCACCTGCCTTGGTCTCCCAAAGTGCTGGGATTATAGGTATGAGCCACTGTCCCCGGCCACATTCTATTATTCTTAATATATTTTGAATTTATTTGGCTAATATTTTATTTAGTATTTTCCCATCTGTGTTTAGAAGTGAACTATTTTTCTTTTTTTTTTATATTGTCCTTATCCAATTTTAATACAGTGTACTACTGATATAAAATGACATGTAAAATCTCTTTCTTATTCTGTATTTTTGTTTGTTTGTTTGTTTTTGGAAATGAAATTTCACTCTTGTTGCCCAAGCTGGAGTGCAGTGGTGTGATCTCGCCAATCTCCACCTCCCGAGTTCAAGTGATTCTCCTGCCTCAGCCTCCTGAGTAGCTGGGATTACAGGCACCTGCCTTTACGCCGGGCCATTTTTTTTGTATTTTTAGTAGAGACAGAGTTTCACCATGTTGGCGAAGCTGGTCTCAAACTCTTGACCTGAGGTGATCTGCTGGCTTTGCCTCGGCCTCCGAAGGTGCTGGGATTACAGGTGTAAGCCAGCACTCCAGGCCTCTTGTCTTTTTCTGGAAGAGCTTTTTTTAAGATGTAGATTATCTACTTTTTAAAATTCCATTTATCAAACTTTAAAAGGCCCTACTTCAACTAAGTATTAGGTACTTAATTACCAAGGGTGAAAAGGAGGGATACCAAAGCTGTGCTATGCCATTCTCTAGAGGAAGCTGATTTAGTCAGTTAAATGTTTTCTGTAATTCATCATAAAATAGTGAACTTTAAAGCTTCACAGCAGAATTTTAAAATTCGTAGTATTTGGGCCATTTTGGAAGAGGATTAAGAACATTAGCACTTCTGTATATTTGCCTTATTTGACGTTTTGATTGCCAACCACTCTCAAAGATGGTTTCCCCCTAAATTCCTGTCAGATTATGAATGCAAAAAATTAAAATAACTGTCAATATAAGCTATGATTGGATGGGCAAATTGAAAGACACAAAGAGATGAGGTTCCAGAAAGCGATTTCTATAAAAGTTAGGTTTCTAGTGAGGGATGCGTTTGTTCCAGGGAGAGGAAATATCAGGCTAACCATTCTTTTCAAAAAAATTTTAAGAAATTTAAAAAATTATTTTTTATTTTTATTTTGAGACAGTGTCTTGCTCTGTCACATAGGCTGGAGTGCAGTGACACGATCATAGTTCAATGCAGCCCCTAACTCTGAGACTCACCCTGCCTCAGTCCTGAGGTGGGAGGATTGCTTGAGCCTGAGAGTTTGAACCTGCATTGAAGTATAATTAGCCCCCTGAGTAGCTGATACCATATGCCACAATGCCTGGCTAATTAAAAACAATTTTTTCTTTTTTTTGTAGAGATGAGGTCTTACTATGTCGCTCAGGCTGATCTCAAACTCCTGGGCTCAAGCAATTCTGTCTCAACCTCTCAAAGTGCTGGAATTACAAGCCACTGTGCCTGGCATAATTATTCCTTTTTTTTTTTTTTTTTTTTTTTTTGAGACGGAGTTTCACTCTTGTTACCCAGGCTGGAGTGCAATGGCATGATCTCGGCTCACCGCAACCTCCGCCTCCTGGGTTCACGCAATTCTCCTGCCTCAGCCTCCCAAGTAGCTGGGATTACAGGCACACGCCACCATGCCCACCTAATTTTTTTGTATTTTTAGTAGAGATGGGGTTTCACCATGTTGACCAGGATGGTCTCAATCTCTTGACCTTGTGATCCACCCACCTCGGCCTCCCAAAGTGCTGGGATTACAGGCATGAGCCACCGCGCCCGGCCTAATTGTTCTTTAAAAATCAGAATTTATACTTGAGGCAAAGGGGCCACTATTATCTGCATCGATAGAGTCTGAATTGTGGAGGAAGTGTTTAGTAAGGAATTCCCCTCAAGAAACAAAAACTGAGAACAGAAATATTACTAATTTCATCTCAGGCAGGGACAATCGTGTTAGACCAAGGCCCAAGAGTTTTGAAATCGTTTTGCATGCAGATTCATTGTTGCTATTTTTCAGTGATCACCAGTTCACATCATGAATAGCTGCAAAACTCGTAAGATTGAATGAGCCATGTGCCTGTTTTTAGGGACCGCAAGCCATTTGGAGAAATGGAACCAAGGGACAGAGTAGGAGGTGGCAGCTGACAGGTAGAACAGACACTAAGTTAAGACCTGGCTGCTACAAAGCAGAACAGGAAACAGAAAGTCTTCTGCCTAAGAATGGACCTGGAGTTTCAAAAACAGAAATGCTTGAATGATGTCTTTATGCCACGTTATCTACTCTGTGGATGTTCCAAGTCAGCCTGATTGTTTTAAGGCACGATTTGAAGCAAGGTAACCCTGAAATTGATAGCTGTGCAATGACAGCAGCAGATGGACCTTGCTAGCATGAAGCAATCAAAGGTTGCAAAGTTTAAGCAAAATGCTCAATCCTGAGCGTGACAGACCATATAGAAGCAGGTTATATCATTAACTAAAGGTAAGATATAAATATAGTGAGCTCATTTAAGACAGCTGGGCACACTAGCCTTCTCAATCATCTTTACACACCTGGGAGATAACTTGTCAGTTCTATGTATATTTATCCCTACCTATCTAATAGCACAGGTACAACTTTCAGGAGGTGACTAAATCTAATCTATTGTATAATGTCCTAATGAGAACACAGTAGTTACAATGTTGTAAATGGATTTATATGCCTTTTTTTTTTTTTTTTTTTTTTTTGAGAGGGAGTCTTGCTCTGTCATCCAGGCTGGAGTGCCGTGGCTTGATCTTGGCTCACTGTAACCTCTACTTCCCACATTCCAGCGATTCTTCTGCCTCAGCCTCCAGAGTAGCTGGGACTACAGGTGCATGCCACCAGGCCCAGTTAGTTTTTTAAAAATGTTTTATTTTTTAGTAGAGATGGAGTTTTACCATATAGGCCAGGCTGGTCTCCAACTCCTGACCTCATGATCTGCCCGCCTCAGCCTCCCAAAGTGCTGAGATTACAGGCGTGAGCCACCAAGCTGGGCTGGATTTATGTTTCTGTGGAACGGAAGGTCAGTTTCAGCAGCCAAATAAAAGATCACTCACTTCTTGCCCAAAGTTTTAGTCACCCACCAAAATCATCAGTAAAACTCAATTGTATAAAATTTGTACAAGTCTTGAAACCCATTTCTTTTAAAGACAAGAATTATATTTTGAAAGTGTTCATCTTATGCAGATGAGGTTCAGAGTTTATACATTAAACCTCAACAACAATTCCTTGGCATTTTTTATACAATTATTATTGGCTTGTAACGAATTTGAACTACTGATCAGTCACAACAGGTTCTATTTTGATTTTTTCATCTCTTAGACTTGAAAGGTTTATCAGATCTAAACCTATCCAGCATTTAAAATTCAAGACTTTTTGCTTACTTGCTAAATACCAACACTTAGATTTTTTTCTTTTCCACTGGTTTCATTTGTGAACAATTGGAAAATGCTCAGGGAGGTGTGTGTATGTGTGTGCGTACATGGACATGTTTTATAGTCCTTCGGGGATAAGCACTCACCTTTACAAAATATTTTAATTTCGATTAGCAAAGCTGAGAAACATGCCATTCTTTTCATTTATTAATGCTGCACAAGGGTATCCTGAGCCGTATCCTAGATGCTGGCTGGAATTACTGTCTATCTTTGAGGTGGAAGTTCGCATCTGTAGACATTTGTGTGACAGCTTGATTATAAAAGGTTTTCATTAATTCCTCAGCACATGCATGTTAGAACTTGATTCCGAGGTTGAGTACTGCTGTGAGAGGGATTAGCACTGCATATTGGAAATTCAAAATTCCCCCTAAGAAAAGAGTTAAGCATAACTTCTGCTCAGACAGAAAAGGCCAAGGCAGTTACAGAAACATATTTGCAGAGATTCCAGATATGAAAATATTTCTGCAGAAATTTCACCTTGGGAATGTCTTTCAAGCTATGTAAGAAGTTCAATTGTTTTATAAAAGGGCAGTCAACAATGTTCTTCAGGATAGCCTGGATTTAATGTCTCATTTTAGAGAAAGTAGGGATATTTCAAAGAAAGGAAAACACTACTCAGATGATTTCTGATTACCAAAACGATGCATAATGGGAGGAAGTCCACACTGAATTCTTTGCATGATAACATAGTAACCTTTGAAGTGTATTCTTCAGAGAAACGATTCTAGAATAGGGGAAAACAGAAAAATGTACCTCACGCAGAAGTTGGAATTTGGCTTCTGATAGAGTCATGAGATTACAGGTGTCAGCCACTGCACCTGGCCAAAGCTTGAGTCTTAAATGGCTTTATTGTTCAGTTCTGTCAAACATTTAAGAAAGAAAGAATGCAAATCTTACACACAGTTTCACATAAAATAAAAAAGGAGGCAATAATTTCCAACGTTTTCTATGAGGTCTGTGTTAGGCTTAGGATTTGATTTTACCCTAGTTATGAGCTATTATCTAGCATGTTACTGTTTCATAGAGTCTGGCAGAAGACATGAGACTCAACCTCATGAACATATTTGTGTCTATTCACTTTGTTCTCCAGTCCCACAAGGGAGACCCAAAGGGTCCAGATGGATGCCAGTACATGCAATGTACTACATGACAGGAGAGCTATTCTGTACTTAAAAAAATCCACCAACTTGTATCTATCTAGTGATAAGGAAACTTGAGGGAGAATTAGGAAACATGATTTTGGTTTTAGTTTAGCTATTAATGCATTCTCACCTAAGGACAAGCCATCTGTGTTTTGTGGTCTCAGTTTCATTATTCGTGAAATCAGAAGGTTTGGACAAAGGAATTTTCCATTCCTTTCGTCTCCAACTCTAAGAAGAGTTTAATTCATGTCGTATAAATGTGAATTAAGGAGGTTTGATAAAGATAGCCTTAATTATTTTAGGTACTAGAACTCCTTCCATCAGCATCTGCCCTGAAAATATCAATTCTTCCCCACCCTATGATTCATACATAATCCATGGATCTTAAACTTCCTGACACTTTTACTTAGTGTTTCAGATTTGTACTTCTCATTCTACAGCTTTCTTTTCATATTCATTTAAAAACTACCCTGAAGATGAGAAAACATCTCATAAATAATCCTGAGTATTTATATGTGTATGCAAGTGTCTAGCAAATATGTAGATACATGTAGACATGAATATGTATATGTATGTGCATATATATGTGTTCATGCGCATGTATATACACTGATAAATAATACTAGTACAATAGCATTACTTTTCTTTTTTCAACTTAATGTGTAGCTTTGGTCTTTAAAATGCTGACATTTTCAGCCAGGTGCAGTGGCTCACGCCTGTAATCCCAGCACTTTGGGAGACCGAGACTGGTGGATCACGAGGTCAGGAGTTCAACACCAGACTGACCAACATGGTGAATCTCCATCTCTACTAAAAGTACAAAAATAGCTGGGCATGGTGGTACCTTCCTGTAATCCCAGCTAGTTGGGAGGCTGAGGCAAGAAAATTGCTTGAACTGGGACCCGGGAGGTGGAGGTTGCAGTGAGCCAAGATTGTGCCACTGCACTTCAGCCTGGGCTACAGAGTGAGACTCTGTCTCAAAAAAAAAAAAAAAAGCTGACATTTAGTTCCTAGCTACTTTTGCTACTATTAGAGCAGTGTCACCAGGTTACAGAGGAACATTGATCATAGGCATCAAGCTAACAATCTGTATTTTCTATTTAGCTAACTAGAATCAAATGGAATCAAATACATATTTTTTACTTAAACCTTAATATCTAAAGTTTAAGGAAACAAATGGCTCCTGTCTTAATTCAAGATTTTTATTACTAGTTTATTTAATCCAGTTCAGACATTATTTATTGAATACACTGTAGAGTTAAGTCTACTGGACTCCAGCCTGAAACCAAAATATCTTTCCCGTAATTATTTTGAAACTTTGTCTTCATGCATTTTTAAAATTGTGTTTGTTGGAATATTTGAAAATAATATTAAAAAAGAAATATTTATGAAAAATTGGGTTAAATTTTTTAAAAAATAAAGTGGTTTCCTCTATGTGAACTTCTAAGGATCTTCATCCACTATGGCTCATTGTGGACTTCCAAGGAAAAGTATGGAACACCATTTCCCAAATCTATGAAATTTATTGATCCCTGAAATTTATTTCAAAAAACACACTCTGGAAATGCCATTTGAGGCTTTTCAGCATTAAGCCTTGTGATTATTGACAGAGGTCACAGAAAGTCTGCCTAAATTTTACGAAGCTCTTAATTTGCTCTTTCCCATATTGATCAGTGACGGCGCATTGTGTTGCTTTGACTCCCCTGTACTTTTTTCTCATTCAGCTTGATAAGATAGAGAGACTTAAGGCTGTGGATAAGAGAACACTGGACCTACTTAACAGGAGCTTGAAGCCACAGAGGGACAAGCAGGTTAAGTGGCTGAGCAGGCAGATATTTAGACAGGCCAGGAAATGGGCAGAATCAAGGCTAGTGATGAATGCCAGCTGTCAATGCAGACTCTTCCAGGAAGAAATTCAAGACAAGTGAGTCAAAAAGGCAGGGTTGAAGCTTAATTAAGTTAGGACTGAAATTACAGAGTTTGAGTCTCGGTGCTTTGCCGCAGGTAGGAACTGAGTCTTAATTCTGCTGGATACTTGATACGAACGCCTCTTTATTTTCTAAGTCTGGTGTCTCAGATTGTCTTTCACCTGTTACATCCAGGTAGAATTATTTTGACTTTAAAAGACAAGGGTCTTTGAGGCGATCTGCCTATGTGGGCAACACTATATCTTTTAAGTAAATTTTGGGCTCAGATTGAGTCATCTGTAGAATGAAGAAGGGTAGATTCCTGGGGTCTTTGAACTTTGAAGCCAGGCCTTAATTTCTCTCTAGCTATGAAAGTCCTAGATAGCATCTTTTTCTAATGGAAGGCTGTTTCATTTACACTGAAAATCTGTTGTTTAGTGTAGCCACTTTCAGCAGTTATCGCAGCTAGATCTTCTGAATAACCTTCAGCAGCTTCCCCATCAGCGATTGCTGTTTCACCTTGCACTGCTACGTTCTGGAGATGGCCTTTTCTCTCAAGCTTCATGAACCGGCAACCTCCACTAGCTTCCAACTTTTCTTCTGCAGTTTCCTTACCTTTCTGAGCCTTCACAAAGTTGGCTTAGGGTGTCGCTCAGGCTTAGACTTTGATTTAAGGGACTATTGGGGCTGGTTTGATCTTTTCAGACAACTCAAACTTTCTCTAGATCAGCAACAAGGCTGTTTTACTTTCTGATCATTTGTGTCTTCACTAGAGTGGTATTTCTTTTTTCTTTTTTTGGAGACAGAGCCTGTGCAGTGGCACAATCTCAGCTCACTGCAATCTCCATCTCCTGGGTTCAAGCAATTCTCCTGATTCAGCCTCCTGAGTAGCTGGGACTACAGGTGTGTACCACCACTCCCAGGTAATTTTTTTTGCATTTTTAGTAGAGACGGTGTTGTACCCTGTTGGCCATGATGGTCATGATCTCCCGCCTTGGCTCCCCAAAGTGCTGGGATTACAGGCATGAGCTACCGTGCCTGGCCTAGAGTGGTATTTTTAATTTCTTTCAAGAACTTTTCGTTTGCATTTGCATGTCTATTTGGTTCTAGAGGCCTAGCTTTTCGCTGATCTCTGTTTTCAACATGTCTTTCTCACTAAACTTAATCATTTCTAGCTTTTGATTGAAGTTGAGAGGCATGTGACTCTTTCACTTGAACACTTACTGGCCATTGCAGGGTTACTTATTTGCCTAGTTTCAATGCTGTTTTTTCTTAAGGAATTGGAAAGCCCAATGAGAGGGAGAGAGATTGGGGAATGGCCAGTGGGTAGAGCAGTCAGAACACACACAACATTTATTAAGTTTGTTGTCTTATAGGTGCACAATTTGTGGAACCCCAAAACAATTACTGTGGTGACATCGAAGATCACTGGCCACAGATCACCATAACAGATACAATAGCCATAAAAAAGTCTGAAATATTGGCCAGGTGCAGTGGCTCACGCCTGTGATTCCATCACTTTGAGGGGCCGAGGAGGTTAGATCACCTGAGGTCAAGAGTTTGAGACAAACTTGACCAACATGGAGAAACCCTGTCTCTACTAAAAATACAAAAATTGGCCAGGCGTGGTGATGCATGCCTGTAATCCCAGGTACCCAGAGGCTGAGGCAGGAGAATCGCTTGAAGCTGGGAGGAGGAGGTTGTGGTGAGCCGATATAGCACCACTGCCCTCCAGCCTAGGCAAGAAGAGTGAGACTCCATCTCAGAAAGAAGAAAAAAACTGAAATTTTGTCAGAATTACCAAAATATGACCTAAATTGAGCACATGCCATTGGAAAGGTGCCATTGATAGATTTGCTTCATGCAGGGTTGCTACCAAGCTTCAATTTGTAAAAAATGCATTATTTATCCAGGTGTGGTAGTGCATGCCTGTAGTTTCAGCTAGTCCAGGGGCTGCGTCAGGAGGATCACTTTGGCCCAGCAGTTTGAGGTTTCAGTAAGCTATGAGTGCATCACTGCAATCCAGCCCGAGTGACAGAATGAGATCCTGTCTCTGAAAAAAGGAATAAAAAGAAGAAGAATGCATTATCTTTGAAGCACAATAAAGCAAAGCACAAAAATGTAGGCCTTTATTGTACATAATATTATGTTTGGTTTTAAGCTATACAAAGCCTGATGAATAGTGGATTAAACACAGAAAGTGATAATGTTTCTCATGTACACAGCAAGGTACAGATAGGTAGTCCAGGGCTTCTGTCACTGAAGCTCTGTAAAGTTATCAAGAATCCAAACTCCTTTTACTTCTCTACTCTGCCCTCCTCAGGGTGTTGCTGCCTTTGTGCTTGTTATGGTTTGAATGTTTGTGTTCCCCCAACATTTTTTTTTAAGACGGAGTCTCTGTTGCCCAGTCTGGAGTGCAGGGGAGCGATCTCGGCTCACTGCAAACTCTGCCTCCCAGGTTCAAGCAATTCTCCTGCCTCAGCCTCCTAAGTAGCTGGGATTACAGGTGCCCACCACCATGCTCAGCTAATTTTTGTATTTTCAACAGAGAAAGGGTTTCACCATCTTGGCCAGGCTGATCTTGAACTCCTGAACTCATCATCCATCTGCCTCAGCCTCCTAAAGTGTTGGGATTACCACTTTTATATTTGAATTTAATCTCCAATATGATAACATTGACAGGTGAGGCCTTTGGGAGGTTATAAGCTCATGAGGGCTCTGCCCTTATAAATGGGCATGGTGCCATTGTAAAAGGGGCCTGAAGGAGGCTCTTTGCCCTTTTGCCATATGAGAAGACATGGATGGTGCCATTGATGAGGAATGGGTCCTCATCACACATGGAATCTGCTGGTGGTTGATCTCGAACTTCCCAGCCTCCAGAACTGTGAGCAATATATTTCTGTGGTTTATAAATTGCTCAGTCTAGCATATTTTGTTATTCCGGT
This sequence comes from Callithrix jacchus, assembly GCF_049354715.1. Lineage (NCBI taxonomy): Eukaryota > Metazoa > Chordata > Mammalia > Primates > Cebidae > Callithrix > Callithrix jacchus. The sequence goes on from NC_133504.1 coordinate 14,001,159, forward strand.
CCTCATGGACTAAGACAGTGCTCATGTTTGCAAGATGGCTGCCACCTCTCCAGACCTTCTATTCCCAATCCAGGCAGAAAGACAGGGATAGGTACATAACTGTTTCCCACAAGACTCTGTCTTAACTTGAGCAGGATGCTGGCCCTAAGCATGTCTGTCTGTATCTTATTACCCAGAACTGGCAACATAGTGTCCCTTGGCTGCAAAGGCATTTGTGAAAGTGAATATATTTACATATTACATATTAAGCTGGGAATGTTGATAATAACCTCTGACAAAATTGGAGTTCTGCTAGCTAGGAGGAAGGGGAGAAGAGATAGTGGCAAGTGACAAGAAGTTTCTGCCATATTCTTACTGTAGAAAAACCATGAAATGCAAAGAAGCATCTTTTGATTCTTTTTTTTTCCATTTCTCTCTTTACTCAGCCTTTTCCCACTTTATGCCTTATTTCAAAATAGAGCCTTTCCTGGCCTTCCCTCAGATGGTTAAAGCAACTTTCAAACTATGTCCTTACATGAACTATGTTCTAGCTTTCTGATACAAATAACTTGCAGAAGACATTTTTTTCCCTAAAATCCTTTAATACCCTTAAGAAAAAAAATGTAAATAAGGTTTCAGGCCAGAAATTGAAAACAGTTTTATGACAGGCTGTCAGCATTTTACTTGGGTCCCCAAACAGGCCATTTCCTGTCTTCTCAAAGCCCTATACTTCTCTCGTCAATGCCCTGTAACCTGGCGAGTGGAGACACACTCAGTAAACGTCACAAGGGCAGCAGCCTCCCACTCCTAAGTGCATGGATTTTTGTTAATGTCTCTAGACACTGATTGCAGGACCTGGTCCTGTTCATCATTGTCATAATCACCATGGATTATTTTTATTTTTTTGAGTGCCTACAGGGGGCGTGGCACTGTACTCTGCATAATGTTTACTGTTCTATTTTTGCTTCTGAACCATTAGCTGTTTTGTTCACACTGGGCTTATCTCTGATTGCAAGCGATATGGTCCACGGCTGTCAGCTACCTAAAGTTAAAGCTTTTTATACTGTGAAGCTCTCCTTAAGGAATCTGCTGAAAAAGTGTGGTACTACCACTTTTTGGCTATGTGTTTCATGATGAATAGATTTGCTCAACATGCCTGTTTATAGGTATTCTTTTCTTTATTATGCAGGTCAGCAATCAGCTCAGCAATGACATTGCTGAGTTCAAGCTTTGCCGGAACCGTCAAGATTTGAAGGAAAAGGAGTCTATATACATCAGTCCTGGGAATAGTACAAAATGCTTTATATTTAAATCCTAAATTATCTCTCTGAAGGAATAATTAGTACAAATGCTTTGTAGACAAAGCAGCTGATGCTAAAAGAGATTAGATTATTTGCCTAGATTGGGCATGGTGGTTTGTAGTTGTAATCCGAGCACTTTGGGAGGCTGAAGTGGGAGGATCACTGGGTAACATAGCCAGACCCTGTCTCTACAGAAAAAAAAGGAAGGAGACAGGTGGGAAGGGGAGGGGAGCGGGGTGGGGAGTGGGGAGCTGGGCACAGTCCCATGCATCTGTAGTCCTAGCTACTCCACAGGATGAGGCTGAGGTGGGAGGATCGCTTGAGCCCAGGAATTTGAAACTACAGTAGGCTATGATTGCACCACTGCACTCCAGCCTGGATAACAGAGTAAGGCCCACTCTCAAAAAAAAAAAAAAGAAAAGTTTAAAGTCACACAGATGATAAAAGATTAAAACTAAACTTGAACTTGGGTCCTAATCTAATTATCTTTTAACTGCAGTATACTATCCTTTAATAAATGTTCTAGTATTTCACAAAGAGACCATATAACCCAACCCTCATTTGTGAGCCTGGTTAAACATAAAGTATCCTGAAGAACTCATACCTTTTATTGCTATTAGTTGTTACTGTGCATGAGAAAGAATAGGTCCTTTCACAAGGTAAATGAAGGTACTTAAAAAGTCTAGCAGAATTCACGAATAAGGTATTTTATTTTCTTCAAAGTATATTATGTACTATGTTCTTTTAATATAGTGGAACTAAAATTACACTCTATTCTCGTTCAACATGGTTTATTTGCCCTGAACATGTTTACAACTTTGTTCTGCTTACTTACTTTATAAGTTAGTTCTCCATCATAATGATAGTTTTTCTAATAGTTTATTCTTCCTCTTAGCCCTTTGTTTTAGTAGCAATTTCTAGTGTGATGCTTTATTTGACACATGCTTTCTTACTTTTGTTCAAGGGCTTTCATAATTTTCATACGCATTCACATCAGCTTCATTCTCCTCTTGCATTATTTCTGAGTGCTACTAACTGCACATTTCCTGAGTTTGTTTTAGAATCCTCTATCTTCCTTCTGTGTTTTACAATTGCAGATGGCTTTTTTTGGTAGCATGCTTATTTTCTCAGTCTTTACTTTTTTTTTTTTTTTTTGAGACGAAGTTTCACTCTTGTTACCCAGGCTGGAGTGCAATGGCGCGATCTCGGCTCACCACAACCTCCGCCTCCTGGGTTCAGACAATTCTCCTGCCTCAGCCTCCCGAGTAGCTGGGACTACAGGCGCACAACACCATGCCCAGCTAATTTTTGTACTTTTTTTTTTAATAGAGACGAGGTTTCACCATGTTGACCAGGATGGTCTCGATCTCTTGACCTCATGATCCACCCGCCTCGGCCTCCCAAAGTGCTGGGATTACAGGCTTGAGCCACCGTGCCCAGCCCACTTCTGAAAGCTTGATGTTCATACTCACTTAAATAACAATTCTCTAAGAACCTGAAAATTTGCAAATTGTGATTACTATTGAATATAACTGTGACTTCTATTTCATAGATACCAAAGTTTTCCTTATTTATAATAATTACATCCATAATGATTTTCAACTTTATTACAATTTTACAAAGGAATCTAGAATATCTTTAGTATATATTCTTTTTCTTTCTTTCTTTCTTTTTGAGATGGAGTCTTGCTCTGTCGCCTGGGCTGGAGTGCAGTGGCGCCATCTCCACTCACTGCAACCTCTGCCTCCCAGGTTCAAGTGATTCTCCTGCCTCAGGAGTAGCTGGGATTACAGGCACCCACCACCACACCCAGCTAATTTTTTGTATTTTTAGTAGAGATGGGGTTTCACCATGTTGGTCAGGCTGGCCTCAAACTCCTGACCTTGTGATTCACCCTCCTCGGCCTCACAAAGTGCTGGGATTACAGGCATGAGCAACCACGCCCAGCCCTTGTTCTTTTCCTTTATAGAATTTGTTGTACAGAAGCTGATCTTTCTTTTAACTAGTCTCAGTCATTGAAAGTATTTATGCTTTATGTTAACAACTAAAGCCCAAATAGGTTGCATTAATCTCTTCTTCTTATCCCATACTCTCTGGCCTTTAACACACATTTCCTACCTGGTAACATCAGATCCACCTCACGTTTGCAGCTTTTCCAAGCTTTTCTCATTAGCCTCATACCATCTTGACATTCAGGCATTGACTTTGGTAATAACAAATATTTACTAATGTAATATTTTGGCATATATACTTTCCTACAATTATATGGCTAGTAGAAAAAAAAATGGTCAGCTGTGTAATTTAATCTGATAGAGACCAAAATTAAATAGAAAAACATCTAATAGTGCTTTTGAAATAAATAAATCAAGCAAAGGAAAGCAGGCTCACTTTAAAAGACAAAGAAAACACAGAATGAAATATGTAAAGGCATAATAAAACAGCAATAACTGTCTATAAAATACATGGAATTGAACATCAGGTTCTTTACAGATTTTTAAATCACAGAATTGTGATAAGGTTTTCACCCATCTGAAAGAAAACCAGTAGGCATTAGAATTATCATCAATAAAGGAATGAGCCTCACTCATTCAACCTGTCTGTATCACGATAATAGGTAAGACAAGGACCCCAAAATGCAAGCCTAGTGTGAGCATAGAAAGAGGCAGCACTGTGGGCCGGCCTGGGTGAGGAGAACTTTGTAGTCAGAAGAGGACAAAGGAAAAAGCGGGGCTTAGGTTGGGTATAATTACATAAATCTGAGCATGCGTGTATAAGGCATTCTGGGGTAAAGCAGTCTCATTCCTTTTGCCGCTGATTCTGGTCCTGAGACTATAATTAATACAGCAAATAGTTGAAAACGACATTATATCACAGGCTCTGATTATTAGTCAACATGTATGTAGCTCATACATAATGGGAGGCTTGCTGAGAAGATAGTTTATATGTAGAAGTAAGTAAATACAGACAGTTGATCTATTAGGCCAAAACTTTGAAAATCCTTGCCCTCATGTTAGGAAGTGACTGGAAGGGAAGGGAGAAATGTGCTCAAAAGCTAGTTTGAGTGGGAACACTTCAGAAGTCAATCTGAGAGAAGTCACCTCCACACCCTGTATGCTCCTGGGAACGCCATCAGTGCCTTTGAATGGCTGGCCTTGGCTGTAGATGTTGGAATGTGTGTCGTTGATCCTTTTCATAATCTTTGCCTTACACATTGCCTCCAAGGACTCCCCTCCTCAAACCTCAGGAGCCAACAGTCCATGGCCCACTTGCTCACCAATAGTTATTTCCTAAGTTGAAAAAAATATGGTCAAATCCATAGGTTCAATCTGCCATGTGGAAACTTCCTTCAGTTAGTACATCTGTCAGGATCAGCCAGGACTCTGGCTTTTGGGGCTCCAAACCCCTGCCTACAATGAATGGTGTAAACTTGAGAACAGATAGGTATGGAAATAATATCTGTGACAGAGTCAGGAAAAGAGGAGGGAAAATTATGATTCCAATGACAGGCTGACTTCTCTCACCTGCAGCCGTGTAAGACTTGCCTATTTCACTTTCCACCATGATTGTCAGTTTCCTGAGGCGTCTGTAGCCATGTGGAACTGAGTCAATTAAACCTCTTTTCTTTACAAATTACCCAGTCTTGGGCATGCCTTCATGGCAGCAAGAAAACTGACTAATACAAACCCCTTCACCTCTTGCTGACTCATCTCCTCCCATCCCCTGCCCCCTGTCACCTCTACAGGTCCCCAGTGTTTTCATGGTACCTACTCATTGTTCATCGTCCTCTCCCCCTAAGAAAAGCTGCTTTTCTCCAACATCCAATTGCTTCTTATATTCTCTCCATCGTTGCCACTCGGCTCTGCTCCTCTGCCAGTGCAGCTTGGGGTTTTTATCGGTACAGAATGGGGGCAATGACAGCCAGGGTGGTTTTGGAAAAGGCAACATTTGGGTGGGAAAATAGGCATGCGTGTTCTCATTTAGGGCCATAGGTCCAGGCTTAAGAATGGACCTTTTCTACCTAGTATTTCCCTGACTCTTGTCTGTATTGCTTCCTTTTTGATTTTTATTCATTCATTTATTTATTTGTTTTGAGACAGAGCCTCACTCTAGCGCCCAGGTTAGAATGCAGTGGTGCGAACTCAGCTCACTGAAACGTCTACCTCCTGGGTTCGAGCGATCCTTGTGTCTCAGCCTTCTGAGTAGCTAGGACTACAGACCTGTGCCACCTTACTTGGTTAATTTTTGTGTTTTTAGTAGAGATGGGGTTTTATCATGTTATCCAGGCTGGTCTGAACTCCTGGCCTCAAGTAATCTGCCTGCCTTGGCTTCCCCAAAGTGCTGGGATAAAAAACATGAGTTTTTTATTCTTTATAACTACCTTATGAGATAGGCATTACTTCCATGTTATGACTAAGAAAGTATATTGTCATCCTTGAATCTACTCCGATCCTCTTCACCTACTGTGTGTGCTAAACTGATCCAGCTTCACCAGCTCCACGCAGGGTCTGCCCAGCTAATTCCATCTCTTCCTTTCCCATTGTGTACACTGGTAGCATATAGAGCACGATTCATAGGCTTTGCTCTTCCTCTGACTTTGTAATGGTTCCTAAAAGCATTGAAGTCCTTATTGTCCTTTTTTATACTGCCTGCTTTTGTGCTTATCTCTCGTGACATTGGGTGATCCTAAAACGTCAGTGATGTGCCTTGTTTATTTTGGTATGTACAGAGATTAATTCTAGCAGTTATTCAAAATAAAAGTATTAAATCAACTAACAAGTGAAGGAGGATTTCAACAGAAACAAAAAAGTGTTTTTTAAATATTCCTTACTAATTTCAAAGTTTTTCAGTAGTTTATTTCATTGCAGTCATGTTTTTCATATTCTTTTTTTTTTCTTTGAGATGGAATCTCATTCTGTCGCCAGGCTGGAGTGCAATGGCACTATCTCGGCTCACTACAACCTCTGCCTCCTGGGTTCAAGCTATTCTCCTGCCTCTGCCTTCTGAGTAGCTGGGATTACAGGTGTCTGCCATCATGCCCAGCTAATTTTTGTATTTTTAGTAGAGATGGGGTTTCATCATGTTGGCCAGGTTGGTCTCGATCTCTTGACCTTGTGATCCACCCGCTCCAGCCTCCCAAAGTGTGATCCAGGGATCACAGGAGTGAGCCACCACATATTCTTTTTTATGTTATTTATTTATAAACTAAAAGAAACCATTTATAGAAGAAATTACTTGGGTTAACATGTGATCACGTTCAGACCCCTAGTTTGCCATTAAACAGCTGTGTGGCCAGGCACAGAGGCTCATACCTATAATCTCAGCACTTTGGGAAGCCGAGGCAGGAGGATCGCTTGAGGCCAGGAGTTCATAATCTGCCTTGACAGCATAGTAGGAGCCTGTCTCTAGAAAATATTTTAAAATTATCCAGGCAGAGTGGTGTGCACCTGTAGTCTCAGCTATTCAGGAGTCTGAGGTGGGAGAATTGATAGAGCCCAGGATGTTGAGGCTGCACTGAGCAATGATCACACCACTGCACTCCAGCCTAGATGATAGAAAGAGCTCCTGTTAAAAAGAGAGAGAGAGCAAAGAAAACAAAGCTAAAAAGGCTATGTGTATTTATGCAAAAATTATACTTTTTTTGTTATTTCCCTTTTCTAAAAAGTAATTTTTAAGGTAAAAATTAATTATATTTCCCTTTCTAAAAAGTGATCTTTTAAGGTCAAATTCAATTCTGAAATTCTATGATAGTTTTGAACATATAAAGATTAGTTTTGATAATGGATTTTGTAGTATTTACCTATGTTTTTTGAAAAATAATCTATGCATTAAAATTAGTGTTTAAAAATATCTTCACTCTATCTTTCTTTAGTAGATAAACAATGTCCTTTAATTTTTTGCTATTCCTCTGACTTCGTAATGGTTTCTAAAGGCATCGAGTCCTTATTATCTTTTTTATACTGTGCGATTTTGTGGTTATCTCTTTCCACATTGGGTGATCCTAAAAGGTCAGTGATGTGCCTTGTTTATTTTGGTATGTACAGAGATTAATACTAGCAGTTATTCAAAATAAAAGTATTAAATCAACTACAAATGAAGGAGGATTCCAACAGAAACAGAAAAGTATTTTATTAATATAGAATGTAGAAATATATTTCTTGAATTTGACATATGATTAATACATTTTGGCAAATCATTTCCTTGAATATACCTCATCAGCAATCCAATTTAATGCATTATTGAATTGCAGCTTTTTAAGCCAGATCCAAATTTCACTTCTAGTAAGACGAGTGTCTTAACTGACTTTGCAGTGATATAGTCAGTAACCAAAACTGGGAAGAAACTATCAGAGTCTGCCAGGAAGAGCCAAGTTGATTTCTCTGTTACCTCTTGGAATTTTGTTTTATACTTCATATATTAAAGAAAAACTCTACACTGGCATGGATATGCATTTTTCTTTTCATCACTTCAATGTCAAGTTGTGATTTTTATTGCAGTTTTTGACTAGAAATGGAATTGGTTATTGCTATGCACCTTAAATACATACATCATTTTTCTAATCATGGTAACCAGCATGTGTAGATTACAGTTTCCCAGGCACTTCTGTTTTCATAAGACTGGATTATGGCTGTCTTCCTATTGTGTATCCCAGCAGCAAGTCTTGTTACAGAACCAAACTGGAGTCCTCTAGTCCAGCACAGTAAGACCAAATATCCATCCACACTACCGTTTACATCAGTAGAAAGGAAGATGTTGATTTGTAGCGTAGCAAAAAATGAGGACCAGACCTTTCACGCTTAAGTCCCAGCTTCGCTGATGGATTGAAGGTAAGAGTTTTTAAAGGCAGGGGTGAATTTCAGAAAAGCAGAGGTTATAGGCAACATGGTATATCAATATATACACATTGGTTCTGGCCTAAGAAAGTAGGGTAACTTTAATGGAGAGAGGGCTTACATGCCATAAACAAATTCAAAGATTTTCTGATTTGCAATTAGGTAAGTAAGATAAACCTTGTTTCAAAACTTGGGGTCAGCAGAATCCAACGTTAGCTCTGGCTCATGGATGTGACTTCCCCCTGGCCCCTCAGAATGAAATTTAAAACAAAGAACAGTGATCAGAATTCAGTCTTCAGTTCCTTCTTATCTGAGGTCTACATGCCAGTAGGTTCACTTGATGGAGGGTCCAGGTTTCTGAAAAACAACTCAGAGACATATGTTAAGATGTCATCTTTAGTTTCTGTAGGAGAACCAAGCATCCTGTGATTGAAGTTTTCTTGGCTGTTGTTTTAGTTACTACTACTTTCTTGCTTTTCAAGTTGCTTATTTATTTCTCAGGGCTAGCTAGGCACCTGGAATTTTCCTTGAAGGAACTCACGATTTCCCTTTATTTCCATGCTTGGGTGTGGAGAGGTGCAGGTTCCTAAGAGAAGGTGAAGGGGGAGGATCTCTACTCCATTTCAGTTTAGAGCCTGACACATAATGCCTGATTCAACAAATATTCACTTAATCACAAAATGAATGAAAGCACAATCATATTTGATGCTCACATTATTCCTGTTAGATGAGGGAAGATGAATTAAGGATTATTGTACAAGATCACAGAGAGGATAAGCAACAGCACTAAGATTTAAACCAGATCTTCTGACTGAAGAGCCATAATCTTTTCAACAGCTCCAGCCTGCTGCTTCTACTAAAGTTGTACACGTCTTTAGAGCTGATCTATCACATCACGTTTGTTCAGAATATTTTATGATAAATACTTCATACTTTAGCATTTTTATGATGTTTAGACCAGTAAGACAGACTTAAACTTCCTCAGCACAAAAACACCAGAAAGGCCCATTGAGAAACCTGCTGCAAATTTTAATATGCATCTGCAGAGGATTAGGGTCCCCATAAACATTCCGGGGCATTCCCCAGGGAGTTTCGTGGAAGACTATTTCCCAAAGCTATTCAGAAGTTCCAGGAAGTTAGGAACATTTTTGTGCTGCTTAGGCAAGTATGTTATATGCAGGCTCTGATTTCTCAAGTCCAGGGAAGGGAAATGTTGGTGACAGAAACTTACTCTGGGGACTTCATCTACAGAAAGAAAGCTCACTTATCACAAACAAACCATTTCTAAGAGAGCAACAATTTTGTTGACTACAGTTAAAGACTGAAACACAAAGTTCCCAAGTGCAATTTCAGTTTTCCAAAGGACAGTTTTATTCTTTTTCAGAAATGCCTTGGTGATTATTTTTTGTTGTTTTGTTTTGCTTAGAAGGACTGCTTAGTTGCCTCTCTCCTCAACATGAAAAAGGAAAAGAACAAGCAACTGAATGATCCTCTGATGGCCTCAAGGCAGTGGATTGAGAATATCTCTTAAGTACAAGGAGGTTTTCTAGGTAAAACTGGTAAAGACTTTTTAAATCAGGCTCAAATACTCCTCAAACACTGACGACACAGTCAGATTGATTTAGATTAAATGTTTTTTCCCCCTAAAGAATGTCTGTTTTCCATACTGATTTTATAAAATCCCTCGAAAAGTGCTGAAATCCCTGTAATAAAATGTTAATCTTGTTCATGAAGAATTGGATGAAATTTACTTACAGCAGACAGTCTTGGATTCTGTTATGTTTACTACACAAATTTTTTTCTTTTGACAACTACTGCTTTAAAACTCATGCTATTAGGTTTCAGGATACATATATTATAATATATATGCATATATTATATATTATAATGCATATATTGTATAACATATATATTATAACATATTATATATCTGTATATTATAATATATATACCTATATGTATATATATTTGTTGCATGTTTTTTTGACAGAGGAAATAGAAATTTAGTACCAGGGCCAGAAATTACATCAATATCACAGAACATTTTTATACTGTTTTGGCTACTTTGTATCTTTCATATATATTCCTTGTAGGTAGGACATACATGCCTCAAATACCTATAACTTTTTAGAAACTGTGTGATTTTCTCAGCTTAATAACTTTGTACTATTTTAAAAATGTGTATCTGTAAAATTATATACCACACTTGCAGAAAAAACTATTTTAGGATATTTACTGTGTAACAATGGAAGGTAGGCTTACATTTGTTTTTTCTTGAGTGGGGAGGCAGGAGCTACCACTAGATTCTGAGCTTTTTCAGGGAGTGCACTCTATGTTGTTCAGGTCTGTATCCCCAACACTTAGTTTGGTAATTGACCATATTAGACACGCCATACAGTTTTGTTAACTAACTTAATGAAAGGCAATGACCATGTCATGTGTGTGTCCAGGTGCTGGCACAGTGGAGTCAAATCTGACCTGTTTTCATATGCCAGGAAAGCTAGGAGTGTTTTGCACATTTTTTTTAACATGCTGTAAAAATAACAAAGAAGAATATGTAACAGAGATTACATGGCCTGCAAAGACTAAAATATTTCTATCTGGTCCTTTACAGAAAAGCATTGATAGTCTTGTCTTTATTCTTCAATATGCTCTTGTTTTTACATACACTTCAGTCAGAGCTGAGACCTGTCTTAGAGTGAGTGTATCTATGGAGGTGGACTCTGCTAAGTGCCTATTCAAAGTCATTCCCTTTCTCTTGTTAACAGAATTCCCACTGCATTTGGTTAAGAATAGAATACTCCTATGGATGAAAAACAGCAGGTCAAAGCTGGTTCTGGCAATCTCATTTGTCTTTGCTAGTGATTTGCCTGGAGTAGGCATGTGACTCAGCCCTGGAAGATGAAACCTGAGGGGAAGGGACCAGGTAGATTTTGAGAAGGATTTTACTCCTCTTTTAAAGGCAAACATACATAAACAAAATATGTGTTTGCTTCCACTCCCTTCTGTTAAATGAAGTTTAGCCTAAAATTGCCTCTTTACATATATTAAATTCAGCCTAAACCTTTATCTGTAATAGTAAACTTTAACCTAAGTAGAGGGGTAAATGGACTAAAATCTACTCTTGTGCCAATCACTGAGTTTTGGCCAATCAAAGGGGGGAAACTGTTCAAACCATTTTCAAATGAGGCAAATGCTGAGCTATAACCCATCTGGCCATTTCTGTACCTCACTTCCATTTTCTGTAGGTCACTTCTCTTCTGTCCATAAGTCTTATGTCACCACATGCTTGTGCTGGAGTCTCTGAGTCTACTCTGGCTCAGGAGGATGCCCAATTCATGACCTTTTCTTTGCTCAATTAAACTCTATTAAATTTAATTTGTCTAAGATTTTCTTTTGACAATTCTTTCTTGCTTGGGACTTAGTTACGTGAGTTTGTGTTCTGCCTCTTTGGCAGTCCTCTTTTGACTAAGAAAGAAAGCCAAAATGATTCAAAGTTATGTTGAGCTAACATTCTGTCACTGTTATGCTGTTGAATCAACCCTATGGCTGAGACAAGATTGTTCCCTTGACCTTTACTCCCTTCATGGGTGGGAAGTGGATGGCTCATTTCACTCAGTCCACCACTGGCCACTCCTTGCAAGAGGGAGCATGAGAACAAGCAAGTTTGGGACCAGAGCAAATGAACGCTGGGACTGGTTGGTTGCTCCTCTCTGGCAGGTGGAGGCTCTGTGCAGGACCCACAGCAGTGTCCAAGTGTTTGCCCTCTCAGCACTCTCGTTCTTGTCCAGTGTCCAGGAAGAATTAGGTCACATGAACGAATTGTGGGGTAGTGCATGTGGAGGATTTTGCTGGGTGATGGAGTGACTCTCAGTGGGATGGAGAGTTGGAAGGGGATTGATGGAATGTGTTCATAAGTCTAATTTACATCCTGGCATTAATAGGACTATAACCCTCAACTTTGCTGTCTCTTGAACTCTGATTATCCTTTTCATAGAGGGAAAGGTACCTGTCTCTTCCTAGGAAAAATGTTCCTATTTTGTAAACCAGTTAAGTGTTGTTTTAAACATAGAACTCAGGAATCAATCAAACACAGGGCTAAAAATCTTCCAGAAACAGTATTGTAAAGCTTGCTTAACAACTGACTGTCCAGGCTCTGTTTTCTCCCAGGCTCATTTATAACCATTCTATATTTATTGGCCTCTAAACCTCTCATCTTTAACCACCTTGTCACATCCCTTTCTTATAGAAGCTTAAGGTCACAAATAATTCTGCCACTGGAACCCCCAATGTCCTTGGCTGGTGGGCTCTATCGTGGACCTCTAGATCAACCCACACCCCTGAAGGCTCCTCTCTGGTGGAAACCTCTACTGTAGGGCCCTTTCTATGCCCCATTTCAGCAGGAAGTAGTTAAAGAGGATCGACATCCATAATTCCAGCAGAAGTTGGGCTTTCCTGTTCAGAGTGGGGTAATGAGGAAACGTGTTCTCTTTCCGGGTCCACAAGGGGGCGTAGTTTTAAGGGCAAGAACTTCCTAGCATCACGCCCCACTCCCATTTCTCTCCATCGGGGAGATTTAATGGTTTATGCTTGAATTTTGCGGGTGCTGGAAGAAACTAAGAAGTTAGTTCCTTAGTTCTTCCAGCTGAAGTTCTAAGGAACTCCTTTCATTGGCCAGGGGTCTTAGAGAAGGTGGGGGTTCCTCCCAGGTTAAAAGTCCCCTTCTTCTACACTCCTTCAGACTCCAGGTTTGGGTCCCCCTCCACAGACACTCCCTTTGTGGAAGCCTGTCTTCCTCTCCTAAACTCCATCTCTCTCTATTCCCTTCCACTCAGTGTGGAAGCTGCTTTCCCCTGCTGGATTCCATCTTTCTGGATTCTTTCACTCAGTGTAAGAGTTAGCTGTTTCTTTCTCTCTCCTTCTTCTGTTTCTCTGTCTTTAAATAAATCACTTTCTACAAACACCTTTGAGTTTGGCATTTACTATGCACGGCACCGTGGTCCCCTCTCTCATTCTTGAGAGGGCAGGAGGCCAAGAACCTGGAGAAACATCTTCTCAGGGGAGCTGAGGGCACCCTGAACCCCAATATTACAGGATGGTGTGGAAAGAAGGTGATCTTTTCCTGCATCATTTGAAGTTGGCTGCATCTATCTGTAGTCTCTGAAGCTCAATTGCTTCTCTACTTGTTCTCAGCCACGTGTATCCTAGACCCTCAGCTGCTTGTATCCCTGATGCTCAGCTGCTTATGTTGCTCTGCCAGCTGAAGTCTTTTTATGGGCCCAGGATAAAGGCAGGGCAGACCAAAATACTAACATTTTGGCGGAAAAACAGGGTCAGCTATTTTTCACTTAGGGCTGCAGTTCCAGGCCTAAGGGTGGGGTTTATCTTCCCAGCCCCTCTATATCAGCACCACCTATCTCTAGTTTGCTTATGAAACCACCCTTGCAAAACTGTAACTAAGACAGTAAAAGATATTTGACCTAACCAACTCCATCTTGCTTCTAATCTCTAAGCTATCCTTGTTCTTTCCTGGGCATAGTCTGAACTGACTTTTGGATAAACTTAGTTTATACTTTAAAACAAAGATGATAACAGGTCTTTACCAGGGCAAATCCCCTTCTTGCTTGGGAAATAGACTGCCGTTGTAGGTCCAGCATGTTAGCCACAAGATTAGAAATTATGGTTTAGGAGTCATGCAGCTAGGGGCTACAAGATTCTGACCATCCTTAACCTGCCTATAAGATCAGTGCTTGAGATATTTTGCAGACCCTTAATTGATGGATCAGCTGGCCCACCAAGACTGATAAACTGGCTCATCTGATCTTGCGGCCCCCACCCAAGAACTAAGCACAAGAAGCATCTCTGATCTGCCCAATCAGCACTCCCATTTCATTGTCTTCCCCCCACCCACAAAGTTGTCCTTAAAACTCTGATCCCCCGAACCCTCAGAGAGACTGATTTGGAGTAATAATAAGACTCTGGTTTCTTGCACAGCTGGCTCTGCATGAATTACTCTTTCTCTATTGGAATTCCTCTGTCTTGATAAATTGGCTCTGTCTAGGCAGCAGGCAAGGTGAACCCATTGGGGCATTACGCTAGTAATATGATATAAAAAATCATGTATTTATGCTTCAGGCTATTGTTAATTGTATGCTGATGCTTTCTGCTAAAATATACTGATTCATTCAGTTTTTAGATCTAATAATGAGCTCAATGAAATTATTGAATTTTTTAAATGAGAAACTCTCAAATTACTTGGAGTCATAATTGGTTATAGTGCTATCCAGACAGGCATTAATGTAACCTGGTACTGCACAATCTTGGACATAGCCATTTTGGTTCAAATTTGTATGAGAAAAGAGAGCAGAATGAATTCAACCATGAAAAATCAATTTAATTTTCTTACCTGATTAAGAAGTGTGTGTGAGACGTCAGTCACCACCTGTGGAGGTCTGGCCTGCAGACTCTGACTCAACGATGGATGAATGAATGCACTCTCACACCTGGTTCAGTGATTCAAGTGGGCTAGGAGTGGTCATCTGCTGATTTCCGAGGGTGACTGCTGCCAATTGATCAAGACCCCCCTGTCCATCCTCACATTTACTCAGTATGAATTTTATAACGGAGGTTTTAAGTCAACATGCTTGTAGATAATTAACATGGTTAAAAGAGTGGTTTTATGAATGATAAAAGCTTTAGGTTCTGGGACCCAGAGTAAACACTCTTAATAGGTAATTCCCCTTTGACTTCTCCCTGAAAGGACCATCCAGCACAAAGTTTACATGAGTCAACAGTTAGAGTAGAGACAAAGGGATGTGGGGTAAACAGATTTAAACTGGGAAAGCCTTTTATTGTCCCTATCTTTTCCCTAGTAATGGACTGGCACCTTTAACCTGTCCCAATAAAACCTTTTGGCCTTCTAAAAGGTTTGAGACTAATTTATAACTTTCCCTAACATTTCCCTAATATTTTGCCAGCCACCTTGAGTGCACCTCAACATGTGTGGGTGTGTTTATACATTTGTGAGTTCAGTACTGACAACCTAAATAAAATTCAAAAATTATTAATTATAGAGTTTATTCAAACACTCAGTTTGAGGATGGCCATCTGGGAAGCAAGGATTCCATAAAATGGAAATTAGTTTTCCAAAATGTGGAATTTGGGGATCGTCTATATAGATAATATTTAGGGAGGCTTCACAGAATTTCAATGTCTTTGTACATAAGGCTTAATGCGTGGTTACAATAATCTGATTGGTTAAGGTGGTCTTTTTCTTTCAGAAAAGGTATATTTAATATTCCACACTGAACATGTAATAGTCATGGGGTCTTTTGTGTGACCTGGTCTGAATTAGGTACAGGACAGTAAAGGACACAGTTAATCTATAACAAAAGTCAGTGATTAGAAGGAGAAGAGGTGTAGCCACTGGTCGCTCCTAGTCATTTACGAAATAAAAGCAATGAGAGAGTTAACCTACAATCTAAGAAGCAGAAGTCGTAACTACATTCTATGTGCTTCAGATCACAGTCACATTTCTCTCAAGGCTTAAAGAGTTTTGAGGGTTCCAACAGCTTTTAAATTTTACGTGTTTTCACGGTATAAACTTAGAATGCATGTACTTCACTTAACTAGTTATTGGTTAGAATATACTAGACTTGGAATTAAGGAAAATAATGCTTGTGATCTGTCAATAATGATGTGACAAGTCTGTCCTCTAAAGTTCATACTCTTAAATCCTCACATTCCTCCCTCAATGCTTCTTTCAGAATGGATAGAAATATAATGTTAGTATAATATTATTTTATCTTACTTCTGCATTTTGACATCCCAGAATGGCATATTGCATTTTCACTGCCATATAGGAAGCTTCCCAGGACTCTCAAGGACAGAGTTAATACTCTTTAGACTTCTGTTGACGCTAGGTTAGCTATGTTAACTATTAAAACTCTGCTGCAACCTAACATTCATTTAGTTTGATTGGATATTTTCTGAAATCTTTCAAATAACAATGATTGAGATATTTTTCAGTTGTGTCCATGTCTTACCTATCTATACATGGCACAAATAGCACTTTTTATGTATACATTTAATATACTCATCCATCTCTGACTTACATAACTTTCTACTGTAGGTTAGTTTGTCTATGAAATCTCATGCGTTATTCTCTTTGTCCATTATTGTGAACTTTGAACTGTCTGGCAGAGGGCTATAACTTCCTGCATTTGTAAAGAGACAACTCCTTGCTTCCCACAAAGCTGCTTCCATATGACAAATTAATAGAAAATTTATTTATTTAAAGGAAAAATGGGAATATGTTTTTTGTAGATAGTGGTTTGCAACAGAAAGTACATTCATATTTCTTATTTTATCCTCATAATAGCTTCATGAAGTCAACAAGATACTCCTTTTTATATTTATTTCTTATTTTAATAACAGGGGCTCAGAAAACTTAGGAGACCTGCTCAGTTTACTCTCCTTTGAATAGGCAGATTCTGGCTCTGACCCGACTCTCATTCATTCCCAGAAATAGAACATTTGCGCTGTTTTGGGGTATTGTTACCATCTTTTTCAATGATTTGTGGAAATAGGTCATTTTTGAAATATAATTTTTGTTAGAGGTGGCCAACTAAATTAAATGATCTTTGACATCTTCACTGAAATCAGTGAGCCTGTGCAAAAAGTTTTACATCAATTTCTCCTTTCAAAAATAGAGAAAAATATTCACAATATATGAGGAATTTATAGAAATATTTTGGAAATG
Organism: Callithrix jacchus; assembly: GCF_049354715.1. Classification (NCBI taxonomy): domain Eukaryota; kingdom Metazoa; phylum Chordata; class Mammalia; order Primates; family Cebidae; genus Callithrix; species Callithrix jacchus. Next base: position 14,018,030 of record NC_133504.1, read on the forward strand.
TCTAAATACTGTAAATAAAATCAGTGTAGCATACAACTGTATACTGCCAACATAATGTGTCTGATGTCAATATTGATGAATGTTGTTATAAAAAGTCTAAACATACTCCCAGTTAATTTATGATGCTAGCTTTCTCTGCCTGTGTTCTCAGCAGATGACACAATTCTACATACCTGACTATCGAGCATTATTGGTGGTCCCCATATGTGCAGCATTCATTTTTATTTTAGTTAACCTCAAGACCCCAGTTTACCATGCAGAGCTGGGCTCCCTAATTATTTCTATAAAACCAGTAATCTTGTAAGCCATCAGAGGCTGTGGCTAATCCCACACAAATAAGCTTTAGTACTAGAAAAATTAACAAACTACTGTTTTATTTAGAAAAGGACTCTTTCATAGTCTTTAATTTTTGTTGAATAGCGTTTCAGTGAACTCTAGAAATGACTCAGAGGCCAATTTTTTTCGTTTGTACATCTGTTTATCATGCTATCTCTCTATAATTTTAGAGTACATTAAAGAAAATATGCCCTACGGTACTATTTTTCATCTTTATAATGCATGTGAAAAATTATTCTCGTTTTATCCTCTAACGATAGTGAAGACTGGGAATTGAATTCACTGTTACCCACATGCTGGCCTTGACAGGGAAAGGCCCTGGATTATCTTCAGAATCAAGCCTTCATTACTGAGATGAAGTAAAAGAGACGTTACCACTCGATGTAATTAAATGCAATCATTATTATGAAAATTTTTCTCCACAGATGTTAGGTTGAAAAAAATGTATGCATTATCAGTAATCCCTTTGTATCTTTAACATGATTCATAGCTCCTCATGTATTCCCTGGCCTGAAAATGAAACAGAATCAGCAGCCTTCAATAGGTAAATAGTGCTCATTTGTTGCTTTGATATCCATTCTGTAGCTCTTTTTAAAAAAATTCAGGGAACCATTCAAATGGCTATCACATGTCTGGACAATTTTTACTCAGCAACTCACAGTGAAAAGGTTCAAGAGGCCAAGCAGGTCATAAAATAGTCACTTGAATTTAGTCTCAAAATGTTGCAGGACTTTTCCTTAGCTTAGTTAAAGACAGGGTCCTTACCACACGGTCATGGAAATTTAGCCTTGCAGACAATTTGAAGGGAGAGTAGAGCAGGGTTTTATTTGGTGAAATGGGGGAAAAGGAGAAACAGGGATTCTCTGCAAAGCCAGAGTCCCTGCTGGTGTGCTTCCCAATTCGCAGTCCAAATTCCAGGTTCCACACAGGAAGAGGAGGGGCCAGGCTCCTTACACAGGAAGAGGAGGGGCCAGGCTCCTTACACAGGAAGAGGAGGGGCCAGGCTCCTTTCTACTGCAAATCGTGCCAACTTCTGTGGCTTCAGCTCAGTGGACGGGCCAGCTGGAATTTTGGCAGGGAGCCCTTCCCACCTGTCTGTCTCAAAACCTTTAGACAACTGAAGTCATAGCTTCCAATCAGGCTGCCAGTTAGACTCCCTGTAATGTAATAACATATGTGCTTGAGGGGGGCTTATGCTGGGGCCCAGGTATTTCTGGGGTTGGGAACCTGGAATGATGAGCTCCCTAACCTACTTGAGCATATCTGACAAAAATTCTCCAATTATATTAATTGATATAAAAAATGTTATTAATGTCTTTTGTCTACATCTTAAATGACTCTAAACTTGGGCAGTGAAGACAGACGTGCAATATATTAGAGTCCTTATAGCCCCATGGATTAGTCCAAGCTCAGTAATCCCTGAAAGGTCTGGGCATTTCCTTTTGCAGGCCCATGATAAGGGGCTCTGTGTCCTTTGCAGGGAGACCAGAAAAAATATTTGGCAATATCAAAAAGTCTTTCCCTAAGGAATCTGTCTTCCTCTGTATTTGAGGGACTTTTGGTCTTGAGAAGTAGTTTATGTCTAAGAATTAGAGGAGGAGGTCTTTTACTCTCTTATGATGGTAAAAATCAGACTTGCGCTTACAACACTAGAGTCTTTAAATTCAGATCGAATAGGACTCTAGTAGTCTGTCTAACTATTTTCATCCAAGAGACACCATGGTTAATTAGTAACTACCAAAGATCCCTATGGGAAAATTATTCCGATGATCTTTCTCTCTCTGCTGCCTATTTCTGTAATCATGAGCATCTTGATTCTCAGTTAAGTGCTGCCATTTAGTCTTTTCCACTCGGAGATACAGTCATCCTCACTGAAGTCAGTAGGCCTATGTCAAGGGTAGCCTTTTCCGCCTTCCCTGCTGACCTACTCAGGATAGCCAGTGTCGTTCCTTTCAAGGTGCTGTATGTATATTGTTAGCAACACACATTTTTAATTTATTTGAAATTTCTTTCGAACTTACAGCAAAGTTGCAAAAATAGGCAAATCAAAGGACAATTGTACAGCCTTTATTCAGATTCACTTATTAACACGTTGCTCCATTTGCTTTATCATGTACACTCTGTCTCTGCCTCAGCATCTGAGAATAAGTTACATACCTCCTGGGCCTTTCCCACTAAGTACTTATTTCTTAAGAAAAAAACTGCATATATATTTTTTGTATATATTTTGTGCAACAACTGTGTGGTTATCACCTTCAGTAAATGTAATATTAACTCATACTTTAACTTATCATCTACATCCTATTTTACCAAGCAATCCAGCAACGTCCTTCATTGAATTTGTCTTCCAGTATAAAATGTAGCCTAGGGGTAGATACTGCACTTAGCTATGTCTTTTTAGATTCATTTAATTTGAAATATGTCTAAAGCCTTTGCCTCTTTTGTATGCAGAATACAGTCCTCTCCCATATTTTCAAAAATTAAAACAGCATCTTACTCGTTTTGAGTTTGAAGTCCATGATTAGATTTCAGTTATGTTTTCCCAACTGGGATATTACATAAGGGATATTATGACTTGATGTCCTTCTCAGGGTATCAAATTGAGAGTCACACAATGTATATTTGCATCCTTATTATTTGGTCAATACATTTGATTTGTATGCCATATAGTTACTATTTTTTACATTACAATTAATAATCTGTAGAAAAACAATTTAAGATCACACAAATATTTTGCCTCTTTAAAAAATTTATCCCCCTAGTTTTAGCATCAGTTGATGATTTCTGCCTGTCTCAATCTTTATCACAGTGATTGCAAATATGATGACCTTTTTCCAACTCCAGTAATCTCTCTGATCGGTCAGCAGTTGGCATTCTTATAAAACAAGAGCCCCTATCTTCTTATTTATTTATTTACTTTATTTATGTATTTTGTATATACAGGTATATTTATTTTGCATGTAAGTACACATAGAGATATATATTTTGGTGTAAACTCATAGTTTTTCATTTTTTCCTTATTTTTCCTTATTTCATTTTTTGAGACAAGGTGTCAATCTGTCACCCAGGCTGTAGTGTGGTGGTGCGATCTCAGCTTACTGCATCTTCAAAAGCCTAGCTCAAGCAATCCTTCCATCTCAGCCTCCCAAATAGCTAGGACTACAAGTGCAAACCCCCATGCCCGGCTAATATTTTATTTTTTGTAGAGACAGGATCTCACTGTGTTGTCCAGGCTGGTCTTGAACTCCTGACCTCAAATGATCCTCCTACCTTGGCCTCTTCAATTGTTGGGATTGCAGGCATGAGCCACCATGCCTGGCCCATATTTATGTGTTGAATTATTTTGCTTACCAATTAATTTTTAAATTGCCTAGGTAAATGGAGGGTCCTCTGAAGTTCCTCAGGATAAATTTCTACAGATTGAGTAATTTAGGAGTACGTAAAATAAACTCATTCCATTCTTATCTTTCTAAGTCTTAAAATTCCTTTTTCTGTATTATACTAAATAGGGTTAGGCATGTCACCTTCGTGTAGTGCAGGACACCATTGGGTCCAGGTTCCAGTCAACTAACAAAGTCAACATTTCATACCACAGTGAGAGATTTCAGCTGGCACACTGAGTCTATAATCTCTGGTAGGTATTCCTATGGGGGGTGCTGCGGCAGGAGAATTGCTTGAACCTGGGAGATGTTGCAGTGAGCTGAGATCGTGCCATTCATTGCACTCCAGCCTGGGCAACAGCAAGACTCTATCTCAAAAAAAAAAAGTATTAAAAAGAATATTTAAAAAGGAGAAAACATAAAAGACAAACAAAAAACACACAGAAAATGAAAGACTTCCATTAAGGAACACTGGAAGGATGGATTGTAGTTGTGCTACCAGAAATGACTTCTTCAATCAAGATCCACAGGGAGCCACTCCACTGAGACAGCTGCTGGGCAGCCAAAAGAACAAGGAAGCAAAAGAAGCAAGGAAAAGGACATTCAATGAATGAAGCAGAAAATCTTCACGTTTCCCTGTTCTTGTTAGAAAAACATCAAAAAAACGACAAGAAAATGGTTTTGGCTTCACTTTCACTTTCCAGATCTCATTCAAATGCATTTAATCTGAGAAATCTGATTTGTATCAAGGACCTTAGTGCAATGGATAAGGGCTGTTTAGTTTCCCCAGATCTCGATTAGAGATAGGTTGGAATCTAGGCTGAACAAACTAGTTGACAATATTCGACAGGGCCCAGCAGTGAGAACTGCCACAGTTACATCAGGATCAAGCACATCATGGACATACCTGTTGTTAATGAGAGTTGTAAGCAGTAAGCAGTAAACATCTGACTCAATTCTCATGGTGTGTATTTATAAATCTTACCTCATAAAACTCATGAAGTGGGTGATTCCAATTTCCCCAGAGTAAAGATTATGATACTTATCATTCCCTTTTGTTTAATATTCTTAAATCATGAAAATAAATGGCAGCTAGCTTATGTCCAAAGTGATTTTGATATTGAATTATATACATTATAGTATCCATTATAGTAATGTATACACGTATGAGTCAGATACATTATGGTAATGCATTTTTCTTTTCTAATAGGACTTTCTTATATTATCATCCACTAATCAATAATTGCATATGACTCATTAATATTTTTGTATTTTAGACATAGCAAGACCTAGCTGATTTTTTAACAGATTGGTATGGAAGACCTAGTTCATCCCGAGTAAGAAAGCATCATATCTTCTCTTTGAGGAGACTGAACCTAACGGAGGATGCTGGCTACGTGACCTACTTGTGACTGCTAGGCCACAGAATGGCTGATTTGACAAATTTGTTCATATAGATTCTGGTGTAAGCATATCTCCTTCCCTTTCTTATATTTTGTTGTTATCAGTAACTGTATTTTTACTGAAGTAGAAGTTCATAGGGAAAAAATAAAAAATATAACTGTAAGCTAATTGGCTTTGAAGCTCTGGGGGATTCATTTTGTTATAGAAGATCAACTGGCAGATAAATGCACATGCACAGCATGAAAAATATCGACCCCACAGAAACCACAGGAGAAAGCTCAATTGGCTGGCAATGCTATTGGATTCAGAAGTGTATATACATAAACTAACTTTCATTGTGTTCGTTTTATTTATACTTGTTTATCTCTTCCAAGCAAGGGCTTACTCATTACTTGAAAAAGAAGTCAATAAAAGGGGAAAAGGTTAAGATAAGAGAAGAAGCTGTTTTTAAAAAAATACCTTTCTAATATCTTATGCAGAGGTTTTCATTGTGTGATAAATTATTTTGTTAAATTTATATTTTAACTTATGCTTGCACATTTTTTATTATTTAACACATTAATCTCTTTAATTCTTGCCTGAAAGTATTTATTCCTCAAGCACTCATGAGAGAAGAATCTCCTCCATCTAGGTAATAAGGAGAGCCAAGTGGCTACGTATTAGAGTCAACTTTTCAACGATTGTCTGGCCTTTTTTGTAGGGATAGTTGACACTTAAGAACACTGTTTCAAGGTGAAGACCTTTAAGTGCTTTTGTGAGCATGTGTGGGGTCGTGAATAACAATGTCTTCAAAGGGAAAATACATCTTCACATCTTATGGAGCATCTAGAAGATCCACTCCATTCCCAGATCTCTCTAAACAATATATATTAATCTTCAGAAGTGATCACCTTAATAGAATATGGTGCAAAACTTTAAACATTATTTCACGTATTTTCTGATTTATTGAAAATAGGTACTTCCAATGATATCACAAAACTAACAACCATCTGACCCCAACTACAGATCCAAATATGACAGATAGAAAATATTGTTACAATGAACCAGAAGAAGTATCTGGTTTTCATTGCAGTGGAATTTAGATCTAAGGAGTCCGTAACTATAATTTGTATTTCTGATACAAAAGAGCTTGAGAACAAAAAGAACTAAACATTATATTTTGTTTTTGAAATTAGCAATGGACAAAAATGCTTCAGCAAGTTACTGCAATGATTTGACAAGACTCATAAATATCCCAAAGATATACTCATAAGCTTCTAATAAGTGTAAAGAACATAGAAGAGCAGGAGAAAGAAATAAATGGCAATAACTAATCATAGAGAGGTCCATATACATCCAGGGCCAGCCCTGTAATGTTCCTCCTCAGTCAGGTAGGGTGTACTTCACCTTTAGTTATGAACTGCTAAGATCGGGATGAGGTATCTCAGTGTCAGAGGAGCCCAAGCACAAGTTTACTGGGGGACTTATATACCCCAGACCACATAGGGAAAGCCAAGGTGTATGACAAGTTAAAGCAGGCACGAACTGTCAGTCTGTGCTGCCTTTTCCAAATCCTATGAAAACACGTAACCAAGCCTTCATCTCTATTGCTTTTGTATTCTTTCTTCTCTTCTTTTGATTCCTAACATTTGTGGTTCTGGATTCTGGATTCCTTATCTGGTTTTTATTCTCAAACTCATTTACACTTTTGACTCTTTTTTCTCATCCACACTGGCTATTATAATGATTTAGTACAGAAAATAAGAAAATGAAAGACATAAAACTTTATCTACATCTTTTCTGTCTGTGTTTTAGTCCATCTGTGAGGCTATAATAAAAAAAAAAAAAACCTGAGATTGTTATAAGTAACAAAAAGAGTATTGGCTCATGATTCTGGAGACTGGAAAGTCCAAGACTGAGGGACTGGCGTCTGGCAAGGGCCTTCTTGCTGCATCATGTCATGGCAGATGGTGGAAGGGCAAAAGAGGGCAAGAGAGCAAGAGGGGGCCAGATTATTTCTTTAATAAAGGCACCAATCCCACCTGTCACAGTGGATGCCTCATGACATAATCGCTTTTTGAACTCCTATCTCTTAAGACTCTTACAATAGCAATTTAATTTTAACGTGAGTTTTGGAGGGGACAAATAGTCAACCATAGCAGCTGCGAGATTTTCATGTTATATTTGGTGGCTCATTTGGAAGTAAAAGTTCATAGGATGGAAATTTGGGAGTAAGAAATTTAGATGAGTTACTTGGGAAGGAGGCAAGGGAATAATTGCTTTAAATATCGTATAGCTGTGGAGTATTCATTTAAAATTCATTAATTGTATTTAGAAACCAGGTTGTGGGTTAGTGACGTTCACTGTAAAGATTCTATCTGCATGTTTACTTTTGTATTCACATCCCGTGGAGAAAGCATAAGAGATCTCACGGGTAATTTTAGGTCTCTTAGACTTAAATGTAGGTAGCCTGTGACGACATTTGCCACATAATACGTGCAAGTGCATTTTATTACAATGTCATTGTGTTTGTGTGGATCAGGATTTTCTTGTTACTGTAGTGGCCCTCACACTCTGCTGTAGTGTGGGTGGCTGATTCTCTCCCACTTGCCTTCCTGACATGGGTTACTATAAAGAAAAGGAAAAGACATGTGACAGAGACACTATTAAGTGCTTCACAGTCTTGTTGATGGAAGCTACCAAAAGGAATCTTTTCAAAGCTATACAATGCTCATTGGCTATGTAAATGGTAGAAAATATATATTTAGGTATTTAGGACAGTATTTACTGTGAAGACTACTGATGCAGTGAAATGCAGATATAAAGTGTTATTAATACATAATTCTGTGATAGAATTAGTAAACTGATTGCTATTTCATCTGTATTTAATACACGAATTAAAAAGCAAAAAATAAAAACAAAAAAGCACCAGCGTTTTAATAACATTTAGTCAAAAAGGAGGCTTACATTGTCCTGCATAATGAAGAGCTAAGACTAACAGTTTTGCATTGAAAGTGCATGTTCTTTGCAAAACTACCACCTAGAAAAAAGAACGTAGGGTGCCCCACGTTGGTATCTCATATAAACAAGCTGTCGTTTAGAATCAGAAGTAAAATCCACGGCCTATAGCACTGGTTAAAAGCAGGCACTGTTGCTCTAACAGAGTGCACATTTCTCTTCCTGGGCCGGTTGGAGTTTGGCGGAACTCAGCTGGAAACATCCAGAGCAGGCTCGCGGTCCAGCAGCGCTCCCAGGAGGGCGACGGCAGAATCGCAGCCTGTTAGGCTCCGGGAGGAAGGCAAGGCACCAGTTACTGATACATGTCTGAGAGGGAGACTGAAGGCGAGAAAAGACTGCAGAAAGCATGCAGGTGACAGGTTAGACAGCAAGAGAAATGGCATAATGCAGAGCCGGTTAATGACTCTGGCAGCTTTCCACCGCTGAGAATGTTACAATTGGTAAGGGAGGATGGCACCTGTGAATTATCTCTTGGTAAGAGGGAAATCCTTGACTTGAAAAATTTGAATGTTCTTGTCTATCAAGACACGCTGAAATATTTAGATTCTGTGATAATAATGCATGAATGCCAGTTTTCTAAAGGTGATGTTATTGAATCTGTTGCCTGTCAAATTTGAGAATATAAATGGAAAAAAAACAAAAACCCCGATTAACAAAGCCTAGAATATGTGCTAGTAATTCCAACACTATGGTGAAAGGCTGTTCTGTTGGTTATTTGCCTTTGATAAATTTTGGATACAGCCAAATTATCACTGGGCTCTCAATAAATTGTACAAGAGATTGTTCGTTCATATTTTTGGGTGACCTAAAAATGCATAATATTCCAAATATAGGTGGAAAATATTAGCCAGATACCTCTTCTTTTTAATTATGCACATGCAATTATTCTTTTAAAAAGAGTTGGAAAAGAGATGTCACTGTAGTGCTAGAGACTCTGGAAATATAAATTAGGAGTGAGGACGGGTGGGAACAATTCTGGTTTAGCAGTGAAAGGGCTTTAGTAAAATATCCAAGCTATGACAAGGCAGCTTAGAGAGGTGTGCTGAATTCTGCTTCAGCTCAAGATTTCTCTGGGTTTGGGGTTTTTGTCCATTCACTGGGTTTAGGCAGCTTAATTGATGCATCTTGTTAGTAACAGCGCATGTGCCCCAGTTTTAGTGTGAGTATTGGCTGGGCACAGTGGCTCGCAGCTGCAATCCCAGCACTTTGGGAGGCTGAGGCAGGAGGACTGCTTGAGCTTAGGAGATCATGAACAGCCTGGACAACGTAGAGAGACTCTGTCTCTGCATTAAAACAAAAGAAAAAATATTGATCTTGGGCTTCCGAGTAAGAAAAAAAATAATAATTTTTTAAAAAGATAGTGGAGCGTTAGTTCTAATATGATTCATGTAAAAGCCGTTAAGATAAAATAATATCAGAACAAGTTTGTCTTCTTCACTTACAAGCCATATCGGAAATTGAATTTACAGCTTCAAAGATGAATTATTGTGATTTAAGTAGTTGTGTAACTGCGCATAATATCATAACTATTTGATAGCTCTAAACACTAATATTTTATGAAACACACATATCTATGGCAGGTATGAGACACTATGTCAGTAAAATAGAAATGGTCTTCCCCCTTCATAGAGCCTAGAGGATAATTTATTAATATTAGAGAATAATTTATGAATCAGATTAATCATTTATTTGATTAATTTGTAACTTGTGTTAGAATACAAGGAAAAAGCTGGGTGTGGTGGCTCAGGCCTATAATCCCAGCACCTTGGGAGGCCAAGGTGGAGGGATCACATGATGTCAGGAGTTCGAGACCAGCCTGACCAACATGAAGAAAACCTGTCTCTAATAAAAATACAAAAAAATTATCTGGGCATGGTGGCACATGCATGTAATCCCAGCTACTTGGGAGGCTGAGGCAGGAGAATCATTGGAACCCAGAAGGCGGAGGTCGTGGTGAGTCAAGATCGCATCATTGCACTCCAGCCTGTGAAAGAGGAGCAAAACTCTGTCTCAAAAATAAATAAATAACCAAAAAAAGAGAAAAGAAAAAAAAAAAACAGTTTAGAATGTTTAAAAAGGATTGGCTTTTGGCTTTGAGTAGAGAGTCTGATATCTGCACTTCAAGCCAGGCAACTGCAGAATGGGGATACCTCGGTAGTAACTATAATGGAGCCATCGTAGGCAAAGGTGGAGAGGATGGTGAAAATCACATGCCAGGAAGTGAGCATGAACAAATACATTATTCATTTCTATGCAGTCTGATGAAGTAGCTATTCTTACTATCCACATTCAATACTCAGGGAATTTGAGGTGGGGGTGCAATTAAACAAATGGCCCAAAGTCCCACAACTACTAAGTGCATATTTTAATATTGCTCATTGCATACAAAACTAGACAATGGAAGATTTTTAGGATGAAAGGATTAAAACTACTAGGGCTTTAATGCACACAAATAGATATTGGGAAAACTGCAGAGATGCCCAGGATAGGCATTACAATGAGATGCAACGATTGTGACCTTCACTATTTTCTGTATACATTTATTGCTATCACAAACCTCCCCAATATTTTCCTGCTCATGCTACTTCCAGAAAGAAGTCTTGGCCGGGCGTGGTGGCTCACGCCTGTAATCCCAGCACTTTGGGAGGCTGAGGCAGGTGGATTACCTGAGATCAGGTGTTCAAGACCAGGCTGGCCACAACATAGTGAGACCTTGTCTCTACTAAAAATACACTAAATTAGCCAGGCATGGTGGTGCATATCTGTAATCCCAGCTACTTGGGAGGCTTTTGCAGGAGAATTGCTTGAACTCAGGAGGCAGAGGTTGTAGTGAGCTGAGATTGTGCCACTGAAATCCAGCCAGGGAAACAAAGTGAGACTCCATCTCAAAAAAAAGAGAAAGAACTCTTTAGAATATGGTAATGATTAGACATGAACCTGCAAGTTTAAAGTATCTGTCAGGAACAATTTCCTGTTTTTTTGTTTTGCCTTTTTTTTTTTTTTTTTTAAATAAAAGCTCTTTTAAACTGTTTGTACTCTAATCATTCAACCAAGTGCAAGACATCAGAAATTCTTAGCAGGAAGCACATGGAAGGTCAGAGCAGATTGTTGCAGTCAGTGGGCACTCAACTAAGGGAATCTTAAAAAATGAAAACACAAAAAAATCCAAAAAGGCTTCCCCTCTTTCCTTTCCTAATAAAATGCTGACGCAACCTTGATTATAGTGTTATAAACAGTGCTGTTGGACTACTGCCTCACCATATGGGACTGAGAACTATAAATATGTTAGGTATTGGTTCATAGGAAAGGGAAATATAGAATATATCCTTTGTACAGATCATATTTTTATGAGGCTGCTGAAGAGTAGCTGAGTGTTGAATCAAACCACGAATTCTCAAGGCCATCATAATCAGAGTAGGCAAAGTATATATTTGCTCAGGGAAACATCTGTTAAGAAATTTCTCCTGAGTCTCATCAGTAGTTGGCAAGCTTTACTGCTTTAGCTATGTTTTCATTATTGGACTGTCTGCAGAATAGTTTACACTGGTTGTCCTTCTATCATTAATTCACCAGTAGAGAAATAACCTTTTTAATGGCTTGCCTTTGTTGGTAATGCTCACAACAAAATTTAAATTTTAAATAGTGACTCAGTGATTTGTATTTTATTCAATTGTGCTCTTGAATTTTACGTACATGTGCAGAGCTCTGAAAAGGATAAAAATCCTAAGTTATGAACTAAGTGTGAATCAACCATGGTGTTTGCAGTTCAGTTGCTTTCGGAGTATGACAGAAGTTGTGTCTCTACCTAATAATGCTTGGTGTGTAGAAGTCACACCATCATTTCTAATACTTCTCAGTGAAATTATTGAAATCAGCTACATAAAATATACATGGACTTTTTTTTAGTTCAAGTAGAGGTATTTTACAGCACATATGCTATCATCAAACTATCAAATTGATCATAGGAAGCAAAGCATTCTCTAGAAAAAGAAAAAGAAAAGACATCCAAAAAATCATCTTTTTTGATACAGCTATCTCATAGGTATATGTTACCGGTAGCATTAATAAAATATATCAAAGATGTTTAGACATGTTTAACATTAAAACATACTGGTCAGCATCATATTATTTTCTTTCTAGATTTCTAGTTAGTGTGTCACAGAGTCAATACAAATCTATCTTTTTTTTCTTTTTTTTTTTTTGAGGTGGAGTTTTGCTTTTGTTGCCCAGGCTCGAGTGCAATGGCCCAATCTTGGCTCACTGCAACCTCTGCCTTGCAGGTTCAAGCAATTCTCCTGCCTCAGCCTTCTGAGTAGCTGGGATTACAGGCATGTGCCACCATGCCCAGCTAATTTTGTATTTTTTTAAGTAAAGACAGGATTTCTTCATGTTGGTCAGGCTGGTCTTGAACTCGTGACCTCACGTGATCAGCCCACCTTGTCTTCTCAAAGTACTGAGATTATAAGCATGAGCCACCTCACCCGGCCAAGCTATCTTGATAAACCCATTAATGAATTGTTTCATAATGTTTTATTTTAACTGCTTTGAAAGTGAATTATTTTTGCTATGGTACTGCTAATATAGCAATCTCTATGACCCCATGCTACTAATATAAAATAACAAAAAATTATAACTTTGTCCAACATTTCTCTGGTCAAAATACTGATATAACTTGGCCAACAACAAGCGTGGAGAAAAACGCCAGTGCTATTTTGTGGTGTGTGAGCTCGACTTGCCGTTGTTAACGCTGTTATTAAGTTTCTGTAATTGTTTAGGTCATCAATCTCTGCCAAGAACCTTTCAGAGTGTTTGATGATACCGCAGGTATCAAGCTGTGCTGCATTCAAAGATGATGAATCTCTGTTCAGGTAAAGCTTTGCTCTTTGGCTATCATAATGTACCACCATTTTGTTTACAAATGGGCATTCACTACGCTAAATGGCAACGGGGTGCATGCGATTTTATACATAAGAAATGGTGGCACTAGCTAATATCTCCACGCTTATTGTAGTTGAAAGTGCAATTGGAAGTCTAGGGCAGATAATCATAGTTACCTATAAGATAAATAATTTTGGTAAATTAAAATCATTGTGATTCAGGTATTTAAATGATTACAAAAAAAATTTTTAATAACATATTTTCCATAGAATAACTCAATTTTAACTCTCGGTTTTCACTAAAAAAAAAACTTATGATTTTTAGCTAAACATAAATTTACAAGCATCATACATAAATTTGATAATTTATAAATTTCAAAGGAATCGCTAATCTTTGCTATTAGTTCATTAAGTGAACATTAATCATTAAGTGATCAGCCACATTTTGTCTGGATTATTTCCGTTTTAGACAAGAGTCTTATTTTTGCTAGGAAAATTGTTTTCTGAACACAACAAAATGGAAATGACTTTTTCATCTTTTCTTTAACTGATTGGTAAATGCAGCTAAGCGTCACTCCTGTGCATCCCTGTTTCTTAATCAAAGGTGGCATTTTACAGACATGTAGGAGGAAAACCATGTAGTGTTTACTGTAACAACTCAGTTTTTTGTTTTTTGTTTTTTTTTTTTGAGACAGGATCTCATTCTGTCACCCTGCTGTAGTGCAGTGTTGTGATCACGGCTCACTGCAGCCTTGATGTCCCAGGTTCAAGTGATCTTCCCACTTCAGCCTCCCGAGTAGCTGGGACTACAGGTGCACACCGCCATGCCAGGCTAATGTTTTATATTTTCTGTAGAGATGGGGTTTCACTATGTTTCTCAGGCTGGTCTCAAATTCCTGGGCTCAGAGTGATCCACCTGCCTCAGCCTTCCAAAGTGCTGGTATTACAGGTATAAGCCAAAGTGCCAGCCTAAAGTTATTAAATGTTAAGAATTACAGTACCTTGGCTACCCTTCCCTGGTTACCTCCCTTTCCTCTATTCATACCCTGATAGATTCATATCAGACTGCTTATTGATATCATGTAAGCATTTATACTATTACATTACAATTTATCCATAAATACAATGTAACATTTTGTATACTTTGTGTTTATAAAAATAACATGAGAATATGCATACTATTATTTAATTTGCATTTGTTTGTTCAGTATTCATTCTATTTTTGAGTTTTCACCATGTTAACAAGATCTCTGATTCATTCCTTTTAAGTGCTCTATATTATGCTATTGACAGAATATACCAAAGTTCATTATCCATTCTGTTTTTTTTTTTTTTTTTTTTTTGAGACAGGGTCTTGCTCTGTCACCAGGCTAGAGTGCAGTGGCATGATCTTGGCTCACTGCAGCCTCTGCCTCCCGGGTTCAAGTGATTCTCCTGCCTCAACCTCCCAAGTAGCTGGGACTACAGGCACATGCCACCATGCCCAGCTAAGTTTTGTATTGTTAGTAGAGACTTAAACAGGTTTTCACCATGTTGGCCAGGATGGTCTCTATCGCTTGACCTCATGATCTGCCTGCCTCGGCCTCCCAAAGTGCTGGAATTACAGGTGTGAGCCACTGTGCCCGGCCTATCCATTCCTTTCTTTTTTCTTCTGATGAGCTGTTAGGCCTGTGTCCAGTGTTTCATATTACAAACACCATATGTTAATATACCACCATCTGTCTGCTTGTGCACGTGCGCTTCATTTCCTTAGAAGAGAATGCACCTGGAAATTTAAATGTTGTGCATCTCTACAGCTTCACCATGATATTGCCCTGTTGCCCTCCATGGTATTTTTTTTTTTATAAATTTATCTTTCCGTCAATGTGTACAAAGTTTCTATTTTTCCACAATTTTGTCAATGATATAAAATATTTTTGTTTTATTAATCTGATGGATATGTTTTTCACTACTATTTTCTTTTTCATTTCCACACTTAGAAATGAGGTTGAGTATCTTTTCATACATTTATTGAACATTTGGTTTCATCATTGGATTACTTATATTCTTTTACATTGTCTTTTTTTTTGCTTATTTTCTTATTAATTACTGGAAATTCTTTATTATTGTATCCAGTTCCTTTGTTAGTTACTTGAATTGCAAATGACTTTTACAGTTGGTGGCTAGTCTTTTTCCTCGTGAATGGTATCAACTTGAAGAGTTAAAAATTTCATGTATTTAATCAATCTTCTTTTCAATGTTTTGAGATTTTTATATCCCATTTAAGAAATCTTTCTCAACCATGCAGTCATAAAGATATTCCACTATATTTTCTTTTCAAAGGTTGGTAGATTAGGTGTTTAATTCACTTAGAATGGATTGTAGATCCATTCTATTTATATATTCTATTTATATTATCATGTACAAAATCTTAATTTCATTTTTATTACATGCTTTTATTGGAAAATGTACTCTTCATTTACTTTTCATGCCTCCTCTGTGATATCAAGTTTCCTTCTGTGTTCAATTGCATTGGTCTAATTTACATTTGTCTAGTAAGGCTTGATATCTGTTAGGACAAAACCCTTAGAGTGATGGCAGACTCATGTGGTACCATCATTCCAAATAGAAAAAGGTTTCCTTTCTTCAAGATGGCCTCCCATTGTGGTCTTTCTTATTTTTTTTTAAAAAACGTATTTTTGCAACATTGCTTTCTCATGTAAATTTTAGGTTAAAATTGTCAAGTTCTATGAAAGACTTTATTAGAATTTTGCTTGAAATCAAATTGAAATTATAAATTAATTTGGAAAGAATTACATTTTTGTAATATTATAACTTTTCATCCTTGAGCAAGATTTATTTCTGTCTATTCATATCCTTAATTACCACCATAACTCAAGAAGTTATAATGATAATTCCTGTTAAATTTATTTCTAGTTATTAGAGTTGTATGGAGATTTTGTTTGGGTTCATATTCAGCCAAACCAGCTATTCGGTGTGGCTTCAGCCTTGATTTCTAGAAGGCAAAAGAGCGTAAAGCCATCTTTGATATAATTTCGGCATACTTGAACTTGAGTACGATCAATAATTCTGTGATCTCAAAGATTTCTTTCATATTTAAACAAAGTTACACATCAGTAATACCAATAAGACATGTTATGTATTTATTGTGAATATCTGAATAATATTCATTTTCAAGTATATGTAAACGTTTTAGATGTTACTCAGAGTGAAAATTCTCATGTTCTTTTGTGGTAAAATACTGCGTTATTTTGAAGTAAAAGTTTTTAAATTTATTGCAAGAGTACTTAGTAATTAATAATGACTATAAAATGTTATTATCATGAGTAAGCTATTATAAACTTTCAAATAGATATGTCGAAAAATACATTTGAAAATTAAATTAGAATTTGAAAATAAAGTTAGAATATTAAGAGACAGCATGTTAGCTATTAGAGAATTAATACCAGTACTTACATTTTAAATACCATAGCAGTTATATGATCATTTTAATCTTCGTGCAACTGTTCAGTGCACAGTATTTAAAAAATTGAAAAAAGGAACCTAAGAACTCTAATTTTTAGATACTTAACTACCTTTTGGAAATGAATGCTTCCCCTTAAACCACAATTGTACAAGCAACCTAACCTAGCAGCTGAAAGTGTGGAAAAATAATTTTTCTTGCAGTATAAAATAAAAAATAAATCTGACAACAAACATTTTTAAAATTATTTTTTACAGTTCTTTCATCCCTGTGATTACCTGGAGAAAAATATTTTAAATAGTAAAGTAATAATGAAATTTCTATTTTTTGTGAGGTTTCGGATTGATTCAGATTGCATTCTAGAAGTTCATCACGGTAATCATATGTGGCTTTGTCCCAACTGTGGTCATGTATTGATTTTAACACTTGGGCACTTGGCCTTTGGCCAAAATATGCATTTGGTGCACCTTTATTAGATATTCTGATGTATTGACTGTGTGGTTAATATAATCTTGTTTTTCAAATTATATTTCTATCAGCTTGTTTTTAGGATGTTATTGAGTCATATATTAATCTTTTATCCTTTTGTCAAATTTGATTGTGTATAGCCTATTAGTAATCATGGATTTTTTTTTTTGTGGCTCTGCCCCTTACTAACTTTTTTTTTCTTTTAAGGAGAGAAGGAAAGAAAAAAAAAAGGAGTGAAGGAGAGGAAGAAAAAGAGGGAGAGAGAATGGAAATGTTGCTTTATTCTATAAATGGTTATTAATAATGGCCAATCAATATTTCATTTAAACCTATGAGTAGGTGTGATGTGGTATTGACAAGAATGTATATTTCGTATTTTTAAAGTGGAGAACTCTATAAATATTTATTAAGTTTACTTATTCCGGATCTGAGTTCGAGTCCTGGATATCCTTATTAATTTTCTGTCTCGTTGAGTCTAAGTCTCTTTATAGGTCTTATGTGTCTGGGTGTTAGGATCGTTGGCTCTTATTGTTGCATTGATTCTGTTACCACTATATCTTTGTTGCTTTAAAATCTATTTTATAAGATGCGAGAATTGCAACTCCTGCTTTTTATTTATTCATTTATTTTTGCTCTCCATTTGGTTGGTAAATCTTTCTCCATCCCTTTGTTTTGAGTCTTTGTGTATCCTTGCATGTGAAATGGGTCTGGATGTAGCATACAGTTGGGTTTTGGCTGTATCTTTTGATTGGGGGATTTAGTCGATTTAAATTTAGGATTACTGCCATTTGATGTTAACTGGCTGTTTTATCCATTCGTTGATGTAAATTCTTCTTTATGTTGATGCTCTTTACTTTTTGGTATATTTTTAGAAAGGCTAATACTGGTTGTTTCTTTCTATGTGTAATGCTTCTTTCAGAAGCTCTTGTAAAGCAGGCCTGGTGGTAATAAAATCTCTGAGTACTTGCTTGTTCATAAAAGATTTTATTTTTCCTTCAGTTGTGAGGCTTAGTTTGGCTGGATATGAAATTCTGGGCTGAAAGTTCTGTTCTGTAAGGATGTTGAATATTGGCCCCCACTCTCTTCTGGCTTGTAGGGTTTCTGCTGAGAGATCTGCTGTAAGTCTGATAGCAGACTTTGTGGGTAACCTGACCTTTCTCTCTGGCTGCCCTTAGTATTTTCTCCTTCATTTCAACCCTGGTAAATCTAACGATTATGTGCCTTGGGTTGCTCTTCTTGAGGAATATCTTTGTGGTGTTCTCTGTATTACCTGGGGTTGAATATTGTTCTGCTTTGCTAGGTTGGGAAAGTTTTCCTGAATAATATCCTGAAGAATATTTTCCAGCTTGGATTCATTCTCTCTGTCGCATTCAGGTACACCTATCAAACGTAAATTAGGTCTTTTCACATAGTCCCATATTTCTTGGAGACTTTGCTCATTCCTTTTTATCCTTTTTTCTCTATTCTTGTCTTCTCATTTTATTTCATTAAGTTGGTCTTCGACCTCTGATATCCTTAAACACTTGATCAATTCAAGTGTTTAAACCTGTGCATACTTCTCAGAGTTCCCATATTGTATTCTTCAGTTCCATAAATTCACTTATATTCCTCTCTAAATTGTCTGTTCTCATTAGGATTTTGTCAAACCTTTTTTCAAAGTTCTTAGTTTCTTTACATTGGGCTACAACATGTTCTTTTAACTCACAGAAGGTTCTTATTATCCACCTTCTGAAGCCTGATTCTGTTAATGGGATGCGCTCATTCTCCATCAAGCCTTGTTCCCTTGTTGATGAGGAACTGTGATCCTCTTTAGAGGGAGAGGCATTCTGATTTTGAGTATTCTCAGCCTTTTTATGCTGGTTTCTTCCCATCATTGTAAATTTATCCACCCGTCGTCTTTGTAATTACCAACTTTCAAATTAGGTCTCTGAGTGGATATCCAAGTTGTTAATTCCCAGGGCTGAAATCTGAGCAACCCACTGCGCCGGCCAAAACAGTGGCGTTAAGACTGATGGTGCTTTTCTGCCCGGGAATCTCCAGTCTGGCTTCCTTCTTGAGTCTGTAATAGGCGACTCTGCCTTCCCAGAGCTCCAAACGTCGGTCAGAAGGGGAACCAGTCCCTACTCTGTGCCAAGAGCTGCCGTGCCGAGGTGCCGGCCACAAGAGTTGTGCTGGCAACCCGTGGGGCTCCTCAACTGGGAATCTTCTGGTCCGTGAGCGACAAAAATTGGTCTGAAAGTGTGGCGTCCTCTCGTTCTCTGCGCTTTCACTGGGAGCTGCAATCCTGAGATGTTAGCAATCAGCCATCTTGGACTGTTCTCATGGATTTTTAAAAAAATAAAAATATACTGTACTGAATTTAATTTACTATTATTTTTATAATTAAATTTTCTCCATTTATGTTCACAAAGGAGTTTTGTTGAAAATATTTTCTGTTTTTGTATTGTCTTTATGTAGTTTGTATATCAAGTTAATATTGGCTGAATAGCATTTGCGAAGGATCTTTCACTCTTTCTTGATTCTTTAAAAGGGTATAGATGATAAATTATTTATGATTTTAGGGGAGAACAAGGCAAAAGTTTTGATTGCCTTTAGTGTTGTTAATGACTACTGTACATTCACCTTTTCAATTTCATACAGAAAAAAGAGTAATTTATATATTTTCTGGAAAATATAATTTTTAGGTTTTCAAATATAGTTCCATAAAGGTGTTTCTACCATTCGCTTACATTAAAAAAAATCTTATTGTGTCTGTAGTTATATTTCCTTTTATTTGTAATAATAATTTGGTTTATTTCTCCTTATTAAGTATTGCTAGAAAAAATTTATTTTTCAAAAATCCTAATACTTTATTGATTTTTGTCAGTACACATGTTCTCTTTGACAGTGATTTTTAAAAATTTGTTGAGACTTCTTTGGTGACAGCAAACATTACATGTATACTTACACATTCCATTCCATGTAAAGCAGGCATGTAATGGATACTTACAAATAATTTTACAAACCCATTCTCAGGGTTCATTGGAGAAGTGGCTGATCTGGGCTTATGGTAGGGAAAATAAAAGATGAGCCTAGAGCATCGTGGACTTGGGGGAATTGACATCTTTTACAATTGGAGTCCTCTTGTCCACAAACATGGTTGTGGTAGGTTGATGACATTAATGGCACCAGTTCCTTGCTTCTCCCTGCAGTCACACGCTTTGCCATATGACTTTGCAGCCCCTCTCAAGAATTAGAATGGTAAATTGCTTCGTTTACTGGAACGTTAGCAAACTTGCTGCAGAAGATTGAAAAGCACTTCTGCATTTCTGTTTTTCTTGTTGTTCCTTTTCCTTTGTGATTAGAACATGCTCAAGCTACTCCAGTGAAGAGATACAAAAAACTCCTAGAGCAGAACCAAGGCATCTCAACAGGCAGCCTCCTGACTTCCAAGTATGTTCATCCCGCCCGTCCCCAATCTCAATTTGCAGCCAGCCAGCCTCCAGATATGCAGGTGACTTCCATCTGGCCCAGAAGAACTCATCTGACTAAATAACCAGTGTGGGAACTTAGCTAAATGAATGCATGCCCTTTTAAGCCGCAGAGCTCCTGGTGGTTTCTGATGCAACATTATTGTGGCAATAGAAGTGATACAGTAGCATGTTCTTCCTTTATACAGGTCCTCTTTTATTTCTCTCAGTAATAATGCATTATAGATTTTCTCACACAGTCCTTATAGATTCATTAGATTTATTTCCACATACTTGACTTTTTAATACTACTTTAAAGGCTATTTTTAAAAATCTCATTTTCTAATTGTTTCTGCTTTATGGAACTATAACTGATTATTGTGTATGAACATTGTTCATATTGTACTTTGAATCTGAGGACTCCTTTTTTTTTTCTTTAGATTCTGTAATGTCTAAAGTTGCAGTGATTTATTACCTTTTTAAAAGTTAGATCATAACCATTCTCTCTCTCTCTTTTTTTTTTAGATGGAGTTTCACTCTTGTTACCTAGACTGGAGTGCAATGGCACGATCTCGGCTCACCACAACCTCTGCCTTCTGGGTTCAAGCAATTCTCCTGCCTCAGCCTCCCGAGTAGCTGGGACTACAGGCGCGCACCACCATGGCCAGCTAATTTTTGTATTTTTAGTAGAGACGGGGTTTCACCTTTTTGACCAGGATGGTCTCGATATCTTGACCTGGTGATCCACCTGCCTCGGCCTCCCAAAGTGCTGGGATTATGGGTGTGAGCCACTGTGCCCGGTCTAACCATTCTCTTTAATCTCTTCTTCAGAATATGTAACTAGATACATGCCATTGTTTTTATAATCTACCTTTTGTGCCTCTTAACCGTTCTCACATGATCATAATCTGTTTTTCCTTCTGTGAATTGTTCTGTGTGAATTTCTTATTACTTTCTTTCAACTTATAAAAAATCTCTATTTTATGATAGTTTAGTCTATTCAGATTTAAGCACTTCATTGATTATATTTTTTATTTCAGGATTTTTATCTATTTTTGTTTCAATTATGACAACTTTTAATTTTCTTTAATTTTATACTTTTCATTTCTATCTAGTTTATTTCGGATCTGCCAGTTTTTGTTTTTCGGGCTTCTTTTGCCATTCAAATTTAGCAGTGGGGAGTTGTACACCAAGATTCCACCAGTTTTTGATTAATGACTTGCTTTTACTTTTTAAACAATGCTTTTGTTTATTTATTTGCACGTTCTAAACAAACGGGTAATTTTGCATTTTCACCCTGTTCTGTGATGCTGTCTCCTGTTGTCCCTCCCAGGTCGCTTCTCTCCCCTTCTCCACCCTGTCTGTGCCCATGACTGAGCAACTCCCCAGCCCTCAGCCTCCTGTTTGGTTTCACCACAATAACGGACATGAGAGGGTGAGAGAAAAGCAAAATTGGTGTATTTATTTCCCTGACTTTGTCCCTGGTGCATCCCTGTGGGTTGGTTGAGATACAACTACCAAAATCTGTGGCTCTTTTTAGGTAATGTTCTCTACAGAATATGAACACAGGGGCTGCTCAAGCTACCTTGCTGAAGGTCTGGTCACTGCTCTTTGGAGTGGGTAGTGCAGAAATGAGTCAGGTTACATCTGAGCTGGATTTTCTGCCTGGGTGTCCTGTCTCTCTCTCTTCTCTGGTGACAACCCTACACATTTCAGGTCTAGCTTAAATTCCATATCATGTATTAATTACCCTTCTCTCCTCATGGAGTCACAAAATCCTGTTTCTCAAATCAGTGAATCGAAGCCCTTTATTTGACAAATGGGGGAAAACAGACTAAGAGAGTTGAAT
This sequence comes from Callithrix jacchus, assembly GCF_049354715.1. NCBI lineage: Eukaryota > Metazoa > Chordata > Mammalia > Primates > Cebidae > Callithrix > Callithrix jacchus. The sequence continues at coordinate 14,040,253 of NC_133504.1, forward strand.
CAAGATTACTCAATTAATTAGTTTTATGTGACATTTCATATTCTGTTCTGACTTTTAAAAATTTAATTTCAACATAATATGAATGACTGCATTAAATATTGCTTATAATAACCGTTGATGAAAGTTTAGAATACTTTGTTTTTGTATTGGGAATGTTTTTTATAGTGTGCAAATTTTTAATCTGAAAGGAAATACACACCATGTATTAATGTTGGTTGTAATGTTAATCCTCAATTTAGAAGATTAAAATAGCAGAGTGAATGGCCATTATTCTCAAAATAAGTTTTCTATAAATACAAGGTGCTAATAGATGTTCTATGCCTGCCCTTGCATTGTTTTAGTTTCATATAATAATCTAGCATAAAACCCTGTAACATGCAATTTGAGGAAAAACTTAGGTAAAATGCATCCCAACTCTAAAGACTTAGTTTACATTATTCATCACTAGTCCCTATAAAATAATAAATAATACATCCTAGTCTTTATGAAGACCAGAAAGATTTAAGTGACTGAAAAATTAGCAGTTTTTTTGCATTAGGATGTATAAAGGTTTATGTCTAAGCATCTTGAAATGCTGACAAAGAAACTTTTTTTTTGGCAAGAAAAAGTGCTGTATGGTAATTTTTACATCCTTAAAGAATGAGTAACAAGTAAGGTCTTTAAAAATTTAAATCTCATCAGACTAGCATAGAAATTTAGAGCTCAAAGAGACCTTAGAAATAATCAAATCCAATCTTTTCACAAATAATGAAACTGAATTCTAAGAAAGTTAACGAACTCCTCTTAGAAAACACAGCAAATTAGCCAGAATCAGAACTACAACTGAAATCTGCTGTTTCCCATCAAGTCTCTTTTCCACTAAACGGGCTGTGTCTCTAGACATCATGCATGCTGAGATGGTTACTTTCACTACAAGATTAGTTCTACAGGAAAGTTTATGGGTCCTTTGCTCCATTTGCAGGATGGAATGGAGTGTTTGGCAAAGCTATGACGTCATTCGTAAAGGCTGAAGGAACTCTTTGCTGCCACCTATTGAGGATAGAAGGAGGCCGAATTATCCTTAACTAGACACTTTGGCCTCAGCATTTCCTCTGCTTTCTATGTTAATGACAATAATCCCTTTCTCTCACTCTGTCATTTGACTGTCATTGTCAATACATGTAGAATGTTTCTTCACAAGAGGGTTATTCGTTTGGCAAGATTTTATTAAGCATCTGCTACTGACCAGAATCTGCAGTCGTCACTGGAGGGCCAAGTAAAATAAGTGGCCATGGAGTGCCCGGCATTCTTGTAGCATACATATTGTAGTAAAAGTAATCTGCACATATTGCTTAAAACAAATTTATTGCAAACATAATGTGTAGGGACTGAGGTAATCAATAGAGTCAAAAGGCACACAAATCTTAAATAAAGTGAGAACAGAAAAGTACTGATTGGTTGGGCAGAATGAAAGCCATGGACGAGTTTAGTGATTTGAAGAGTGAGGTGTTATCTGGAATAACTTAGGAGGAATTGGCAATGGCAGCATTGGAGTACCCAGCTGAAGGTGGACAGAAGTTGATGGCAGTTGATCATTTTGCAACATGTAAAGTGGCCTAGGGATTGGAGGTCTTGCTGAAGATGAAGAGCAGCTGGTATGGCAGTAAGAAAGTGAATGACTTTGAAGGACCGATTTGGTCAGAGGATGCCATTATGGAGTCTGGATTTCAGAGATGAGAAAGTGCAAAAGACGTAGGAATTAGGGAAACAAAAGCAATCGAATATCGATCTATTGGTCTACTTATCTATTCATTTGGAGAGGTGAGAGAGAGAGACTGTGAGCCATGGACTAAATGGTGCCCACTTCATTCAGTACAGATGTTGACACCCTAACCTTCTATGTGATGGTATTTATAGATGGGGCCTTTGGTAGGTAATTAGGTTTGGATGAGGCCATAAAGGTGGAGCCTCTTGATGGGATTAAGTGCTTTTCTAAGAGGGAACACTAGAGAGGCTTCTCTCTCATCCTGTGGTGAGACAGTGACAAAGTGCCATGTGCAAGCCAGCAAGAGAACTCTCACCAAGAATTGACCTCTTCCAGAGCTTTGATATTGGACTTTCCAGCTTCTAAAACTATGTAAAATTACATTTCTTTTGTGTAAGCCACCCAATTTATGGTATTTTTATCGGTTGCCTGATGAGAGTGACACACACATAACACACACACACACACACACACACGCATACACACACACCCCTTAAGGACCTGGCTTCTGTGATTCTGGAGTATTACAGGTTTGAAATTTGTACGGTGGACCAGCAGGCTGGAGACTAAGTTGAGAACTGATACTGCAATCTTGAGTTTGAAATCCGTAGGGCAGGGAGGTGGGCTAGAAACTCAGGAGAGATTTGATGCAGCAGCTTTGAGGCAGAATCCTAGCCTGGGTTGCAGAAATGAAGACAAAATACCTGTCATTGGAGTTGAGGATGAGCACATTGCAGAGCCAGGCTACTGGTTGATTCATATGAAGAAGTCATGCAGTTGGTGGTGACAGTAGGTATCTGACATAATTAGTATATAATCTTTTCATTCTTAGGACATGCATTCAGAATTTTTTTTTTTTTTTTTTTTAGACAGAGTTTCGCTGTTGTTACCCAGATTGGAGTGTAATGGCACGATCTCAGCTCACCGCAACCTCCGCCTTCTGGGTTCAAGCAATTCTCCTGCCTCAGCCTCCCGAGTAGCTGGGACTACAGACGCGCACCACCATGCCCAGCTAAGTTTTGTATTTTTAGTAGAGATGGGGTTTCACCATGTTAACCAGGATGGTCTCGATCTCTTGACCTCATGATCCACCCACCTCAGCCTTCCAAAGTGCTGGGATTATGGGCGTGAGCCACCGTGCCCGACCACATTCAGAGTTTTTTTTTGCATATTATCACCTCAGAGGCCCAAATGTAACAAGAAGATTGGATAGCTGGTCAGCCATGGTGGCCCATACTTGTAATCCTGGTACTTTGGGAGGCCAAGGAGGGAGTTTTGCCTGCTGCCAGGAGTTTGAGACCAGCCTAGGAAGCATAGCAAGACCCTGTCTCTACAAAAAAATCACACACACACAAATTAACCAGGCACTGTGGCTCGTGCCTTTAATTCCATTACTTGGGAGGCTGAGGTAGGATTACTTGAGCCCATGAGGTCAAGCAGCACCTTGTTTCCAAAAAAAAAAAAAAAAAAAAGATTGGAGAACTGGACATGTTTTCAATATGTCCTCAGTTTAAGAATTTTGCTATAATTTTTGACTTGCAGTTATAATATTGAATATTTTTATAACTTTTAAATTGTGGCCTAATAGTAGATTGTTTCTTAAATAATCCATTTATTACTTCTATTTCTACTATTATTTCAAAGTTATGAGTAGTTAGGAAATAATATCATTGCATTACATGTGGTTAGCTTTGTGTTCCAATTATCTTCTGATTTTAAAGAGGATTAGGCTTTATTGCTATATTAAAAAATCCAAGAGACAAAAAGCAATGCAGAGGTGGCTATCCAGAGGAATCCCTGCTTTGTACTTGCAAATTCATAGATGCAACATATGCATTCATTTGTAGCTCAAACATAATTAAGTTAGGTGGAAGCCATTCATTTGTATCATAGTAACACTGTTCTAGATTTAAATACAGAAAGACTGCTGGATCTGATCCCAGGTTTACAATAACCTTACTTGAGAAAAATATAATAGTTAATCCAACAGCAATACTGATATAAAAATTGAGTGCAGCTCAAGCCTGTAATCCCAGCACTCTGGGAGGCCGAGGCGGGTGGATCATGAGGTCAAGAGATCAAGACCATCCTGGTCAACATGGTGAAACCCTGTCTCTACTACAAATAGAAAAAATTAGCTGGTCATGGTGGCACGTGCCTGTAATCCCAGCTCCTCAGGAGGCTGAGGCAGGAGAATTGCCTGAACCCAGGAGGCGGAGGTTGCGGTGAGCCGAGATTGTGCCATTGTACTCCAGCCTGGGTAACAAGAGCGAAACTCCATCTTAAAAAAAAATTGAGTGCAAACATCTTCTCTGTAATAAAATATAAAGTTGAATTGTTTCTAGAGCAATTGAAAGAATGTAGTATTACTATTAACTCCTGATTCTTTTACATGGTGTAGGTTTTAATATAACAATTCAACCAATAAGCAGTACCTTCCAATCAGCTCTATACTTGAGAGAATTTAGTTAGCCTTCATTAAACAGGCGCATTTTCACTTTACATATTACCTTATAAATACTGGCTTAAGAGTTTGTGAAGTCAGAGGATTTTTTTCAAACATACAGACTGAATTATTGGCTAACATCATTGGCTAACACTTTTACTCAGAGAAAAAAAAGAAGAAAGAGAAAGAAAGAAAGAAAGGAAGGAAGGAAGGAAGGAAGGAAGGAAGGAAGGAAGGGAAAGAAAGAAAGAAGAAAGAAAAAAAGAAAAAAGGGCTTTTATATATTAAAAACTCTCATTCTGTGAAGAATAACAAAATAACTGTTCAGAGACTTTTGGTTGTAAATGAACTTTAAAGGGAATCAATAGGAATTTCCTCATCACAGTTCTTCAGTCCAAGCCTGTATTACCTCCACTTCCTGTGAGCTCAAATGCACAAAGGGAGAGAAATGAAGAGACAGACCAAACAAGAGTACATTTGAATATTTCCCATTCATCCTCCCTTTAATATAGCTTTCAGATTACATTGATTATATAGTTTACACCTATACACAATACTTAAAAAATTACACTCCTCTCACCTGCTTGATACATTTGTATAGTGCTATTAATGAATTTGTCTTCTAATACTTAAAATATATTTTAAAATTATACATATATATTTTTATATAAAATATATAAAACATATATAATATATTATATAAAATGTATATATATATAGATGCAGGAACTTGCTTTTTTGCTCAGACTAGACTGCAGTAGCAGCATCACAGCTCACTGAAGCCTTGACCTCCTGTCACAAATGACCCTTCCACCTCAGCCTGTGAGTAGCTAGGACTACAGGGTCATACTACAATGCTTGGTTACTTTAAATAATTTTTCTTTTAATTTTTAGTAGAGACAAGGTCTCACTATATTGCCTAGGCTGGTCTGAAACTCGTGAGCTCAAGCAATCCTCCTGCTGCGGCCTCCCAAAGTGCTGGGATTATAGGCATCAGCCAATGCACCTGGCAATATGCTGTATTTATTGCAAACCTTCTGTTACATTGACAAAGTATATGTGAGTGCCTTTGTAACCTTCCTTTGAAATTCTGGCACATTCATCAAGGAAATGACGAAATTAGCAGATCAATATATTGCCTACGTTACTGACTTAGTGCTCATAATCACCAGAGTAAAATATTAAGGCTCCTTGTCATCTGATACTGTGACTCTCTAAATTCAGATTAATCTCAATTAATTGCTTTCTGATAGCATATTTTTCCTTTTATGTTTATAAACTGTATTTCTGATAGATAAAGCAATGGAGATCAAGATGCACCAAGAAACACTAGAAATCTGGCTTCATTTTCTTTTCATGTACAGCTTAACATTTTGAAAGCACCTGCCACCTTTACCTCCGTGTCCCTTGTCAACATTTGGAGGTAGACAGTGTGCACTGTCATTCTTTTATTTATTAAGTATACTTGTGAGTATTTCAACATCTTCTCAACAAGCAAGTGTAAATGTTAAGAGTAGTTCTGTTGCTTCAAGTCACTGCTGAGTGGCTTTGAGCTGCAGTATTTAGCTGGGAGAAAATACCAAAGAGTGTGTAGATGTTGTTGATAATCCTGTGAATGTTTTCTTTAAGAAAACATTCAAAGTTGGAAGGACAAGTTCTACCATTTGATTTACTTGTGTTTCAAAGTTATTCGTTGAGAAAGAGTCATTCCATTTTATCTGCCCTTCACTTTACCACATAGGCTGTTTATTTATGAATAAAAAGTGCCACCTGCCTGCTCCGAGTTGTTTAAAAAATAATCTCTCCTTTCATAGTATTGAGCTCAGGGTGTTTTAAAAGATTTTATGATATTTATTTCTGTATAGAGATTTGTGGGTTGACTAGGATTGTTCAAATCAACTACTATCTTCTAAAATGGACTCATGCCATGTTATCCTTCACTTCTTTTCATCATCTCCTTAGTTTTTTGTGCACGTGGCCATTAAAGATTGTTCGTTTTGTAGTAGTGGTAATGCTGCTTCGGTTTGTATAACAGTAACATTGCTTAAAGAGATATCCAATGAGGTGATGGGAAGGGAACCATCATTTAGTTTAGGTTATGAGTGAGGAAACTGCAGAGTTTCTCTAAAATATTGCCAGAGGTAACATAGTGAGGTGGTCCTTATTCAAAACCATTCATTATAGCTGTACAGGCATTAATATAGTTTAGTTCACATATCAGTAAGAACTATTAAAATCGTAAGTGACAAAATTCAACTCAAATCAGCTTAATCAGAAATGGAAAAGGAATATTTTACATGCCTGGAAAGTCCAGATGTAAAGAGGTTTCAGGGATGACTGGATACAGATTTAGTTAACAAGGTCAGCTGACCTTCTTCTATTTCCATGTCCATTTCTAGGCCCTGCTTTCCACATGCTGGCTTCATTCTCAGGCTCTGCATCAGGTCCTTTGGAACACCAGGCTCACATCACTCTCACTGAGAGCAGTTGCTTCATCAGAAAATAGCACATCTCTTTCCTATAGTATCGTTATAAAATTCTTAGTTTGACTTTAATTGGCCTAAATTGGCTGACAAATTCATTTCTGAACTAATCTCTGTGGGGGGGTCTGTGATACATTTTCACCAAGGCCACTCTGCCTTGTCTGATTCTAGGGGTTGGATAAGCCTTATCTGACCACCTGCACCAGGTGTGGGTGAGAGGGGGTGTGGTGGAAGTCCCAGATTAAGACTCAGTGTTATGTGTGGCCTTGACTCGTTTTGCCAGGTGGGTCTTGAATAACCTAACTGCAAGTTCCCTTTCTGACTCTGCTCTGCAGACAAGGTCCTAGCCAAGCAACCCTTCTTACCAAGGGGCCCAGGCACAGCTCTTACTTATCCCTGAGTAGTGGGTTTCAGTTTCTTGCCAGCCTGCAAAATTATTCAAACAAGCCAATGGCATGCTCCTGTGGGAACCAAGGGGCACCTGATCTCTATACTGCAAAACCTGCCCCCCACAGTCCCTTGCTGTTCACTCTGTTCTCAAACTCAGCCCCTGTGTGGTCCTGCATGGCATGCACTTCCCGGCCCCAGGGGCTGTGAGCTCGGGTGACTCATACACAGTTGTTGAGTTTGTCCAACCAGTGTTGGCTGTCATGTATTTGGCCCTCCCATAACCGTAGGGCAGGAACCCCTCCCTCCCTGATGAGATGCATAAAGGGTAATTAAAACAGAAAGACACCTCCAAAAATCAGGAGTCAGTTCCACACAGGATAAATGAATCATTGAAGTTAATTTCAGTTCCTGTCTATAACTCAATTCCAACAAATATTCTCTGTACCTACAATTCCTGGCAAGATGTGAGAACATAACTCTCAGATCTTTTTAGAGAATTTGGGTGTACTTGGAAGCAACATCATTTCAACTTAGAACAGCTTACCTGATGCAGAAGGCAGGATTATGGAGTCAAGGGGACTGGGACTGACTGTCCTGGCTGATGAAGCTGCATGTTGTATCTTTTCTTTTCTTAGAAATTCACTATACTCACTAACATTTCAAAGGCTCTGATAAGTACTGCAGTAAGACAAAATTCAATATTTTGTATCAAGATTTTCCCAGGCATATTTGACACAGAATGCATTTTTGCATATCATCTATTAATATTTAGAGAAATGATTTAATAATATATAACATCTTTGGATGATGTTTTGCCTCTATAGAAAGCTATATTTTTAAAAATTTGTTTTAAATATTATGAGACTATCTCAAACCTTTACAAATATAGTAAATATATAGTCATTAAACATTGATATTGTGTAACATTGAAGAATTACTTTTATGGTCTTGTCCTTGAGAGATCTATACCAGAATTAAGATGAGACTTAGATATCTCAAATTCAATCAACTATTTAAGTTGAACTTCAGTTCTTCGATTTACTTCTCTAGATTAAGTCCTTTAAAAGCTGTTTCTTGCTCGATATTATATGGGAACATATATCCAATCTTATAAGACCAGGAAAAATACCAAGTAGTGATTTCTCCTTAAATTACAAAACCCTTGCAGGGGATAAAAGATTAGCCTCAGACTTTCTGACCTATAATGTTAAGGTACTTTAAAAGACCATCATTTCAGGGCCGGGCGCGGTGGCTCAAGCCTGTAATCCCAGCACTTTGGGAGGCCGAGGCGGGTGGATCACGAGGTCAAGAGATCGAGACCATCCTGGTCAACATGGTGAAACCCCGTCTCTACTAAAAATACAAAAATTAGCTGGGCATGGTGACGCGTGCCTGTAATCCCAGCTACTCAGGAGGCTGAGGCAGGAGAATTGCCTGAACCCAGGAGGCGGAGGTTGCGGAGAGCCGAGATCGCGCCATTGCACTCCAGCCTGGGTAACAAAAGCAAAACTCCGTCTCAAAAAAAAAAAAAAAAAAAAAAGACCATCATTTCAAAAGCTCGTAATTTCTTTTTTGAGCAAACTGTGGGAAAAAAAATCCTCTTCTAGTATCTGTCTTCTGTGGTCTTCACTACATATTTCCTGAATGACTGTATGAAAAGATAATGTGTGATGTAAGTTCTGATGAATGGTTCATGTATGTTTTCTGCACATTTCCTATTTTACAACAAATAATTATGCCAATAAAAACCAGAACTCACAATGCATGATAAAATAGTGCAGAGTGGTTGGGATTGTGAGGGATATGCTACGGTTTTTGAGTATGCCAGCAAGTGACTGTCAATACTCTGAGTTAATTATCCGTGTTACATTTAATACACACCATGTAATTCTGCAGGATTTGGGGTAGTCCTTCCCTGGAAGAAATGTGACTGATTGTCAGAAAGGGGAATGATTTTTATTTCTGACAACAAAAGCAGTCATGATATTTTAGATATAATGAAGAATTATTTACCTGTGTAACTATTGTTTTTGAAACAATGTTACCTTAAAATGCATAAAGGAGTTTATTTTTAATTCTTCTATGAGAAATTACCACAAAAATTTTAACTAATTAAAAATAAAATGTCTTAGATGGAAAGGAGATTAATTGTACTCTCTTAAGTTACTACTAGGCTCAAAACGTTTATTTTTACACTCTCTATTAGTGGTTTATTTTCTTTGTTATTTACTTATTTGTTGAGATAGAGTCTTCCTCTGTCACCCAGTCTGGAGTGTGCAGTGGTGTGATCTCGGCTCACTGCAACCTCAACGTCCTGGATTCAAGCGATTCTCCTGCCTCAGCCTTCAAAGTGGCTAAGACTACAGGCACATGCCACCATGTCCAGGTAATATTTTGCAATTTTATAGAGACGGGGTTTCACCACGTTAGCCAGACGGGTCTCAAACTCTTGGGTTCATGTGATCCACCCGCCTAGGCTTCTCGAAGTGCTGAAATTACAGGCATGAGCCACTGTGCCCAGCAGTAGTTTCTTTAAGAAACATGACTGAACGGTTTTCTAGTTCTACCTTGGTAATATGGACATACGTAAAATATATTTGCAAGTAAAATAGCATATTCAAAAATTCCTGTGCTCTTACTTCTCTTTAAACAATTATTTATTGAATGTCTATAAATGATACAAAATCAATCCTCATGAAATATAAACAGATGGCCAGCTCTGTGTCTATAACTCTGCACTACTGGAAAAAGCGTGTGCGCATGCAAATGTAATTCCTAATTCTCTTGATAAATAAAGAAAGCATGGGGATGTTCAATATTTTCATTGGTCACTGTGGTTTTTCTTATTAGCACCTACCATGGGCCTAAGTATGTGATGATATATGTACTGTTTGTTGTTGTCTGCCTTTTCCTGTAGACCTTTTTATTTTTATGTTTTGAGACAGGGTCTTACTCTGTCACCCAAACTAGAGTGCAGTGACACAACTGTGGTTAACTGCAGGCTCAATATCCTGGGTTCAAGTGATTCTCCCACCTCAGCCTCCTGAGTAGCTGGGACTACAGGCACACACCACTACACATGGTTAATTTTTTATTTTTTGTAGAGATGGAGTCTCACACTCTATTGCCTAGGCTGGTCTTGAACTCCTGGGCTCAAGCGATCCTTCTGCTTTGGCCTCCCAAAGTACTGCGATTAGAGGTATGAGCCACCGTGCCTGGTGCCTGCCTCTAGATTCTGAAGCAACATAAAGGCAATGGTACTGGAGTACTAGCAAATATGCATTATGTACACATATACAAATACACACACATTCACATGCACATGTATGTATGTGCTTCCTGTTGCAGCTATAACAAATTACTACAAACTTACCAGCTTAAAACAACACAATTTTAATCGTCTTACAGTTCTATAGGTCAGAAGTCTCACTAGGCTAAAATCAACGTGTAAGCAAGGTTGTGTTTCTGCTGGAAGTTCTCAGGGAAAATCTATTCTTTTGTGTTTTGAAGTCTATAGAAGCCACGTGCCTTCCTTTGCTCCTGGCCCCTTCCTCTACCTTTAAAGCTACACGTGTAGCATCTTCAGATCTCTCCCCAACTCTGACATTCTTGCCTTGTGCTCATAAGGCCCCATGTGAGTATATTGGGCCCACCTAGAACACCCAAGATAACCTTCCCATCTCACCATCCTTACCATGATCATATCTGCAAAACAGTCCTCACAATAATCATATCTGCAGGCCCCTTTTGCCATGTAAAGCACAAGAGACTAGAATGTGAACATCTTTGAGGGTTATGATCCTACCACCTTATACCTATAGGTATATCTGTTTCTACATTCAAATTGCTATGTATTTATGTATATATCTAGGGAATATAAATCTCAGTGTACAGATTTATGATTAAAATGAATATAATTTTATTTATATTTTATAATTAGCTTTAAGTGCTCTTTTGGTAACTAATTTTATAAGGGACTCAAAAGCAATTTCAGTCTAATCATGGTTATATCCATAAAATGTCAAAGCCTAGGGTGTGAGTTCACGAAGGCCCTGTCCATCAGTCCACACAGCGTTGCTGCTGAGATGGCCCTCATTCGTGTTAGAGGGTGCATATTACTCAACAGCAAGAGGTCATCTAATTCCTATTTTACATGTACTCACTCATGCATTCATTCGATTAATATTTATTAGGTATGGAATGCAAAATATAAGATACCCCTTATCTCAAGGAAACGACTTTCCAGGAAGACAGACCCATAAACAGATAACTAATAGATTTTGGCAAGTGCAATGACAGAAATGTGCATAAGGTGGGACGTGAGTACGGAGAAGAGGGATCGAATTCAGCTGGAGAGTGATGCGAAGTTTAATGAGCAAAGGCTCCTAGGATTGCTGACAGAGAGCTGAGATTTAAACAACGAGAAAGAATTTTCTAGGAGTAATAGGGGTACTGCTACAGCCAAACCTGAGAGTTCCTTGAGGACTGGAGAGAGATCTGCAATTCAACTCAGCAAAACAATTATTGAGCTGTGGTGCATGCTAAGGAGAAATACAGTGACCTATGAGAGTGCTTAATACCTATCCCTCTCCTTATCAAGGGGATTAGGGAAAGCGTCTCTGAGGAAGTTACAGACATTAAACAAGTAATTACAAGTGTGATGAGCTCTATGAAGCGATGCCATGGTAATGCAGAGAAAATAATTTAACCTAGTCAAGAGGGTCAGGGACTGTCACACAAAGAAATTGGTGTTTAAATTGAGACCTGATGGATAAGTCGGATTTAGCAAAGAAAAGAAGAAAGGGAAGCAATGGAATATCTGTGTATTCTAGTATAGCAGGAATGCAGACGGGGAGAAAGGGAGACTGAGATTAAGCCTGAAGAAAGGTACGTATAAGGACTTATGAATCAGGTTAGGATTTTAAAATTTGTCATAGATTCATTGGGGATCCTTTGCAAAATTTTAGGTTTGGAAATAACATGGTCAGAATTTTAATTTTAAAAGATCCCTCTGGCCACAGGAGGTTGAGATTAGAGTTAGGTGTTAGAATTAGGCAGCTGTAGAGTATCCTAATAAGACCCTGACTTGGGCTGGATGGTATCAGGATGCATGGAATGGAAACGGTCCCTTCAAGAAATATTTAGAGGTTAGAATGCATATTAAGTTCTTATAATGAAAACACTGTGTTCGGTTCTGAAGATGCTGTCATGTCTGGCACAATGCCTGGCACATCGGTGCCCAAGCATTTTTAAATTGATAAACTAATGTCTGAGACAGAGTAGCAAGAGTAGCAAGAGGCCAGGACCTGGGCCAGCCCATGGAAGGGTTATACATGTGTCATTTTGGTGTCTTCAGCAAGGGTGCGCTGACATTTGCACATTTGCATTTTACTGGGGAGATGTTTGGCTGTTTCAAAATGAATCCGGGGAGACAAGATGCTAGGTAGGAGAATCAGAGGAAGCCATTGAAGGAAATTATAATGCAATGGGAACCAGTCAAGTGGTAGGAGATACGGAAAAAAACAAACACGTGTAGCAGTAGGGAGGCCTAATTAAAAGTGATGCTTGAATCAGATAGAGAAAGAAAAAAAAAAAAAAACAGGAGTCAAATATGACTTCCCAGTTTCTGATATCAAAGCATGAAAATGATAAATGTGAGTCTGGGGGAAGAAACATTCAGGTGGCAGGCACGGGGTGAGCATGCCAGAGGTACTTACTGGTGACATACGTAATTCCATCCTAGAACACCCTGCCTAAGTTTAATCCTGCTCTAATTTTTACCTGATTTTTCCCCATGATTAACCCAGGTTTTAATTTGTATTTAAATCACTCATGCTAATTGGTTTACTGCCATCTTTCCTGATGCTTAATATAAAGGGGGGTGGTAGATCTCAAATAAGACATTTTCTTAGGAGAAAATTTGTTATTAGTCTATGGATTTTTTTTTCTGCTGCTAGTATACTTTCTTTTCTGTATAAATTGTTCAGTTTTATGAGCATTGGACCTACAGCTACCTAATAGTTGTTTATTTTTGTATGATTGAAGAAGGAGCAGCCACAAAACAGACCTCTCAGACGTGGAACTAGAAAAGGAAGGGGTTTTATTATTACGGCCCCGGAGCAAGGCTTTATGTTTCATCCAAACGGCCACGCTCCCCTAACGAAGAGAAGCTCTGCCTTTACATAGGCTTACACTCTAGATATTACACGTCAAGGAATCTTAGGTTTACAGCCTTAGAAATTACAGGTGAAAGGGTCTTGGGTTTACAGCTTTAGAAATCACATATGAAAGGGTCTGGGGTTTACAGTTTTAGGAATTACATGTGAAAGGGTTTCTGGTCTCCGGATGGAGGAGTGGGGCAGGGGTTTTATCTTAAGTAAAAATAGTGTCTGCCAGAGAGATTCCCCCATACCGTGCCTGCTATTCACAGGAAGGTGATTTAGGAGGCGCTAGTTGGCCAGCCTTTTCTTCTATTGAAATCAGTGTGGAAGTCAAGGGGGAGGTGATCCTAGTTGCCTGGGTCGCCTTCCTCATGATGAAGAGCTTTCCCGCTGTTTATTGTATTGATCAGATTACAATAAAAACTGCACAAGAATGCTTCCCACAGTGCTGTTATTCCCACATGGTCACCGCCAAGCAAAATTACATTCTGGGTAAAAAGGAAGAAATACATGAAACATGCACTCTAGAGACCAACAGTAAATAATTGCAAAATAATTTCCAAATCCTAGACTCAGTCCCATGAAATACAACTCACGTCCTTTGGGGTTTCCAGCACTTCACCAATCCTTGCTGAATGCATTTTTTGTCACACATCTTGTGATCTTTCACACTTCGGGGTTATAGTGTTTGAATTTATTTTTGAGAAGAGATAAGTTTAATTCCGTAATAATATAATAGGTATTGTCAATATTCCTATCAAGAAAGAACTGTGCACAGAACACGCAATAATGTAGAAATATCGTAGGCCGGGCGCGGTGGCTCACGCCTGTAATCCCAGCACTTTGGGAGGCCGAGGCGGGTGGATCACGAGGTCAAGAGATCGAGACCATCCCGGTCAACATGGTGAAACCCTGTCTCTGTAATCCCAGCTACTCAGGAGGCTGAGGCAGGAGAATTGCTTGAACCCAGGAGGCGGAGGTTGCGGTGAGCCGAGATCGTGCCATTACACTCCAGCCTGGGTAACAGGAGCGAAACTCCGTCTCAAAAAAAAAAAAAAAAAAAGAAAGAAAAAAATACCCTTCAGAGAAGAGGTTTCTGTTTTCTACTCCATTCCCTCCAGATATCATACATTTTTAAAGCTCTGTTTCATCTCTGCCTGACTTTTGCAAAACGTGACTCATTGTTCCTCTAACATACTTTGCTGACCTAGATTTCATATTTGATTGATTTGTAGAAGGAATTAGAATTTTACAACAGACAGAATTAAAAAATACAAATGTTTATGTTAAATGAATAGAAGAGCACTATAAGCAAAATATTTTTAAACCGAATTTTTCATAGTGCGAAAAAAAGAAGGAAAACATAAAACATTTTTGACCCATCAACTTGCCAGCCGCGTTAACTGCACTGAGTGACCTACCTTCCCTGCGGTCTAATTACACGGGCCTCTGAATTTTGTTAAACAACAGCAATGGAGCCCCATGAGGCTTGGGAAAAGTTTGAACGGCAGTGACTTGCTTCGCTCAACACAGGATTTAAAAGTGAAACCTAACAACCATTATGCTAAACAGAAGCCATTTGCTCAAGTAAACTGCTGGGAATATCTTGCTTCCTAGCAGAGCTTTCGAAGACAATGACAACAACATGTAACTTTTCTTGATCAAGGCAGATTTAAAAAAAAAAAAAAATCAGTCTGACTTATTATCCGGTAACGACTTCTTTTCTGTTTTAAATGAGAACCATGGGTTAAATATTAAAACTTTCGGGTCTTCCATTTTAGAGTTTGTCATACGTAAGAAGAGAATCTCGGTAGAACAGTTTCTTTCCTTTGGCATTAAAAGTTGCATGATTTGGCCGGGCGCGGTGGCTCAAGCCTGTAATCCCAGCACTTTGGGAGGCCGAGGCGGGTGGATCACGAGGTCAACAGATCGAGACCATCCTGGTCAACATGGTGAAACCCCGTCTCTACTAAAAATTACAAAAAAAATTAGCTGGGCACGGTGGCGCGTGCCTGTAATCCCAGCTACTCAGGAGGCTGAGGCAGGAGAATTGCCTGAACCCAGGGGGCGGAGGTTGCGGTGAGCCGAGATTGCGCCATTGCACTCCAGCCTGGGTAACAAGAGCGAAACTCCGTCTCAAAAAAAAAAAAAAAAAAAAAAAAGTTGCATGATTTGCAATGTGCCAATTGTTTCAGGCCGCCATTTTCCCAGAGGGTTATAACATTTTCTTTGTAAGTCAAATGGCTCTTTTAACATTTTGAATGTGAAAGTTGACTCAGGCTCCTGAAATAGAAAGTTAGCATTCTCTCTCCCTGATCTCCTACTCCTTCTTTTAGCAGGAAATCCGTCGATTTCTTTTTTCTTCTTCTTCTTCTTTTTTTTTTTTTTTTTGAGACGGAGTTTCGCTCTTGTTACCCAGGCTGGAGTGCAATGGCACCATCTCGACTCACCGAAACCTCCGCCTCCTGGGTTCAGGCAATTCTCCTCCCTCAGCTTCCCGAGTAGCCGGGATTGCAGGCACGCGCCACCACGCCCAGCTAATTTTTTGTATTTTTAGTAGAGACGGGGTTTCACCATGTTGACCAGGATGGTCTCGATCTTTTGACCTCGTGATCCACCTGCCCCGGCCTCCCAAAGTGCTGAGATTACAGGCGTGAGCCCCCGCGCCCGGCCTGTCCGTCGATTTCTTACACCTAGACTTACTCGGTCTGCAAGCTATCAGTCCTGATTACTATCCTATTATGAATAAGAGAAAAGAAAAGGAGAGACGAGGAAAGGAAAAGGGAAAAGGAAGGGGCAAGGGAAGGCCACCTTTGTTCACGAAGTGGGCTCACATTCAATGCAGCTGCTGCTGTTCTTATGTTGCCAGGATTCGCACGCGTGATGTGGACCTCGTGGCAAATGAGGCGCATGTAGCCACTGAAGTGAATGTTCTGACATCTACTGGAACCTCCTTCTACTGCAGGCCTGGCTGTGAACACTCAGAGGGGAGGAAGAATCATTCTTTCCTGCTGTTCATTTGCACTTATTGTCCCTCCGTGCCAAATAGATTAGTTCCCAACGTTTAGTTTTTAATCAAACTGTAATTTGAGTTGCTCATGAGAAAAATGTAGGGGCGGAGCAGAAAAGTGTGATCTCTTTCCTCCCCATCATAAAGGTGGTGCTGACATCCTATAACAAAAGACAAGAGAAAAGCATGTCACACTTATTTCCTTGTAGTTTTACACGACGGGGAGCTTACAGAATCAAGACTCAAAAGATATGAGAAGCTATCTGATATGATTTGATGCTTAGGTTCTATGAAGCAGAGACAACTCTGCAGTAATACAACTGAACAAAAAGGATCTAATCTTTTTTTTTTTTTTTTTCTTGAGACGGAGTCTTGCTCTGTTGCCCAGACTGGAGTGCTCACTGCAACTTCTGCTTTCTGCTTTCTATGTTCTAGCAATTCTCCTGCCTCAGCCTCCCAAGTAGCTGGGACTACAGACACGCACCACCATGCCCAGCTCATTTTGTATTTTCTTTTTTCTTTTTTTTTTTTTTGGACGGGGTTTCACCATGTTAGCCAGGCTGGTCTTGAACTCCTGTCCTCAGGTGATCCTCCCACCTCTGCCTCCCAAAGTGCTGGGATTACAGGTGTGAGTCACTGTGTTCAGCCAAAAAGGATCTCATCTAATAGCAGTGGAATGATGGGAAAAACCCAGCAAGGCCCATCAGTTGAATTCTTCCTGGACTTTTGAGGCCTGGCCCTTCTGGAATGGGGGTTTTATAACTCATAATCACACAAAGTAGGTCAAAGAAGTTTTCTTTCTTTCCTTCTTTCCCTCCCTCCCTCCCTCCCTTCTTTCTTTCCTTCCTTCCTTCCTCTCTCTCTTTCTTTCTTTCTCTCTCTTTTTTCCTTCCTTCCTTCCTTCCTTCCTTCCTTCCTTCCTTCCTTCCTTCCTTCCTTCCTCTCCTTCCTTCCTTTCTTTTTCCTTTTCTTTTTATTTTTTTGAGACAGAGTCTCGCTCTGTCACCCAGGCTAGAGTGCAGTAGCACAATTTCAGTTCACTGCAACCTCCGCCTCCCCGGTTCAAATGATTGTCTTGCCTCAGCCAACCAAGTAGCTGGGATTACAGGCTCATGCTACCACACCTGGCTAATTTTTTTGTATTTTTAGTAGAGACGGGGTTTCACCAGGTTGGCCAGCCTGGTCTCAAACTCCTGACCTCAGGTGCTCTGCCTACCTTGGCCTCCCAAAATACTGGGATTACATGCTTTTTTGTTTTTTAGAGAAAGAGTCTTGCTCTGTTACCCAGATCAGAGTGCAATGGAACAATCACGGCTCACTGCGGTCTTGAACTCCTGGGCTCAAGCCATCCTTCTGCCTCTGCCTCCTCCGTAGCTAGAACTACAGGCACGCACCACCATACCTGACTAATTTATTTTTATTTTCTATTTTTGTTGAGGTGGGTTCTTGATATGTTGCCAAGGTTGAGAATTTCTTCATAGCCAGCCGTGAGAGAAAGGTGAGGAAAATTAGAGTAATATTTTTCACTTTATGTCTGGCTTTGGGGAAAAGGGGTTCTGTTTTCTATTATCTAGCCTGGGGAAGAGAAATTCTAGTTTCTGTGCCTTGCCTCAGGGCAGAATGAGAGTGAGACAGGAGGACAGAAGAAAGTCAAAGACAAACTTTGCTTCGGAGGCCTTCTCTTTGGGGTGTAATTTTCTGACCCCAGCGCCACCAGCGTTCTATGGTTAAAATCTGCTGCTCCCAGGTCTGAACTGGGGCCAGAGTTCATGCACCATAGACCCAGAAAGATAGCCTCTCATAATTATCACATCTAGGTTTAGGAACCACCACTGTTACCTGTGAGAATCCTTGATTCTCACAAGGATTTTATCTTAGGAATCTGTTGCCTTTCACTTTATTTATTGCTTCTTCACCGCTGGGTCCTGGCTGGGCCTTCTCTGTCCATCCCAATTTGCAAAACACTTTTGGAAGATGTTGAGTTGTGATCTCTTCCTCTCCAGAAGGCCTTGGGATCCTATTTAAATCTGAATATCCCTTCCCCAGGAATCTTCGAGCTTTAATTATTAATGTTTTCTTTGAAAAAATAACCATGTCTCTTATCAAGCATACTGCTACAATTTTGTAGGTACCAAGTTGTTGAAAATCTCTCTACCGGAATCTGTATCTGTGTCCCTAACGCAGTCTATCTCTATTTGATCTCTATGTTCATCTTTAAAAATCTCCATTCTTCCCCCTGCGTCTCTTTATATCTCTGCAGATAATATAGTCTTTACTTTTTCCTTATTTTGCTCTGACTGCTTAATTTTACTAGCATGACTACATCAATAGGTGAATAAATCCATGTTCCAGGAACTCAGTGGTGATTTGATTTTGAATTTACACAGTGGCTGGAGAAGAAATATGGTGAAGAGATAAGGATCTCAGGAGGAAAGTCATAGGGCTTGATGAACAGTGTTTTGAGATGTTGAGGAAAGGCAGATGACTCCATGTTTAATCACCTGGTTGATCTAAAGAGTATTAGTGGAATTGACATTACTGGGAAGTCGAACACATGAGTGAAAGCATACATTTAGCTATAAATTGATTTTGTGTGTGTGTGTGTGTGTGTGTGTGTGTGTGTGTGTGTTTGGGGGGACAGAGTCTTGCTCTACGGTCCAGACTGTAGTGCAGTGGTATGATCTTGGCTCATTGCAATCTCTGCCTCCCAGGTTGAGGCAATTCTCCTTGCCTCAGCCTCCCAAGTAGCTGGGACCACATACGCGTGCCACCATGCTGGGCTGATTTTTTTTGTATTTAGTAGAGATGGGATTTCACCATTTTGGCCAGGCTGGTCTTGAACTCCTGACCTCAAGTGATCCACCAGCCTCAGCCTCCCAAAGTGCTAGGATTACAGGTGTGAGACACCACCCTGGCCTACACTGATTGAATTTGAAAGTACATTTAGATATCAAAGTGGGAATGGCCATCACTCCAGTAGACTTTTCAGAAGCAAAATGACTACAATGAACCTTGATGTGCTTGTCATCTGTCAGTATCTGTGTCAGTGTTCCCATATGGTACAGTCAGTCCCTAATTCTTACTTAAAAGTAAAAGAATTGTGATCAGCAAAAGTAAAGTTCTGCCCTCTATTATAATATATATAAATACTAAAGGGCATCAAAAAGTTTCTTACATATTTTACATGAAAAAACATAAAGAACATTCACTGAGCCGTAGTGGTCTTCCATGGTTCCATTCTTCAAGAGAGAATAGGAGCAAAAAGAAAACTTGCCGAGCCTGTTACAAACAGGAATCCGACTATGGCCTCTGTTAATCTCCATTCTCCTTTTCAAGACTTTTCTTTTTTTATTTAAAGATTTATTTCCAGTTATATGCTTGTGTTTTCATAGCCATTAGGATAGGGAATTATGAGAAGAAATAGAGATGGATAAGAAAGAAGGGGAAGGAGTTTTACATGTGGATGAGTTGAATAAATATTAAGAGCAAAACAAGGCCGGGCGCGGTGGCTCACGCCTGTAATCCCAGCACTTTGGGAGGCTGAGGCGGGTGGATCACGAGGTCAAGAGATCGAGACCATCCTGGTCCACAAGGTGAAACCCCATCTCTACTAAAAATACAAAAAATTAGCTGGGCATGGTGGTGCTTGCCTGTAATCCCAGCTACTCAGGAGGCTGAGGCAGGAGAATTGCTTGAACCCAGGAGGCAGAGGTTGCGGTGAGCCAAAATCGCGCCATTGCATTCCAGCCTGGGTAACAAGAGCGAAACTCCGTCTCAAAAAGAAAAAAAAAAAGAGCAAAACAGATTTTTAGAAAGTATACCTTGCAAATGTGCATAACCCTTTGTGATTTGATTATAAATAAAATACTTCCTCTACCCTCTTTTTCTTGAGAGCCTCACGATAAGGCTTCAACAATTGAGTGTTTAGAACTCAAGAGAGACTTTTAGAAAAAGTTCTTTTTATACACACAACATAGTGAAAAACGGAATCATTAGAGAAAAGTAAGGCAGTCAATATGACCTACAGCTTCCAATTTTCACCTTGGTATTTAAAGCTGCTTTTCTTTCAGCAATTATTGATGTGGATGAACTAACTGGCACCATTGTGAGTCATCTGTAGAATTCTTTTTCTAACCACTTAAGAGAAAACAAAAACAAACTGTAGTTCAAAACTTATAAAACTTTAAAAGAAATCATCCCCATAAACACTAAAATGTCAATATCTATTTTCTGCAAACACAAACTTTAAATTTAGATTTTATTTTGGTGACTAAATTGTGCATCCGAATTTATTTACAAACTCTCATTTTGCAGATACAGACCAAAGGCCAAAGATGTTAAATGACTTGCCTGTAGCATTCAGCTAATTAGCATTGAATCAGAGATTCCTGAGTCCCAGATTCTTTAGATAGATCAAATCAAAGCTAAAGAAAAGACATTATTGTCAAGCTAAAGCAGATCCTCAGTTCTTCATATATCACACTTTCAATAAAAGAGAAGTGAAACAATAATAAGTTTAGAATTGTCCATGGACTTAAAAATATTTTCTTAAGTAAAAGTTACTTCCAGTTAGATCACCAAACTGAAATGAACTTGCAATGTTTTTGAGGTTCACACAAGTTCATTATTTTGACCAGAAATCATGTGACTGCTATTTCAAGCTTTGGCAGAAACTACTAGAAAAAAGTCCCTCAATGATCAGAAATGACCCTTCTCTATTCCCTCCCCCAGAGCTTGAAATAGTGGGGATATTAAGGAATTACCACTTGGCTTAGTTTTCTTATGACGTCTCTGGGCTGGCCTTCACCACTAGGTACTGCATATCTTAAAAGTCAGCCCTCTTAAGATTTTCTAGTCCAGTGGGTTAGGAATGTTCAGAGGGCTTGTGGCTAACCACTCGTGCTAATTTCTTCCTTTGCCCACATTTTATAGACTGGAAAACCCCTCTGATTTTTTGTTTTATGAATTTGGAAAAAAGTCATATTTTTAGATTTAACAAGATATTATTCAACACATCAATGGCATACTTGGCATGCTTACCTACGAAGAAGGTAATATTAACAGCAGTAGAACAAGATACAATTATTTCATATTAAGCATTGCATTTATTAAAACTTTTGCGTGCCATTTCTGCAGAGACGAGAACCAGGCATTTATGTCCTTCAAATTTCTCATTAATGAATGAGCTTATATGTTAAAGCACAACACCAAGATTACAATTATAGACTGCATTTTTGGAAGCCTTCCCATGCTCTTTCTGAAATTCCAGGGACTGGAAAATTAGGGCCATTTTAAAGTTTTTAAATACAAAAAACAAGTCCCAAAATAACAAAAGGCAAACTGCAATCAGCTGAATGGCCACTAAATTGGCCAGGACTTATTCCTCTGCTTGTATTGATTGGTTGAGCATGGCACCCCCTAATATTAGACTGAGCTTAACTTGTGGCGAGGGGCTATTGCTCTGTTGGATGAAGTTGCTGTCACAGCACACCTGTGACTTTAGAGTTGTCTGACCAATTTAGCTGAAAGGGTTAGAGTGTGGTAACTGTGAACTCAAGGTTGTGATCATTTCCTGCTTTTCAATGAGGAAAACAACTGTTCTCCAATCACTGACAGGAGCTCTTTCTCTAGTCATGGATGCCTACTGCTATTAATTAGTAGCAAAAGAAAGTGGTGAGACACAAACCTAGCATTTCTGCCACGGAACAACCTTGAAGTTCAGAGATCAAAATATATCATGTAGCCTCGTGGTCCAGTGCATTGGCTTGGAGCTTCACCAGCCTGACTTAAAATCACAGCTCGGCCTCTTATTATCTGTATAACCTTGTGGAAGCTATTTGACTGTGTGAAGAGGTCAAAAAATGTATTTAACTCATCAGCTTGTTGGGAGATTTTATGTGCCTGGCAAGTAAAATTCAATAAACATTAGCTACCTTTATTAATTATTGCATCGCTATGTACACATGGATGATTTGCGTCTACTATTTTAGTAAAATGGTCAACATTTATTCTTCTGTTGAGATCATTCTTGAAGCACTTCAGCTGTTGACCCATACATATAATTTGCATTATTCGTTGTTTTGCTGAGTCACTATTTGAAGTGCTCTTCATTTATGTGTTCTCTCCACATTACTTAATAGAATTGATTTTCATCACTGTAAATTCCTTTCCTTTTTTTTTTTTTTTTGAGACGGAGTTTCACTCTTGTTACCCACGCTGGAGTGCAATGGCGCGATCTCGGCTCACCTCAACCTCCGCCTCCTGGGTTCAGGCAATTCTCCTGCCTCAGCCTCCTGAGTAGCTGGGATTACAGGCACACGACACCATGCTCAGCTAATTTTCTGTGTTTTTAGTAGAGACGGGGTTTCACCATGTTGACCAGGATGGTCTCGATCTCTTGACCTGGTGATCCACCCGCCTCGGCCTCCCAAAGTGCTGGGATTACAGGCGTGAGCCACCACGCCCGGCCTGTAAATTCCTTTCATATAGATTGGCTATCAATGCTAAACAAGTGATGAGCACCCTTAAAACAAAAACAAATCCCTTTTTATTTTGAAACACTTTTAGACTTACAGAAAAAATGCAAATTGTGCAGAGTTCTCATATTTCCCTAATGCGAGCAACTGACATAGCCATTGTACAATTATCAAAAATCAAGACATTAAGATCGATGCCATATTTTTGAACAACAGACCTTATTAGAATTGTACATGTATCTCCCCTAATGTCCTTTTTCTTTTCCTGAATTTAATCCAGATTCCCACATTGCGATACCGCCTTAGTTTCCTGTAGTCTGTGCCCAGTTTGTCATTTTATCCTCCTTTTGTGATCTTGATCCCTTTAGTGAGAGACAGTAAGTTTGAGTTATTTAATAAAATGTCTCTCGTGTTTATCTGATGTTTTCTTATGACTAGATCTTTGTTAGGTATTTTTACCAAAAATAACATAGAAGTGACCCTGGGTTCTTCTCAGGGGGTACATAACCTTGATGTCTTATTACTGGTAATAGCAACTGAAATCACACAAACAGGATGGTATCTGCTGGGCTTATCCACTATAAAATTGCTAATTTATCTTCATAGTTGGTCAAACTTTTAGGGAAGATTCATGAGGCTATGGTAATACCGTTTCTCATCAAATCTTTGCCTAATTTTTCTCAGCATTTGTCAGTGGCTCTTGTCTTTAACGTTATTACTGTCATTTACTGTCATGTTCGTCCAATGGTGATTTAGTACTTCTCTCTTTTTTTGTTTGTCAAATGGCTCTAATACATACTATTCTCACTTCTACATTGATTAGTTGATTTTTTTTTCTATAAGAAAGAGTTATCCCTTCTCCTCATTTATTTTTCACTCAATTAGTGTTTATATCAATATGAACTCATGGATATTTATTATATTTTATAAGTACTAATTCAATAATGTCACCTATTTGCTTCTCAGATTGTTCCCACTTTGGCCATGGGAGCTCTTTCCGGTTAGCTCCTCTTTTTTTGACAGCTTCCATACTTTTTGGAGCACTTCCTCATTCCTGACACCAGAAAATGGCTCAGGCTTGACTCGTATTTTCCCCCATCCAACAATAGAATCTACCATTTCTCCGAGGAGCCCTGATTCCTTTTATCTGAGGGTAGTATGTAGAAGCTGAGCAACTTTTTCTCTCTTTTTAATACATTCTAATTCCTGAAAAATAAAAAAAAAATTATAAAACAAAATTTCTCCTCTCAAAAATAAAAATAAATATATGCAATCCCATAAGAAAATACATATTTTTAAAATATGTATAACCTATGTGATTGACTAGAATAGTGTTGGTGAGAACATTCACACTGGCTTTAATTAAAAATTAAAGGTGAGTATTTTTATACTTATATCTAGCAACAGGAATCTGATATTTAGTAGTGAAATTAAGCTTTTGTGTTTGATGCATTTTGCTCACCCAAAGTATCAGTGGGTGGCATTTTGTGCATTCCTATTCTAGACTCTTGCTGTTGGGGTGGATTAGAACTGTTAAGCAAATTGATGAAATAGCTCCAGTCTTTTTGAAAGGCCCAGTTGTCACTTTGAAATTTTATGGGCTTTTGAATAAAGGTAGAAAATGACCCTCCCACTCTTAAAACTTGCAACTTCTATGCATATTTCATCAGAGTTGTTTCCTCAGGAAACTAACCTTAATGCAACTTCTATGCATATTTCATCTGAGTTGTTTCCTCAGGAAAGTAACCCTTAATGCAACTTCTATGCGTATTTCATCTGAGTTGTTTCCTCAGAAAACTAACCCTTAGGCAAGGGACTGAAACTCACCAGATCACCACATCCAGACCATGGGATCCCAGATCTTTCATCCATCATGATTGCTTCCTTACCCCTCCCTCATTCCTGTGTTGCTGTATGTAGTGACATCCCTTCCCTGTTATGTAAGCCCCAAATTTTAGTGGGTTAAAAATATGGATTTGAGATTTATCTCCTGTTCTCTTGGCCACAGGCCACAAATAGAGTCTTCTTTCCTGGCAATACTTCTTGTCTCAGTGATTGGCATTCTGTGTGGTTAGCAATGGGATCTAGGCTAAACCCCTGGCATTTGGTAACAATTTAATTTCATGCCACTGGGTCATTATATAACCTGAGTAATAGGTGGCATCTTTGTTCTTCTCCTCCTCTTCCTTCTTTCTTCTTTCTTCCTCTTCTTTTCTCCAGTCTCTCAGGATATAAATCAAGTTCTTCAGTTGGAAGAGTGGTCTGGGTGATAGAGCCCATGGTTTCTCTGCTAGATCTGCTTTTGCTCCTTATTGCTTTTTCCTCACACTTCCTATGATCAGTGGGAAAAGTAATTACCTTCCTCCATCTGTCTTGGATATCACCTTGTTTGCCTCAGCTGCACAAAGATTAAATATTTGTTTCAAGAAAGAGTCTGATTAATTTTCTCAAGTTAAAAAGCATTTTAAGTTTGAGAGGGAAAAAGAGGGAGTGGGGGATAAACAACGACAACAACGAAAAACCCATCCAACTCTGTAAAATATTTTAAAGAGGTTTATTCTGAGTCAATATGAGGGATCACGCCCAGGGAAAACAGTCTCAAGAGGTCCTGAGAAAGTGTGCCTTAGGCAGTTGGATTCCAGTTTGGTTTTGTGAATTTTAAAGGGGCAAGAGTTATTATAGGCAAATACATAAATCAACACATGGAAAGTCTGTGCTGATTTGGCCTGAGAAGCAAGATACCTTGAAATGAGGGGCTTACAGGTTATAGGTAAATTCAGAGATTCTTTTTGCAATTGGTTAAAGAAGTAAAGCTCTGTTTGAAACATGTAATCAGCAGAAAGGAAGGTTTTAAGTTAAGGTTAGGATGTCGTGTAGTAAGATCAATGACCTGCAGGCATGACTTAACCCTTCCTTGCATGGCCTTGGATCTTGTTTATAAGCCAGGGTCTTACTGTCACAAAGAGTCTACTTTGCCAGCCTTGTGATCTCTATTTTAATACTCATGCTACTCAGTTGTGTCTAAACTCTAAAAGGGACGGTGTGTAACAAGGTGTGTTCAATCTCTCCATGATGGCCAAGAACTCACTTTTTCAGATTTCTCTGGGGTGCTCTTGGTCAAGAGGGGGTCTGTTCAGTCAATTGGCGGGTGTGGGATTTTATTTTTAGTTTAAAGAGGTTGTCAGAAAATCAGGCGACATGTCCGTTGGGTTAGTTGTTTCCTTCCTAAAGCCTCTAAGCCTTTTAAAGCTGGTGGGGAGGTAGAGGTATACAGATGCTCTTTATCCCCTCTAGATAAATTAGCATAGCTATCTTCCCAGGATCTTTGCTTCTCTAGTGCTCCTGTGAAATAATCCTTATTCCATTGTCCCCTCAAATCCTTCTGCAGTTTCCAGATCTTCACAGCTTCAGACATGGAGTATACAGGCCTTTTTACTACTCCAAGTTGGATTTTTACTCTGCCAGGAGGCACACACACACAAAAAATCTTTCTCAGTGTCTGTTAATTTCCTTGTCAAGGAGTTTGCCTGATCACATAGATGGAGAGGTTGAATGAAATAGAATGGCTGAAGTCCCCACTCCAGGCAATTGCTAGTACTTACTTTTCCCTGTTGTAAATTATATCACAAAGTATCCCACATTGACTGGATAATAAATTGACAATTATAAGCAGGCCAGAAAAACAAGTTTCTGCTACTTTGTGAAGATAAGGGTAATAAGGCTTGGTGAGTAACTTCCTTTTTCAAACCTCTCCTGTCCATGTTCCCTTAGAACTCTCAGACAGGAACTACTATCACAGAACACAGGACATGTTGATTTGGAACTGATAATTAAAATTTTTTGATTCCTCCTTCTTATCAGTACATTTTTGAGCAAATAGACGAAAAAAAAAAGATGTTTCACTTCCTCTCTGAAGGTTTGAGTCTGCTGAAATAAATTGACAATAGATAAACAGGAATGAAGGCATACAAATTTGTAAATGTGCAAATGTGTATGGGAGCCATGTGAAATATGAGACTCAAAGAAGGGACAAATGGGCAGTATTTAAATAGCACCTTCTTCATAGGTTTGAACTTTCACATAAAGTTTGAACATACATGTAATTTCAGAAAGATGAGATAAATATAAAAAATTTCATTTCGTATTAACAATGCAAAAACATCTTTGCTTTCACTAGCATAATGTATGAGTGCAACATGATTAAATATACCTCATTATTTTGAAAATTCAAATCTATGTTTTTCAATATTTGGTTTTAATGGTATCTTACCTAATACAATAATATTGGAAAGTACAGGGATTTAAATAACATGATTTATGAAAAATTATTATTGGCCAAATGTGGTGGCTCACACCTGTAGTTCCAGCACATTGGGAGGCTGACGTGGAAGGATCATTTGAGTTTAATAATAACCTCGGTGATACAGTAAGACCCCATCTCCATAAAAAATAATTTAACAAAATTAGCTGGGTGTAGTGGTGTGTAATCCCCAACAACTTGGGAGGCTGAAGCAAGAAGATCACTTAAGCCCAGGAGTTTGAGGTTGCAGAGAGACAAGATTGCACCACTCCTGGATGACAGAGACCCTATCTTTAAAAGAAAAAATTAAAAAAAAAAAAATGGTGCCTGATCTTCAATCTCGACTGTAATTATGGACATATTTTTCAATGAAATTGAGTTAATTAATTTATCTTTTTCTAAAACCAGTCAATGTTTTTGAAAAGTAATCAGAAGTTGTTGGTTCTAGTATTTTTAAGCTTAGGTTCAAAGCCACCTTTTATTGGAGAATAGCAGTTAGGAAACACATGTAGGTGCTGCGTGTTGAAATAACTTGAAAAGGTTTTTGAAAGGGGAAGAAATTATCTTTTCCAGTTTCGAATATGGATATGAGTTTGAAAATAGTGATATATTATTTTCAGCAGAAAAAGAACACTTAATGATGAAAGCATTTTAAAAAATAAACTGTTGGGCTGGGTGTGGTGGCTCATGCCTGTAATCCCAGTATTTTGGGGGGCTGAGGTGGGAGAACCACTTGAGCCCTGGAATTTGAGATCACCCTGGGAAACATAGGGAGACTCCATCTCCACAAAAATTAAAAAATTAGCTGGGCATGGTGGTGGCGCATACCTGTGGTCGCAGCTACTTGGGAAGCTGAAGTGGGAGGACTGATTGGGTCTAGGAGGTCAAGGCTCCAGTGAGCCAAGATCATACCACTGCACTCCATCCTGGCAACAGAGTGAGACTCTATCTCAAAAAATAAATAAATAGAAAGAAAATACTATTGTAAAAATAATCAGTTACACTGTCACTTGTTGAAGTGTCACTTTTTCTTTGAAAAAATTGATTAAATGTAATTTTTATCTTTCAAAAGGCTCTGCTTAATATCTTCCTATTGGTGATTATTTATTACTACCAAAATTGTTGCCAACTTGAAACATTATCTTCTGTAAAAGTAAAACATGTGACTTATGTTGAACTCTTTGAATGTTATAAATTCAATAAATATACACTAGAATAAAGGATTCAATTGGTGAATAATGGAGATAACTGTTGAGGTTTTGTGTGGTGCAAAATAGTTTCATGGTTCCTTTCCATTACATTACAAAATTTTGTGATTCATCAATACGGTAGAGGTTCTTTAAAAAAAACTAACCACACAATGACATCTTGAAAACGTGAGGTTTCGCCGGGCACGGTGGCTCACCCTGTAGTCCTAGCACTGTGGGAGGCCGAGGCAGGTGCATCACCTGAGGTCAGGAGTTCAAGACCAGCCTGGCCAATGTGGTGAAACCCTGTCCCTATTAAAAATACAAAAATTAGCCAGGCCTGGTGATGGGCACCTGTAATTCCAGTTACTGGGGAGGCTGAGGAAGGAGAATTGCTTGAACTGGGGAGGTGGAGGCTGCAGGGAGACGAAATTGTGTCACTGCCCTGCAGCCTGGGGGATAGAGTCAGTCTCTGTCTCACACACACACACACACACACAAAAGCAAGCAAGAAAAAAGAAGCTAACCACATTATGACATCTTGAAAATGTGAGGTTTAAGAAGTTTACTGTAATGATTTTCTTTTGAACTGGGTAATGAACACATTTGACCTGTAGTGCTTTTCTGTGTTCTTACTTGGGGATCCTGGTGAAATTCCAGGACAAAAAGTCAGCACATTATTGATTACAGTTACATAATTTTCCTCCTAAAACATTCTACGAAAGAAGTACTTACTATTGAGCTATATCTTTTCTTATACTTTTTAAAATAGTTCCCAAAAACTATTTATGCATTTCAAGATTAATATACAACATACATTAGTCAAGACTATTGTAAACATTAACATGTTGATTTAATTTCCACAATGTGAAAAATATTGTAAGATTTGTTTCTATAAAATTCCTTACATACTTTCTATATTCCTTCCAACAATACTGGAATGCATTTTAGTTTACCTCTGCATTATACCTGTGAATAATCCCAGCTATTTTACTATAGTAGGAAGAAGAAGTCCCCTCAAACCTGACAATTATATAAGAAGATGGAAAGTGACCAGAACAGTGAAAACTAGATCTCAGTGACAGTGCCAACTGATCAAATAGTGGCAGCTGGAATATCTCTGCTAAGGCCACGTACAGGATTAGTAGAATGGTGCTCTGCAGGCGTGGCTTAATGCCATGAACTTTAATTAAAAATTATGTCAGTTATTAGCATTTTCATAAATAACAGTAGCTGAAACATTAATTTTGGGGGGGTTGTGGTGAGAATAACTAAGTCAGGATAATGACTCAATTTTATCCTAAGACAAACCATTTGACCATGTTCTCATTGTAATCTAGTCTCTATTTCTCATTTTGCGGTTCATATCATCAACAGAATGACTCTTTTGCAGCATCTACAGCTCTATTTATTTTTTGGGTATAAGAAATAATGGTGGAAACAGTCATTATGTGTCAGGAGCAAGTTCGGGGAACAACATACTCTACAAATTGACCATATGGCCGTGCAACGTAACAAAATATTAAACCTCAAATCCTTTGTTGTCTCATCTTTTTTCTTTCTTGGTATATCTCAGAGGCGTTGAATTTCAAATGCACTGACTTTCCCAACAAAACCATGAGAAATATGTCTAACAAATACATACTTTTTACTCATTCATTCAGTAGGTATTAAAGCTTAGTCTGTGTCAGCTATCATCTGGGATTATGTGCCATAATAGTGAGCAAAATCAGTATGAGCTCATGGAAGAAATAGTAAAAGGAAGGGTAAAACAAACAACCGCTAGAAAAACATACATCGAAGAAATGAAAATCGTGATATGTGTATAAAGAAAACATGGAGAAAGCATAACATGCCACATAAATGATCATTATTTTAACACTTGTACCTTCTATTTCATGAATATATTGCTTGTTCTTCATCAAATGAGTGATGAAGCTCTCTCTTAAAGCTGTGAATGCTATCCAATTACATAATTGCGGGAACGAGGTTCCAGAACAGTGTTCTAGTGAATTTCTAACAAATTTGGTCTGGAAAAAAAAACGATAAAATTTAACTTTAAAATCATATTTATGATTGTGTAGCAAGATCTGCATTGCCATTGATTTTTATCTTTCTCTTCTTTATATGGCTGGGACAATACTTCTCAAGAGAAGTATTGTCAAGAGAACCTTTTGTCAAGTTATGTTTTGCTTAAATAGCATAAAATTATATATAAATTTTCAAATGCATATGGAATAATTAAAACATTGAGAAGTAAATCCATAGGGCTAACGTTTATCTTGGGGTAGAATTTATTGTCACTAAATTGTACCTTGCCAGCTCTTTACCTCCTGGGAATAATTAAATATAGTTAATTTTCATTTGATAAGTTTTTAAAAAGAAAATAACTTACTCAAATTCAATTCAATCCTTCACATAAAGCTAACTCAATGTGAATTAGCTATTGAAGGTTTTAGAAAAACTTGATTCATTATAGTCAATAAAATCTCTTTTTAATGCCATGTTTGAATGGGAAATTTACATCATCTACCTTAAAATAAAGAATAAAAGAAGCCATTATACTTTTGTATACAAGTGCCTCTTCCCCCTTTTACTTATTTTTGTTTTTTAGCTATGATAGAATACTTTGGAAATGATGGAATAAGTGGAGATACTAAGTATAGTGGAAAATAAAGTTGTCAAACTTCAAAAGGATATAGATCACTACGGATAGAAGAATATAGATTACTATAGATAATACGATTATAGCTGGGAAACATAAATTAGACCTTCTCAACAGGCGCTTTAGATCAATAAGTCATTTTAAAAGCTTTCAAAGCCTTAACTCTTGGAAGTTTAAAAAATGCTGTGAATCTGAAAATGTATGTTTTACAATGACCTGAGGGCATCAGTGCAGATTTAGAAGACAGATGATGTTTTAAAATTGTGTGACAATTCTATATAAGCACATTGTCATACATTTTTAAAGCCACTGATATAAAATACTGGGCTGTCTTGGTAGGTTGTTTTAAATAACAAAACACAACAGACAAGAGAAGTTTTGCACTGAACCTAACAATTTTTCAGATTCTGAGATGGGTTGCAATAACAAATTTGTTAGCAGAAATTCAGGTAAAAAATTAAGCCCTTGATATCTTTTTAACATGGACAAAAGAGAAGTTATGAAATGGTTTTTCATTGGCATTTATGATCAGACAGCTGGATGTATGAAATCTGTTCTGAGAGCCTCAGACTTTACATTCCCAGTGTGACTGGTTACACTGAAGGTTGAGCAAACCGAGGTTATTTAATGTACCCCAAATTTCAAGACTATTTAAACAGAAGTAGTCCAAATGTCACATATGCTCAATAAATTTGAAGAAAAATTTCTGTTAGATATTAAATAATGCTTTCAAGAGTGATTTGAGGCATCGGGACTATGCATGATATGAAGCAGTCTCAAATTTTACACAGTGTGATTGACACTGATGGAAGCTACAAACTCACTTTCTCTCCCATTTGCTTAAAACCTCATTGCTTAATAATTTTGTCTCAAAGCCCCAAACTTGGTCTTCTCATTGCCAGGATTTCCTGAGGCACAGTTTCTGTCTCAGCTGTCCGCTGGCTCTCAGGTTGTTTACTTGGATTTTCTGCACCTGTATCACATGTTTTTGGGAACTGATAAAAGTTTATATTTTCCCTGTATTACCTCCCTATTGACTCCCGTGAGCTGGAGTTCTTTTCTGTCTTCATGTGTGGCTTCTTGAGAAGAACCTTGGGTGAAAGTTTCCCAGCATCTCCGCTCAGATCCCCCTTGCCTTGTAATCCACATGGAGAGTGCTCTTCTGTTCTAACCATTTTCCTGCACCTTCAGATGGAATTTAAAAATTACTTCATCATCTTATCTGCTCTCATGTGTTTTAAATTAAGTATTGATCTTGGAATTTTCTCATATTATTGACTTTGTAAATTTCTGACAGCTGGGTCATAGGCAAATGATGGATTCTGAAACTTCCCATTGTTATTGCTTGACAGTTATATTACCAGATGTTTTTTCTACATTTACTCTGTTTCTATTCACCTACATGGCGGAAAAGTTTGAAGGCAAAGCTGAGCTAATAATTGTTGAAAGACAGCCAGACAGTATTTTTCCCAAATGGTAGGCATTATTTGGTGAATTCACCAAGATTCTTTTTTTCCGACCCTCAGTTACGTGAGTTATTAGGCATAAGGTTGAATCTAGTTTTCTTTTCTTTTCTTTTTTTTGAGACGGAGTTTAGCTCTTGTTACCCAGGCTGGAGTGCAATGGCGCGATCTCAGCTCACTGCAACCTCCTCCTCCTGGGTTCAGGCAATTCTCCTGCCTCAGCCTCCTGAGTAGCTGGGATTACAGGCACGCGCCACCGTGCCCAGCTAATTTTTTGTATTTTTAGTAGAGACGGGGTTTCATCATGTTGACCAGGACGGTCTCGATCTCTTGATCTCGTGATCCGCCCGCCTCGGCCTCCCAGAGTGCTGGGATTACAGGCTTGAGCCACCGCACAAAAGCAGATTCACATCAGCCAAACTCCTGACACTAATGTCAGAAAGCCAGAGGTCAAATGCATTAACTTGAGAAGCAGAGTCATTCTGGTGAATGCGAATTTTCACGTCAGCATAACTGATTTATTCTTTTTTAAAGGACAGAAACCAAATCATGATTTAAAATTTCCTCTTTGGGTCTGCCCGATGCTGCTTCTCGTTGACACACCCTCTCTTTGCATTGGTTCAGTACTAGAGGTCAGGCAGATGATTGTGAGTAGTTCTGTTGTCAGCCTTTATCTGGTGGTTCATGCTTAATCTGCAAAGGGCAATGTGGTTTTCCTTATTTCCAAATCCTAGAAAAAGCTCAAGTTAGTGCTCACTAACAACATTTATAAGCGTTGTTGTATAAAGCATATCTGAAATTACATTTGAGAAAATGCCAGGTGTATTATCCAGCACACATTAGGAATTCAATAGGTGTATATTTTTCTTCTTTTTTGGGAACTTTCTTTTCAGCTTTTGTAACTAATTGCTATAAAATGTTAATTCATTTGTAATTCTGTTTGATATCACAAATACTACACTTAGTCGTTTATATTCAATCAAGTTCTACGTCCCAGGCACTGTGATGGGGATGCAGGCAGAGCAACAAGTGAGAGGCTTGCACTATTATACCAGCACAGGGTTTTAGTTGTAATGATGTTTAGCAAACAATTTTAAATTTAGAGCAAGAAGCTGATTTTTCCCTCATTCTTAAATATAAGCAGCTCTTTCCTAACAAGGTATACAGAAAACATCTGTAATTTCAAAAATAAAGCATATACAATTCATTAAGCATCTATTTTGTGCCAAAATCGTTATGGGAGCTTTCGTATAAATTACCTACTTTGATTCTCAAAACAGCTTTGTGAGATCAGAGTTACGTATTGTAACCCCTGTAACTTTTTCAAAAAAGAGGATAATGTGATTTCATTTTAAACCTACTTAAGCAAAGGACCATTGTCTAGTTCACTGTGTGTGCCTACTTTTAAAAAACTAATGTATATAAGTTTATCTAAGCATGACACCTAAAACTCTAAGGTTTAACAAAGAGGAAAAGGAGAGCTTATACCCCATCTGTGTTTAAACTCAAAGAAGTGTCACATTTGTCACTTTTCAGTGTGGCATTTATTGATCCTCAGGCAGGCAACATCACACAGCAATTGTGAACATACACACTGAAGCCAGATTGCTTGGGTTCAAATCCTAGTTCTATTATTTATTAGCTGTGTGACCTTGGAAAAGTCACTTTACCTTTCTGTGCCTTATTTTCTTCATCATTACAATGGGGGGGAAACAAAAATAACTACCTGACAAGATGTGTGGATTAAACGTTTTTAATCAATTAATTTAATTAAAAGTGCAGACTGAATGCATGGAGGCCAGATGGAGCCTTTACAAAGCTCAGCTGTTAAGCTAGCACATGAAAAACGGGCTTACAAATAGACCTGGGCTAAACTAGAAGTTTCTCGTCTTGACTTGTTTCTCAGTTTTCTTTAGAGTGTTCATCTCCTTAGGCTGTTAAGAGCTTATATGTCCTGAAAATGCCTTCCACTTGGGGAGTATGTCCTTCTCCTCCAAAGCAGGACAATGAAAGACTGGATGAAGAAGGCTAGGCTTGTGATACTTTTAAGAAGTGGGGGAAAAGTTAAAAATTAAAAAATGTAATGGCAGATGTGGTGGCTCACACCTGTAATCCCAGCACATTAGGAGGCTTAGGCAGGAGGATTGCTTGAGCCCAGGAGTTCGAAACCAGCCTGGGCAACATAGGAAACCCTGTCTCTACGAAAAATAAAAAAATTAGCCAGGCATGGTGGCAGATACCTGTAGACCAAGCTACCTGAGAGGCTGAGGTGGGAGGATCGCTTCAGCTCGGGAGGTTGAGGCTGCAGTGAGCTATGATTATAGCACTGCACTCCAGCCTGAGTAACAGGATAACAGAGTGAAACCCTGTCTTGAAAAGTTTTTTTTAAAATTAATTAAAAAAAAAATTTAAAAAGGCTGCCTATACTCTGTTAAGGAGAACTTTCTGGTGTTTTTAACTGGTAGTAAATGCAAGCAGCCATCAGGGTGATCTGACTCTCAAAACAGCTCATGTTCTCTAAGTAGCATAAAGAGAAGGTAAAACACCTAAGCAAGAGAGATGATAATTTTGTTAAGCATTTTTTTGTTTGTTTGTTTGTTTTTGAGATAGCATCTCACTGTGTTGCTTAGGCCAGAGTGAAGTGTTGTGATCTTGACTCACTGAAGCCTCAACCTCCTGGGCTCAAGTGATTCTCCCACGTCAGCCTCCCAAGTAGCTGGGATCACAGGCATGCACCACCATGCCAAACTGATTTTGATATATTGTAGACAAGGTTTTTCCATATTGTGCAGGTTGGTCTTGAACGCCTGAGCTCAAGTAGTCCTCCTGTCTTGGTCTCCCAAACTGTTGAGATTATAGGTGTGAGCCACCATGACCAGCTTGAGTACTTTTCCAAGTACAGTTTTCAGGACATATTCATAAAAATGCAGATTACTGTACTCTATACCAGATACCTGTTGCTTCAGAAATTCTAGAAAGATTTTATAATTATTTGCATTTTTATAAAGCTCCAGAGTAATTTTTATGCACTTTGCAAATTGAAGTTTGAGAACAACTACCTACCTCTAAGTAGGAATATCCAAATGTATATTATTACAATTTTTCTGATTGATAATACTTTACTAAAAACATAGGCAATGAGGAAGTGAATGTCTATAGCTAGAATAGTAAACAACTTGAAATCAAGTCATATGAAGGCCACTTAAGGGATTAAGATTGCTTAATAGTTATGATAAACTAGTAATTTTTGCATGATTTGTTAATCATGCACCAGGCATTGGGATAACCTTGTTAAATGATCATTTTCTTTAATGAAGTAGGTATTATGATTTTGCTTGTTTTAAAGATGAGAAAATGGCCAGTTGACGAGGGAGGATGTAGCAAATAGAAACAATGTTTTCAGGTTAGAGCCTGTATTTTATATTTTCTCAACATCTTCTACAGTATCTTTTACAGGTAGGTGCTCAATAAATACTTCTTAGATTAAAAAACAAATACATCTCAAAGCTGTAAGTTTATTTGCATTGCCTTTTTATGGAGGCAGGGAGAGGTGGGAAAATTGTGAAAAAGACAAAAATAGCAATATTTATTTTATGTTGTACTTTTGTTTGTCTTGAATTTTTTTTTTTTAGACGGAGTTTCGCTCTTGTTACCCAGGCTGGAGTGCAATGGTGCGATCTCGGCTCACCGCAACCTCCGCCTCCTGGGTCCAGGCAATTCTCCTGCCTCAGCCTCCTGAGTAGCTGGGATTACAGGCACGCACCACCATGCCCAGCTAATTTTTTGTATTTTTAGTAGAGACGGTGTTTCACCATGTTGACCAGGATGGTCTCGATCTCTTGACCTCATGATCCACCCGCCTCGGCCTCCCAAAGTGCTGGGATTACAGGAGTGAGCCACCGTGCCCGGCCGCAATATTTATTTTAAAGCCCCCAACTTTATGATTAAGAAAGGTATTTAGAACTTTCTCCTAAATGGTTGTATAAGCGGTAGTATATTTCTTCTTAAGAGGACAGATACAGGCTGTATTAGAAACATTATGGTATATTAAAAGCAGACCTATGTGGACTTGAATCATAGATCCTCTGTGTAATAACTTTGGGAAAATTCCATAACCACTTGACTTCAGCAATGTTATCTGGAAAATGGAGAAAGTGAAACAAGCCTAATTATCCCATATAACTAATATTTACAGTTTTTTGAATAAACATAGAAAATGACGCTCGCTGGTCTTTTCTTTTTTTTAATTCGTTTTTAGAGAGAGGGTCTTTCTGTGTTGCTCAGGCTTGATCGTAGGTCACTGCAGCCTGGAACTCCTGGGCTCAAGCACCTTCTTGGTCTTAAAACTTGAAACTTACATTTGCCTTATGTAAGTTCCTTTTTCAGGAAACCACCCTCCCAGTAAGGAACTGAAACTCATCAGATCACCTCGTCCAGACAATGAGATGCCAGATTCTTTATCAGTCACAATTGCTATCTTACTTCTCCCTTATTCCTTCTCACATGTACCCACATTCCTTTCCCACTATCTAAGCCCCCAGTTTTAGTAGGTTGGGGGAGATGGATTTGAGGTTTGGCTTTCATCTCTCTGGCTGATGTCAACCAAATAAAAAGCCTTCTTCCTTGGCAATACTTTTCTCAGTAATTGACTTTCTGTGCTTCGAACAATGGGACCTAGACTAATCCTCTGGTATTTTGGTGACAAAATATAGAAATACAGAATTAGGTTGCATATAAAATTGTCTGATTCATGTGCATGTTCACAAGTAGGTGTTCCTTTTCTGTTTTAATACAGAAGCTCTTCTGATTTTTTTGTTTGTTTTGAGACGAGTTTCACTCTTGTCACCCAGGTTGGAGGGCATTGGCATGATCTTGGCTCATTGTAACCTTTACCTCCCAGGTTCAAGCTATTCTCCTGCCTCAGCCTCCTGAGTACCTGGGATTATAGGTGTGAGCCACCACTCCTGGCTAATCTTTTGTATTTTTGGTAGAAATGGGGTTTCATCATGTTGGCCAGGCTGGTCTTGAACTCCTGACCTCAGGTGATCAACATGCCTCAGCTTCCCACAGTCCTGGGTTAACAGTCGTGAGCCACCATGCCTGGCTAGTACAGAAGCTCTTCTGAAAGAATAAAAGATAAAGTGGAATGAAATCCGACATGACTTGCTGTGCCAGTTCTTTTGAACAATTAGATGCCTGTGCCACTGTGATGATTAAGAGAGGTCAAATCATATTTAATATGAAAAATGTACCATAAATCTGCCAGGACATTGTCATTTATTGTACCTTGGCTGACTAGATATGAATAGTTCTACTGTGATAAAGACAAATGTGAGGTTACCTGAATTTGAAACAGACAGATCATGTAGTCAATAAGAAATTCTTATAGTAGAATATATAAAAAATGCTAGTCTCAGAAATCTAGTAAAGAGCTTTCAGAGGTTAGAAAAATTAAAAAAAATTTGACTTAGCTAAATCTAAAAGGAAGGAAGAAATATTAGGATCATTTACAAAAGAGATAATAAAACAAACAGAAAAGTCAGATGGCAGACCAATACATATCTCCAGAAGCTGTATTACTTTTTGGTTACTTCTTATTTCTAGTCAATATTGCAGAGAGCAATGGAAGTGGAAAATGCAACAATAAGAGAAAAAAATAGAAAGTGGAGACAAAAAGGAAGAGAGATGACTTATTGCAAAATTTAAGGCTTTGGAGGAACATCCAGAGAAACAACAGTTTTAATTCTTGAAGGAGAAAAAGAAGAAAGAATTAGTAGAAATGTCTCAGTAGATTTGTGAGATCTGGAAAAAAATTTATATTCCTAATACAAAATTTCTGTGATCCTAAACTATTTTTTCTCATCCAAGTAATGTCACATAAGATATTATTTAAACTGCTGCCCCAAAGGACTACATAAAAGAAAAAGAAGGATTAAGATTTTCTTGGCCAAACTTGACCTGAATTTCAATTATCTTTTAAAATCTTTATCTCAAAGTCAGAATGAAATTAAAGTAATTAATTGGTGTTGTCAGGGTACTATGTAAAAGTGATATAAACTCATACGCCCTAAAAATGAATCTTGGGTTTCTCATGTACCATATTGGAGCATAAGATCTGATTTCCTCTGAAAACAAAATAATTTGTTTTTATTAATCTTTACTCTCATAAAAATTCAATGGTCCTTAAAGACAGAATTATGAAAATTAAACTTGCATACACAATGAAGAGATTTATGGATAAATAACTTTATTAAAAATTAGGCACAAAAACAAAAGAAATAACGTTTCATACTGATGCTATTTTAGCTCTAATGCAGATATAGTGATATTTGGCAAGATTTTGGATACTGTGTATTTACAATTTTGATTCAATTTGTAAATCTTTTTTCCATGGAAAGTTTTTTATACAGCAAATTTGCCTTGAATAGCATAGTTTTTTCCTCTAAGCAAGTAAAAGTCTTAAAGATCTAAACAATAGAAGAGATTCCATGGTAACTATTATGTCTGGTTGCAAATTATCAGTAAATACATCTATTTTTACAAAAACCCTATAGATTGAGATGTACAAAATTGACAGGAACATATTAACCCTTACTGTTAATTTTTCTTACATTAACAATGTCTAATAGTTAAGCCCTATGCTAATGTATTTTTATAAAGCTGAGAATGAAATAAATTAGAATTTAATAGTAGAGAGTTTATGATTACTAAATTCTTGATATCTATAGCATTCATATATCTAAAAAGCACAATATATGTTACATAAAAAGGTACTATTTTGTACATGTTTTCCCAAATATAAACTTGTTCAATGAAAATAATGAATTTAGATGACAGATACCTCAATGCGAGGACAAAAAATACATTAGTCTATAAATGTGCTTCAATTTTAAGGCAAAATATTAACAAACATATTAGGAAAAATTGAATACAGAGTTCAAAGATCACATTGGTCATCTAAAAGAAGCCAGCAATCTATGGGTTAAAGCCCATATACTACTTCTGTTTGTAAATAAAGTTTTACTGGAAAACAGCCACACTCATTTATTTACATATTTTCAGTGGTTGCTTTCATGATATGATGGCGGAGTTGAGTAGTCAGAGCAGAGACCATATGGCCTGAAAAGCAGAAAATATTTTCTTTGTCCTATTTATATTCAGCAGCTGCTGATCTACAAGATCCTTGGAAACAATTTTTATTTTACAATAATTCTTAAACTATGAAAATCTCAAAACTCAAGATTAGTGCCAATCATATGCCTCATACTCTTTTATCCTAGGCCTCTTACTCAATTTGTACATTACATGGAAAACGTCGGGGACTTTTTTCTCCAAGAAAACTATTTTATTGACTCAAAAGTTGAACATCTTGTAAAAAATTGGAGACAAGAAAAAACTATCAGATTGTTTAAAGACTCTTAACCTGGACCATCTTCCAAGAGTCCATAACTTATTCTAATATGCAAAATATTACCCAATTTGTATGTCTCAGCATAATTCTTTTGCAAAGATCTACAACTTTCTGAGAACATAATGATAAAAGCTCAAATGATTTTTCCAGTAGTCCATGACTTAGAAAATTTAAGAATTGACCTAGACAAGTCTTAATCTTTAAAGATGAGGTTTACTAGGCCAAGAAGGTTAAACGACTCTTTTTCCAAAGCCATATAACTAGAAGTAGAAGGCAGAGCATCTTGCTCCCAGTTAAGAGGTTGTATTCATGTTGGTTGCCAATTTTCCAAAACAAAATTGTGATATAAATACCAGAAAAGTTAAATATATATGGGGTCAAATACGGTCCGCAATTGTACATTGGAGGAGGAGAGATTGGAGTACTGGGCCTGGATTCCTTTCAAGTTCCTGGTGGTAAGCATGGCATTAACTAAGCACCACGTGCACAATTTGGTGTGAAGCAAGTTGAGTTTATTGGCCTAAAACTACCGGGAAATGTAAAATTCAAAGAGACAGACAGAAAGTCAATTGACCCCAGTTGACTCTAACTCCCTACAGCCTTTCTTCTAACATCTAAAAACCAGAGATGTTATCATCTGAATTTTGCCTTTTTTTTTTTCCAATTCTTACTGTGTGCAATCTCCTCTTGTGTTTTTTGAGTTGGGGGAGAAAAAGAAAAAGGGAAAACATTAATATCTCTTTACTTAACTAGCTGAAGTTGTGATTGTCTTACTGGTTGGCCAGAACTTGGTGAACATGAACATCATACTGAGGATCACACTAATGAAAAGTACACTTTTGGCTGGGCACGGTGGCTCAAGCGTGTAATCCCAGCACTTTGGGAGGCCGAGGCGGTGGATCACAAGGTCAAGAGATCGAGACCATCCTGGTCAACATGGTGAAACCCCGTCTCTACTAAAAATGCAAAAAATTGGCTGGGGATGGTGGTGCGTGCCTGTAATCCCAGCTACTCAGGAGG
Source organism: Callithrix jacchus (assembly GCF_049354715.1). NCBI lineage: Eukaryota > Metazoa > Chordata > Mammalia > Primates > Cebidae > Callithrix > Callithrix jacchus. Next base: position 14,081,009 of record NC_133504.1, read on the forward strand.
CTGAGGCAGGAGAATTGCCTGAACTTAGGAGGCGGAGGTTGCGGTGAGCCGAGATTGCACCATTGCACTCCAGCCTGGGTAACAAGAGCAAAACTCTGTCTCAAAAAAAAAAAAAGAAAAAGAAAAAAAGTGCACTTTTGTATAGCTCCTGTAGGTTTTGGTGTTTGCACGCAAGGTTTGCTCGCCACTTACCTGACCCATTGAAGACATTCTTGAGCATCCTTCTGCTGGAATTGTTTTTTCCTTTCCATAATGCTTAATGTTATGTGTCATTTTCTACTGAGCCAAAGTATACCCAGATATTTTGGTAAATGTCATACTTACTTCTTCCTTAAGGGGGTTTTTATGTGAGATTAGGACTTAAATTGGTAGATTAAATAAAGCAGATTGCTCTACCTAATAGGGGTGGGCCTCAGTCAGTCAATTGAGAACACAACAAAAAAGCTTACTCTTCTCTGAGTAAGAGAGAATTCTTTCTGCCTGATTCTCTTGAACTGGAACATCAGACTTTTCCTACCTCCAGGCTTGAAGTGTAACATTGACCCTTTCATCTTTTACACCTCTCAGATATTGGGACAAATCATCTACCTTTGTTTAGATGTCCTCATATATCTACTAGGGATATTCCTAGATTAGGATTGACACTACTGGCACTAAGGATTTAAACTGAGCAACCCCTCAGTTGCCCCTTCTCAAGACTACTGGAGCAGGGAAATCCAAGATACCAGTTCCTGGTTGAACATGAGGCAAAAATGTAAACTTTGTGACCTATCATAGCAGCTTCTAAGCCATATACCTGATATAGTGTGTCTTATGGGATGTGTGTCCCAGCCAAAATCTCATATTGAAATGTTACCCTCAATGCTGGAGGTAGGGCCTGATGGGAGGTACGATGGTTAATACTGAGTGTCAACTTGACTGGATTGAGGGATACGAAGTAGTAATCCTGGGTGTGTCTGTGTCGGTATTGCTGAGAGATTAACATTTGAGTCGCGGGCTAGGAAAGGCAGATTCACCCTTAATCTCGTGGGCACAGTCTAATCAGTTTCCAACGAATATAAAGGGGGCAGAAAAACATGAAAAGGAGAGGTGGGCCCACCTTCCCAGCCTACATCTTTCTCTTGTGTTGGATGCTTCCTGGCTTCAAACACTGGATTCCAAGATCTTCAGTTCTGGGACTCAGACTGGCTCTCCTTGCTCCTCAGCTTGCAGACAACCTATTGCGGGACTTGTGATTGTGTAAGTTAATACTTAATACACTCCCCTTTATATATATATATGAATATATGTATATGTATATAAATACTCAATAAACTCCCCTTATATATGTGTATATATGTATTATACATGTAAATATGTATGTGTATATATATATAAAGGGGAGTTTATTAAGTGTGTGTGTGTGTAAATATATATATATATATATAAAATACAAAAAAAATTCTAATAGGAATATCCCTAGTAGATATATGAAGATGTCTAAACATAGATACATGTATATAAAAATAGATATATGTTTATATGCATATGCTAGTCATCTTTTACACCTTTCAGACACTGGGACAAATCATCTACCTTTGTTTAGACATCTTCATATATCTACTAGGGATATTTGTAGAATAGGACTGACACTGTGGTTACATAGAAATTTTAGAATTTTTTTGTATTTACATATATATATACACACACACACATATATACACACTTAATAAATTCTCCTTTATATATACATATACATATGTAGAATACATATATACATGTATATGTAGGAGATACATATATATACATATATCTCCTATTCTTTCTTTCTGTCCCTCTAAAAGAACCCTGACTAATACAAGAGGTGATGAAAAATGGGGATGGATTTCTCATGAATGGTTTAGCACCATTCCTCTTGGTATTATCCTCATAATAGTGAGCAAGTTCTCATGAGATCTGGTCACTTAAAAGTGTGTAGCTAGCACCTCCCTTCTCGCTCTTGCTCTTGCTCTGGCCATGTGATATGCCCGCTTCCCCTTCACTTTCTGTCTTGATTACAAGCTTTCTGAGGCCTCCACAGAAGCTGAGCAGATGCCAGCATCACATATCCTGTACAGCCTGCAGCCTGCAGAACGATGCGCCAATTAAAACTCCTTTCTTTATAAATTACCCAGTATTGGATATTTCTTTATAGTAAAGCAAGAATGGTCTAATACACATCAGTCCAATGGCTCTAACTGACCAGAATGATTAAGCTCAATCTTTGATGAACAATTGGCTTATGTTGACCTATGGGTGACCCCTAAGTAGATAGGCTGAAAGATTAAAAATAAGAAAAAATATCTGAGTGGGGATATTGGTAGTTGAATATTGTAGGAGAAATAGAAATAGGTACTAATCAAATAAATAAATTCCTGACACTAACAAAATAAACAACCCATAGAATGGGAGAAAATATTTGCAGACAACCTATCTCACAAGGGATTAATAACCAGACTATATAGGGGGCTCAAACAACTTTAAAGAAAAAAAAAATCCCAATAATTTTTTCCAAATATGGGCAAAAGATCTGAATAGACATTTCCCAAAAGAAGATATACAATGAAAAACAGGTATATGAAAAGGTGTTCAACATCATTGGTCACCAGAGAAATGCAGATCAAAACTACCTTAGGTATGATCTCACCCCAGTTAAAATGGCTTTTATCCAAAAGACAGGCAATAACAAATGCTGGCAAGGATATGGAGAAAAGGGAACCTTTGTACACTGCTGCTGAACCATTGTACAAGCACTATGGAAAACAGTTTCAAGGGCCCTCAAAAACTAAAAGCCAAGCCACTATATGATCCAGCAATCCCACTGATAGGTATGGCCAAAAGAAAGGAAATCAGTATATTGAAGATATATCTGCACACCTGTGTTTATTGCAGCACTGTTTACAATAGCTAAGATTTGGAAACAATCTAGGTGTCCAGCAATAGGTTAATGGATAAAGCAAATGTCATATATATACACAATAGAGTACTATTCAGCCATATTGTACAGACACAATAAAGTATCTCATTACTATCTCATTAAAAAGTAATGAGATACAGTCATTTTCAACAACATGAATAGACCTGGAAATCATTATGTTAAGTGAAATAAGCCAGGCCCAGAAAGACAAGCATGGCAATATAGCATGTTCTCAATTTGTGGGATCTAGAAATCAAAACAATTGTACTCACGGACAGTGGATGGGAAGGGTAGTCAGGGGCTGCAGGATACAAAAATAGAATGAATGAATAAGAGCTACTATTTGATAGCACAACAGGGTCACCACAGTTAGTAATAATAGCACATTTTAAAATAACTTAGAGAATGTAATTTGATTGTTTGTAACTCAAAGGATAAATGCTTGGGGGGATGGAAACCCCATTCTCTATGATGTGTTTATTTCACAATGCATACCTGTAGCAAAACATTTCACATACCTGATAAATGTATACACCTACTATGTACCCATGAAAATTAAAAATAAAATAAACTCCTTAGCAAATAAATTCAAAAGCAAATAATAACATCAACTTCCCAGGATAGGGGAATCAATTCCACAGATGTTGCATTACATAAAATGTCCCATTTTCAACGAAATATTATCAGATACAGAAATAAAAAGGATGTGATGCACAAAAGGAGGAAAAAGCATCATGCAATAGAAGCCGCTTTTTGATGGGCCCAAGATGTTGCACTTAGCAGACAAACATTTCAAAACTGCCATTATCAGTTTACTCAGAGAACTAAAGGAAATATGATGGCAGCGACTAACCAAATAGAAAACATCAGCAAAAAGAGAGAGTAAAAAAGAACCAAATGAAAATTCTGGAGTTTAAATGTATGATAAGCAAATTAAACTGGCAGAAGATGAAATAAGTGAGCATGAAAATGAATTGATAGAGATTTTGCAGACTGAACAACAGAGAGAAAAAACAATGAAGAAAAATAAACTGAGCCTCAGACAAAGGTGGGACATAATTAAGTGTACCAATGAAAGCATACTGAGATAACTAGAAGAAGAAAGGAAAAAAGAAAAAGAGGTAAGGCAGAAAAGTCATTTAAAGAAATCATAGCTGTAAACATCTCCAGTTGATGAAAAACATTTACAAATACAAGAAGCTCAGTGAACTCTGAATATGATAAACAGAAGGAGATTAAAACCAGGACAGATCACAATTGACATGTTGATGGCAAGGCAAAGCGAAAAATGTTTAAAGCTGCAAGAAAAAAGACTCATCATTTTCAAGGAATCCCAATAACATCGACTACTGACTTCTTATCAGAAACAATGGAGGCCAGAGACAGTTGGATAACATATTTGCAGGGCTGAAAGTCAACCAAGAATATCTATCACCAGCAATACTATCTTTCAAAACTAAAGAAAAAATAAATACATTACCAGTAAAACAAACACATAAAAAACTCAGATAATTTGTTGCTAGCTGATCTACTTTACAAGTACAGAATTAGATTTTGTAAGAGCATAACTGTTAAGGAAAAAATTACCCTATGTCCTTAACCACTACTTTCCCTACTCATCCCAGGAAACAGATGCCAGTCTCTAAAAGTGAGGTGTTATTCACAGTGCCAGTGATGGGGAGAGTGAATGCCCATGCATGGATTTAGCAAATAAACTCAACTAAAGAGGAGGGCAGGTGAGGGAAATTCCTGAAGTTGTTGAGAACACAGAAAGCTTTGTAGTGTTCAAGCAGAGATGCAAGTACCCTACTCTCTTCTAGTGTCCTGGGGATAAGGTAGAACTCAAATAGAAATGAGCCTAGGAAGACTGAAAGCCACGCATAGAGTATATACCCACTGAATAAGTTCTTGTGTCTATATTTGGCCTGCGAAAAGCAACGCTAATGACCTTGACCTTGCGAGCTTAATTATCAGTTTAGTTATCAACAGACCAAAGTGTTCTCAAAATCAGAAGGTTCTTCCTGAAATGTTCCAGATTGTCTAAAATCCTGACTCTTTCTTGGACCTGTAGTTGGATATGGCTACTGAGGATATTTCTCCACTCCCTGCTCCACAGCCAAAACCAAGATTAATTTTTTTTTTGAGCTGGAATCTTGCTCTGCCACCCAGGCTGGAATGCAGTGGTATGATCTTGGCTCACTGCAACCTCTGCCTCTCAGGTTCACGTGATTCTCCTGCCCCAGCCACTACACCCAGCTAATTTTTTGTATTTCTAGTAGAGATGGGGTTTTGCCATGTTGGCCAGGCTGGTCTTGAACTGCTGACCTCAAGTGATCCACCTGCCTTGGCCTCCCAAAGGGCTGAAATTACAGGCATGCGTCACCATGCCCAGCCCCAAGACTGAATTTTTGCTTGCTAGATAGACGAAGTCAAAGAGGATTTATCTGATTAATATAAAGAAATGTAATTTTTAAAAACCCTGAATATTAAAGAGTAATGCTCACTTTTCCTTCAGATAGACAGCAGATTGATTTTCCACCTAGTTACAAAAATGATTTATGACAATATCCAGGGATACATAAAGTAGAATTTAAAATGCTGAAAGAAATACCAAATTTTAGAGTTTATTTTAGGAATTGAAAAAAATACAAATAGAATCCATTTACAGGGCAAGTTGAGGATGAAATAAAGACGACATTTCTCTACATTTTCTTTCCTTGGTTCTTTCCAACTCCTGCGATTTTACGGAGTATGCACCCTCAGTTTCACCTAACTTGAAATACTCAGGTGAAAATCTCCTGTTGGATTTGCCAAGCAAAAAACATCCTTTAGAAGTATTTGCTTTCCCCATATCCTGTGTACGTCATCAGTGTTTCAGGTTATAACACAGATTTTAATCCATTTACCAACAGAGTGAGGCAGACAGAAAGGGGGATAGAGTGAGCACCTCACATTATAATGCTAAAAAGGAAATTGGGGCCAGGTGTGGTTGCTTATACCTGTAATCCCAGCACTTTGGGAGGCCGAGGCAGGAGGATCACGAGGTCAAGAGATTGAGACCATCCTGGCCAACATGGTGAAACCCCATCTCTACTAAAAATACAAAAATTAGCTGGACATGGTGGCGTGTTCCTGTAGTCCCAGCTACTCAGGAGGCTGAGGCAGAAGAATCACTTGAACCTGGGAGGCCGAGGTTGCAGTGAGCCAAGATCACGCCACTGCACTCCAGCCTGGCAACAGAGAGAGACTCCGTCCCCCACAAAAAAGGAAATTAGGTTGTGTAACTTTCTGTTTGTGTCATGATGTATAATTAAGGCATTCACAAAGATCAGCATCAGAGGACACAGTCTTCCCACTTGGTCACTGAGCATGACAAAGAACAGCGAGTCTCAGGTCCCTCACTTTCATTTCTTGATTACACAATCATCTCTCAAGAACTTTGTTCTATCAACACTTTAATATTATTTTAGTACATTATTGTCTGTGAAGTAGCCCTCTCTATAGTACCTGCATTTAAATCTTCATATTAACAGTTTAAGAAAGATATTATTAAGATATTTTTATAGATAAAGAAACTGAACTCAAATAGTTCTTATAGCAAGTTCTTTTAGAACTTGCATGTAGGTCTCTCTCCTTTAAACAAGAGACTTGCAAACTTTCTAGAGATTTAAGGTATTAAACCAGGGATCTTCTTGAAATGCAGATTCCTTGGCCACACCCCAGGTCTACTGAATCAAAGATACAGGTAACCCAGTAATCTGTGTGTTTAACAAGAATCTCAGGTGAGGATGATGCCGATACTTAGAAGTATTTAAAAACAGACTAACCGTAGGAATGAAGTTTGAACTTCTAACAAAAATAATTGGTCAAGTTGTGTGTTTGTGTGTGTGTAACTAAATATAATCTTTTGGAAGAATTATTACTTAAATCCTCATATTTAATTTTTTTGGATATCCCAATACTTGATGGATATTCATTACAAATAGTAAATACTCTCTACATTTTTTATTACCTTGCTTCCCTAAGTTAAGCTTGTGTAAAAATAACAAGGGGGATTTTTTAAAAAATGCAATAGTCTCCAGAGAAACCAATTTATCTAGGCCTGAAAAATGTTCTTTCTTTTCTTTTCTTTTTTTTTTTTTGATACAGAGTCTGGCTCAGTCGCTCAGGCTGAAGTGCAGTGTCCCAGTGGAGTGCAGTGGCACGATCTAGGCCCACTGCAACCTCTACCTTCCAGGGTCAGGTGATTCTCATGCCTCGGCCTCCGGAGCAGCTGGGATTACAGGTGCACACCACCCCACCTGACTAATTTTTTGTATTTTTAGTAGCGACAGGGTTTTGCCATCTTGGCCAGGCTGGGCTTGAACTCCTGGCCTCAAGTGATCTAACCACAGCCTCCCAAAGTGTTGGGATTACAGGGGTGAGCCGGCACCAGGACAAATTTGCATTTTTAATAAGTACTTAAACAATTATCATGCAAAAAGAACTTAGAAGAAAGGATCCTCTACATCAGAGCACAGGAAGAGAGCATGGGGGAATGACCAATGTGGACAGCTGTGGAGCCAGAGCTTCTCTGGACTCAACATTATCCATCATCTGTGCCCCGGAGGTGCTGGAGGCTAAGGTAGCACCACACAATGCTCCTTTTCATTGTTATCATTTGAAGGCCCCTTGTTGGCAGCAGGCAGTTCATTAATCTTTCCAGTTAGACTGATGCTCTTTTGTATCCTGCAAGACTCTACCCAGAGGTCCTTTTCACACATTGCACAACAAACTACTTCTAAAGATTCAGGACTCCAGACATCTCCTGTCTCCTAATAAAAGAGAAGCCTCAGGGTGAGACGGTGGGAGGAAGGAAAAGCCTCACTCCTGAGAGAGGGACTACTACCACGTGGGACATGTTAAAATTACTCAGTTGAGGCCAGATGCGGTGGCTCACACCTGTAATCCCAGCACTCTGGAGGCTGAGGCGGGCAGATCACGAGGTTAAGAGATGGAGAACATTCTGGCCAACACGGTGAAAACCCGTTTCTACCAAAAATACAAAAATCAGCTGGGCATGGCAGTGCGCACCTGTAGTCCCAGGTACTCGAGGCTGAGGCAGGAGAATCACTTGAACCCGGGGAAAGGCGGGGGAGGAAGGGGCGGGGAAAGGGCCCGGGGGAAGGGCGGGGAAGGGGCGGGCGGAGGCTGTGGTGAGCTGGCTGTGGTGAGCCGAGATGGTGCCACCGCACTCCAGCCTGGTGACAGAGCAAGGATGCGTCTAAAAAAAAAAATTCACTTGAGCTGGGACTTCTAAATACGACTCAGGTAATAAATGTTGACCTAAAAGGAAGAGGCTAAAGACCAAAATACGGTTTAAAGAGTTTACTTGAGCCAAAGTGAGAACGGCTGCCTGGAAAACTCAGACCCAAGTAACCTTGGATATGAGCTTTGTTTGGCTTTTCTTATAGGCAAGTTGTTAATTTTTAAATAAACGCGGCGGGGCGGGGGAAGGTGGATAGGGAGTGAGATGATACAAAGTTCTATTAGGAATTCTCATTGGTTTGAAGACATAGCATTGATTAGTGATTGGCTATGCATTGTTAATCTATGGGGCTCTGGGAGGCATCACTAGGTTAGGGGATCTCTGCTTGTGGCTATGGCAAACAGTTTCAATAGATGAATACTAGCTCAAAGTGGGGAGCAGGATGTGACTGTTGTCTCAGTTTAGTGCCTCTCTGGGCCTAAAATTTGAAAGGGCTCACAATCCTCAGATAAAAGCTCTTTCCTTTCCTCTTCAAGTATCCATCAGTGTTCATTTTTAGAGTTCATCCTTAATGAAACAGGCTTCTTAACCTACTCCATAATCACCAGTCACCCAACTTTGAGTTAATAATGCTAACTTCTTCAGCCTCACTCCTGGCTCTCGCCCCACACCACTCTCAGCCAGGAAATGCTTCTCTGTGTCCAGGATGCCTTCCAGCATCTCGCTTACATGGTTATATTGCACACCCTGTAACTACAGCACTCAGCAACTTGGTTGTGGCCTACTCTGAAAAGCCTTCTTTGACAAGCTGCACAAGGGCTTGTGGAGCTAATGGATTCACCTCTAAGAAAGCAAGAAACCACACTTTCATCTCCACGTTTACTCAGGTCTGTTCTTCCATTCCCGTAGTTAGTGGATGTTTCCTGCCAGGATGTTTACAAGTTCACACTGTTGACAACAGAATTAGTTTAGTACTGGAGAGATTGATCATTAACTGTGGCATGTCCACTTTCTGGCTCACAAATTTTATCTGTGAAGTTAGAAATAAAATTAGATAGGGAAGATATCTACCACGTCTACTTTATTGTAAATGGTAGCAATTACATTTGTCATATAACATCTCAATTTGCAAATATTGTTTATCCAATGTAAACATATAGATCAAAATTTTATATTATCATCAATTGGCCAATGTATCACTATCTTAGCCCCATGGAAATCATATCAATTCATTCTCAACTATAGTTTCATTTTTCTAAGATGTATTCTGAGTAAAAAAATTGGGAACAAAGGAAAAAAATGTTTGATGAAACTTTAAAATATATATCTGCAGAAACCTATGCATCATACCAAGAACATGCATTAACATTAATTCAGGCTGTATATTCTGAAGACAAAAAGAAAACCTTATTAAAAAGGTACTTAGTAAATATGAGTTAATTTCAGTTGATTGCAGGTGTGAATTTTTTAAATGAATTGATAATGTTCTTTGTCGGGAAGATAAAGTCTGCCCTTATGTCTCTCACAAGAAATCAATCCTTTTTTTGGCAATTATAATTCATAAATTTGAGTTTGTGAAGAACATTCTCATACATTCTAAATATCTGTTTTAATGACAAAAAGAAATCTTTATTTTTTATTAAGTGGTGTGCTTCTTATGCTTATGTAACTCCAGGCTGAATCCAGATAACCGATTAAGAGTAGCCTGCAGGAAGCACCTTTACAAGTACATGTCGTTGTTCAAGACTGCAGTGTGCACAGTGCTGGTTACCATAAAGTCCGATTGATTAACTTTTATTTTTTAATGATTCATATGTCAGAATGCAAGTCAATCCGAAAATTGCTTTTAGTAAAATTTTGCTACCAGGTAATAAAATGAAGTCGTTATGAATCTACAAGACAGAGACCGAATAATGATTAAGGACCCAATTTTCTTTGCTGAGTTGGATTTAAAAATGAAATCTTCACTTAATCTTTGGAAGAGTAGCTCTTTGCTATTAATTAAATCTAGCAGTTTTTGCTGTTGAAATCACCACAATAGTTTAGGTTTTATTTTTGCAAGGCTATGAGAAATGTTATTGCTGCTTCAACACATATAGTACACAGTCCATAAAAATGTGTCTCATGCTTTGTGAACAGAAACAAAAATTCTCAAGCATTAACAATTATATCAGTGGGAGTTTTCCCATTAAATTAAGTTTGGGGGAGGGAAAAATGTGAGCTGTAAACAAGAAAAATATTTCTCTTAAGACAGTTAAATGTTAACTAGGTGCATTAATCAAATTGTGATATAATGCTGTGCAAAGTCAGCTATAAAAAGTGCTTTCCATTACTCTTCTACTTTCATATTAATTTTTTTTTGCAGTAAAAACTAACTACCATATTTAGAAAAAAGAAAGCACCTAACTTGATGTATAATTTCCTTTTGAACCAAAGAACCTATAAAATTTGTGTGGTAGAAAAAATTAATTGCAACTTTACCTTTTAGTGCAGAAAATCTGCTTGCTCTCTTTTTGAGGCGCAAAATATTTGTTACTCTTTGCCTTTTTTGGTTAATTTCTAGTGAAGAGTGCAGTGCCTGCAATATTTTCACCGCTCATTGTGGAAGGAAGGAAGAGAAGGAGGAGAAGGAGAGAGGGAGAGGAAGGAAGTTATGTCAGACAGTCTATTACTAGTCTCTTGGAAAAACTAATATATTATGAAAAGTATCAAAGAAATGTACTTTGAGGTTCACAGTATTTAATATCAGGAAAAGTGAACAATCTGGTGAATATATATTATCTTGCTTTTTAATTAATTTAACAAATGCATTTTAATCTTTTCTGGTTTTAATCTTGGGCAAGCTACAATCTTTGTTAGTTTACATTTCCTTATTTGAAAGACAAGAGACAATGGAATAAATAAGCTTTACATTTAAATCTCACTCAGATTTTTAATACACTAGAAAAAAAGCAGATTTAGGAGTGCAATGCAGATTGCTGTCTTTATGTTTTTATGTTGAATTGAAATATGCATATAAATGAGCTTCTGAGAAATTTTAGCAAGAAATAAGGTACCACTATCTTCCTCCTGGTAGGAAGTGACTGTGGTAGTAGCAGTGCGAATGAAGGCAGTGGGGCTATGGACAGTTCCATTTGCCACATCTAGAGAGGGTTTTGTAGTGGGGCCTCCTTCCTGTAGCATTTAGAAGCTCACATTGGTTTTTGTTTTTGTTTTTGTTTTTCCCAGAAGCACGGTGTGAACAATAGCGAATTAGTTCAGTTTCTTTTTCTTTAATGCTAAAACATGAGAAGTTTTGGAAAAAGTATTTCATCCCTCGGTTCATGGAAATTTTTTTTTTTAGAGACGGAGTTTCGCTCTTGTTACCCAGGCTGGAGCGCAATGGCGCGACCTTGGCTCACTGCAACCTCCACCTCCTGGGTTCAGGCAATTCTCCTGCCTCAGCCTCCTGAGTAGCTGGGATTACAGGCACGCACCACCGTGCCCAGCTAATTTTTTGTATTTTTATTAGAGACGGGGATTCACCATGTTGATCAGGATGGTCTCGATCTCTTGACCTCGTGATCCACCTGCCTCGGCCTCCCAAAGTGCTGGGATTACAGGCTTGAGCCACCGCGCCCGGCCGGAAATTTTTTTTTAAGGACTGATACGTAATGGACCTCCTGGGCATTTGTGTAAGCACACTGATAGGGGACAATGCTTTTGGTCAGGAGACATGTCCAGGTAGGAGCAAAGTTTGATAGTGTGGCAGCTCAGTTATAGTTGCAGTGTGTATCTATACTAATTTAAAAGATGAAAATCAAGCTAAAGCAGTTCTGGACTTTATAGGGACTTGGAAAATTAAAACTAACTTGAGAAAAAAAATCATAAAATTATCATAACTAATTTCAGACATGTAGTTCATAAACGTAGTTTGGGTATACAATTCAATTACATAGGAATTAAATACAGTTCCAAAATAACATTAAGGAGTAACTTACTTGGCTATTTTGAAACATCTGATTAGTTAGCTTGATGACTGGGTTTGCTCTCTTTTTTTTTTTTTTTTGGAGGCAGAGTCTTGCTCAGTCTCCCAGGCTGGAGTGCAGTGGTTCGATCTTGGCTCATTGCAACCGCTGCCTCCCAGGTTCGAGCCATTCTCCTGCTTCAGCCTCCTGAGTAGCTGGGACTATAGATGCACACCAGCACAGCCTGCTAAATTTTGTATTTTTAGTGGAGATGATGTTTCACCATTTTGGCCAGGACAAGAGTTTGTCTCAAACTCTTGACCTCAGGTGACCCACCTGCCTTGGCCTCTCAAAGCACTGGGATTACAGGCTGCTCTCTTTTTAGAAATATGATGTACAATCAAAGTAAACCTTCTTTCAAAAGAGGTATACTTTCTAGTGAAAGGATTGCAGGAGCCAGACATGGGAGAACACATTGGAGAATTTCTAAGTTTCTTGAAGGCAGGTCACATCCACTGGAACTTTCCACATGCCCACTAGCACAGCACTGAGCTCACACATGCTCACTAAGAATTCTTTGTTTTGATTTGCTTAAGAATTTGAATATATTATCTGTAAAAATTGTTGATACAAAATGTCCTAACATTTTTCAAGCCAGAATTAATTATTCCTTATATAAGTCAGAATGTGAGGCTCACAATTGGTGTTTGCCAGAGTTCAAATATTTTTAAAAGATCCTTTTGAGAAAATATTTTATTTTCAGGCAGCCTGTGGTCAACCTCATACAGAAGTGGGATGGCTTCCAGGACCAATAATTTGTCAAGTGCCAGAGTACGTACAATGGATATAATTCTGCCTTCTGACAGCCTGATATTTAAGCACATAGGTCTCATGTCAGAATATTTAAACCTGAGTTGAGTATGAACAGGACTTCCTGAAATTCTATTTGAGAAATAACATATTAAAAGAAAATCATCTAGGATCTGTCAACTCTGTGTTTCCCTAGGTTTTCTCATTTTTATCATCAGAAAGCAATACACCTGAGACATTAATCTGACAGATATGTCTAAACTACCTTAATTTTGCCATGTTGCAAAAATTAGCAAAGAGTATTATACAATTTTTATCTTAGGGAACATACATATTCTCACATAACTTCTCAAGTTCTCTGTTTTACTTTTTGCACACCAAACACCACCCCCCCAAAATGAGTTGTCCTTTAAAATCGTTCATGTTATAATTAGTCAAGTCCAAGTAAAGATAGAGTTGAGGAGGCGGGATAAGCTAGAACCGATGGTCCTTGCTATGCCCTTCATTGATTCATTCAAGAAATCACTTTTCTGTACCTACTGATATCAGACTTGGTGCTAAGCCCTGGCAAAACATTGGTGAATGAGAGGGACTGCTGGGGCAAATAGTACTGGACTGTTTCTTGAGCTGTGAATGGTCATTGATCAGGGAAAGTATGAGCCCCACGGGGTGGTTAATGACATATGGCATAATCCTAAGTGAAATGCTCTCTCCATTAGTGCCAAAGATAATTGTCTTTTCTTTGTCTTTTTTTTTGAGATGGAATTTCACTCGTGTCACCCAGGCTGTAGTGCAATGGTGTAGTCTCGGCTCAGAGTAACCTCTGCCGCCTGGGTTCAAGCAATTCTCCTATCTCAGCCTCCGAGTAGCTGGGATTACAGGCACCCACAGCCACGCCTAGCTGTTTGTATTTTTCACTATGTTGACCAGGTTGGTCTTGAACTGCTGACCTCAGGTGATCCCCCTGCCTCAGCCTTCCAAAATGCTGGGATGATTACAGGCGTGGGCTACTGTGCCTGGCCAGCCAATAATGGCCTTTGTAAACTGCGATACCTAATTATAGAACAGTAAAACTAATTCAAGTGACTATGTTCTCAGTTCTTCCAAGGATGGTACACAGCTAGTACCATTCTAGATGTATACATGAGAAATTAAGTCATTGCTTACAATGTAGGTCTTTGGCCTTTAGAGTTTAATTTTCTCATGAAACCCCAATTGAAGAATTTAAATGAGAAAATATGAAATTATCTAAAAGATAACCGGACAATGATAATCAAAATAAGAACCAAAACAGAAATGTCACCTACTATGGTCAGGCACGGTTCTAAATGCAATATAAGCATTAATTCGTTTAATCCTAGGATGTGGCTTTATTAGGATTCCACTTATCAACAGAGAAACTGAAGCACAGTTAAGTACCTTGCATAATGTCACACAGTTAATAAGTGGTGATACTGGGATTCATACCCAGGCAGTGTGGATTCAGAGCTTGAGGTAGGATCTCAAGGGTAGCTTAGCCATGTTGGTAGAAGGACTGGCACTTAGTCACAGTGTTGGGAGCATGATTTCCCTTGGCCCTGAGTGTCTCGGAATGGGTCTGCAAGGAATACAAGGTCCTGACTACTCTCTACCTGAGCCATCTCTTGTGGTGGTATTTGTAATGAGTAGCTTTGAGGAGTGAGGAATTTCTCCCTCCAGCTATAGAGCAGGCTTGTCTCCTCTTACTAGAAAAGCTCAGTGTTCCCGTTGGAATGCAGCTCCCTGGATGTGCAAGCATCCATGATACGCTCTATGCATTGTCCTGTAGAAGGGGGCAGAGGTGGAGGGGAGAAAGAAACCAGTGCAAACCAGCATGAAGCTCTGACAAATGCTTTTGCATTGAGTAATCAAGTCCTTTGTTACTGACTCAGGAGTCTCATGTCTTCCGCTAGCATTTATGAAACAATAACGGGCTGGCTTGTTAACTTGCAAGAAAAATAATGCACAGTTTCTGACACAAAGGCAACAGAGCGGAGTTGCAGAGCAGGACTGTGGGCACTCTTGAGCTCTTCTTCCCTATCCTGCCTGTTAGTCTGAGGGAGCATGATCACAATTCTTAGGAATATTAGCAGAGACAGATACAAAACTTGCAGAGTAGGAAAGAAGACAATACATGCAAGTGAACCAACCTTCCTACCTTCCTTCTTTCCTTCCTACCTTCCTTCCTTCCTTCTTTCCTTCCTACCTTCCTTCCTTCCTTCTTTCCTTCCTACCTTCCTTCCTTCTTTCCTTCCTACCTTCCTTCCTTCCTTCTTTCTTTCCCTCCCTCCTTCCTTCCCTCCCTCCCTCCTTCCTTCCCTCCCTCCCTCCTTCCTTCCCTTCTCCTCCTCCCTCCCTCCTTCCCTCCTTTCTTCCCTCCCTTTCCCTCCTCCTCCTCTTCTGCCTCCTACTCCTCTTCTTCCTCTTCTTGTTCTCCTCCTCCTCCACCTCTTCCTTCTTCTCCACCTTTTGCCTTCCCCTTCCCCTTCCCTCCCTCCCTCCCTTCCTTTCTTCCTTTCTCCTCCTCCTCCCTCCTTCCTTCCTTTCCTTTCCTCCCTCCCTCCCTTTCCCTCCCTCCTTCCCTCCTTTCTTCCCTCCCTTTCCTTCCTCCTCCTCTTCTTCTTCTCCTCCTCCTCTACCTCCTCCTTCTTCTCAGCCTTTTACCTTCCCCTTCCCCCTCAAATCCCTCCCTCCCTCCCTCCCTCCCTCCCTCCCTCCCTCCCTCCCTCCCTCCTTCCTTCCTTCCTTCCTTCCTTCCTTCCTTCCTTCCTTCCTTCCTTCTCTCCTTCCTTCCTTCCTTCCTTCCTTCCTTCCTTCCTTCCTTCCTTCCTTCCTTCCTTCCTTCCTTCCTTCCTTCCTTCCTTCCTTCCTTCCTTCCTTCCTTCTTCTCTTTCCTACCTTCTTTCTTTCCCTTACAAAATCCACACTGGAGAAGCACACATTTCTAAAGTGGCTCTATTGCTTGTAAACACAGTAAAGAGAACACAGGAAGTTTGTGTGTCTTCGTTTGTAGCTCTTGGCAAAAGTCAGATTGATCGTAAACATTTTTTTCTATTGCCTCTTATTTTCTATTTTTTTTTTATTCTTTATACTTCATTTTTCATCAGAAAGATTGTAATAATATAATACTTATCTTTCCTCTTGTTTTATGCAGAATCTTGCAGAAACCTTGGTAATCTGTAATGAAGTTAAATTTTCTTTTCTTTTTTTTTTTTTTTTGAGACGAAGTTTCGCTCTTGTTACCCAGGCTGGAGTGCAATGGCGCGATCTCAGCTCACCGCAACCTCCGCCTCCTGGGTTCAGGCAATTCTCCTGCCTCAGCCTCCCGAGTAGCCGGGATTACAGGCACACGCCACCACGTCCAGCTAATTTTTTTGTATTTTTAGTAGAGACAGGGTTTCATCATGTTGACCAGGATGGTCTCAATCTCTTGACCTCGTGATCCACCCACCTCGGCCTCCCACAGTGCTGGGATTACAGGCTTGAGCCACCGCGCCCGGCCTGTAGTTAAATTTTCTAGATAGTTTTCTCCCTCTAATGTGATTTTCTGTAGTCCATTGTAGGGAGTTAACATTTTGCTGACTCTGCTACACATTGTATGCTAAGACATCTTTAACTTCTCTACAATATAACATTAACAAACAGCATAGAGTCATTCAACTAACCTCAGAATTCTTTCATTAAATCCCCACTGTGTGTAATGCATGAAGTACTTTCTTCATTTTTTTTTTTTGAGCCTTTTCTTGACTTTTCAAATTAACTGGAAATGATTGCAAATGTTTTTGGAACTTTCTCAAGCCCCCAAGGCTGGCAAATGTTACAAATGTCAACATTTTTTTTCTTGTAATAATAATAATAATTCATAAACACTCGAGAGAAAGTTGATAGGCTTTCCAGGAAAAGGCATTTTTGTGGTTGAAACCAAATAAGGGACTATAACTTTGGGGTAAATTTTCAGTTAGTGTAAAAGTATTAATGTTAATTTTGCCATTAGATTTCTATAGCACATACTTTGGTTAATATAAATTGAGGTTATTCAATGGAAAAACCTTACTTCCAAAAGGAATTCCAACAATGCGGCTGGAAGTGGACTTCTGTCATTTGAATAATTACTGCATGTTATTGCCTGTTATATGTTATCTTCCTAAATAACTTTAGACACAAAACCTCATAGGCTCTTTTCTCAGGGAAACTTAATTTCATTCCACACATCCCACTTCCATGTTACAGATGGGACATTTACATCGAAGAGGCTTTACATAGTCATTTGTGTCAGAATGAGTCAGTCTAGAGTCGTGGATGTTATCAGGTTGGGTGACTGTCAGAATCTAATACTCTGTAATTAATAGGTACATGTTAAAAATACATTCTAAATTCCCAGTTGCTCAATACTTAATAAAATTTGGTCAAGATTAAAATAGTTTCAGAAGATGGTCTGACAGAGATGTATTTCATCTTTTCTATCAATTCTAAAATTTATCCTCAAGTTAAGAAATGATAGCATCATATGTTTGAATTGCCTTAAATTATAAGTCCCCACCCAAAACTGCACTTTTATTTGATACTATTCTTTGGTTTTAAAGAATAAAAAATTCACTTCTTGCATTTGTTTATCCATCAATTGATTCATTCACTTTTCTTTTTTTTTTTTTTGAGATGGATTTTTGCTCTTGTTGTCCAGGCTTGAGTGCAATGGCATGATCTCAGCTCACTGCAACCTTCACCTCCTGGGTTCAAGTGATTCTCCTGCCTGAGTCTCCCGAGTATCTGGGATTACGGGCACCATGTCACCTGGCTAATTTTGTATTTTTAGTAGAGATGGGGTTTCACCATGTTGGTCAGGCTGGTCTTGAACTCCCGACCTCAGGTGATCTGCCCACCTTGGCCTCCCAAGGTGCTGGGATTATAGGTGTCAGCCACCTGCACCTGGCTGATTCATTCACGTTTTTATTGAGCCAGAAATATGCTTGTCAATGGCAAAAATAACTGTGAACAAAAATAGACAAGGAATCCAGTCTCCTGGAGCTAATGGTATAGAAGCAGACATTACTTAAGTAATCACACCAGTGAATGTAGAATTATGAACATAAATGGCTATTCTGGAGCAAAGATACCTGGTTCTCTGAGACGCCAGGAAAAAGAAACATGTTTAACTGAAAAGTCTATGCTAATGCAGTTTGGAGAGGCATATAGGGCTGGAACATAAGAAGCCTTATATGTAACCTCATGGATTTTGGTCTTGATTCCAAAAGCAATGGAAAACCACTTACAGAATTGAAGCATCAAGACATCATCATTAGGTTCTAGTTTAAAAAGATAGTATTGAGTACAGAATGGAGAAAAGATTGGAATGGGCCCAAGTGGAGAGAGACTGGTTCTTTGGCTTGTGAATGTGATTCCTGTGGGGATATTCTCAAGAACATGGTTTACTGCATTTTGCTGTGATGTCTGTGAGGACTTAAGGGAAAATGGTCCCTCCTGACTCAGTACCAGGAATAGTTGACCTAATCTTGGTTACTGTTTGTTTTCATTTTATGAACACTACCAATAATATAACTGACTGCTCTCGTATGCTCATGAGCTTCAGAAAATCCAAAGCCAAGTTTGTGGCTGTCCTCAGAACTTTTAGAGTATTGGGCTTCAGGGGGTTGCATTCTGTGCCTCCCTCACTCCTAGCTTTATCTTACTCTTCTAATTTATTCTTCTTTACCTTATTTCCTTTGCTTAGTATTATTTCATACCCCTGTAACAAAAGAGCATATAAATTATTAAATAAAATCATGAATACCATTATATTAAAATACATGTGTTCCTACCTTACAAGCAATGTCTGAAAGATAGGAATACACATTGACAATATGCCCAGCATATATAAGCACTCTATTCAGACACTGGGCACAGAATGGAGTATGTGTGAAAATATTCCTTTGCATACTGAATTGGCACTTGAGAATTGTGACAGCTAACCTCTATGTTGCTATGAGCCATATTGCTTCAAGATGTGCAAAGCTGGCAGGACCCTAAATTCCAGACATCATTCCCACTTGACTTTGAAGCATGCTCATGGTATCTGGTATTGTGCAATGTTCTCTGGAATTCACAGAAGAATCTGCCTACTTCTAACCAGAGATACAGAAAAGAAACAAGATCTTATCTTACTTGGCAGCACAATGATAATGTGGTGTTTTAAATATATACCAGCTGATTTGAGATATGATACATTTTTTAAATGGTACTATGCCTTAGATAGTGTGATTTAGTAGCATAAAAGTCAATAAAAAAAGATTTAGAATCTGAAATGGAAACTTACAGTTTTGCTATTCTTTTTCAATAGGAGGATTTGTTACATGTTTACCAGTTTCTCACTAATGACTCTTTTAAGGCCTAGAACAAAGTTGTTTTTCTTTTAAATTAACTTTTATGAATAAAGGCAAGAAAAAGAGCAAATAAGATATTACATATTCAATTGGTACAGTCTTAGAACTCTGAAAGACTGTCATAAAATAGTCTAATCCCCCAGTGGGTTGTCAAACTTAATGATGGAACATAGGCCACAGAAAGTCATTTGACTGGTGGGGGGGATACAGGTGAAGGGTCATCAGAGAAACCATTCTGCACTACAATCAGCAGTTCATATATTTCATTGTCTCTGGACTCAACTGACTTCATCTGGTCCATGTTTCTTAATCCTCAGCCAATAATCCAGGAGGGGTGCTAATGACACTTTGCTCTATTGACAGCTTATTTGGAGGTTCCAGCAGGGAAGCTCAGCTACTCATATACCCTTGACTGAAGACTGGTCCTCCTCTATCAGGGATGGTCGTCCTCTTCAACCGAGTGTGAACTTTAGGAGGGACACACATGGAGCCAGATCAGTTGAATCAACCCTGGCGATCAATGGGGTGACAGATGTCGCAGCCAGATCGCCTTCAAATCTAACACTCTGCTTTATTGTATGGACCTCTTTGCAATACTGGTTTCCCAAGCTCTGTGCTCTTCTCCGTCTGTTTTTCCAAAACTGGCTTAAACTTTGAGGTGGAAACCTCAGAATTCCTATACATCTGAACTCCTGAACTTCACTTCTGCCTATGACTTTTCTGTTGTGTGTGGACTTTTCATAGCTGTTTACTTGCATTGTGTTTCTGATTGTGTCTGTTGCGAAGTTTGGAGTTCTAGAATACTCTTTTTATACACTTAGGCTTTGCATCTTGACAGTTCATTTGCCATCCGCATTCTGCTCTTGGTTTTACTCTCTCAGGACTCAGGGTATCCGCATACTTTCCCAAGCTTTGCTACTGGCCAAATCCTGGTTCCTCACCTGGTCTCACCTAGTCTACCCAGGCCCAGGAAAATCACAATTCATTGTTGACATAAAGGGGAAGGAAGCAGATTTAAATCTTTCCAGAATGGGATCCTTAATTTGAGAATTGAGGAAGACCGACTCTACACATTCACTGGCATAAGGAAGAAAAAATATGATATTCAGAATTATTCATAATACATACCACCTGACAGATTTGCTATGCATGAAAATATCCAGCCCTTGTTCATTCTGTACAAAAGTTTGAGACACAGACATTCTTGTAGAGCCTTCTAGGGCAATTTGGGGCACAGTATATAAAATATAGAATGATTGCAAAAGTGAACTTAAATAAATGGTCCTGTTTTTTTTTTTCATCATTTGCTTCTCAATCCCAATCTCCCCATAAAGGCATTTAGTGACTGATTGTCTTCATCTCTGTTTCTTACCCATTCATTTGCTTATGATAGAAACTG
The DNA here is from genome assembly GCF_049354715.1 of Callithrix jacchus. Taxonomy (NCBI): domain Eukaryota; kingdom Metazoa; phylum Chordata; class Mammalia; order Primates; family Cebidae; genus Callithrix; species Callithrix jacchus. Next base: position 14,101,743 of record NC_133504.1, read on the forward strand.
GGAAGTCATATTTGTTTCTATGTCTAATCCATCACCAGCTTGACCACCTAATTTAAAAATATACTTTGTGTTTCCTTCTTGACAGTCACCACCCGGGTCATATTTGTATGTCATCCTGTCATCCCTCAGTGGAAATAATGTCACTGCACTCTGACTGGCGTTCCTGCTTCTGCTTCTGTCCTCTTTTAAGTCATTCCATACATAATAGGCAGAACGACAGTGCAAATCCCAAAATGGCATCACATCATTATTGTGTTTAACTCTCTCTAGCATCTTTGTGTGTGTGTGCCCGTGTGTGCACTTAGGATAAATCTAAAACCCTCTCACAGACCACAAAGTGTGGCAGGATCTCATCCACGCTAACTTCTTCAACCACGTCTGGCTCTGTTCTTGTATCCATTCAGTACGCTCCAAAAACTCTGGTCATTTTTTAATCCTTCTCACTTTACAAACTTTGCACATACTTCATGTCCATCGGATTTCTCATCTGTGGATTCAGTCAACCATAGATGGAAAATATTTGAAAAAAATTGTGACTTTATTGAACACGTACAGACTTTTCTTGTCATTATTCCATAAACAATACAGTACAACAACTATTTACACAGCATTTACATTGAATTAGGTATTATAAGTAATCTAGAGAAGATTTAAAGTATACAGGAGGGTGTGCATAGGTTTTATAAAAATACTATGCTGTTTTACATATGGAACTGGTGCATCTGACGGTCTTCCCAACAGGCTGTGAGCTCCATGAGTAGGTCCCATCTATATTTTTCTGTCTACTGTATCCTAATGCTAGTACATGGACTGGAACACAGTAGGCATTTAATGTATTGGCTGAATGAGTGAGTAGAAATTTCATATCTAACAGATTATGTGTTCAGTGTTCAACAATATGTGTATTTTGAATCAAGCCCAGTCCTCCGCTCACTGGAATAACAGAGACAAAAAGAAACAAAAATTCCTGCTCTTGTCGTCTTTACTTTCCAGTGTAGGGAGACGAATAAAACACAGCAAATATAATAAATGAGTAGATTGCATGGTGTTTTGGAAGGAGATGTGTGGTAAAGAAAAATGGAGTCGAGTAATGGGAATGAGGTATGCCAGAGGAATGTGATTTGAAGTTTTAATACATAATCAGCTTAGATCTCACAAAATAGGCGGCGTTCAGGCAGAGACTTGAGACAAGTCACAGGGTTACCTATTTGGATATTTAGAGTAGTGATTTTCTGCAAAACAAATAGCTAGTACAAAAGTTGAAAGCAGAAATTTGTCTGGAGTTTCTGAGAAATAGCAAAAGATAAAGCAATGTGTGAGGGGAAGAAGATATGGCCAAAGAGATAATGGAGGGCAAGCAGACAATATAGGTCTTGTAGGCCATGGTCGTTACATCAGCTTCTTTGGTAACTGACCCTGGGTGAGCCATTGCGTGGTTTTAGTAGATGGAGTTGAAAAGTGAAATGATCTTTAAGTGGATCAAGATGGTTGCTCTGTGTAGACTAGATTGTTGTGATGGGACTTGAATAGAAGCAGGAAGACCAGATGGAAAGTGGTGGCTTGAATCAGGGTATAGCAGTGGACTAGGTGACGAACAGTTCAACTCTGGATATATTTTGAAGGTAGAGCCAAAAGATTTGGCCGATGCTTTGGAGGTTTGAGAAGAAGTAAGGAGTTGAAAGGGTTCTGGCGTACTTACCTGGAGGAACAGAGTTGCAATCAAGTAAGATGGGGAAGAGTACAGACGTATGTGTTTGGATAGAGGTAATGAGATCATGTCCAGTTGGAAATCCTAGTGGAGAGGTTGAAAGAACTGTTAAATGTACAATTCAGGGCAGGGCGCAGTGGCTCAAGCCTGTAATCCCAGCCCTTTAGGAGGCCGAGGTGGGTGGATCATGAGGTCAAGAGATCAAGACCATCCTGGTCAACATGGTGAAACCCTGTCTCTACTAAAAAAAAAAATATATATATATATATAAAGTTAGCTGGGCATTGTGGCGCATGCCTGTAATCCCAGCTACTCAGGAGACTGAGGCAGGAGAATTGCCTGAACCCAGAAGGCAGAGGTTGCCATGAGCCAAGATCACACCATTGCACTCCAGCCTGGGTAACAACAGCGAAACTCCATCTCAAAAAAAAAAAAATGTACAATTCAGGAGGGCCACAAGATGAGAGTGATGACTGTGGGAACTGTCAGTCTATGGACATGAGAATAGATAAATGAGTATATACAGGGAATACGTAAGTGATTATACACATAGAGTAGATAAAGTGAGTATATACAGAGAATAGATAAGTACATATACACAGAAAGTAGATAAGTGCGTATATAAAGAGAATAGATAAATATACACAGAGAGTAGGTAAGTGTGTATACAGTGAGTAGATAAGTGAGTATACACAGAGTTGATAAGTGAATATACACAGAGAGTAGATATAGAGAGTAGATAAGTGCATATACAGAGAGTAGATAAGTGAGTATATACAGAGTAGATGAGTGAGTATACACAGAGAGTAGGTAAGTGTGTATACACAGAGGGTAGATAAGTGAGTATATACAGAGAGTAGATAAGTGAGTATATACAGAGTAGATGAGTGAGTATACACAGAGAGTAGATAAGTGAGCATATACACAGAGTAGATGAGTGAGTATACACAGAGAGTAGGTAAGTGTGTATACACAGAGGGTAGATAAGTGAGTATGTACAGAGAGTAGATGAGTGACTATACACAGAGAATACATAAGTGAATACATACAGAGAGTAGATAAGTGAGTATACACAGAGTAGATGAGTGACTATACACAGAGAGTAGATGAGTGAGTATACACAGAGAGTAGGTAAGTGTGTATACACAGAGAGTAGATAAGTGAGTATATACAGAGTAGATGAGTGAGTATACACAGAGAGTAGGTAAGTGTGTATACACAGAGGGTAGATAAGTGAGTATATACAGAGAGTAGATAAGTGAGTATATACAGAGTAGATGAGTGAGTATACACAGAGAGTAGATAAGTGAGCATATACACAGAGTAGATGAGTGAGTATACACAGAGAGTAGGTAAGTGTGTATACACAGAGGGTAGATAAGTGAGTATGTACAAAGAGTAGGTGAGTGAGTATACACAGAGCGTACATAAGTGAGTATATATAGAGAGTAGATAAGTGAGTATATACAAAGAGTAGGTGAGTGAGTATACACAGAGCATACATAAGTGAGTATATATAGAGAATAGGTGAGTGACTATACACAGAGAATACATAAGTGAATACATACAGAGAGTAGATAAGTGAGTATATACAGAGAGTAGATAAGTGAGTATATACAAAGAGTAGATGAGTGACTATACACAGAGAGTAGATAAGTGAGTATATACAGAGAGTAGATGAGTGAGTATACACAGAGAATACATAAGTGAATACATACAGAGAGTAGATAAGAGTATATACAGAGAGTAGATAAGTGAGTATATACAAAGAGTAGATGAGTGACTATACACAGAGAGTAGATAAGTGAGTATATACAGAGAGTAGATAAGTGAGTATACACAGAGAATACATAAGTGAATACATACAGAGAGTAGATAAGTGAGTATATACAGAGTAGATGAGTGAGTATACACAGAGCGTACATAAGTGAGTATATATAGAGAATAGGTGAGTGACTATACACAGAAAATACAGAAGTGAGTATACACAGAGGGTAGATAAGTGAGTATATACAAAGAGTAGGTGAGTGAGTATACACAGAGTTGATAAGTGAATATACACAGAGAGTAGATATAGAGAGTAGATAAGTGCATATACAGAGAGTAGATAAGTGAGTATATACAGAGTAGATGAGTGAGTATACACAGAGAGTAGGTAAGTGTGTATACACAGAGGGTAGATAAGTGAGTATGTACAGAGAGTAGATGAGTGACTATACACAGAGAATACATAAGTGAATACATACAGAGAGTAGATAAGTGAGTATACACAGAGTAGATGAGTGACTATACACAGAGAGTAGATGAGTGAGTATACACAGAGAGTAGGTAAGTGTGTATACACAGAGGGTAGATAAGTGAGTATGTACAGAGAGTAGATGAGTGAGTATACACAGAGAATACATAAGTGAATACATACAGAGAGTAGATAAGTGAGTATATACAAAGAGTAGATGAGTGACTATACACAGAGAATACGTAAGTGAATACATACAGAGAGTAGATAAGTGAGTACATACAGAAAGAGTAGGTGAGTGAGTATACACAGAGCGTACATAAGTGAGTATATATAGAGAATAGGTGAGTGACTATACACAGAGAATACAGAAGTGAGTATACACAGAGAGTAGATAAAGTGGGTATATACAGAGAGTGTATGTACAGAGAAGAGAAAAGGAGTGAGGTCTGAGCCACTGGGCAGATACTTCAATGATCAAAGGTCTCAAAGAATAATTTTCTTCATATCATATGCTGGATCCAAATATACTAAATATTTTAAAATTGGTGGTTTTCCATTTAAAATTCTAGTCAGTATTTCTCTGAAGGGGCAATGATTATTTTTCCCCATAGAAATCTAAAGATATTCTGTAAAACTCATGTTTTACTACGTTTATAAATGAGTATTTGCTAACACAGGCCTAAATTCCTTTTGTCAAAGCTAATTTATGACAGATAATATATGTTCTTCATGAAATATGTCTTTATCCTTAAGTAAATTCTAACATTATTTCCTCACTGAGGTAATTAATCTTTGAATTATAACATTTTTGTATTTGGAATATGGCAATGGATTGGGAGAACAAAAGTTATACATTTCCTAATTTTCTGAATGAGTGACAAATGACTATACAAACATATTCTTTTAGAAGTTAAAAAAAGGTAGCAAGATCGTGCTTAATTTTGGACTCAGATTTGTTCCAAACAACTTTGAAGGTCAATCTTTGTTGTGGATAATTCACGACAAAGGAGTATGAGGAAGTTGGTTTCATGGTTAACAAAGGAATTCAGGCCTTTGGGTTTAGTTCAGTTCATGACCCCAAGGAGGCACCGTGGGGTCATGAACTGAATAACTCTGAATCAGTTGAAGTTGACCTACTGAAGCAGTCCAACTTTAACTTCAGGTTCATTGTTGTTCAGATTGATACCCTAAACCAAATGAACATCTGCGGCATGGAAACTGCTTAACTACATGTATTCTGCTCCACTGCGGGCGACAGTAATGAGCTGATGGTAAATCACTTTCCTTTGGAAGTCTGGGGTCCAGAGCTTGTACTACAATGCTGCTTTGTGTTTATTTCTCATCTCCTTGTGTCAGCTGAGACATAAAGCAAATGTTTAGCAAAGGATTCCAAACTCTTAGCAATGCTTAAGCAATATGAAAAGTATGTGAAATGTAATCTTAGTTTCTCAATTGCACATTGTTATTTCTAAATATAAAATCCTTCTAAGATTTTTTTTCTAGATGGTTCTATTCTTATTCCTCTAGAAATGTAATCAAAATTGTAGTAAAATATAATGTAGTAGTTTGAGTCTCACGTGGCTGGGATCAGGACCTTGCTCTGCCACTCCGTTGAATGTGGTAACATGCATGTTGTCTAGGAATGTAAACTTACTAGGTATTAGTTTCTTCATCTGTAAAATGAGATTAATAGTATTAACCTTTAGGTTAATTTTAAAACATAAAATAAAAGAATGTATTCAAGTGTTTAGCAGGTATCCTACCGCTAGTAAATACTCAATAAATTATGGTCGCTTTTATTTGTTACTAGTAATTATTCTTAAGTTTCCAGGTTTTGTTAAGTTTAACATTTATCAGTTTGATTTACAATGTAATTATTTTATCAGTTTTAAATTCTGACATTATTGTGTATTCTTATTTTCCCTAAATCAGATTTATTGAGATAAATTTTTTATATAACAAAATGTATCTATTTTAAATGTAAAATTTGATGAGTGTCTTAGTTCAGGCTGCTGTAATAAAGTACCAATATCATCAATAGATTCAGTGGTTAATAAACAACACCAATTTATTTCTCACAGTTCTAGAGGCTGAGCATCTGAGATTAGGGTGCCAGGTTAGGTTTATAAACAACGTAAATTTATTTCTCATATTCTAGAGGCTGAGCATCTGAGATTAGGGTGCCAGGTTAGGTTTATAAACAACACCAATTTATTTCTCATATTCTAGAGGCTGAGCATCTGAGATTAGGGTGCCAGGTTAGGTTTATAAACAACACCAATTTATTTCTCATATTCTAGAGGCTGAGCATCTGAGATTAGGGTGCCAGGTTAGGTTTATAAACAACACCAATTTATTTCTCATATTCTAGAGGCTGAGCATCTGAGATTAGGGTGCCAGGTTAGGTTTATAAACAACACCAATTTATTTCTCATATTCTAGAGGCTGAGCATCTGAGATTAGGGTGCCAGGTTAGGTTTATAAACAACACCAATTTATTTCTCATATTCTAGAGGCTGAGCATCTGAGATTAGGGTGCCAGGTTAGGTTTATAAACAACACCAATTTATTTCTCATATTCTAGAGGCTGAGCATCTGAGATTAGGGTGCCAGGTTAGGTTTATAAACAACACCAATTTATTTCTCATATTCTAGAGGCTGAGCATCTGAGATTAGGGTGCCAGGTTAGGTTTATAAACAACACCAATTTATTTCTCATATTCTAGAGGCTGAGCATCTGAGATTAGGGTGCCAGGTTAGGTTTATAAACAACACCAATTTATTTCTCATATTCTAGAGGCTGAGCATCTGAGATTAGGGTGCCAGGTTAGGTTTATAAACAACACCAATTTATTTCTCATATTCTAGAGGCTGAGCATCTGAGATTAGGGTGCCAGGTTAGGTTTATAAACAACACCAATTTATTTCTCATATTCTAGAGGCTGAACATCTGAGATTAGGGTGCCAGGTTAGGTTTATAAACAACACCAATTTATTTCTCACAGTTCTAGAGGCTGAGCATCTGAGATTAGGGTGCCAGGTTAGGTTTATAAACAACGTAAATTTATTTCTCATATTCTAGAGGCTGAGCATCTGAGATTAGGGTGCCAGGTTAGGTTTATAAACAACACCAATTTATTTCTCACAGTTCTAGAGGCTGAGCATCTGAGATTAGGGTGCCAGGTTAGGTTTATAAACAACGTAAATTTATTTCTCATATTCTAGAGGCTGAGCATCTGAGATTAGGGTGCCAGGTTAGGTTTATAAACAACACCAATTTATTTCTCATATTCTAGAGGCTGAGCATCTGAGATTAGGGTGCCAGGTTAGGTTTATAAACAACACCAATTTATTTCTCATATTCTAGAGGCTGAGCATCTGAGATTAGGGTGCCAGGTTAGGTTTATAAACAACACCAATTTATTTCTCACAGTTCTAGAGGCTGAGCATCTGAGATTAGGGTGCCAGGTTAGGTTTATAAACAACGTAAATTTATTTCTCATATTCTAGAGGCTGAGCATCTGAGATTAGGGTGCCAGGTTAGGTTTATAAACAACACCAATTTATTTCTCATATTCTAGAGGCTGAACATCTGAGATTAGGGTGCCAGGTTAGGTTTATAAACAACACCAATTTATTTCTCATATTCTAGAGGCTGAGCATCTGAGATTAGGGTGCCAGGTTAGGTTTATAAACAACACCAATTTATTTCTCATATTCTAGAGGCTGAACATCTGAGATTAGGGTGCCAGGTTAGGTTTATAAACAACACCAATTTATTTCTCATATTCTAGAGGCTGAGCATCTGAGATTAGGGTGCCAGGTTAGGTTTATAAACAACACCAATTTATTTCTCATATTCTAGAGGCTGAACATCTGAGATTAGGGTGCCAGGTTAGGTTTATAAACAACACCAATTTATTTCTCATATTCTAGAGGCTGAGCATCTGAGATTAGGGTGCCAGGTTAGGTTTATAAACAACACCAATTTATTTCTCATATTCTAGAGGCTGAGCATCTGAGATTAGGGTGCCAGGTTAGGTTTATAAACAACACCAATTTATTTCTCATATTCTAGAGGCTGAGCATCTGAGATTAGGGTGCCAGGTTAGGTTTATAAACAACACCAATTTATTTCTCATATTCTAGAGGCTGAACATCTGAGATTAGGGTGCCAGGTTAGGTTTATAAACAACACCAATTTATTTCTCATATTCTAGAGGCTGAGCATCTGAGATTAGGGTGCCAGGTTAGGTTTATAAACAACACCAATTTATTTCTCATATTCTAGAGGCTGAGCATCTGAGATTAGGGTGCCAGGTTAGGTTTATAAACAACACCAATTTATTTCTCACAGTTCTAGAGGCTGAGCATCTGAGATTAGGGTGCCAGGTTAGGTTTATAAACAACGTAAATTTATTTCTCATATTCTAGAGGCTGAGCATCTGAGATTAGGGTGCCAGGTTAGGTTTATAAACAACACCAATTTATTTCTCATATTCTAGAGGCTGAGCATCTGAGATTAGGGTGCCAGGTTAGGTTTATAAACAACACCAATTTATTTCTCATATTCTAGAGGCTGAGCATCTGAGATTAGGGTGCCAGGTTAGGTTTATAAACAACACCAATTTATTTCTCATATTCTAGAGGCTGAGCATCTGAGATTAGGGTGCCAGGTTAGGTTTATAAACAACGTAAATTTATTTCTCATATTCTAGAGGCTGAGCATCTGAGATTAGGGTGCCAGGTTAGGTTTATAAACAACACCAATTTATTTCTCATATTCTAGAGGCTGAACATCTGAGATTAGGGTGCCAGGTTAGGTTTATAAACAACGTAAATTTATTTCTCATATTCTAGAGGCTGAGCATCTGAGATTAGGGTGCCAGGTTAGGTTTATAAACAATGTAAATTTATTTCTCATATTCTAGAGGCTGAGCATCTGAGATTAGGGTGCCAGGTTAGGTTTATAAACAACGTAAATTTATTTCTCATATTCTAGAGGCTGAGCATCTGAGATTAGGGTGCCAGGTTAGGTTTATAAACAACACCAATTTATTTCTCATATTCTAGAGGCTGAGCATCTGAGATTAGGGTGCCAGGTTAGGTTTATAAACAACGTAAATTTATTTCTCATATTCTAGAGGCTGAGCATCTGAGATTAGGGTGCCAGGTTAGGTTTATAAACAACACCAATTTATTTCTCACAGTTCTAGAGGCTGAACATCTGAGATTAGGGTGCCAGGTTAGGTTTATAAACAACACCAATTTATTTCTCATATTCTAGAGGCTGAGCATCTGAGATTAGGGTGCCAGGTTAGGTTTATAAACAACGTAAATTTATTTCTCATATTCTAGAGGCTGAGCATCTGAGATTAGGGTGCCAGGTTAGGTTTATAAACAACACCAATTTATTTCTCATATTCTAGAGGCTGAACATCTGAGATTAGGGTGCCAGGTTAGGTTTATAAACAACACCAATTTATTTCTCATATTCTAGAGGCTGAGCATCTGAGATTAGGGTGCCAGGTTAGGTTTATAAACAACACCAATTTATTTCTCATATTCTAGAGGCTGAACATCTGAGATTAGGGTGCCAGGTTAGGTTTATAAACAACACCAATTTATTTCTCATATTCTAGAGGCTGAGCATCTGAGATTAGGGTGCCAGGTTAGGTTTATAAACAACACCAATTTATTTCTCATATTCTAGAGGCTGAACATCTGAGATTAGGGTGCCAGGTTAGGTTTATAAACAACACCAATTTATTTCTCATATTCTAGAGGCTGAGCATCTGAGATTAGGGTGCCAGGTTAGGTTTATAAACAACACCAATTTATTTCTCATATTCTAGAGGCTGAACATCTGAGATTAGGGTGCCAGGTTAGGTTTATAAACAACACCAATTTATTTCTCATATTCTAGAGGCTGAGCATCTGAGATTAGGGTGCCAGGTTAGGTTTATAAACAACGTAAATTTATTTCTCACAGTTCTAGAGGCTGAACATCTGAGATTAGGGTGCCAGGTTAGGTTTATAAACAACACCAATTTATTTCTCATATTCTAGAGGCTGAGCATCTGAGATTAGGGTGCCAGGTTAGGTTTATAAACAACGTAAATTTATTTCTCATATTCTAGAGGCTGAGCATCTGAGATTAGGGTGCCAGGTTAGGTTTATAAACAACACCAATTTATTTCTCATATTCTAGAGGCTGAGCATCTGAGATTAGGGTGCCAGGTTAGGTTTATAAACAACACCAATTTATTTCTCATATTCTAGAGGCTGAACATCTGAGATTAGGGTGCCAGGTTAGGTTTATAAACAACACCAATTTATTTCTCATATTCTAGAGGCTGAGCATCTGAGATTAGGGTGTCAGGTGAGGGCTTTCTTCTAGTTGCAGATTGCTAACCTCTCATTGTATCCTCACACAGTGGAAAAAGAGCAAGAGAAGTTTCTGGGGCCTCTTTGTAGAGGCATTAATCCCATGCTGATGACCTAATTCCCTCCCAAAGGCTTTACTTCCTGATGCTAACACATTGGAGGTTAGGATTTCACATATGAATTGATAGGGGGAGCATAAATAATCAGTCCATACAGTTTTAACAACTTTATACACCTGGGTAGCCACTACAAGGATCAAGATATAAAACATTTCCATCACTCTGACAAAATTTCCTACCAGCTTTTCTAAATATTTTTTTCATTCCAGCCCAAAGCCAAGACAACTCTTGCTGTTTACTGTCACTATAGATTATATTTGTCTTTCTAGAGATTCATATAAATGGAATTCTATAATATGTAGTCTTTTGTAAGAGGCTTTAAATAAACTTGGTATATTGATATTTGTTTGTATTGTTGCATGTATTAATAGTTCATTTCTTTCTTTTTATTGCTGAGAGATATTCCATTTTATGAATATACCACCTTTTAGGCCATTTGTCTATGATAGATACCGGGTTGTTTCCTGTTTTTAACAGTTATCAATAAAGATAATTTATGTACAAGTATTTCTGTGGGCTGCTCTATTCTTTGCACAGATTTCTGAACAATAAACATTTGACTTATTGTATGTAATCTTAATAAACTATAAATAATCTTAAATGGCTAATGCCTGTGGGGCTTTATACTTAGGTGATAGGTAGATAGGTGCAGCAATCCACCATGGCACATGTCACCTATGTAATAAACCTGCACAAGTATCCCAGAATTTAAAATAACATAAGAATAAATAAACTTTGTTAATAATAAACAATGATTGTTTACTCATTGTTTACAATGATAAACAATTATTGCTACTAAAGATCATTTACATGCAGGTATTTGAGTGGTCACATGTTTTTATTTCTCTGATAAATACCTAAGGATGTAATTACCAGGTTATAAAGTAAGTCCATCAAATTATATAAGAAATTGCCAAACTTCTTCCCGGTGGGTTTGTACATTTCTTTCAACAAAAACACTTGGTATGGTAAGTGTGATGGTTGTTGGTTTTATATGTTGAATTGACTGGGTTGCCAACATATTTGACCAAACATTATTCTGAGTGTGTCTGTGAGGGTGTTTTAGATGAGGTTAACATTTGAATCAGTAGATGGAGTAAAGCAGATTGCCCTGCTTAAAGTGGATGGTCCTTAACCAATCAGTTGAAGGCCTGAACCGACCAGGAAGGCTGACCTCTGTGTAGGAGAGAACTTCTGCCTGATTGCCTGAGATAAAACACTTGTCTTTTTATGCCTTTGGGTTCAAACTAAAATATCAGCTCTTCTTGGATTTCAAACCTGCTGCCTTTTGGACAAAAACTTATACAATTAGCTTTCCTGGTTCTCATTCCTTCAAACTCAGAATGAAACCATACCACTGGCTCTCCACGGTCTCCAGCTTGCCAACAAGAGATCTTGGAACTTCTCAGCTACCCTAATTGTGTGGGCCAATTCCTTATGGCAAATCCCTTTATGCTCTGGAGAACCCAAATACAGTAAGTCTTTTTAACTTTTATTTTATTACTGTGAAGTAATAAAATTACTGTTAAGTAAATCTGTTAAGTTTTCTTTTAGTCATTCTAATGTGTGTGTTTTGGCATTACGTTATGGTTTCACTTTGCATTTTGATTAACGATGTTAAATATCTTTTCATGTGCTTTTTGGCCATTGGTACACCTATTTTTTGCAAGGACCCATTGAAATCATTTGTGAGGTTTTTTCCCTTGTTGATTTGTAAGAGTTGTTTATATGTTTAATTTTAATCCTTTGTCAGATACATGTTTAGCAAATATTATTTTCCTACATGCGGATGAAAACTTGTTTATTTTTTTGGTATTTTTTTTTAGCAACAGAAATTTTGTATTTTGATTCTAATGTATCATTTTTGTCCTTTTATTTGGGTTTTTGGGGTCTCATCTAAGAAATATTAGATTCTGAAAATTTTCTCTATGCTTTCTTATATACATTTTAAAGTTTTTGTCTTTATGTGAATGTCTATGATTAATTTCAAGTCAATTTTTGTACAAAATATGAGATAATAGTTGAGGTTCATTGTTTTCCTAAGTGGATGTCTAGCTGTTCTAGCCTCTGTTGCAGAAAAGTACTTCTCCATTGAAGTAACTCACATCTTTGTCAAAAATCAGTTGGCTACATATGCATGTCTCAGTCTGTTCGTTTAAGCTGCATTTCTATTCATACAAAAAACAAAACATTGACTATACTATTGTAGTTTTACAGTAAATGATAGTATATTAGAAGGCAATTTATTTTTCTATTATCTTTATATGCTATGAACTTGCTAAACTAATTTTTAAAAACTCTTTGTAGTGGCCTTTTATAGACTTCTTAGGATTTCTACCTATTGGATAGTGAGTTTTTCTTCTTTTTTTTTTCAATCCGTATGCTTTTTATTTTATTTTATTTTTTGGCCTCGTTGCAGTGGCTAGAATCTCCAATACAATGTTAAATGGAAGTGGCGAAAGTAGCGGTAGATGAGGAGGTGATCATGTTTAACTGGTGATTTTTGTCTTGCTTCCAGTCATAAAGGGAAAGCGTTCAGTCTTTTGCTGTTTAGTGTGTTACCTGTAAATTTTTCTTAAGTGTCCTCTATCATATCAAAGAATATGTGTCTATTTATAATTTTCTGGGATATTTAAAAATAATCAGTTATGTTGAATTCCATCATGTATTTTTTTGCATCTACAAGAATATCATATGATTTTTTACTTTGTTGTTTCAATGCACTAAACTGCATTTGTTTATTTTGAATGCTAAATCAATCTTGCATGTCTGGGTAGACCCTAACTAGCAACTATACATTAAGATTTTCATGTTGCTGTATACCATGGAATACTATGCAGCCATAAAAAAGGATGAGTCCATGTCCTTTGCAGGGACATGGATAAAGCTGGAAACCATCATTCTAAGTAAACTAACACAAGAACAGAAAACCAAACACTGCATGTTCTCAAGTGAGAGTTGAACAATAAGAACACACGGACACAGGAAGGGGAACATCACACACCAGGGAACTGTGGGGGCGGGAGCTAGAAGAGGGATAGCATTAGGAGAAATACCTAATGTAGATGACGGGTTGATGGGTGCAGCAGACCACCATGGCATGTGTGTACCTATGTAACAAACCTGCATGTTCTGCACATGTATTCAGAACTTAAAAGTATAATAATAATAAAAAGATTTTCCTGTTGCTGGATCCTATTTTTAACAGCTTATTAAAGATTTGTATGTTTACATTTATGAGGGTTATTCATCTGTAGCTTTTTATTTTGTAATATCATTTTTTCTTTTTTTTCCATTTATTTTTCTTTTCTTTTACTTTTTTAGACAGGGTCTCACTGTGTTGTCCAGGCTGGAGTGCATTGGCACAAACATAGCTCACTGTAGCCTCAAATTCCTGGACTCAAGCAATCCTCCCACCTCAGCCTTCTGAATAACTGGGACCACAGGTGTGTACCATGACTCCAGCTAATTTTTGTGTTTTTTATAGAGACAAGGTCATGTTATGTTGCCCAGTCTGGTCTCAAACTCATGGGCTCAAGCAACCCTCCCACTTCAGCCTCCCAAAGTGTTGGAATTACAAACAAGAGCCACTGCACCTGGCCATCTTATTTTTTTAATGGTGGTAATGTTGGCCTCATACAATGAGTTGGGAAGTGTTTACTTCTCTTGTAGTTGCTGAAATAATTTACGTAAAACTAGTGAATATGCACAGTGGCTCACGTTTGTAATGTCAACACTTTGAAAGACCAAGACGAGGATTGCTTGAGACCAGCCTGAGAAACACAGTGACACTCTGTTTCTACAGCAATTTTAAGACATTAGCAGGGCATGGTAGTGTGCTCATGTAGTCCCAGCTACTCAGGAGGCTGAGACAAGAGTATCACTCAAGCCTAGAAGTTTGAGGCTGTGGTGAGCTATGATCATGCCACTGCATTCCAGCCTGGGCAATACAGCAAGCACTTGTCTCAAAATAAATAAACAAATCAGTAAATAAAATAAAATTTAAAAATAAAGTTGGTACCATTTCTTCCTTAAGTATTTGGTATAATTCACTGATGTATAATTTATCAGGACCAGAAGTTTTCTTTGCAGGAAATGTTTTGTCAATTATACATTTAATTTCCTCAATAAACATATAACTAGCCAGACTTTTCTGTTTTTCTTGAGTAGCTTGCAATTTTTGTCTTTAAAGGCATGTGTCAACATCATCTAAATTATCATGTTTTGACATTAAGCTTTCAAAATAGTCTTTTATTATTGCCTTATTATATGCGGCACCTGCAATTATGATATTTGTTTCATCTTGGCTTTAGTAATATTTTTTTGTTCAAATAATTTCAACTTTTATTTTAGTTTCAGGGGCTACATGTGCAGGTTTGTTACATAGGTATATTGTGTGATACTGAGGTTTGGAGTATGAACAACAGACACTGGTAGTACTAGAGGGAGGAAGGAAGAAGGGAAAAAGGGCTATAAGATATTTGAGTAACTATTAGGCACTATGCTCACTACCTGGGGGTGATGGGATTTTCATATCTACATTCATGAGGGATATTGTTCTGCGGTTTTTTATGTTGTAATATCATTGCTTTGGCCTCCCGAAGTGTTGGGATTACAGGCATGGGTCGCTGTGCCCAGCCACTAATTTTATATAAATTCTTTCACCAAGTACAAGAGAAGCAAACACCTCCCAACTCATTGTATGAGGCCAAGAGTACTTTGATTGAAAAAATAAAAAAAGAAAATAGAAACAATGATATTATCAAATAGAAAGTTACACATCAATATTCTTTATGAATGTAAATATAAGAATCCTATCACCTGTGTGATGATCATAATACCCAAGAGCTAGTTTTTCAAATATTTTTCAACATTTTTTCTCCCTCTCACCCTCCCCCTCTTGTAGTCTCCAGTGTTTATTACTGCTGCCTTTATGGCCCAAAGTATCAAAAACATAGCTCTCACTTATAAGCGAGACATGCAGTATTTTGTTTTCTGTTACTGGATTAATTTGCTTAGAATAATGGCCTTTAGCTGCATCCATGTTGCTTCAAAGAACATAATTTTGTTCTTTTTTATCGCTGTGTAGTATTCCAGAGCATATATGTACCACATTTTCTTTATCCAATCCACCATCGTTGATGGGCACCTAGGTTTATTCCATGTCTTTGCTATTGTGAATAATGCTGCTATGACCATATAAATGCATGTGTCTTTTTAGTGGAATGATTTATTTTCCTTTGGCTATATGCCCAGTCATGGGACTGCTGGGTCAAATGGTAGCTCTGTTTTAAGTTCTTCGAGACATCACACAAACTGATTTCCATAGTGGAAGAACTAATTTACATCTCCCCCAACAGTGTATAAGCATTCCCTTTTTACTATAGCCTCACCTGCATCTCTCATTTTGACTGGTGTAATTTTGATTTTGACTCACTGTGGTTTTGATTTGTATTTCTCTGATAAGTGATGTTAAGCATATTTTCATAGGTTTATTGGCCACTTGTAATGTATTCTTTTGAGAAGTGTTTGTTCATGTCTTTTGCCCCACTTTTTTCCCCCTCTTTTTCTTTTGGTAAAGTTGGGGTTGGTGATGTCATCATGGCTGGTCTTGAACTTCTGGTTTCAGGTGATTCTTCAATCTTGGCCTCCCAAAATATTGCGATTACAGGCATGAGCCACCATTCCTGGCCTCTTTTGTCCTCTTTTTAATAGAGTTATTCATTTTTTGCTTGTTGAATTATATAAGGTCCTTATAGATTCTTGGCGGTTGTCACATGCATAGTTTGTGAATATTTTCTCCAATATTTTCGTTGTCTTTTTTTCAGTAATATTTATTATCTCCTTGTGTTCTTGTAGCTAAAGGTGTATTGATTTCATTGATATAATTTATAAACTTCTTTTTATTTCATTGATTTTTTTCTATTTTTTTCTTCATTTTGTATTTCATATATTATGTCCTTACTTTTGCCTAATGTGGGTTTAATTTTTTTTATTTCACACTACTTGGAAAGAAGGTTATATCCCTAACTTTAGCCCTGTGTTCTTATTTGTCTCTATTGCTGTCTTGACTGCATCTTAAATTTTGATGTTTTATTTTTCTTTTCAGGCATTTAAAATTGTAATATGAGTTTTCCTATGACTTCGTCTTTGATCCATAGGTTTTTGGAAATGTGTTGTGTCATTTGTCAACATTGAATATTTGCCAGATAACTATCTATTGCTGATTTCTAATTTATTGCATTGTGATCAGAAATTTTTTTGTATTATTTTAATCCTTTAACTTTTTAAAGACTTGTTTTATGGTCCTGAGATTTGTCTTGATGGATATTTGACATGCACTTGAAAAGAATTCTGTATATCATTCTTTGTTTTCTATGGTCGTTGAGTGTTCCATAAATATCAACTAGATAGAGTTGGTTGATGATGTTGTTTGGGTCTATATTCTGTATTCCTACTGATTTTCTGTCTTCTTATTCTATACATTTCTGATACAAGAATATTGAAATCTTCAACTATAATTATGGATTTCTCTATTTCCTTTTTAGTTTTATCAGTTTGTACTTTACGTATTTTGACTCTCTGATATTGAATGCATATACATTTAGTTTGTTGCATCTTTTTGATGAATTAGGCGCTTTATCATTATAAAATGTTCTGACTACTTTGTCTGAGTTTGGAAGGACACATTAATTTATGCTTAGTTTTGTTTGATTTCCATATCTTGGTTATTTTGAATAGGCTCCCAATATTATTAGAAAAGAAACCACAATTTCTTCTTTTTGGGAGGCTGAAAAGCTTAAAATAAAAGTAACAATATGTGTCTGAGGGGGTTTTGTGTGTGTGTGGTGTGTTTGTAGTTGTGGATTGTGATCAGGGTTTTGACTGGGTGACACTTTTCCAGGAAGAAAAAATATGTAGATGTTTTCATTACACAGAAGTTTTACTCTTCATTCACAAAAAGGAATTTAGGCAACTTTAAAGTGATATTTATATATAATTATTATATTAATATATTTCCCTTTAAAAATAAAATATTATACCCCTGTAAAATATTGTATATATTCAATTTTTTACAAATAGTTTTGGGATCCTAATATAGGCACTTTGGGAAAATCTCCCATTGCTACATTCCAAGCATTCTTTCGGATTAAAATTTCCTAAAGTAATGCTTTGATTTGTCACCCTTCTCTTGATCTTTCATGAAAACTCATTGCTCAGAAGAGAAAATTGCCTCCATGTATCATAAATATCTCTTTATGGTGTGATTAATCTTTGCCTTTTCAGTTTTATCTCCCATTGCATGCTTTGCTTATTCTGTTGTGATGAAATCTGTAGCTTACTTTCCTATATTTCTTGTGATTTTCTGTATACAATTTTATTTGCCTAGAATGTTCATGCCTCTTCCTCTATAAAATTACTGTTATAAACTGAACGTTTGTGTCTCTCCAAAATTCATATGTTGAAATCCTAAGCCTCAATATAATGGTTTGGAGATGGGGCCTTTGGGAGGTAAATAGGTTTAAATGAGGTCATGAGAGTAGAGCTCCCATTATGGAATTATTATTCTTGTAAGAAAAAGAGAGAGATCAGGTTCCGTTTCCTCCCCCAACTAGGAAAACAATTGGCTTGTTCTTTGATCTTGGATTTCCCAGCCTCCAGAACTGTGCAAATTAATCCCTTGTTTAAGCCACACAGTCTATGGTATTTTGTTGTAACAGGCCTATCTGACTGAAAAAATTACATGTTCCCTTTGCTTAAATTTATGCCACATTTGATACTAACATATTTTGTTGGCTGGGCATGGTTGCTCACACCTGTAATCCCAGCAGTGTGAAAGGCTGAGCTGTGTAGATCACTTGAGGTCAGGAGTTCAAGATCAGCCTGGCCAAGATGACAAGACCCTATCTCTATTAAAAATACAAAAATGTGCCAGATTCCTTGGCACATGCCTGTAATTGCAGTTACTCAGGAGGCTGAGGCAGGAGAATTGCCAGAACCCAGGGAGTGGAGGTTGCAGTGGGCCGAGATTGCTCCACTTCCCTCCAGCCTGGGTGACAGAGTAAGACTCTGTCTCGAAAAAACAAAAAAGAATTTTGTTTATTTATGTTAAATTGTACTTTGAAAATAATTCATTTCTAAAAAATATTATAAAAATTTAAATAATTTAAAATATAAAATAGTCTAATTTGTCTTTTCCAAGGAAGATTTAAAAACTTGCCTTAATAAAATATGTTTAAAACACAGTGGCATTGAGTTCACACTTTCATATAAATCTAAGAGATGGATTATTAGGCCTAATTAACTCTTCTGTTTACATCTATTCTTTATAAGTTTGTGTCTCTTTAGGCAGCAAACATCTGTCATGTGATTAATATGTCTGGGAAAATGTAAGTTATGGTTTATTAATTATGGCTTGGAGGGTACTAAGGAAAACTTGCCCGATCAAAGAAAAGTCAATATATTTAATGCTGGGCAAGCTGGAAATAATCACCTGTCTTAAATTAATTTCTAATTTAATCATTCAAGCAAATTATGGAGGAAATGAGGCAGTCTCCATATCAGACAGCAATAAAAAGACTGATAGAGAGGCTCTCTTTCAAGGAATCCTTTTGAATTTACATTTAAATTAGTGTGTTAGAATTAGAACCAACCTCAGTGACTATTTAAAATAGGCTATTGGTTTCTGATAACTTACCTATCCAACAAAGAGATTGACAAGCTCAAGCTCAAAGCACTATTGTGCCTACAGTTTAGAAATAATACATTTTTTCCCAGTTTAGTAACTGGGTAGTGATAAAAATGGGAATTTTAAAAATAATTTCTTCACACTGTTTATAAGTTTTTAAAAATGTCAGACTTTTCTGAATTCTATTAGGTATTAACTGCATATAAATATTCGTAAATGTAATGCATTCACATTACTCTGTTCATATTATGGACAGAGGCAAACATGGGTTAATAAAAGTTAATGATGAAAATGTATTTTTACATATTAATGAGACAACAAAGAATAGTTAAATTCTTAGAAAATATAAATTGGAATACACATGATTTACTGATTAATCTATAAACCTTTTTAAAATTAGGTCTCTTTTATATGTAGCTCTAAGGGATTGGAGTTTAGAACCAGCTGGCATTCTAAACCAGGTATTGATGATAAGTAAAACTGTAATTCCTTAAGGAAAATTTTAACTTGCTATCTTATTTTGTGTGTGGGGGGTGGGCATCAATTTTTATTATTAAAGTATAAATTGCATAAGATATATAGATCTAAGATTAATTGTTAGGTAAAAATACTAGCATAAACATCAGTCAGCAGAAGATATAGAAAATTATCAGCATCACAGAAATTTCTATCATGTCTCTACCTGACATTATGTACTCTTTACCAAATCATCAATATTTTGATTTCTATCATCTTGAATTATTTATGCTAGGTTTAGCATTCATTTAAATGGTTAGCATAAATAAAGCTGTTATGAGTATACATACACTTACTTGGATATTTACTAAGATTAAAATTTCCACGTCATATGTTAGAGCTAGTATAAACCAAAACTAGTTTCCCAATATATTTTATCATTTTGGATTCCCAACAGCAATGTACAAGGTATTTAGTTGCTCCAAATACTTGTTCCAAATCCTTGACACTTTTGCTAGTGTTATGTGTGTATGTTTCATATTAGTATTTTCACAAGTACATGGTAGTATTTCATTGTGGTTTTGATTTGCATTTCCTTAATGGTTAAAGATAATGGGCACATTTACCCATTTGAATATACTCTTCTGTGAAGCAGCTTTTCATCATGTCTTTTGTCCAATTGCGTATTAGATGGTCTTTATATATGTTCTTTATAATTTTGAGATACATATGTATTGACACATACAAGTACATATTTATAAATTTATGTATGTAGATTCCTCTGTACCTTTTCATTCTTATAATGATGTCTTTTGGTGAACGTAAAGAATCATAATTTTAACAAAGTTGAATAGATTTTCTTTTTATGGTTAATAGTTGTGTTCAGTTTAAGAAATCTTTACAAGTCCCAAAGTCACAAAGGTATTCTCTTGTATTTTCTTCTAAAACTTTAGTGGTTTGCCTTGCATATTTAAAATTAAATTCACCTGGAATTGTGTTTTGAGAATATGACTCAAAATAGGGGTCAAGGTTACTTCCTTTTTGCCATTTAATATCCAACTTCTCCGGCACCATTTATTGAAGAAAAAAAAAAGGCAACCGGCCCGGCGCGGTGGCTCAAGCCTGTAATCCCAGCACTTTGGGAGGCCGAGGCAGGTGGATCACGAGGTCAAGAGATCGAGACCATCCTGGTCAACATGGTGAAACCCCGTCTCTACTAAAAATACAAAAAATTAGCTGGGCATGGTGGCGCGTGCCTGTAATCCCAGCTACTCAGGAGGCTGAGGCAGGAGAATTGCTTGAACCCAGGAGGCGGAGGTTGCGGTGAGCCGAGATCGCGCCATTGCACTCCAGCCTGGGTAACAAGAATGAAACTCCGTCTCAAAAAAAAAGGCAACCTTTTCTCACTGGCCTGCCGCACTACCTAGATGACAAGGCCAGGGGCCATATATGTGTGGATTTGTTACTGAACTCTGTTATTTTCCAGTAACACATTTCTCTCAAACCTTGTCCTAATAGCACATTGTCTTATTACTGTAGGTTTATGTCTCGATATCAGATAGGGAACTTCTCCAGCTTTGCTCTTCATGACTCACTTAGTCATTCTTGGTTATTTGACTTTCCATATAAGCTTTAAAATCTGCTTATCGCAGAATACATGTAAGGATTTTGATTAGAAATACATTGAATCAAAAGAACATTAGAAGGGAACTGACATTTTTAAATATTGAATCTCCTTAATCATTAATTTGGTTTAGCTCTCCATTGATTTAAGGCTTATAAAATTTTACTCAGTAATTGTTATAGTTTTCTGTGTAGTGAGTGGTCTTCCATATATTTTATTGAATTGGCCATGGCTTGTTCTTTATTTATGGTTTGAATTATTTTAATAAATTTAGCACAAATAAATGGTATTGTTTGCTGCCAGTTTTGGTAAAAGTTTTTCAAGAAATTTGACTATTTTATCTATATTTTCATGATTTCTTCTCATTATATGCTGTTTTTAAAAAAAATTACTAGTTTTTTAAATTAAGTTCTGGGGTACATGTGCAGGATGTGGAAGTTTGTTGCATAGGTAAACGTGTGCCATTTTAGAGTTTAAAGTCCACTGCAAAATTGTGTGGAAAGTACAGGGAGTTTCCATAGAGCCCCCCCTTCTACATAAATGCAAAACTTCCCACATCTCACACTTTAGTGGTACAATTATTCAAATCAGTGAACCTATATTAACACATCATTATCATTCAAAGTCCAAGTTTACATTAGGGTTCAGTATTGGTTCTTTACAATGTATGGGCTTTTACATATGTATAATGATCTACATCCATCATTGTAGTATCATACAAAATAGTTCCACTGCCCTGAAAATATTTTGTGTTCTGCCTGTTCATCCCTTTCTCCTGCTAATCCCTGGAAACCACTGATCTCTACCATCTCCACAGCTTCGCCTTTTCTACAATGTCATGCAAGTGGAATCATAGACTGAACTTAGGAGTTTAGATCTGGCTTCTTTAACTTAGTAATGAGCATTCAAAGTTTCTCCAGGTATTCTTGTGGGTTAAATAGCCCCCCTGTTTAATGCTTCCATGGCCTAGATGCACCACATCCATTCACTTATCAAGGGACATCTTATTTTCAAGGTTTGGCAATTATGAATAAAGCTGCTATAAACATCCACATATAGGTTTTGGACCTCTTTGTATTTTTAGCATCTCTAAGACTTATAGTGATGTCCTTTCTTCATTCTTGATATTGATGATTTTATTTCCTTTTTTCTTTTTTTGAGACGGAGTTTCATTCTCGTTACTCAGGCTGGAGTCCAATGGCACAATCTCGGCTCACCTCAACCTCCGCCTCCTGGGTTCAGGCAATTCTCCTGCCTCAGCCTCCCAAGTAGCTGGGATTACAGGCACGCACCTCTGTGCCCAGCTAATTTTTTGTATTTTTAGTAGAGACGGGGTTTCACCATGTTGACCAGGATGATCCCGATCTCTTGACCTCGTGATCCACCCGCCTCGGCCTCCCAAAGTGCTGGGATTACAGGCGTGAGCCACTGCGCCCGGCCTTTTCTATCATTTTTCTAGAAATTTATAGATTTTACTAGTTTTTACGAAGGACCAACTGTTAACTTTATTATCATTATTTTTTAACTTTATTTTAGTTTGATGGGTACATGCACACATTTGTTATATAGGTAAATAGGATGTTGGTATACAGATTATTTCATCATGCAGGTAATAAGCAAAATTCCCAGGAGTTTTTTCTTCTCCCACCCTCACCCTTCTCCCACCCTCCACTCTTAAGTAGGCCCCAGTGTCTGTTCTTCCCACCTTTGTGTCCACGTATACTCAAGGTTTAGCTCCCACTTATAAGTGAGAACATGTGGTATTTTGTTTTCTGTTTGAGCATTAGTTCACTTCGGATAATGGCCTCCAGCTGGATCCATGTTGCTGCAAAGGAAATAATTTTAGACTTTTTGTGGCTGTGTAGTATTCCATGGGTGTACAACATTTTTAAAATCCAGTCTACTCCTGATGGATATTTAGGTTGATTCCATGTCTTTGGTATTGTGAATAGTGCTCTGATAAACATGCATGTCATTTTGGTAGAACAATTTATATTCCTTTGGGTATATTGCCAGTAATGGGATTAACAGGTTAAATGGTTGTTCTTTTTGTTTGTTGTTTGTTTTGAGACTGAGTCTCACTCTGTCACCAGGCTGGAGTGCAGTGGTGTGATCTCGGCTCATTGCAACCTCCATCTCCCAGATTCAAGCAATTCTCCTGCTTCAGTCTCCTGAGTAACTGGGACTACAGGTGAGCACCACCACGCCAAGCTAATTTACTTTTAGTAGAGAGAGGGTTTCACCATGTTGGCCATGATGGTCCCAATCTCTTGACCTTGTGATCCACCCACTTGGACTCCCAAAGTGCTGGGATGCGTTAGCCACCATGCCCTGCCTGTTCTATGTCTTTGAGAAATCACCAAACTGCTTCCCACAATGGTTGAACTAATTTATACTCCCACCAGCATTATGTATGTGTTCTCTTACCTTTGCAACTGTGCCAGCATCTGTTACTTTTTGACTTTTTTATAATAGTCACTGTGACTTTTTTATAGTAGTCATTGTGGTTTTGATTTGCATTTCTCTGATCATTAGTGATATGGAATATTTTTTTCATGTGATTTTTGGCTGTGTTTGCTGCTTTGTTGTCATCTTCTTTTTTTTCTTTTTTTTTTTTTTGAGTTGGAGTCTCACCCTGCCACCCAGGCTGGAGTACAATGGTGTGCTCTTGGCTCCCTGCAGTCTCCACCTCCCGGGTTCAAGTGATTCTCCTGCCTCAGCCTCCAGAGTAGCTGACATTACAAGCATGTGCCACTATGCTCAGCAAATTTTGTATTTTTATAGTAGAGATGGGGTTTCACCATGTTGGTGAGGCTGGTCTCAAACTCCTGACCTCAGGTGATCCACCCTCCTCGGCTGTCCAAAGTGCTGGGATTATGGGCATGAGCCACTGCACCCGGCCTTGTCTTCTTTTGAAAAGTATCTGTTCGCTTCCTTTGTCCACTTATTAATGGGACGTTTGGTTTTTGCCTGTTAATTTGTTTCTTATAGATTCTAGACATTAGACCTTTGTGAGATGCACAGCTTTCAAACTTTTTCTCCTAATCTGTAGGTGGTCTATTTACTCTATTGATAGTTTCTTTTAATGTTCAGAGGCTCCTTAGCTGAATTACATCCTATTTGTCAATTTTTATTACAAATACTTTTGGCATCTTCATCCTGAAATATTTGCCAGTTCCTATGACTAAAATGGTATTTCCTAGGTTTTATTCCAGGGTATTTACAGTTTTAGATCTTACATTTAAGCCTTTAATCCATCTTGAGATAATTTTTGTACATGGTGAAAGGAAGGGGTCCACTTTCAGTCTTCTGTATATTGGCTAGTCAATTATCCCAGTACCATTCTTCAGGTAGGGGATCCTTTTTCCATTGCTTGTTTTTGCCAACTTTGTTGAAGATCATATGATCATATGGAAGATCATATGGTGTGTGAATTTACTTCTAGGCACTCTATTCTGTTCCATTGGTTTGTATGTCTGTTTTGCCATCAATACCATGCTGTTTTGGTTACTGTAGCCTTGTAGTATAAAGTTTGAAGTTGGGTTATGTGATGCCTATAGCTTTATTCTTCTAGCTTTGGATATTTATACTCTTTTTTGGTTCCATACTAATTTTAGATTTTTTTTTTAAATTATGTGAAGAACATCATGGTAGTTTGATAGGAATAGCATTGAATCTGTAAGTTGCTTTGTGCAGTAGGACCATTTTAACAGTATTGATTCTTCCTATCCATGATTCTGGAATGTTTTTCCATTTGTTTATGTCATCTCTGATTTTTTTCAACAGTGTTTTGTAATTGTTGTTGTAGAAATCTTTTGCCTTCCTGGTTAGCTGTGTTCCTAGGTATTTTATTCTTTTTGTGGCTATTGAAAATGAGATTGGTTCTTGATTTGGCAATTAACCTGGATATTCTTAGTGTATAGAAATGCACTGATTTTATATCCTAAAACTTTGCTTAAGTTGTTTATCAGATCCAGTTTTGAGGTACAGACTATGGAGTTTTCTAGCCATAAAATTGTATCATCCACAAATAAGGATAATTTTACTTCCTCTCTTCCTATTTGGATGCCTTTTATGTTTTTCATTTGCCTGATTGCTCTGGTTATTATTTCCAGAACTATATTGAATAGGAATGGTGAGAATCGGAATCCTTGTGTTGTTCCAGTTCTCAAGGGGAATGCTTCCAGCTTTTGCCCATTCAGTATGATGTTGACCATGGGTTTGTCATAGATGGCTCTTAATATTTTAAGATATATAAACTCGATGCCTAATTTGAGAGTTTTTAACATAAAGGGATGTTGAATTTTACTGAAAACCTTCTTTGTCTATTGAGATGATCATGTGGTTTTAGTTTTTAGTTCTGTTTATGTGATGAATCACATTAATTGATTTGCATATGTTGAACCAATCTTATATCCCAGAGATAAAGCCTCTTTGATTGTGGTGAATTAGCTTTTGTGTGTATGTACGTGTGTGTGTGTGTGTGTCTGTCTCTGTGTGTGTGTAGCTGGATTTGGTTTGTTAGTATGTGGTTGAAGATTTTGCATACATTAAGTATATTGGCCTGACGTTTTCTTTTCTTGTTGTGTCTCTGCCAGATTTTGGTATCACAATGATGCTGGCCTCATAGGATGAGTTAGGGAGGAATTCCTCCTTCTCTGTTTTTTGGAATAGTTTCAGTAGAAACCAGAAATGGAATCGGCTGTTTATACATCTGATAAAATTCCACTGTGAATTTGCTTGGTCTAGGTCTTTTTTCAGTTGGTAGGCTCGTTATTACTGATTCAGTTATAGAACTCATTATTGGTGTGTCTTCAGGGATACAGTTTCCTCCTAGTGCAGTCTTGGGAAGTGGTATGTTTCCATTTCTTTTGGGTTTTCTCATTTGTATCAATAGGGGTCTTTGTGATAGTCTCTGAGGGTTTTTTTTTGTATTCTGTGAGGTCAGCGGTAATGCCTTCTTTGTGATTTCTGATTGTGTTTATTTGGATAATCTCTCTTTTCTTTATTAGTCTAGTTGGCAGTTTATCAATCTTATTATTCTTTCAAAGAAACAACTGGTTTTATTGGTCTTTTGCATGGTTTTTCATGTCTCAATTTCTTTTGGTTCAGCTCTGATTGTGGTTATTTCTTCTGCTATCTTTGGGGTTGGTTTCTTCTTGTTTTTCTAGTTCCTCCAAGTGTGATTCTTTAAGAATGCTCACATAGATCTCCAGTCTCTTCTGGCTTGCGGCATTTCTACTGAAAGGTCTGCTGATGGTGTTCCTTCTGTAGGTGACCTGCCCCTTTTCACTAGCTGCCTTTAATTTCTTTCTTTTTCATGTCAACCTTAGAGAATCTGATGTTTATGTGTCTTGGGGATTCTTGGGGATTGTCATCTTGTATATATCTCACAGTTGTTTTCTGAATTACCCAAATTCAAACGTTGGCTTTTATAGCAAGGTTGGGTAAATTTTCATGAATGATACTCTTAAATATGTTTCCATGTTGTATACTTTTTTTCCCTCTTTCGCAGGGATGTCAATCAGTCACAGATTTGATCTTTTAACCTAATTGCATATTTCTTAGAGGTTTGGTTCTTTATTTTTTCTATTTGTTTCTTTATTTTTGTCTGACTGAGTTAATTCAAAGAACCAATCTTTGAGGCGAAAGATACTTCTTTCATTTTGGCCTGTTCTGCTATTAACACTTGTCATTGTGTTACAGAATTCTTGTAGTGAGTTTTTTAGCTCTCAGATCAGTTTGGTTTTGTCTTAAAATGGCTATTTCATCTTTCCACTGCTCTATTATTTTATTTTATTCCTTAAATCTCTTTGATTGAGTTTTGGCTTTCTTCTGAATTTCAATAATCTTTGTTCCTGGAGGTTGATTCAATATGGCATGGTAAGAACAACCCAGGATTGCAGCTGTCAGTGAACGTGCAGAGGGTGAGTCAAAACTGCATTTCCAGATGGATCTTTGTTGCCCACAGAATGGGGAAATTCCCAGGTGTAGGAGAGACACGGGACGCCAATGCAGCTGTTTTGGCTGGTGCGGCCACTTCGGCTGGCATTGCAGCACAGCGGCATTCCACAACACTCTACACAAAATGCACTGGTTTGGGTGCCCTGTTAAACTGGCAATCTGAGACTTGGGAAGGCAGATTAGCATATCCATCTGATTAAACGGGACTTGGACAGTGAGCCAGACCAGGAGATTCCTGGGAAGCAGCATTTGAGCCAGCTCAGTGGGTCACTGCACGGGAAATCATGCAGATCATGGTGCCCTAACAGCAGGTGACTAAAACATCTAGGAGAGAGTCAACCATTCAACTTAAAAAAAAAAAAGGTGCTCTGAGGCAGGGAGCCAGGTGAGCAGGCTCGGTGGGTTTCACCCCCACAGGGACAAACAAAATGGCAATTCAAAACGCTCTGGGTGGAGAGTTTCGCTGTGGGCACAGCTGAAGCCAGGATGGTGCAGCTCGTTGGGGGAGGGGTGTCCGCCATTACCACAGCAATCCGCCTCTACTGAGGTACACTCCCATTGCTGATGCAGCCTGCTGTTGCCAAGGCAACCCACCATAACAGAGAGACTCCGCTGCAGGGAGAAGACTGTGGCAGCAGGGTGGAGACTGCAGCAGCAGGGCAGAGGCTGCAGCAACAAGGTGGACCCCACGCCAGCAGGGCAGAGCCGTGGCAGGCAAGTAGTGACTAGACTGCCCCCTAGCTGGGCAGGACAGTGCCATGGACACTCATAAAGAAAGCTTCAACTCCCCGAGACAGAGCATCTGAGGAAAAAAAGGGGTTTTATGAGTTCTGCTGCAGCAGACTTAAACGTAGCAGCCTAAGCCCTGAATGAAAAATGGAGCTCACAGCTCAGCACTTGAGCTCCTATAAAGTACAGACTGTCTCCTCAAGCAGCTCCCTGACCCCTGTATATCCAAAGAGTCACCACAAAAAGGACTGATCAGACTGACATTTGGCGGGCATCATTCTGGAACAAAGATAGCAGAAGAAGAAACTGGTAGCATCTCCCACTGTTCCGCAGCTGCTACAGGTGTACCCCAGACAAGCAGGGCCTGGAGTGGACCTCAGCAGTTGTACAGTGGAGGGGCTAGACTGGTAGAAGGAAAGCCAAGTAACAGAAATACTTCATCATCAACAATCTGGGCGTCCACTCAGAGACCCAGTCGAAAAGTCAGCAACTACTCAGACAACAGGTGGATAAATCCACAAAGATGGGAAGAAACCAGCACAAAAAGGAGGAAAACACCCAAAACCGGAACACCTCGCCTCCTAGAAAGGACCAAAAGTCCTCACCAGCAAAGGAACAAAGCTGGATGGAGAATGACTGTGATAAAATGACGGAATTAGACTTCAGAAGGTGGGTAATGAGAAACTTCTGTGAGCTAAAAGAACATGTTCTAACGCAATGCAAAGAAACTAAGAACCTTGAAAAAAGATTTGAAAAAAGATTCGAGGAAATGATAACAAGAATGGATAACTTAGAGAGGAATATGAATGAATTGAGGGAGCTGAAAAACACAACACGAGAACTTTGCTAAGCATGCACAAGTTTCAACAGCCGAATTGACCAAGCAGAAGAAAGAATATCAGAAGTCGAAGATCAACTCAATGAAATAAAATGAGAAACCAAGATTAGAGAAAAAATGCAAAAAGGAATGAACAAAGTCTCCAAGAAATGTGGGACTATGTGAAGAGACCTAACCTACGTTTGATAAGTGTACCAGAATGTGACGAAGAGAACGAATCCAAGCTGGAAAATACTCTTCAGGATATTATCCAGGAAAATTTCCCCCACCTAGCAGGGCAGGCCAACACTCAAATCCAGGAAATACCGAGAACACCACAAAGATATTCCGCAAGAAGAGCAACCCCAAGGCACATAATCATCAGATTCACCAAGGTTGAAATGAAGGAGAAAATACTAAGGGCAGCCAGAGAGACAAGTCGGGTCACCCACAAAGGGAAGCCCATCAGACTCACAGCAGATCTCTTGGCAGAAACTCTATAAGCCAGAAGAGAGTGGGGGCCAATATTCAACATCCTTAAGAAAAAAACTTTCAACCCAGAATTTCATATCCTGCCAAACTGAGCTACATAAGTGAAGGAAAAATAAAATCCTTTGTGAACAAGCAAGTACTCAGAGATTTGGTCACACCAGGCCTGCTTTACAAGAGCTCCTGAAAGAGGCACTGCACATAGACGGGAACGAGTACCAGCCATTCCAAAAACACACTAAATGCTAAAGAGCATCAACAAAATGAAGAATCTACATCAACTAATGGGCAAAACAGCCAGCTAGCATCAAAATGGCAGTAACAAATTCACACATAACAATATTAACCCTAAATGTAAATGGGCTAAATGCACCAATCAAAGGACACAGACTGGCAAATTGGATAAAAATCCAAAACCCATCAGTGTACTGTATCCAGGAAACCCATCTCACATGCAAGGATACACAAAGGCTCAAAATAAAGGGATGGAGGAAGATTTACCAAGCGAATGGAGAGCAAAAAAAAGCAGGAGTTGCAATTCTCATCTCTGATAAAATAGACTTTAAAGCAACAAAGATCAAAAGAGACAAAGAAGGCCATTACATAATGGTAAAAGGATCGATACAACAAGAATAGCTAATGATCCTAAATATATATGGACCTAATACAGGAGCACCCAGATACATAAGGCAAGTTCTTAATGACTTACAAAGAGACTTAGACTCCCACACAATAATAGTGGGAGACTTTAACTCTCCACTGTCAATATTAGACAGATCAACCAGACAGAAAATCAACAAGGATATCCAGGGCTTGAACTCAGACCTGGAACAAGCAAACCTGATAGACATTTACAGAACTCTCCACCCCAAATCCACAGAATATACATTCTTCTCAGAACCGCATCACACCTACTCTAAAATTGACCACATAATTGGAAGTAAAGCACTGCTCAACAAATGCAAAACAACTGAAATAATAACAAACAGTCTCTCAGACCATAGTGCAATCAAGTTAGAACTCAGAATTCAGAAACTAACCCAGAACCACACAGCTTCATGGAAACTGAACAACTGGCTCTTGAATGTTGACTGGATAAACAATGAAATGAAGGCAAAAATAAAGAAGTTCTTCGAAACCAATGAGAACAAAGACACAACATGCCAGAATTTCTGGGACACATTTAAAGCAGTCTCTAGAGGAAAATATATAGCAATAAGTGCCCATATGAGAAGAGTGGAGAGATCCAAAATTGACACCCTATTGTCAAAATTGAAAGAGCTAGAGGAGCAAGATCAAAAAAACTCAAAACCTAGCAGAAGACAAGAAATAACTAAGATCAGAGCTGAACTGAAGGAGATAGAGACACAAAAAACCCTTCAAAAAATCAATAAATCCAAGAGCTGGTTTTTTGAAAAGATCAACAAAATAGACAGACCACTAGCCAGACTGATAAAAAAGAAAACAGAGAACAACCAAATAGATGGAATAAAAAATGATAAGGGGGAAATCACCACAGATTCCACAGAAATTCAAATCATCATCAGAGAATATTACAAACAACTCTTTGCACATAAACTAGTAAACCTGGAAGAAATGGATAAATTCCTGGATTCCTGTGTCCTCCCAAGCCTAAACCAGGAGGAAGCAGGAACTATGAATAGACCAATAACAAGGTCTGAAGTCGAGGCAGCAATTAAGAGCTTACCACACAAAAAAAGCCCAGGTCCAGAAGGGTTCACAGCCGAATTCTACCAGACACACAAAGAGGAGCTGGTACCATTTCTTCTGAAACTATTCCAAATAATCCAAAGAGACGGAATCCCTCCCAAATCATTTTATGAGACCAACATCATCCTGTTACCAAAACCCGGCAGAGACCCAACAAGAAAAGAAAACTTCAGGCCAATATCCGTGATGAACATAGATGCAAAAATCTTCAATAAAATATTGGCAAGCCGATTGCAACAGCAAATCAAAAAACTTATCCATCATGATCAAATAGGATTCATCCAGGGGATGCAAGGCTGGTCCAACATACGCAAGTCTATAAACGTAATTCACCACATAAACAGAACCAAAAACAAAAAACACATGATTATCTCAATTGATGCAGAGAAGGCCTTTGACAAAATTCAACAGCCCTTTATGCTAAAAACCCTCAATAAACTCGGTATCGATGGAATGTATCTCAAAGTAATAAAAGCTATTTATGACAAACCAACAGCTGATATCATACTGAATGGGTAAAAACTGGAAGCATTCCCTTTGAAATCCAGCACTAGACAAGGATGCCCTCTTTCACCACTCCTATTCAATATAGTACTGGAAGTTCTAGCCAGAGCAATCAGGCAAGAAAAAGAAATAAAGGGTATTCAAATAGGAAAGGTGGAAGCCAAATTGTCTCTATTTGCAGACAACATGATAGTATACTTAGAAGACCCCATCGCCTCAGCCCAAAAACTCCTGAAACTGATAAGCAACTTCAGCAAAGTCTCAGGATATAAAATCAATGTGCAAAAATCACAAGCATTCCTATACACCAATAACAGGCTTAAAGAGAGCCAAATCAAGAACAAACTGCCATTCACAATTGCTACAAAAAGAATAAAATACCTAGGAATACAACTCACAAGGAATGTAAGGGACGTCTTCAAGGAAAACTACAAACCTGCTCAACGAAATAAGAGAGGACACAAACAGATGGAGAAACATTCCATGTTCATGATTAGGAAGAATTAATATCATGAAAATGGCTATACTGCCCAAAGTAATTTACAGAATCAATGCTATCCCCATGAAGCTACCATTGACTTTCTTCACAGAAATGGAAAAAACCACCATGAACTTCATATGGAACCAAAAGAGAGCCCGCATAGCCAAGTCAATTCTAAGCAAAAAGAACACAGCGGGGGCATCACACTACCGGATTTCAAACTATAGTACAAGGCTACAGTAATCAAAACAGCATAGTACTGGTACCAAAACAGAGATATAGACCAATGGAAAAAAACAGAGGCATCAGAGGCAACAAACATATCTACAACCATACAATCTTTGATAAACCTGACAAAAACAAGCAATGGGGAAAGGATTCCCTGTTTAATAAATGGTCTTGGGAAAACTGGCTAGCCATGTGCAGAAAGCAGAAACTGGACCCCTTCCTGACACCTTACACTAAAATTAACTCCAGATGGATTAAAGACTTAAACATAAGACCTGGCACCATAAAAACCCTAGAAGAAAATCTAGGCACAACCATTCAGGACATAGGAGTAGGCAAGGACTTCATGACCAAATCACCAAAAGCACTGGCAACGAAAGCCAAAATAGACAAATGGGACCTAATCAAACTCCACAGCTTCTGCAAAGCAAAAGAAACAGTCACTAGAGTGAAGCGGCAACCAACAGAATGGGAAACAATTTTTGCAGTTTACCCATCTGACAAAGGGCTGATATCCAGAATTTACAAAGAACTCAAACAGATTTACAGGAAAAAAACAAACAAGCCCATTCAAAAATATGAAGAGACACTTTACAAAAGAAGACATACATGAGGCCAACAAACATATAAAAAAATGCTCATCATCACTGGTCATTAGAGAGATACAGATCAAAACCACATTGAGATACCATCTCATGCCAGTTAGAATGGTGATCATTAAAAAATCTGGAGACAACAGATGCTGGAGAGGATGTGGAGAAATAGGAACATTTTTACACTGCTGGTGGGAGTGTAAATTAGTTCAATCATTGTGGAAGACTGTGTGGCAATTCCTCAAGGCCTTAGAAATAGAAATTCCATTTGACCCAGCAATCCCATTACTGGGTATATATCCAAAGGACTATAAATCGTTCTACTATAAGGACACATGCACACGAATGTTCATTGCAGCACTGTTTACAATAGCAAAGACCTGGAACCAACCCAAATGCCCATCAATGATAGAGTGGACTGGAAAAATGTGGCACATATACACCATGGAATATTATGCAGCAATAAAAAATGATGAGTTCATGTCATTTGTAGGGACATGGATGAATCTGGAGAACATCATTCTCAGCAAACTGACACAAGAACAGAAAATAAAATACCGCATATTCTCACTCATAGGCGGGTGATGAAAAATGAGAACACATGGACACAGGGAAGTGAGTCCTACACACTGGGGTCTATTTGGGGCAATAAGGGAGGGACAGCAGTGGGGGAGAGCTGGGGAGGGATAGCCTGGGGAGAAATGCCAAACGTGGGTGAAGGGGAGGAAGGCAGCAAAACACACTGCCATGTGTGTACCTATGCAACTGTCTTGCATGTTCTGCACATGTACCCCAAAACCTAAAATGCAATAAAAAATAAAAACAAAAAAAATTCTTTGTTCCTATCAATCATGTGAATTCTATGTCTCTCATTTTAGCCATTTCAGCACAGTTAGGAACCATTAATGGGAAACTAGCATGATTGTTCGGATGCAAGAAGACACACCGGGCTTTTAAATTGCCAGGGTTATTGTACTGGTTCTTTCTCATGATGTTCCTTTAATCTTTAAGGGACGTCCTTTAGATTTTTTTTTCTTTTATCTTCTTTGATGCCCTTGAAGATTTGATTGTGGCATAAGTTGTATTCTGTTGACTGGCTTGTATTTTGGAAGATTTCAAAAGGCCATTGCTCACCTCAACATTCCTGGGCTGCATGCTTCAACCCTGTGGGGCTAGTATCAGATGCCTGGCTTTGTTATCTGATGGGCCAGATAACATCTGTGCCTTCACACTCTCATGCTGATGACAGTGGCATGGCAGGGTGTCCTTGTGTCAGCAGAGGCAGGGTGGCAGGATGTGTTTGCACCTGTAAGATGGGGCATCAGGCTGTTGAGCACTCATATGCCATTGCGGTAGGGGAGGGAAAATCTGCCCATGCATACACATCAGCAAAGTGGTAGGATGAGGGTGCATGGGTGAGTTCATGCTGGCAAAGTGATGGGGGAGCTGTTTGTAGTGGGTAGCTGTGGGTGGGTGTGTGCATTTTGGTAGGGACTGGTCTGCTCAATCTCTTTGACACTTAGGCGTGGTCTTCTGGTAAAGAAGCTATGAAGAGGGTCCCTCAGGAGAACCCTGGTTGGGCACCTAAGGCTTTTCTGCAAGTGAGTATTCTCAGGCTCATCTCCCAGAAGAGGCTAGCAGAAAGGGGGCTCTCAGATCCCATGGGCAAGACTGCTCTACTCTGTCCTAGTCCAATAGTTACCCAAAGACTAAAGCCACCTAGTGGAGCATGGGGAGCCTTGGGGATGAGGTGTCCATGGTGATGCTTTACTTCTGCCATTCCCATGCCAAACCCTCTGGGCTCCACACTGGCTGGAGTCCCGTCTCTGCTACCTCTGTAAGCACCTGTTTCTGCCAGCTCAAGTGGCCACAGAGGTCTTGTGATCTACTGCATCTAGGATCCCAGAAACCCATGGCCAGAGTATTCCAATCTTCACCTGTTCAACTAATCTCTTCCCCAGGAGCCACTGGTATCTAGAAACGAGTCCCAGTGCTCAGCAGCTTCCTCCTCCTTTATCCCAGTGTCTGCATTCCCTTACCATTAACTCTCAATCTTCTAAAAATCTACTTAGAATATGCCAGTCTTCCCAATTTATTTTCTCTCTCATGTATATCTGCTTTGGTGGGAGGTGTTCCTCCTGGCTGCATTTATTCAACCGTCTTGACTCTTAGTCCTATATAATTTATTTTGTCTCTTATGTATATCTGCTTTTTATTACTTTTCTTTCTCTTTTTTTTTTTGGCAGAGTCTCATTTTGTTGGCCAGGCTGGAGTGCAGTGGTGCAATCTTAGCTCACTGCAACCTCCATCTCCTGGGCTCAAGCAATTCTTCTGCCTCAGCCTCCTGAGTAGCTGGAATTACAGATGTGTGCCACCATGCTCAGCTAATTTTTGTATTTTTAGTAGAGACTAGGTTTCACCATGTTAGCCAGGCTGGTATTGAACTCCTGACCTCAGGCAATCTTCCTGCCTCAGCCTCCCAAAGTGCTGGGATTACAGGCATAAGCCACAGTGCTTGGCCCTGTTTCTTTTATTATTTTTTATATCTCCTTTTGTAAATATTCTTTGAGCTTAACTTGCCATTGTTTTCAAACTTCTTTAGAAGTAAGCTTAAATCGTGAATTTTTTATTTTTCTTCTTTTCTTAAATTGTGGCAAAATGCACATAATATTTTAAATTTACCATCATAATCATTTTTAAGTGTACATGTCAGCAGTCTTAAGTATATTGATTTTGTTGGGCAACTGATCTCTAGAAATTTTTTATCTTCCAACACTGAAATTCTAAATCTACTAAACACTGTTTTTTCCTCCGCCTTCTCCCCAGCCCTTGCCAAATGGATTTCTTACATGCTGGTTCCATTATTTTGACTACTTTGTATACTATGTATGAGTGGAATCATATAGAATTGATTTTTTTTTGTGACTGGCTTATTTTACTTAGCGGAAAGTCCTCAATTATCTATGTTGTAGCATGTATAATATATTTCCCTCTTTAAGACTTAATAATATTCCATTGTGTGTATTTACCACATTTTCTTTATTCATTCATCTATCTGTTAATGGACATTTGGGTTTCCTTCACCTCTTGGCTATTGTAAATAATACAGCAATGAACACGGGAGTTCTATAAGTAAGATTTCTTATAGATTATGCTTTGAATTCTTTTTGATGTGTATCTAGAAGTAGAATTGCTGGATCATGTGGTAATTACCTTTTTAATTTTTTGAAGAACCTCTATACTGTTTTCCATAATGGCTATAGAAATTTGCATTCCTACCAACAGTGTGCAGGGGTTCTAATTTGTATGTAAAGTCACCAACAATTGTTTTTGGTTCTTTTGATATAGCCATTATAGTGGGTTTGAGGTGATATCTCATTGTCATTTTGATTTGCATTTCTTTTATGATGTGTTATATCAAACTTTTTTTTCATATGCTTTATTGATCATTTGTATATCTTATTTAGAGAATTATTTTTTCAAGTCCTTTGCCCATCTTTTAATTGGGCTATTTGTTTTATGTTGTTGCTGTCGAGTTCTAGCAGTTCCTTATATATTCTGGTTATTAACTCCTTATCAGATATAAAATATGGAAATATTTTCTCCCATTTCATTGTCTTTTCACTTTGCTGACTGTTTTCTTTGAAGTGCAGTTTTAAAGTTCAGTGTAGTTCCATTTGTCTATTTTTTCTTTTGTTGTCATGCTTTTGGTGACATATCTGAAAACTATGACCTAATCTGATGTCCTGAAGCATTCCCCTATGTTTTCTCCTGGAAGTTTTAAAGTTTTAGGTCTTGAATCCTAAATAGTCTTTAATCCATTTTGAGTTAATTTCCATATAAATTACAAGGTATGGGTCCATATAAACTCCTCTGCATGTGGATATCTAGTTTTCCCAGCACCATTTTTTAGGGGAACTGTTTTTTCCCTTATTGTGTAATCTTGGCACCATTGTCAAACATTTTCTGGCCAGGCCGGGCATGGTGGCTCAAGCCTGTAATCCCAGCACTTTGGGAGGCCAAGGTGGGTGGATCACGAGGTCAAGAAATTGAGACCATCCTGGTCAACATGGTGAAACCCCGTCTCTACTAAAAAAAAAAAAAAAAAAAAAAAAATATATATATATATATATAAAGTTAGCTGGGCATTGTGGCACATGCCTGTAATCCCAGCTACTCAGGAGGCTGAGGCAGGAGAATTGCCTGAACCCAGGAGGCAGAGGTTGCGGTGAGCCAAGATTGCGCCATTGCACTCCAGCCTGGGTAACAAGAGCAAAACTCCGTCTCAAAAAAAAAAAAAAAATGTATATAATCACCAAACAAAAAACGATTTTACTTATTTTTTAATTTGGAAGTCTTTTATTTGTTATTCTTCTCTGATTTCTCTAGTTAGGAGATCCAGTAGTATGTTGAATAGTAGTGGTAGGAATGGGTATCTGTCTTTTTCCTGATCTTGGAGGAGAAAAACTTTCAGTCTTTCACCATTAATTATAATGTTAGCTGTGGCCTTTTATATATGGCTTTTTATTATGTTGATTTTTTTCCTGGAATTATTTTTTTTAAATCTAAAAGGATATTAAATTATGTTATATTCTGTTTCTGCATCAATTCAAATGATCATGTGGTTTTTCATGCTCATTTTGTTAATGTGTTGATTGATTTACATATATTCAACCATCTTTACATTCCTGGCATAAATCCTGCTTGGTGATGATGTATGATCCTTTTAATGTGCTGCTGAATTTTGACTGTCAGTATTTTGTTGAGAATTTTTACATCGATATTAATCAAGTATATTGATCTGTAATTTTTTTTTCCTGTGTCTTTGTCTGGTTTTGGTATCAGAGTAATGCTAGCCTCACAAAATGAGTTTGAAATTTTTTCTGTTCTTCAATGCTTTGGAAAAATTTGGGAGAATTACTGTTAATTCTTTTTTAAATAGTTGGCAGGATTCTAATTTGTGATTTCTTTTTGAAGGTTTTTGATTACTGTTTCACTCTCCTTACTAGTTATAGGTATCTCCATATTTTTAAATTACTTACTTAGATTCAGTTTTAGTAGGTCCTATGCTATTAGAAATTTATCCGTTTTTATCTAATTTATTTGATTTGTTGGCTTATAATTCTCATAATCTTTTATTTTCATGACATAATAGTATTCTCATAATCATTTTTATTTCTATGACTTTAGTTGCAATGTCTCTTTTTTTATTATGGTTTTATTTATTTGACTCTTGTTATTTTCACTTATGTCTAGCTAAGGATTTTGTTTATTTTTTCAAAAAAGCAACAATTGGTTTTATCTTAAAATTGCTTTCCTATCTTCTATTTCATTTATACTTGGTCTAATCATTATTTTAAACTTCCTTCTGCTGACTTTGAGTTTACCTGATTCTTCTTTTCTAGTTGCTTGAGTTAGAAGTTAGGTTGTTGATTTTAGACATTCTTTTATTTTTTAATGGAAGTAAATATTTTTATTGCTGTATTTTATTCAGTTTTTATTGCTGTAAACTCCCTTCTTACTATTGCTTGTGCTGCATGCCATCTATTTTCATTTGTCTCCACATAGTTTCTAAATTCTCGATTTTTTTCTTTGATCTATTTTCGTGGGAGGGTATATTGCTAAATTTGTACATATTTGCGAATTTTTCTGTTTTTCTTCTGCCATTGATTTCTGCTTTTATTTCATTATTGTCAGAGAAGATATTTTGTATAATTTAAATCTTCTCAACGTTTTAAAGACTTGTTTTGTCTGTAACATTGGCGTGTTGTGAATAATGTTCCACGGGTTCTTGAATGTGTGTTCTGCTGTTGTTTGTGGAGCATTCTCTTTATGTCTGTTAGGTACAAGTGCTCTGTAGTATTGTTGATATTCTCTGTGTCCCTCATGATGTTCTGTCTCCTTGTTCTATCCACAACTGAAAATGTATTGAAGTCACTAATTATTATTATGTTGCCGTTTCTCCCTTCAGTTTTGCCAATGTTTGCTTCACATATTTGGAAGCTCTAATGTTAGGTGTATATATATTTATCATTATTAATTATATCTTACTGATGAATTTAGCTCTTTTCATTATATTAAAATAATGTTTTTCTTTGGCTCCTGTGATAGTTTTTGTCTTAAAGTTTATTTTCTCTATTGTAAATATGGCTACCTCTGCTCTTTTTAGATTCCTGTTTGCATGAACTATGCTTTTTTATTCTTTCACTGTTAACCAATGTATGCATTCCTAGGTGTATACTGAGTTCCTTCTAGACAGTATATAGCCGGATCTTGGTTGAAGGATTTTTTATCCATTCATCCAATTCATGATTTTTAACTTGGGGCCTTTAATCATCTGCCTTTAAAGTAAATACTGATAGGAAAGAACTTACCACTGGCATTGGGCTTTTGTCTTGTAACTCTTTGTTCTTCCTTTTCTTCCTTGCTGCCTTAACTTGTGTTTTGTTTAGTTTTTGTGTTAACACACTTAATTTATTTTCTCATTTTTCTTTGTGAACATTCAGTAGATATTTTCTTTGTGGTTATCATTGCAATTGCATAAAGAATCTTGAAGTTGTAATGATCTATTTTAAATGGCTAATAACTTTAATCACATATAAAAACTTGACTCTTTTTATATCTTTGCCCCATCCACTTTATTTTATTGATGACTCAAATGACATTTTTTTGTATTGCATGTCTATTAGCATAGACTTATTACTTTTTATAATTTTGTTTTTTAAAATTCTACACTTGATTCAAAAGTTTACACGCTTACGTTATAATACTACAGGATTCTATATTTGCCTATATATATGCTCTCACCGGAGAATTTTATATTTTCATATGGTTTTGTGTTGCTGTTTATTATTCTCTCACTTGAACTTAAATGATTCCCTTCAGCATTTCTAATGGTGATGAACTACATTAGCTTTTACATGGGAAAATCTTAATTTCATCTTTGTTTTTGATGGATGGTTTTGCTGGATATACGATTTTTTCTTCTTTTAGTGCTTCGAATAAATCATCTCATTCTCTTCTCACCTCTAAGGTTTCTGCAGTGAAATCTGCAGATAATATAATAAAACCCCCATGTACACAAGGAGTCTCTTTTTAACTTGTTTCTTTGACTGGGACATGTTTTTCTGTACCATTGTATGTCTTGTTATCTTTTGTTGGGACTTTATCATTTAAATAATCAGCCACTTTTTCCGGACTTTGTGATCTGGATTTGTACAGAGAGGATTTTTTTTTTTTTCTTTTTAAATCAGCACATCTGGAGATTCTGGAGACTTCTCAAATCTTTTTTAGTGATAACGTCCTCTTTGGGGTTGTGCTTGTAATATCCTAGTTGAGGATGTTTGCCTGTTTCTACTTAGGAGTTTTCCCTGGAGTTTGTGATACATGCAGTGTCTCTGGTGCCATAGTAAGCCATAGCACTGGAGCTTCAACTAGTGTCTGCATTTATTTTAAGTAGCTGCAATCTGGAACACCTGCTACTGCCTGCTTCAGACTCTGGGGCAGGTTGGTTGCATTTGTTCTAAGTAGCTACAATCTGGCACACCTGCTACTGCTAGTAGTTGGATTCAGGCAAAACAGAAAACAATTCTCAGGAAGCCTGCCAAATCACAATGTTGTATACACATTCTACTGTTTTCCTTTCCTGGAGAGAAAGTGGGAGTTGGAAGTTTTCTCTGAATCATGCCATAGACTCTGGTAAGAGAATGCTACAAAATTTCCTACTGGGTTTTGATGCAGGTTGCTTCCTCTTATCTCAGTTGCGAGAACCTCTTACTCGTTTTTGAATTTCTCAGAAAGGCAATTGGCTCAGTATATTGTTGTTAGTTATATGTCTCTGTGGGAGAAGGAGGATCTGGGGCTTTCTGTAACAAACAATTTTTGTAAAATAATTATAAAAAGTAATTATGAGTATGAGTCTATGCTAACAGATATGCAATATAAAAAGAATGTCATTTGAATCATAAAAATAAAGTAGATTGGGGAAAGATTTTTAAAAAGTAAAATTTTTTATATTTTAACATCTTGCTGATGTCATTCTCCCCTTTCTTTTTACTTTGCATATGCACTTAAACTACAAATTTCTGTTAAACTACATCCTTAGATTTCTCCCACAATCTTTTATACTGTCTTTCTGGTATAATTAATTTTAAAGCATTTTCTAATTTACATTGTGAGTTTTTCTTTGACCCATTGATTATTTCTGTTTCATAATTTCAAACAACTTGGAAAATTTTTAATAATTGTTCTAGTCTTGATTTTTAGTTTAATAATGCCTTAGTCAAAAAATTTGCTCTATAATTTTTTTTTTTTTTAAGTTTGATGAGACTTGAGTTAGGGGCCTGCATATTGTGTAATTTTGTAGTTGTTTTGTGTATATTTGTAAAGAATATGCAATCTGGATTAGGCATGCAGTGTTCTCCATATGCTGATTAGATCAGATTGTTTCATCATGAAGTTCAATTCTATATATCTTAATAATTGTATACTCTGCTTCATTTTTAAGTAAGATATATTAAAATCTCAGCTCTTATTTGTATTAGGCTTAACCTGAAAATTTTAATGTCTTTGAATAAACAAAACAATCCTATTGCTATTTGATATTTAGTATCCAAATCAGGTATAATTTAAACATTACATAAGTCCTTATGTATGTGACTATTCCTTATGAAAGAATGTAATAAAAATAGAAAAATTTATCGTTTTTAAATTAGAGGAATATTGATGTTAGAGCTTAAGGGGAAAATTCCCCCTACCAATATTAACAGCACTTAAATAAACTATTAAAATAAGTATTAAAATGAATGTAACAATTATCTTGCTTATATTAATCAAATTGAAATTAAACATGTTTTGAATTAACTTAATTCCAGTCCTCTGTCCCATTTTATTGGCAGATAGGATGTGAAATACTTATGCTATTCTGCCAGACTCAAGTGCAGCTTTGATAGCGATATAAAGCACAGTCACATAGTGACCTGTGTACTTCTACTTTAAGATTATAAGACTGAGACTAAAAGATCATTTTCAGCATGGGAAACTTTGAGTTTATAGGTTCTTGTGATACTCTGTGAACTCTGCTCTAAATATGATACTTCACAAAACACTGAATCTATTCATCTTTTATTCATACATCTCACTCAGTCCTAAATAAAGAGCAGATTTTCACGTTTCCTAATGAAACACTGGTTATCACCTGCAGGGTCTCTTGGTTTGCTCCCAGGAACTTGACAGTAGCAACTCTTAGGAAATATTTTTTAGCTATAAATATTTCATTTTGATTTATATAAACCCTGATAATAACCTTTAAAAATTAAAAAGCCCTATTCTCTAAGGGGGGTGCCAATTGAGGGGCAATTGTGTTCTTTATTAAATATGACTTTTCCTTAAGTTTGATTTCCCTTATCTTTATCTTTCACCATACATCAAAATAAATATGAGAAAAATAGACTTGTATCTCTAGTCAGAATGATATTAAGTATAATTTGATTACTTGATAATATATAAATAGAAATTATTTTAATATATATTTCATATTCTAATTGAAATTTTTTATAAATGCCAAATACTTTTTATGAAAAAAGTGTTAGTTTCTTCTACAAATAATTCATGTTTAATATAGTTTTCCACATGTTTATTGAGTGTCTTCTGTTAAAGTGATGCTAAAAAAATGTAATACTCGACATCTATGTACTTTACAGTTATCAGTTACTTTAATATACTATGTGTATCAGTCTGTTTTGTCTTGCTATCAAGAAGTATTTGAGATTGGGTAATTTATTAAGAAAAGAGGTTTATTTGGCTCATGACTTTGCTGGCTGTACAGACATAGCATGAGGATTTTCTTGGCCTCTGGTGAGGCCTCAGGAAGCTTTTGCTCATGGCAAAAAGGGAAGGGGGAAGAAAAGAGAGTGGAGCAGGTGCCAGGCTTCTTTTAACAACCAGTTCTCACATGACCTAGTGGAGTGAAAACTTACTCATTACCTTGGGGAGGATGCTAACGTATTCATGAGGTATCTGCCTCCATGACACAGACACCTCCTATCAGGCCCCACCTCCAACACTGGGGATTACTTTCAACATTGGGAATTACATTTCAACATCAGATTGAAAACAAACACCACAACTTTGCCACAAAGCTACAATTTATGAGTCCTGATGATCCTTGTAATCTAAGTATTATTATACACATTTTTGGTTATAAAATATTGGGAGATGGGATATAACAGTCCTTATTTGCAGATGTTATGATTGTTTATCTAGGAAATTAAATAGAATCAACTGAAAAACAATAGACTTTAAAAAGCTTTAGAAGATAACATAGAGATTCTATAATTGTGAAGTAAACTCTTTCTTTCTAATTCAAATTCCAGAATTTGTAAATAAAAACATTAACAAAGGTAATTGGGGCTGGGCACGGTGGCTCATGCCTGTAATCCCAGCACTTTGGGAGGCCGAGGCGGGTGGATCACGAGGTCACGAGACCGAGACCATCTTGGTCA
Source organism: Callithrix jacchus (assembly GCF_049354715.1). NCBI lineage: Eukaryota > Metazoa > Chordata > Mammalia > Primates > Cebidae > Callithrix > Callithrix jacchus. The sequence continues at coordinate 14,145,003 of NC_133504.1, forward strand.
ACATGGTGAAACCCCGTCTCTACTAAAAATACAAAAAAGTAGCTGGGCATGGTGGTGCGTGCCTGTAATCCCAGCTACTCCGGAGGCTGAGGCAGGAGAATTGCCTGAACCCAGGAGGCGGAGGTTGCGGTGAGCCGAGATCGTGCAATGCATTGCACTCCAGCCTGGGTAACAAGAGCGAAACTCCGTCTCAAAAAAACAAAAAACAAACAAAAAACAAAGATAATTGGGACAAAATTAAAAATAGAAACACTATAAATTATTGGTTAAAGTGAGAGAAAATGTATGTTTCTATATTTTATTTCTGTTGGGACTATACATTTGTGAGGCAGGTTTTTGTCTGTGAAAGTAAAAATAAATGGTCTCGACTTATATTCCAGATATAACCCTTTTACAGAAATGATTACAAAATAATCAAGACTGTATGCTCAAGGGCAGTTATTAAAATATTTATTATGATAAAAAATACAAAATAACAGACTATGCTCTGGGGCATTATTAAAGTATTTATTATGATGGAAAAAGTGGAGATAAGAAAAATATTCAACAATTGGGCAATATTTAAATTATGGCTTGTTTATACCATGGGATACCATTCAACCTTTTAAAAAAGTAGCAATATCTATAATTAAATACATTTCCTCCCTCTTATTCCTACCTCCAAACTTCGTATCCCTTATAGTTATAAAAGATATTCCATATTCCATATTTATATTTATTTTTTCTTCTCACCTTTATTGGGGTATAATTTACAAATAGAAATTGTATATATTTAAGGAGTACAATTTGTTGCTTTGACATAGCTATACATTGTTAAACGATTACCAAAATCAGGCTATTTAACATATTCATTCTTTGACATAGTTACCTTTTTCTCTGTCTGTGGTTAAGAACTCACTTTTTAAAATTTTATTTATTTATTTTTTGAGACAAAGTTTCACTCTTTTCCAGGCTGGAGGGCAGTGGGCTATCTCTGCTCACTGCAACTGCTGCCTCCTGGGCTGAAATCATTTTTGTGCCTCAGCCTCCCTAGTAGCTGGGATTACAGGCGCACACCACCATGCTTGGCTAATTTTTGTGTTTTTTTTTAAGTAGAGACAGGGTTTTTTCATGTTGGCCAGGCTGGTCCCAGACTCCTGGCCTCAAGCGATCAGCCCACCGTGGACTTCCGAAGTACTAGGATTACAGGCCTGAGACAACATGCTGGCCAAGAACTCTTAAGATCCACTCTCTTAATAGATTTCAAGTATACAATACGATATGGTTGACCATAGTTGCTATGCTATACATTTGATTTTCAGACTTTATTCATCTTGCATAACTGATATTTTGTGTTCTTTGACACTTCCTTATTTTCCCTACCCCCTAATGCCTAGCAACCACCATTTGACTCTGTGCTTCTATGAGTTCTAATATTTTATATTCTGAATACATGTGAGTTCACGCACTATTTGTCTTTCTGTTTCTGGATTACTTCACTCAGCATAATGTTCTCAAGTTTCATCCATGTTGTTACATAGGATGTTCTTTTTTTAAATCGATGAATAATATTCCATTGTGTGTGTGTGTGTGTGTGTGTGTGTATACATGTGTGAATTGTGTCCACTCATCTGTCATTGAAAATGTAGGTTGTTTTTATATATTTTCTATTATGAATAATGCTTCAATGAACATGGTGATATAGATATTTCTGTACAGTACTGATTTAATATTTTTAAATCAAGACACTGATTTAATACTCAGAAGAAGAGTTGCTGAATCATACATTAATTCTGTTTATTTAGGAATTTTCATAGTGTTTTCCATAATGGCTATAAAAATTTACATTCTTACCAATAGTGTATAAAGATTCCCTGTTCATATCCTCTCCAAAATGTGACATCTTTTATTTTTCTGATAATAGCCTTTCTAATAGGTGTGAGGTGATATCTGTTAATGATTTTGATTTGAATTTCACTACTGATTAGTCATTTTGAGCATCTTTCCATATTCCTGTTGGCCATTGTTTTTCAAAAGAACTGCTTTTTCTATATTCCATAAGTTTTGGTATGCTGTGTTTTTATTTTCATTTGTCTCAAAATGTTTTTGGAATTCTGTTTTGGTTTTCTCTTTGGCCCAGTGATTGTTCAAGAGTGTGTTATTCAGATTCTATGTATTTGTGAAATTTTCTATTTTTTCATTGTTACTGATTTAGGCTTTATTTTTTGTGGTTGGAAAAGATACTTGGAGTAATATTAATATACTTAAATATGTTAAGACTTGTTTTATAACTAACATTTGATCTACACTGGGGAATGTGCCGTGTGTATATTAGAAGAATGTGTATCCTGCTGCAAGGTAGAAGTTTTGTATGTCTGTTAACTATATTTGGTCTATAGTGTTCCTTGTTCTGCAGTTTTCTTTCCTTTTTTTTTTTTTAACATTATAAAAGGATTTTTTAAAAAATTTTACCTTAAGTTATGGGGTATAAAAGCAGATCCTGCAGGATTGTTACATAGGTATACACATGCCCTTGTGGTTTGCTGCCTCCATCCCCCTATCACCTATATTAGGTATTTCTTCTACTTATCCATCCCCAGTCTCCCCACCCCCTGCTAACTCTCCCCTAGCCCACCCCCCAACAGACCCAAGTGTGTAATGTTCCCCTCCCTGTGTCAATGTAGTCTAATTTTTCAACACCACTTATGAATGAGAATATGTAGTATTTGGTTTTCTGTTCTTGTGTCATTTTGCTGAGAATGATGTTTTTCAGCTTTGTCCACATTCCTGCAAAGGACATGAACTCACCCTTTTGTATGGCTACATAATATTCCATGGTGTATATGCTACATTTTCTTTATCCAGTCTATCTTTGATGGGCATTTAGGTTGGTTCCAAGTCCTTGCTATTGTAAACAGTGCTGCAGAGAACATACATGGGCATGGGTCTTTATAATAGAGCAATTTATAATCCTTTGTGTATATACCCAGTAATGGGATTGCTGGGTCAAAGTGTATTTCTATTTCTAGATCCTTGGGGAATCATCACTCTGTCTTCCACAGTGGTTGAACTAATTTAATTTACACTCCCACCAACAGTGTAAAAGGGTTCCTGTTTTTCCACATCCTCTCCAGTATCTGTTGTCTCTAGATTTTTTTAATGATCACCATTTTAACTGGCGTGAGATGATATCTTAATGTGGTTTTGATTTGCATTTCTCTAATGACCAGTGATGATGAGTATTTTTTATGTTTGTTGGCCAAATAAATGTCTTCTTTTGAAAAGTGTTTGTTTATATCTTTTGCCCACTTTTGGATGGGGTCATTTGTTTTTTTTTCTTGTATATTTGTTTTAGTTCTTTGTAGATTCTGGATATTAGCCTTTTGTCAGATGGGTAGATTGCAAAAATTTTTACCCATCCTGTTGGTTGCTGGTTCACTCTAATGATAGTTTCTTTTGCTGTGCAGAAGCTCTTTAGTTTAATTAGATCCCACTTGTGTATTTTGGCTTTTGTTGCCATTGCTTTTGGTGTTTTAGTCATGAAGTCCTTTCCTATGCCTATGTTCTGAATGGTTTTGCCTAGGTTTTCTTCTAGGGTTTTTATGGTGTTAGGTCTTATGTTGAAATCTTTAATCCATCTGGAGTTAATTTTTGTATAAGGTGTAAGGAAGGGGTCCAGTTTCAGCTTTCTGCACATGGCTAGCCCATTTTCCCAATACCACTGATTAAACAGGGAATCCTTTCCCCATTGCTTGTTTTATCAGGTTTGTCAAAGATCAGATGGTTGTAGATGTGTGGCATTACTTCTGAGGCCTCTGTTCTTTTCCATTTGTCTATATTTCTGCTTTTATAATAAAGATAATAAAAATACATCTTTATTTCTGCTTTCATTTAATTATTTATCCAGTAGTCATTCAGGAGCAGGTTGTTCAGTTTCCATGTAGTTGTGTGGTTGTGAGTGAATTTCTTAATCCTGTATTCTAATTTGATTGCACTGTGGTCTAAGAGACTGGTTATTTTGATTTCTGTTCTTTTGAATTTGCTGAGGAGTGATTTATTTCCAATTATGTGATCAATTTTAGAGTAAGTGTGATGCGGTGCTGAGAAGAATGTGTATTCTGTGGATTTAGGGTGGAGAGTTCTGCAGATGTCTATTAGGACTGCTTGGTCCAGATCTGAGTTCAAGTCCTGGACATCCTTGTTAATTTTCTGTCTTGTTGATCTGTCTAATATCTACAGTGAAGTATTAAAGTCTCCCACTTGCTGTGTGGGTGTCTAAGTTTCTTTGTATGTCATTAAGAACTTGCTTTATGTATCTGGGTGCTCCTGTATTGGGTGCATATATATTAGGATCATTAAATCTTCTCGTTGCATTGATCCTTTTACCATTATTTAATTTTCTTTTTTGTCTCTTTTGATCTTTGTTGGTTTAAAGTCTGTTTTATCAGAGACTAGGATTGCAACCCCTGCTTTTTTTTGCTCTCCATTTGCTTGGTAAATCTTCCTTCATCCCTTTATTTTGAGTCTATGTGTGTCTTTGCACATGAGATGGTTCTCCTGAATACAGCACACTGATGGGTCTTGAGTTTTTATCCAGTTTGTCAGTCTGTGTCTTTTGATTTGGGCATTTAGCCCATTTCCATTTAAGGTTAATATTGTTATGTGTGAATTTAATCCTGTCATTTTGATACTAGCTGGTTGTTTTGCCTGATAGGTGACATTGTTTCTTCATTGCGTCATTGGTCTGTACCATTTGGTACGTTTTTGCAGTGGCTGGTACTGGTTGTTCCTTTCCATTTTTAGTGTTTCCTTCAGGAGCTCTTGCAAGGCAGGCCTGGTGGTGACTAAATCTCTCAGCAATTGCTTGTCCATAAAGGATTTTATTTCTTCTTCATTTATGAAACTTAGTTTTTCTGGATATGAAATTCTGGGGTTGAAAGATATTTTCTGTAAGGATGTTGAATGTTGGTCCCCACTGTCTTCTGGCTTGTAAGGTTTCTGCTGAGAGATCTGCCATGAGTCTGGTGGGCTTCCCTTTGTGGGTAACCTGACCTTTCTCTCTGGCTGCCCTTAGCATTTTTTCCTTCCTTTCAACCCTGGTGAATCTGACAATTATGTACCTTGGGGTTGCTCTTCTTAAGGAATATCTTTGTGGTGTTCTCTATATTTCCTGGATTTGAATATTGACCTGCCTTGCTAGAAGGTCTCCTGCATAATACCCTGAAGAGTGTTGTCCAGCTTGGATTTAAACTTCCTGTCATATTCAGGTACACCAATCAAACATAGATTAGGGCTTTTCACATAATCTCATATTTCTTGGAGGCTTTGTTCATTTCTTTTACTCTTTTTTTCTCTAATCTTGCCTTCTCGTTTTATATCATTGAGCTGGTTTTCAATCTCTGATATTCTTTCTTCGGCTTGATCAATTTGGCTATTGAAACTTGTGTATGCTTCACAAAGTTCTCATGCTGTGTTTTTCAGCTCCATCAAATCATTTATATTCTTCTCTAAGCTAGTTATTCTAGTTAGCATTTGGTCTAACCTTTTTTTTCAAGGTTCTTAGTTTCTTTGCATTGGGTTAGAACATGTTCCTTTACCTCAGAGAATTTTGGTACTACCTACCTTCTGAAGCCTGCTTCTGTCAATTTGTCAAACTCATTCTCCATCCAGTTTTGTTCCCTTGCTGGTGAGAAGTTGTGATCCCTTGGAGGAGGAGAAGCATTCTGGCTTTTGGTGATTTCTTCCTTTTTTCACTAGTTTCTTCCTATCTTTGTGTATTTATCTACCTTTCGTCTTTGAAGTTGGTGATTTCATATGGGGTCTCTGAGTGGACTTCCTTTTTGTTGATGTTGAAGCTATTTATTTCTGTTTTTTAGTTTTTCTACTATCAGTCAGTCCTCTGCTGCAGGACTGCTGGAGGTCCACTCTAGACCCTGCTTTCCTGGGAATCACCCATGGGGGCTGCAGAACAGTAAGGATTGCTACCTGTTCCTTCTTCTGGTATCTTCATTCCAGAAGGGTACCCGCCAGATGTCAGCCAGAGCTGTCCTTTATGAGGAGCCTTTTTGGATATATGGTGGTCAGGGAGCTGCTTGAGGAAGCAGTCTGTCCTGTATCAGAGTTCAAGTGCTGTGCTGTGAGCTCTGTTGTTCTGTTCAGAGCTGCTGGGCAGGGATGTTTAAGTCTGCTGCAGCAGAACTCACAACCACCTCTTTTCCCAGGTGCTGTTACCTGGGAAGTTGAGGCTTTATTTATAAGTTCCTGATGTGCTGCTGCCTTTTTTCAGAGATGACCTGCCCAGCAAAGAAGGAGTCTAGTCACAGTCTCCTTGCAGGTGTGTTGCTGAGCAGCTGTAGCTCTGTCTAGCTGCTGTGTAAACGTTCTTGGGGTTTTGTTTACACAGGTAAGTTTAGACTGCCTCAGCAATGGCAGACTGCCTTGGTAATGGCTGATTGCCTTGTTAATGGTAGACTACCTTGGTAATGGCAGACTGCCTCGGTAATGGTGGACTGCCTCGGAAATGGAGAACACCCTTCCCCCCAGGGAGCTTGACAGTCCTGGGTCAAGCTTAAACTGCTGCACTGGCTACAAAACTCTCAAGCCATTGTGTTTCAGGTTACTGTCTTTGTGTGGGTGGGACTGGCTGAGCCACATCACCTGGCTCCCTGCCTTCAGCCTCCTCTCTTTCAGGGGAATGTGTGGCTTTGTCTCGCAGTAGTTCCAGGCACAGGTTGAAATGGCTGCCCAAATTTGTGTGGGTTTTTGTGCTGGAAACCCATGGTGCTTGTTGACCAGGGGGAATCTCCTGGTGTCTAGGTCTTAAAGACCAGGGGAGAAGTACAGTATCTGAACTGGAGTGCTGAAGTGGCTGGAAAAGCCCCTGATGGCATCTGTTGGGTGTGGGGTGGTGTCCTCCGGTTCATTGCACTTCCCAGGTGAGGCAGCATCCCAGGGCAAGTGATCACCGCATTTCCAACTGAGGTACCAGGTGCATCTCAATGGGACTGGTTAGAGAGTGGGTGTATTTCCCACTGCTCTCTCTGGGAACTGTGCTCCCGAGCTGTTTGTATTCAGCCATCTTGATTTTATCCCCCTGTTCTGAGGTTTTCTTAAAGATTTTCTGTTTAGTTGATCCATCTATTATAAGGGTCTTCTACGCTTATTTTGGTAATTTATTTATACCTTTAGATCTACCAATGTTTGCTTTATATATTTTGGTGCTTTTATCTTAGGTGCATACATGTTTATAATTATTATATCTTTTTTAATTGATAATTTTATAATTATTTAATTACCTTCTTTGTCTCTTGTGGTAGGTTTCGACTTAAAGTCTATTTTGCCTGATATGAGTATAGCCACCTTGCTCTGTTTTGGTTACCAATTGCATAGAATATCTTTTTTCATCTCTTCAATTTTGGTCTGATCATACAGACTTAGTGTCCTTAATATAAAATGAGTTTCTGGAAGACAGTATGTATTTGGGTCTTTTTTATTCTTAAATCCATTTAGCCACTCTGTGCCTTTTGATTGGAGAATATAGCTCATTTATATTTCCAGTAATTTGGGGATGGTAAGAATGGCCTTTTGCCATTTTGTTAATTGTTTTTTGTTTGTTTTATATTTTTTTTGTTCCTGTCTTCTTCTCTTGTGTTTTCTGTGGTTTGATAATTTCTTGTATTGGTGTGCTTTGATTCTTTTCCCTTATCTTTTGTCTACCTGATGTATATTTTTTGTATGTTGTTACCTTGGGCTCACATTGAACATTTTCTTTATATAACCATGTCTTAAGCTGAAACAACTTCACTTCAATCGTGTAAAGAAGCACTAGACTTCACTCCTTGCAACAAACTTTATGTAATTAATGCCAGTAATCATTTCTTTCCATATTGTATTGTCATTAACATATTTCTGCATTTGCATTTATTCTGACTACATTTTTCCTTTAATTTAGGTTATAGTAATCTGTGTTTGTGATTACAGTTGCCTTTACCAGTGAGATTTATACTTTCATATGCTTTCATATTGTTGTTCAGCATCTTTTTGCTTAAACTTGTAGAAATTTGTTCAGCATTTCTTGTGAGGCAGGTCTAGTAGTGACGAACCTCTTCAGTTTTTGTTTCTCTCAGAAAGTCTTTATCTCTCTTTTATTCTAAAAAGATAGCTTTGCTGAATAAAGTATTCTTGTTTTTATGTTCGTTTGTTTTGACTGTGTCACCTAACTCCCTCTTGCTTTGCAAGGTTACTCTTAAGAAGTTCATGGGCACTATTATGTGAGTTCCCTTGTATATTATATAATGAACCTTTTTTTAAATGGCTTTCACTATTCTTTTTCTGTGTTTAGTTATTATCAATTTAACTATAATATGTCGCTGAGTATTTGTCACTGGGTTAATCAACCTGGTATCCTTTATGCTTCATAAATCTGGATGTTCATATCCTTTTCAAGATTTGGGAAATTTTCAACCACTACTTCTTCAAGTGTTCTGTTTTCCTTTCTCTTTTTCTTCTCAAAAATCTCATAATTTGTATATTTGTACACTTGATGGTGTTTCACAAGTTCAGAATGCTTTTCTTTACTCTTTCATTCTCTTTTCATTTTATTTCTCTAACTGGCTAATTTTAAGTAAACTGTCTTCGAGATCCCCAGTATTTTTTTTCTTTCCTGCATTTTTATGTCAACTGTTGTACCTCTCTATCACTTTTTCAGTTAATTAATCATATTCTTCAGTTCTGGATTGTTGTTTAATTCTTTCTAATGGTATCTATTTTTTAATTTAACTTTTCATTTTGTTCATGTATTATTTTTTCTGATTTTGTTTATGTGTCCATTTTTGTTCTCTTGTAACTAATTGAGCTTTTTTAAGATACTTATTTAAAATTCTTTGTCAAGCAGTTAATGAATCTGGATATTTTAATGGGTCATTTCTTTTGTTGGTGTTGTGTTTGCCTGTTTCTTCATGATCCATGTGTCTATGTATCTGGGGGAGCAAAATGGCTCTTCTAGTCTTTATAGCCTTCTCTTTCTGGGTTTTTGGGTTGATGGAATGCCCCCCAGACTGCAGTAGAGTGGTGCTGGAGCTTAATCACAGAGCTGCTTTGGTATCTGCAATCTGGTCTCAGGTGAGCAGGCCTGTTACTGGAGGCATGGAAATATATGTCCCTTGCTGGGCCTCTTAAGTAGGCAAGATTGCTCGCATTTTCTGCTAGAGGAGAAATGTAGCTGAGTAACAGGTCTGCTTCAGAGTTCATAGTTGGATTTCAGATCAGTGGGCCTGTTAGCAGGGGAATGTATGGGCATTGTCCATGCGTTGGTGGGGCTGGTGGCAGGACCCAGTGTTTAACCTTTAAAAATAAGATTACCTGTAGGTTTTTGGGGGGGGTAATTTTATTCAGCAATAAACAGAAATGAAATACTGATACATGCTACAACATAGATGAAATTGAAATATATTATTTTATGTATTATAATTCTTCCATTTATATGAAATGTCCAGAATAGGCAAAGCTTTATAGTCAGAAAGATTTATGATTGCCTGAGACTGAGCAGATTGGGGAATGAACAGATAGTAGTTATGGGGTTTCTTTTTAAGGTTATTGATATGTTCTAAATTTAAATTTTTGTGATGGCTACAAAACTATGAATATGCTAAAAACCATGAATTGTACACTTTAAAAGAATGGAATCTATGACATGTGAAATTATGTCTCAATAAAGATGCTAAAAATTTTAATTAGACAAAATTAGACTTTACAAATCATGTAAGACTTTGCTCATTTTGTCTAGGTTTCTGAGATAACAGAGTTAAAATATACTACCAAAATTGTGGAATTGTCTCAATTTCCTATTCCTTCATGTATTTTAAAATTTGTTTTTGGGTACCTCTAAGATTACAACATGCTTCTTTTTATCTCAGGTGATAATCTTATCTTGAAGTCCACTTTATCTCATGAAAATTGCCACTCAAGCTTACTTTTTATATTATATGCTTTTCCCATACATTTACTTTAAATCCATTCAAATGTTTATATTTGACAACTCCTAAAATTCATAGTGAGATATATCATTTTCTTATTTGGCAAAGTAATTGAAAAATAATATAGAAAGGAATCACTGAAGACATATTTCTGTATCACACACTCTTAAAAAAAGGAGTTTTTTTTCTTATTTTCTTGACATATTCTATAAACTTCATGATTAATGGCAAACTAACCGGCAATAGCAAGATAGGTTTAAAACATATTTAACAGTTCATGCCAGTTATTTTGGCTAAAGATGAACTTTTTTGCTAGGATGAAACTTTATTTTTGCTATCTTTTGAAAGGAAAGGAAATTTAACCTAGTGCAAAGCAGTAAGGCAATTAACATCAGGGCATTTATTCTAAAAGAAAAAAGAAACAAAGCTCCAGTGTTTTAAATTAATAATAGTTATTACAAATCAATGGCCTATGGTCTATGGATGAGAGGTCACACAAGGTACCTGGTAGCAGCAGTGCAACAAACAGAGGTGATTCTACTGTTACTATTTATGCCACTTTAATTAGATATTAGCCAACTAGCTCTTTTTCCATTACTCATTTGTAACAGTAAAGATACAGAATGAGATGCATGTATTAAAATAATTATGAGTAGATTTGGATGTTTATTCTGTGTCTCCTGTTATATGAGGGCAAAAATTTAGGGATTATGATGACCTATAAATTGGAAACATAGAAAACAAGGCAGTATAGGTGTTAAGTTAATAAAACAAATAGCTTTTCAGCAAACACATATGGTTTCAGCATGTATTTTTAATTTAGAAAAAATAGGCAGGGCACTGTGGCTCATGCCTGTAATCCCGGAACTTTGTGAGGCTGTGTTTGCAGAGTCCTGTGATGTGATCCATCTGCAGGTCTCCCAGCCATGGACACTGGCACCTGCTTTGGTGGAGGTAGCAGGACAGTGAAGTAGACTCTGTGAAGGTCCTTGGTTGTGTTTTTGTTTAGTGCATTGGTTTCATGTTGGTTGGCCTCCAGCCAGGAGGAGGTGCTTTCAAGAGTACGTCATCTGTGGTCCTATAGGGAGGATGCAAACTTGCCGTAGGGATACCTGGTTAAGTATTCTGGTTTCTCACGTGGTGGATAGAGACGTAGAACTTCCAAGAGATCATGACCTTTGTCTTTGGCTACCAGGGTGGGTAGAAAAAGATCACCAGGTGAGGGCAGGGTTAGGTGAGTCTGAGCTCAACTTCTCCTTAGATGGAACTTGTTGCAGCTGCTGTGGGCACGAAGGTGTGGTTCCCAGTCCAATGGAGTTATTTTCAGGAGTATTATGGCTGCCTCCTCTGAGTCATACAGGTTACCAGGGAAGTGGGGGAAAGCTGGCAGTCACAGATCTCACCCTGCTCCCATGCAGCTGGCAGTCCTAAAGGATATTCTCACTCCCTCCACGCCACTTCAACAGCACCAAGTCTCTTTTCAGGAAACGGGTGTCCAGGGCTGAGAACTTTCCCTGTACCACGAGCCTCCCCACTGAGAAAGCTGGCAGACTCACAGTTTTTTTATGTCTCAAGGAGCCTGCAGTGGTGATCTAGTTCTTTCAAAGGGTCTATGGATTATCTCAGCTTTCCTGGTAATGTTCCTGCAGCACTTCTTGAAGCAGAATTCCACTATATGGGTCTCTATACTCTGCTCTGTCCATCAAAGTGGAATCTGCAAGCTAGTCTTGCCTCCTATCTGCTGTCTTAGCTCTGGTATCCCATCTAAACCTATACAATTGATAAGTTTGCAACTTCTATCTGATTATAGCTATTTAAATAATAGTATAAGGTCTCTGGTGCATAATTTAATGAAAATAGCATTAGTTAACTGCTTTTCTATGGTGCTTCTGTCAAAGGGTTTTAACTTGGTAGGGAACTTTTCAAGACAAGAAAATTACGGTTGTCTCAGTGAAAAGGAGTTTACCTCACACAGGAAACATAATACATAGTATTACATTTAATTTCAATATTATATATAATTTTATCTAAATTTATTTATTTATTTTTTTATGAGACAGGACCTTGCTCTGTCACCTAGGCTGGAGTGCAGTCATGTGAACTTGGCTCACTGCAACCTATGCCTCAGGCTCAAGCAATCCTTCCACCTCAGTCTCCCCACGAGTCAGGCCCACAGGTGCAAGTTGCCATGCTTGGCTAATTTTTGTATGTTTTGTAAAGGTGGGGTTTCACCATGTTGACCAGGCTAGCCTCAAACTCCTGTGCTGAAGCGATCCACCTTCCTTGGCATCCCAAAATCACGGGATTATAGGTGTAAGCCATTGTGCCTGGTCAAAAGTATCTTACTAATTATATTTTATGTCATATTTTGACTAATTTTATTTTAATTGCCATATACCTTACCCATGACCTCCTCTCCAGGTTTTCTGCTGCCAATTACCTGTATAATCAAGAAATTCTGTCTCATTTATATTGCTTTCCAGGAGTAGGGTAAAAAAATAAAAGAAATTCTATGTCATTTAGAAAAAGTTAAGGGAAATGCTTGTAATATTTTTGATTCCGATTTAGAAATTCATTTAATGAGACTATTAATTGCACTTTAAATGTGACTATCTTGTTTTTCTTATTTGAGTTTAAGTTATGGGATACGTGCAGAACCTGCAGATTTATTACATAGGTATATGTGCACTATAGTGGTTTGCTACATCTCTTGACCCATCATCTAGGTTTCTTCCCCATGATCCACTGATTATGGCTTCTAGCTTCATCCATGTCCCATAAAGGAAATGATCTTTTTTTTATGGCTGCAGGTTCCATGGTATATATGTACCACATTTTCTTCATCCAGTCCATCATTTTTGGGCATTTGGGTTGTTTCCAAGTCTTTGCTGTTGTAAATAGTGCTGTGGTAAACATATACGTGCATGTTTCTTTATAATAGAATGATTTATGTTCCTTTGACATATACCCAGTAATGGGGTTGCTGGGTGAAATGGTATCTCTGGTTCTAGATCCTTGAAGAATTGCCATACTCTCTTCCACAATGGTTGAACTAATTTACATTCCCACCAACAGTGTAAAAGTGTTCCTATTTTCCACTCACCAGCATCTATTGTTTCTTAACTTTGTAATAATCACCATTCTGACTGGTGTGAGATGGTATCTCATCGTCATTTTAATTTGCATTTCTCTAAGGACCAGTGATGTTGAGCTTTTTTTCATATGTTTCTTGGCCACATAAATGTCTTCTTTGGCCGGGCATGGTGGCTCATGCCTGTAATCCCAGCACTTTGGGAGGTCAAGGCGGGTGGATCACCTGAGGTCAGGAGTTCGAGACCAGCCTGGTCAACATGGTGAAACTCCGTGTCTACTAAAAACAAAAAAAATAGCCTGGGTGTGGTGGTGCATGCCTGTAATCTCAGCTACTTAACAGACTGAGGCAGGAGAATTGCTTGAACCTGGGGGAGGCAGAGGTTGCAGTGAGCCGAGATCATGCCATTGCACTCCAGCCTGGGCAAAGAACGAGACTTAATTTCAAAACAAAAAACAAAAAAAAAGTCTTCTTTTGAAAAGTGTCTGTTCATAACCTTTGCCCACTTTTTGATGTTTTTTTCCTTGCAAATCTATTTAAGTTTGTGGATTCTGGATATGAGACCTTTGTCAGACAGGTAGATTACAAAAATTTTCTCCCATTCTGTAGTTTGCATGTTCACTCTGATGATAGGATTTTTTTCTGTCCTGAAGCTCTTTTAGTTTAATTAGATCCCATTTGTCAATTTTGGCTTTTTTTTTTGCAATTGCTTTTGGCATTTTTGTCATGAAATCTTTGCCCATGCCTATGTCCTGAATAGTATTGCCTAGGTTTTCTTCTAGGGTTTTTATGGTTTTCAGTTTTATATTTAAGTCTTTAATCCCTCTTGAGTTAATTTTTGTATAAGATGTAAGGAAGGGATAGTTTCAGTTTTCTGCATATGACTAGCCAGTTTTCCCAGCACCATTTATTGAATAGGAATTTCTTTTCCCATTGGTTGTTTTTGTCAGGTTTGACAAAGATTAGATGGCTATAGATATGTGGTGTTATGTGTGAGGTCTCTGTTCTGTTCCTAAAATGTGACTATTATTAGACTTTAATAAGATTATTAACAGCCTTAAAATTAGCACTTAAAATGATAAATAATATTAATCTTTGAATTATTTCTAATCATATGTGTTCAAATGCCATTGACAAAAATAAATGGATATCTGGCATATGCAGATATTTTATGAGCTACAACTTTCAAAGACACAAGAAATGTTTTTTTGATTCCATCTTCTTTTCAAAAGAATTGGTTTTTTTTTCAGATTCAATTTTTAAATTAAAATACTTTTATCCCAAAATATAATTAGAAACACTTGGATTGGTACTGTGCAAATGATACCAATCTTCAAAGACCCATGGAGGTATCATGCATGCGTACCTTCTTTCTGGCTAAGGTTACATCAATATTTTCACCTAGGAACATCAAGAGAATATAACAAATTGTGTGCTGTTTGTAAGCAGTCTTCTTAGAAACCTAAGTGAGTTCTTACAAAATTATATATGAAAAGATCTTAAAATAATGACAACATTGTAAAGTGGAAGTATGGTTATTAAATTCCTATAAGATTTTTCTCTTTAGTTGGAAAATTTCTTAAGAAGTTTAAAGATATCTGTACATTAATATAACAGATGACTTAAGTAAAATATATTTCTTTGATCATTAAAGTGTAACTACTACTAATGTTTTCTATTTCAGCAGTCTCTCCTGTAACTGCTCCCAGAAGGTTAAATTGGCTTGACTTTTTCTATATTTATTGCTTTGTTCAATCTTTCTTACTTTATGTGTTAGTGTAAACTTATTTATAATAAGGATCATATTATCTACCCCTGGCACCTCTAATGTGGTAATCGAATTTTATATCTTTCGGGATTTACTTGTAAGTCTGCTTGAAGATGATGAAAAATACTAGATGGTTTCTCATTATTTTAAATCAGCTGGCTTTTGACAGTTTCCCAACTTGTATCACCATCAACACTTACTTTCTATCTTACAACACCGATTTCATTTTTTTTAAATGGCATGGACATATTCTAATATACTTACCAAAAAATTAAAATATAAAACATGGTATACATTTAGCTTTTAGGTAAAACTAGATAAATGACCTTACAGAAATGGTTGAAAAACTTTTCTTCCATAAAATAGGAATTATACTTACACCAAATATCACAGCTTAGAATCGTACTCTTGCTTTTTACACATGAGTGGTCAGCCACTGGAGACACTGCCTGATTTTTTCTGATATTCAGGCTGGTGGCTTTTATTTCACCTTCTTCCTCTCCACTTTCTTCTTTCTTTTCTATCTTTTCACCATCACTTACCCAAGAGTTAAATCTTTTCATTCTTAATTTATATAAATAATAAATTAGCATAAAAAACTTTAAAATGCAGATTTGATATAATAAGGGAAATGAAAGGCAAGCTCTGATGAAGACTTCCCAGAGAGAAATAATAAGAGGTGGTGTACGGGGGACAAAGGATGATGGGGTACAGAATGACAAAGGATAAGCCCCTGATACAGCCAGCAATGGGGACCCAAGAAGGCTGGTAGAGCTAGAAACTTGAAGCTGGCCTGGAGGGAGAGGTGAATGTACCCATATAGGCCCTGAGGAGAAAGGTTTCTCTGAGTCTGATGTTGTCAACGTCAAATCGTAAACCCTCCACACATCAAGTCTTTCTGTGGTTTCCTTCTCTCCACTCTGTAAATATTGTTTCTATCTCTTAAAACCAATGTCTCCTCTACCTCGAAAATGGTGATGACGATGATGACAGCCACAATAAACTCCATGAACCATATCAATCCACCCACTTATTTCTCCGTATTTCTTCTTATGTAAGGCCTGGGCAGAGTTACTCACCTTGTTCAACCTCTCAACTCACGGGAATCAGGTTTCTCCCCGACAGCCTTAGGAAAAGACTGTTTCTTCCACCCTGAATACAATTCTCTTCCTTTCACAAGGCTGATTTCTGCTCATTATTCAGGACCTATTTTCAAAGGTCCTTCCTGGCTGCCTGTATGAGAGTGGCTATCCCCACTATTCCCTCCTTCGGCATCCTTTTTATTCCTCTTGTAGCATTTATCAAAGTTTGTGATTAATTGTTTTTTGATGTATTTTTAATTCTCCCCTCGCTTCACAAAATTTAAAATTTTATGGGAATAAGAATCTTCATTTTGTTCATTACTACATATTTAATATATTTAATGCCTGGCACATTGTAAGTTTCTGGAACAATGAGCAGAATGATCTGAGAGCGATCCTGAGTCCTTGCTCTCCATTGCTACCCACATGTCTCCTAGTGGATTCTCATGGAACCAGTGGTTTCTGTTCTCTGACAGGGAAGACTGAAAGATGTTATGGGCCCTCAAAAACCCAGAAGCATCTAGCTTTGGTCTTCTCAGATAACACCTGTCATCTGCTGGCCCCAATTCCCAAAAACCCTCCATTTTGCAAACTTTGATTAAATTACTTTAAATAGGTCTTTTTAAAATTGAATTTTTAATCGAATTTAAATGTAACAAAAGTGCTACTATTCAGAATAACAAATCTGGTAGAAGTGTGTATATTAACAATGATGATGATGTCCTACCTTTCAGTATCTCTCAGTGTCGTATTTCCTTTGACCTCATATTATTCTCTCAGTAGAATCCATTTCACCCACAACCTTCCTCTCAGAAAACTTACCTCATGGACTTGAAAATACATATAAACTCATTGTGATCGACTCCATTCAGATTTCTTTATTCTGTAATGAACTGGGGACCTTTTCCACAGCCCTATCTTATTTACTTTTGTATATGTAGTATTCAGCCACTTTTATTGTCAACTGATTTTTTTTTTCTTAAAAATATTTTAAGATTAGAACAAAGGAAAACTAAGTGCAGGGAGAGGGATCAAGATGGCTGATCAGATGTAAGTGGCATGTGCCTCCCCTGTGGAGAGGAACCAGAATAATAAATAGATACAGTTTAAACAAATTGCCTAGAAGATAATACTAGGATTCACTAGAGAAGAGAAAGGAAGCCCAAAAATAAGAAAGAAGAGTCTCTGCCTGGCCAGTGACTTACTGAGAGCTTGGAAATGGTGGAGACAGGGAAACTAAGACAGAAATGCCCATGGTTCCACAGTCTTGGCTACAGGAGAAACCCTCAACCATGAGGTCCTTGTCTGACTCTCAGTGTCGTATTTCCTTTGACCTCATATTATTCTCTCAGTAGAATCCATTTCACCCACAGCCTTCCTCTCAGAAAACTTACCTCACGGACTTGAAAATACATATAAACTCCATATGTCTGACATATGGAGCTAGCTAAAAGTTGTTCAGAGACATTGCTCCACAAAGGGAACATACATGGAATCTCACAGCTATTTGAACCTTTGTTCTAGCAGCCAAGAATTGTATATTCCAGCAGAATAAGTTTCATAAATGAAGGAGAGATAAAGTCCTTCCCAGAAAAGGGAGTGCTAAGGGAATTTGTCATCACTAGACTGGTTCTACAGGAAATGCTTGAAGGAGTTTTAACATGGAAACGAAAGGTTGATATTTATCATTACAAAAACACATAGAGATACAGAAAGGTAGTGAGATCAGTTAGGAAGACTTAATCGAGTATGAAAAATATGTAAACTAGTAGGAATGGAGATCATGATACTATTTTGAGATGTGTAACAGAAGTAGAATGATCAGCCTTGGCAACCAGATGTAGATTGTCAGAGGAAGGTTGAAGTAAAACTTATGAGGTATCCTAACTGCAGTAGAATGTAGTAAAAAATGTAGAGGATTGTTTTCCTGAAAAAAAAAAAATCAATGCTTGCTATTTGTTTGTGGTTGTAGGTAGAAAAGACACAATTGAATTAAGTCATTCATTATGCCAGTATATTTTGTTAGGGTCTTTCAGGTTGCCAGGAAGAGAAGCTCAGGTCAGCTTGGATAATAGAATTTTATTCTAAGGATGAGATTATAGTTTAGGAAAATGGGCTCTATTATTTTTTTCCCAATTTGGAGGCACATTAGCAACCAGTTTTTAATTCTCTCACAGCAGGTCTATCCTCTTACCTTTAACACTGTTGCACTTTTGTGATGAGTCACTTGTTCTTTCCCTTTGGTTTCAGTGTTCTTTTCATCACTGAATACATTTCTCTTCTGTCTATTGTTTCTGCTTAATTCTACGGCTACGGATACTAATGGCTTTTGCTATTGATTCTAAAATCTCAAGACACCTTCTTATGACCTCCACTCTTTGGATCTTTTGCTTGACTCTGGTCCCAACTACTGATTCATCTTTTTGTACATTCAGTATGACTTTCTAGCTTTCTTTTGTTCCACAGCTATTAAACATCAGTCATTAGATAGTGAATCTTGTAAAAACACTGTTCTTCATATGTTTTTTTTCCAGAAATACCTTTAATTACATGTGAGACTACAATTTTTGAAATCTAATTGTATACTTGAATTTGTTCAATTACATAAAATGGCAGAAATACCTTTAATTATATGGTAGATTATAGTGTTTGAAATCCAGCTGTACGCTTGTATTTGTCCTATGACATAAATGGTTTTACTGAGGAAATAAAATGCCTCCTTTAACAAACATCATTGAGAATCTGCTATATGGCAGCATGTAATGTACTGAGACACAATGGACAAGAAACTGCTAATTTAAAATTGATCAGATGGGTCAGATATGTAAGTAATTGTAATACAGCAATGTAAATGTTAAAATCAATGTACAAATTAACATCTGAGGAAGTATAAAAGAAGAATTGACTATTGTATAGGGGGAAAAGAAGGCAGTTACAAAAGTGTTGATATTTGAGCTTTTGATAGTGACTAGAAAAAAAAATAGACATCACAGGCAGTGCAACATCTGTTCCAGAAGAGTGTGAGCCATTCTCTTTTATTATTATCTTTGTTGATATAAATCATTACTTCTCTATGGGACCGATTATCCTTCCACATATGAAGAAACAAACTATTTTGATAATAAATAATATGAGAAAATGACAGATAAATGTTATAACTTTGTAGTCCACTATATAAAGTATTCCTCTTTATATTCTTGAGTCTATAGTTATCTTGGTTATAAAATTATACAGTGCCTCTAGATGGAAATGTCAATTAAGTCTATAATTTTAGCATCCTCATAAGCAGTTGATAATGTAAGCTGCTTGGCTGTTCCCTAGTTTTCCACTAGCAAATATGGAGAGAAATAATTCAGATATTTCTATTCTAGACATGAATTTATAACTTCTTAAAAGAATATTCACTTGTTTGAAACCCTCTGAGACTCCATATAAATTAGAGTTTAAATGCATTATTTTTGGAGTCTACAGAATCTCCTTTTACAAAATTTAAGATTTGTCAACTTTTTGTCTTGTTAAAGTTTACAAAAGTAAAAAAAAAAATCACTATTGAGAACTTTTTAATGTAATAGACTTACATAATGGTTAGAATATTAAAATCTAGAGGCTGAGATTAGGTAAGAAATTGTTTGCTAAAAACAAAATCTGATTCAAGAATGTATTTTACAAGGAACAAAGAGTCTTAAAAATAGTCCCATAATGGTGCAATGAAAACTTTTTCAATTCACTAGTGAGCTTCCTGTCCAGCTACTCTCCCTCCTATCACAAAAATGTCAGGTGAGTTCTCAGGAAAAGAGGAGGGCTATTAGAAGTATTATTGAAGCATTTGCCATATGTGATCTTGCACTACAAGGAAAAACTTCTTTTGTATCTTCTGGGATCCCAGACTTCCACCTAAATTCTGCAAGTTTAACCATGCTTCAATTTCAGTCTGTGGAAGAAAATATTTTTTTCTATTTAACATAGAGAGAACGTTCTTATATTACTTAAGGTCATACTAGCTACCATAATACATGAACCACACATTCTCAGTAACTTAAAGCAAGAGATGTATACTTGCTGTTGATATAAAGTCCAAATGGGTATTCATGATGGCAGGCAACTCTCTCTAAGCAGGATTCAGGCTTCTTTTATCGTGTGGTGCCTCGGTATTCAACATGTATTTTCCTGAATTATCATGCTCATTTCTATCAAGACAGGAAATGAGATAGAGCACGGAGAAGCACAAGTGAGGGATTTTTAAAGAACTACGTTTAGAAGGTATACATATCAGTGTCTTCCACATTCCATTGGCTGGGATTTAGTCACATGGCCACACCTAACTGTAAAAGAAGATGGATAAATATTGTCAAGCTATGTCCTCAGAAAAAGAGAGGTAATGGATTTGGTGAGCGATCTGCCAGTATCTTCCACAATCTCTTTCTAGGTTTGTTCTTGTCTTAAAAGTTTTTGCTCATGCACAATCTAAAAAAACTGGGAAAGTCTTTATGTTTCTGTACTCTGGACTGACTTCTAAAGTTTTTCCTTTTAGTTTTGCTAAACATAGTGAATTTTAAGAACGTAAATTTCAATAGATAATCGTCTGATTGAGAGTCATTCTTCTCAACATCTATACCAATATTTTGAGTAAGATTTACTGTAAGTGAGTGATTCACTCATTCATTCACTCATTGTTTTAGCAGATCTTTATTAAATAATGCCCACTCTTCATCATGAATTATTCTGGAAAGTTGAGTGAATTAAAGATATAAAGACCCTTTTCTCACAGAGCTTACATTAAGCTGAATAAGATAGAAAGTTAAAAAAACAGATCTAATAAATATGATAATTATGTAATATAGAATAAAATGGTAAATAAAATAGAAATAGGAAAAAATATAGAAAAGCAAGGTGGGGGAGTCAAAAATCTTCTGTCAGTGAGGATAATTATATTTTTAAAAGAGCCTTAAACTTTATTGAATATATGACATTTGAACAGTTGGAGATGCTTCCTGGGGAAGAGTTTCAAGTAGAGAAAGCAGCCCATGGATAGACTCTAAGGTGTAGTCATGTCTAGAATATTGGAAAAGCAACACGAGGGACAATGTGAGAGCAGTGAGAAAAATGAAGATAATACAAGAAGTGGGAGGTCAGAGAGTCAGTAACAGAGAGTTCACAAGCATAAACATTTTGAAAGAGGTTAAGAAACTGGAATGCAAATGGATTTCTTTAAAACTACTTCAAAATACTATGTACCATAGGGATAATTTGAATAAAATTGAATAATATGTTTAAACTGTTCAGCATGTGTTACAAATAACAAACATTTTAGTGTATTATTTGATTTCTTTTTTTGATAGATTCATGACATTTACAGGAAAAATGACTAGTGTTTACGATTTCTGAATGTTCTAGTTGAGAGTTAATGAACAGAGCTTGGGATGCAAAAATGTGGAAAATTGATCTCACTTCCCTGGTTCTAACCTAGACTTTACCAGTCCCCTGTTCCCCTTGTACCGGGGGTGGGTAGGCATCTGCTCTCCTGACCTTTCCCCCATGGTAGGCGTCCTCTGCCTGGAAATTGTGAAGAATCTAAGTGTACAATTTGCTGATAACAGTGCACCTAAGATAAGTTTATTCTTATTCTTCCTTATCCATTTGAAGAAATCATCCTCAGAGATTCTCCTCTTGACTCAGTTCTGTTTCATTCTATCCTGTGCAGATTGCCATGAATCATTTTTACTCAAAAATGGAGAGGAAAGAGAGGGAGGGAGCAGGAGAAAGAAACAAGGTAGGGGAAGAGAAAGTGAGAGAGAGGGAAACAGAGAGAGAGAGAGAAGAGAGGGAGAGGGGGAGAGAAGACGGAGAGAGAGGAGAGGAAGAAAAAAGACCAGATCCAAAGGGATCTATCAGTTCTTTCATCTTTCTTTGGTGCACAGCAAATCAGTTTGTATATACAAATCTTCCCAGTATCCTTATAATACCCTAAACAGACAAGCGAAAACCTGAATAAACATGGTGTAGCTAAACCAGAAAATTCCCAAGTTAAACATTCCTTGAGAAACGACAAATTGGGCTAAGCACATAGAACGAAAATTGAATGACATATAGAGATATTTTGAGCTTTAGACTATTTTATATATGAATAAATTAAAACTCTCACACTTACTTGCAAAGTATGTGAAAGAGAAGTGAACTTGGATTTGTTTACACAGTTCAACATAAAGAGAAAAACTATTAATTTGATGGATATGGGTGGTGTAAAGGTCAGAGAAATTACACAAGTTCTTCAGTTATATCTGTATTTTCTTCATTAATCAGATAACCAGGTATCTAGCAATTTAAATGTAGTAACAGATTACTGCTCATTTTTATCTTTCCATATTTGCCTTCAATATGGCAAACTTTATGTGGATTTAGACTTCCAGGTAATATTGTGTCATTTAAATTTCAACATTTTCTATTTTCTTTTGATTTGTAACAGGAAGTTTATAATAGAAATAATTGAACTGTTTTACTGCTACAAAGCATCATTTAAAAATATTATATATATATACCATTTTCCTGTATTTAATTCACTCCTTTTTGATAGTGGTATATCCATTTTAATAGTGATGATTAGCCAAAACCTTTCTGTGAGGTATTGTGCTCCACTCGGTCTTCATTTATTTTCATTAGAATGGTTTTTGGTTTCCCATTCTTCTATATTTTTTTTTCTTCATGACTATATCTGTTTTCATGGTTTAGCTAACTCTATTCTCGTTGTTGAAAGATTTTTACCCATTCAGGTAAGATATATTTTCAAGGTTTGATTTTTCTTGAGTATAATAATATTTCAGGGTAGTCAAATTACCTCCAAGGGCATCAATATTTAGGGGCAACAGGAGTTCCAAAACAACCCTAGAGACGATATATCACTCCAAATATTTAAAATTAGTTTCATTTATCTTTACTGACAAGACACATTTCAGAAAAGAAATGTAAAAGAGCAAACAGTATTTTGAGATGACTGTGTTGGAACTTCCCTATCGTGAACTGAAGTTGTTGTCATTATGAGTAATGTATGGAGTTCTATTTAGTGCACTGGGATTGTCCCAAAGAAAAGTAACATTTTCAGTGATATTCTGACAATTTAAAAAATGATGTCATATGAGAAAGGTTAAGGGGGCTTTAGAGATTTAATTTTTCTGGAATTTGATTTTGGTTTTGACAGGGAGTTAAATATAGAACTAATTGTAGAGTCAGTTTCCTTCAAATAAGATTTTGACATGTTAGAGTTATCATTAGTAATTTATCTTGTTTTCTTCCCTGAACGACTAGCTTGATTATGTGTTGAATGCTGGCATGCTATTTGAGTGTACTTTTCAAATAAGGTTTTTGATTGAAATAATTAGCCTGATAAAAGTTTTGCTTTGTATTTCTTAATATTAATGAACTATATTTTCTCTGTAGGCTACATTAATTCACGTTAATTTTCATATGTGTATGTACATATATTATGTATTAATTCACATGTATGTAGAATATATCAATGTAATGGAAAAATAATTTTAAAATCTTTTTGTTATGCTATTCAAATTTATTGTAAAAATATACTACCTTTTAAATTGAGGTTTTATTGAAGCAATTTTGAAAAGAAGCAAGTTGGCTAGTATTGTTACAAAAATTGGTTTCAGAAGCTTTTCTTTTTCTTTTTCTTTTTTTTTTTTTTATAGCTCACTCCTGTAATCCCAGCACTTTGAGAGGATGAGGACAGAAGCTTTTCTATATTAACTCATGTACTGAAAAAGTGGATGTTCTATGCTGAAAGATATTGGTAAACAGAGTATTCACCCCCCAAAAAGAGTTAAAAGTTAGAAAAAAAGAAATATTTTTATTGCAGATAAAGGCACTAAGCATCAAAAAGAATGTAATTTGTATAAAGAAATGGTCCAGAGAGAAATAGGTCATTGTGAAAGATACTGAATCATGAACGAAGAAGTCAACAGCTGACAAAAGGAAAAGTGAGCATTTATGAGTCGCTACACAGAGACAAAGTTTAATAAGAAGTTGCTATAGTGTGCCCTCTTTCTGATTTTTCTAATTAAATTCTTATTCTGAAATGAAGATTTCAAACAAGAAGTTTTAAGGATGGTACAGAGAAGCTCTCCCCTCTTCAGCCTGTTTTTCCCAATGGCTACATCTTAAGTAACTACAGCACAATAGAAAACCCAGGAGACTGATGTTGGTATAATGTGTGTACCCAGTTTTGTTCCATTTTATCATACGTAGATTTATGTAATTTCCACCTCAATAAAGATACACAATGATTTCATCACAAAAATACCTCCCCTGCAACCTCACCATAGTTACACTTCTTCCCTTCCTCCTTCCTATCAGCGTCCCTAATGCCCTGGAAACTATTAATGTATTTTTCATCTCTAAAACTTTATTATATTGAAAATATTATTGAATCATATTGTATATGATCTCTGGAAAGTTGCTTTTTCCCTCTGCTCAGCAAAATGCCCTGGACAGCCATCCCATTTGTTGCACATATCAATACTTCATTTCTTTTTAACTGCTGTGTAATATTCCAAGATATGAAGGTACTACAGTGTGTTTAACCATTCACCTATTGTAGGGCATTCTTGATGGTTCTGTTTGTGGCGATTACAACTAAGGCTGGCATGAACATTGGTATAAAAATTTTTACATGGACATAAATTTTTATTTCTCTAGAATAAATATACAGGAGTGTGATTGCTATGTAATATGCTATGTATGTTTAGTGTTTTAAGAAACTGCCAAATTATGTCTCAGAGTGGCTGTACCAGTTTGAGTGAAGTGTGAAAATCTTACCACCCTTTACAAAATCATTTTACCCTCTATTTTTAGTATAAATGTCTTAAATATTTTTTATACCTCATTGACACTGACCCGTACCAGGAAGTATTATAATTGTTGTTTCAACCATCAAACATATGTTAAAAACTCGACAGGAAAAGGAAAATCTACTGTATTAAACTTTACTTTTAATTTTTCTATTATTTTCTTTATTTTTGATTTTCAAAGGTTGTTTTCTTTATAATTTGTTTTCTATTTCAAAAAACACCCTAGCCATTCTTTTAGGGTTGGTCTGCTGGCAAAAAAATTCTGTTTGATTTCCCACAATTGAGAATGTCTTGATTTCTCCTTCATTACTGAAAGATATTTTTGCTGGTTATAGAATTCTGGGTTTGTACTCCTTTTCTTTCGGCATTTGAAAAATGTCATACTACTTTCTTTTTGACTCAGTAGTTTCTGATGAGAACTCAACTGCCATTCAAATACTTTACATACAGATTTTCTTTCAGGGAGAGGCCGGAGAAAGGATAAGTTATACCAGAGAAAAAGTGTTGGGTCCTGGGAAGAGTGCAATGGAGAAGGAGGGTACAATTCCAGGGTACATTTGGATTTGTTCTCCCTTGTGGATAAGTGAATTTCACTCTTGGATTTCTCTTTCTTTTTCCCTCCCTCCCTCCCTCCTTCCCTCCTTCCCTCCTTCCTCACTCTGTTACCTAGGCTGGAGTGCAGGGGCCTGATGTTGGTTTACTGCAAACTTTGCCTCCCGGGTTCAAGCAATTCTGCCACAGTCTCCCAAGTAGCTGAGATTACAGGTACATCCCACCATGTCCAGCTAATTTTTGTATTTTTAGTAGAGACAGGGTTTCACTATGCTGGCCAGGCTGGTCTCAAACACCTGACCTCAAGTGATCTGACCACCTTGGCCTCCCAAAGTTCTGGGATTACAGGCATAAGCTACTACCCCCAGCTGGATTTCTGAGGAGTTATGTAAAATGTGCATTAGAATTATCAACTTGAGATATAAAAGATGGATCTTTTATCCACTGATTTCTGTCTTCTGTTTCTCAAATATTGCCCCATCATTTCTTCACTCTCATACTTTTAGACTTATACATGCATGAGTGCCAACAGGTTTCATGTCCCAGTGCCGATAAGAAGATAGCAGGAGATACCCAATGTGACCAAAGTGAAGTGGTAGTTTGCTATTAGCAATGATTGGAGTAAAGTACAGACTTGGAAGATGCATGGCTGGCTGAACACAAGATAGCCTTGGCCTTGACCTTCTGTTAGTGCAAGGAAGGATATGATTTCCAATTCCTTCATGTTAACTTGACCACTGGGAATTTTCCAAGAGTTATAATACTATGGCAATAATTCCTCAGATCTCAGTCAGCATTGCTGCACTATCTTTTCTGATCATGGCCAGATCAGAGGGCAATTGAGTTCAAGAACGCTTGGAGGATCCAGTCACTTTCCTCTCCTTCAGTCTCTGAGGATTCATTCCCTTTCTGAGTCAGGAAACTTCCAATTCTTCACAAAATAAAGATCTTTTTCATTCCCTTCCTGGACAATTTCAGCTTCCTTGTTGTAGGAATACTGAAAAGTCACTTTTGTATGTATCCAAGCCGTCTATACAAGTTACCAAATTTCAAATTGGTAACTCAATACTTTTGAAGAATTGCTCAAGAATACTTGTTCTCTTAAAATATCAAGTGTAAATAAGTTTTCAATTCTGTGGAGGTAATACTTCCCCTTTTGATATATGGAGTTCACACAATAGAAATTATAGTTGTGATCATTCATTTGTCAAGAATTTGGTTCTACCACATAAGGAAGGCATTGTCCAAATAATCTGTTGGAAAATGATTTTCTCTTGAGGCCATTTTCAGAATTGGACAATTGGCCAACATTTATAATAGATAATTTTTTTGGATCATAGCTAGGCTAAGTATTGGAATGTGTTATTTTTAGAGGTAACATCATAAAAATGCAATCATGACTAAATTCATTTGTCAGGCATGATATTTTTTTCATGGATTTATTTAGCCAGGGGAACATCTCTCAATTCTCCTTTCATCATTTTTAGTGTGACTGCACCATCTGATTCATCAGAGATTGTTCTGAATTATGTTATTCCTAGTGTCATAATTAATAGTTATTCCTTTCATACTTAAAAAATTATCCTTATTAGATTAACAAATTATATGGTCATCCATATCATCATCCTTAAGTATTAAATTTGAAATGTTATATTGGAATTTTAAGTTTTGTAAGTGTGTGTGTGTGTGTGTGTGTGTGTATGAAAAGACCAAGTTGTTTATAAAACAATGTTGGAATATAACATGTCTTTGTAGATTTTTCTGAGTTCCATTTGAGGTATGTTCTTTACTTGCCAGGATGTTCTCTGGCTCCTTAAAAGTCTTTATCACACCAGGAGTCCAGATGGTCAGCTCTTTGGTTGCCCAGAGACAGGGGAGTCAAAGCTTGTTTCTGCATAACTACAATCTGTTGAAACTTAACTGGGGCAGGAACCTTTCCCAAAAGATTGCACAAACAGAATGTTACCAATTCTTAAACTCTCCAAAGATTACGCATGAACTAAGGGAAGGGAATCCTGTTCTATTTAAATCTAATTTCCCCTGTAACAGCACTGTTCTAGTTATGCATGGCTGACTTGGTAATGCGGTGAAAAAACTTAAAAAGGATCACTTTTAACTTAAAGAATTTATCTAAAATATTAAAAAATGCTGGTTTATATCTAATCAAGAAAGCTGGCTCCTTGCTTAGAGGTATTATAATTTTTCTAAAGTTTAATTATCTAAAAGTATATTTTATGACAAAACTTATCTGTATTATATAAAAGGAGATTAAATAGAAAATTGGCTAAACATACAATCAGAGGGGTTTGGAGTTGGAAGAAATGGACTAAAGTTGTTGGGTTTGAAATATCTTAAACCCATTATTTCCTTTATATTATTAAAAATATATTTTTGAAGTATTCAGTAAATACCTCCCAGTGGTTTTTGAATGCAAGAAACACTTATATTGAAATTCTGAAGGCAGGTAAGATGAGAACATTTTGTAGTCCCAATGTTTAGATAATTTGCATTTTAGTTAGGATTTAATTGAAAAGGGACATTTGGGGTTTTATTTTTAAATGTTGGCATTTCACACAAAAACAGACTCTCTATTCTAGAAAGCGACTCAAATCCAACCTACTTTAATCTTAGTTTTCTTGATAAAGAAAATACATTTGAGCTTACCGCTATGTTCTATTTAAAGTTCTGCCTTGAAGGAAAGTGTATTTTAATTAAAGTAACATAGCAGCAAGCTGAAGTTTCTAATAGTTCTTAAATATTTAGAACCATTATCTATAAAATTAAATCTAGAATTAAATCTAAAGAACTGCCATTTAAAGAAATACTTTAGAAATTTTTTTCTTCCTGTAGCATAGATTCTTTTTTGAGACTTATCTGATATTAGAACATAGGTTAGATTGGATACTATAGATTTTAACTCATGGTTTTTGTTTTGTTTTGTTTTTGAGACGGAGTTTCGCTGTTGTTACCCAGGCTGGAGTGCAATGGCACGATCTCGGCTCACTGCAACCTCTGCCTCCTGGGTTCAAGCAGTTCTCCTGCCTCAGCCTCCCAGTAGCTGGGACTACAGGCACACGCCACCATGCCCTGCTAATTTATGTATTTTTAGTAGATACAGGGTTTCACCTTGTTGACCAGGATGGTCTCGATCTCTTGACCTTGTGATCCACCCGCCTCGGCCTCCCAAAGTGCTGGGATTATAGGCGTGACCCACCACGCCCGGCCTTAACTCATGTTAAAGAGAGAATTTAGTAAACACAGATGAAGTAAAACATTTTCACCCTGTATGTCTCCTGAACTAATTTGGGGACTTGGAAATCTGTCAATTTAGAAGAAATTCAGACATTTAGTTTCTGGAGCAGTGATTATATTTTGGATTATCAGTTGCCACAGAGTATGAATGAAAAGCGTGTATTTGTTTTAGAATAGCCAGGGGCCAACGAATGAGTTGAGAAAGAAAGCAGCCATCTAGCCTCTGGTGCTCTCATTATAGTGCTACACACAGTAGTCTCACTTGCTGGGCATTACAACCATTTCAAACTGCCCTGTCAGGCATTAGAATCTCTCTTTTCTTGTGGTAATGACCATAGCAGTTCACTGCCATTATCTGGGTCTTGCTTGTGCCAATTTGTATAATGGTGCAAAGTAAAATGGAAAGGGGTCAGCAGGGATGGAGGATGGAGAACTACTTTTTTCTTTTTGTCTGTGATACAAACCAGTATTATTTATATCCCATTGTTTTAATAATTTTAAAAAATCTGAATTTTAAAATTCTTTCTCTTTTTCTCCCTCCCTCTCTCTTCACTTCTACCTGTACCTCTACCTGTCTACCTCTTTGAAACACACTTGCATCCATCCAGAGGACTTGTTTTCCTGCTGGTTAAAGTAGTTGCCAAGACACAGAACTACTGCCCTCCCTATGTCTACTTTGTTGCTAGGCTAGACTCATGAAGCTTCATTCCTTCTTTCTTTAGGCTAGTGATCATAACTAACATCTATTGAATGCTTATTATGTGTCACGAAATCTTTGAATAATTTTATGTTAATTAATTTCTTATACTGTCATAATCATTGTCAGGTAAGAACTCATATTATTATGGTTTTAAAGGGGATCAAATTGAGATGAAGAAAGATTAAGTGCTTGCTCAAGATCACACAGTTGTAAAGGGAAAGAGCTAGAATATAATCTCAAAGAAACACTCAGCTGCTTTGAATAGAAGAAAGCTCCCTATGCACAGCCTCATACAAACATGTCAGAGCATCTTTTAATCTCTCTGATTCCAATGAGAACTTAAAAATATATATAGTTATAAATTAAATCATACCTAAAGGAGTTTAATTCCTTACTACGAAAATCCCAGGTATCATCATAGTTGTTAACATAATAGACATAACATATATTTTAGCAATACTAAAACTGAATATTTTAATGCACTACGAAATAATTGCTTTTTAAAATTTTTTTCGCAAATTTGACCCTGGGTCTCAGTCTGACATTTAAAGTACAATTAATTATCTTTACTCAGAATGTTTGCTCAAATTTGTTGATACCATGAAAATATTTTAAACACAAGTTGTTATAAATTATTTCAAGAATTTTATGCAATTATTAAAAAATCCCAAGAATGAGTTTATGTGGTCATTTGACGCTCATGTACTTTCGAAAACATCTGATTCCCTGATAGGGAAAAGAAGGATATAACTCATTTCATACCACTGTACTTTCCCTACCCCTCCCTGCAGGTGAACACATTAGATAGTTATGCTATTATTTTACTTTTCTTTATTATATATTGTAATTTTTGAAAATACATTAAAACCTCTACATTTTTATTCCAATTTATTTAGATCCTATTTCCATATTTCCCTGTTCTAGCCACAGCCTGCTAGGCTTCTCTCTTCCTGCGAAACACCTCCTAGATTACGTCAGTTATTCCTTATAACTGGCTTCATGCCTTATCTATAGGTTAATGTTAAGTGTAAAACCAGGAAGACAGCATTTAAATGACTGTGCCGATGTAAATGTTGCTCTCTTCAGATACAAGTTGAGTGAATGGATATACACACAAAATGGTTTTCTTGTGCTCTTGCCAATAGCAATAAATATAGCAGATCTCTGTGACCAAATATGTGGGGATTTCTCCCCACCAATAAGCAGGCAAGCAATCATTTCTACCACAGACACGAGCTGGGTGCCCTTCCATTCGATTATGACACTGTCTACCTAGAAGAGCATCAGATCCCACAGGGTGAGGGCTCAGTCCCTCAAGACTGTCCCCATTTTCTGTGCCAATTGTAAGTCCTAGGTTGGGACATGTGCTTCTGATCAATCAGCTGTAAACTGGGGTTCCCATGATCCCCTTTTTGGGTATGATTAATTTGCTAGAGCAGCTCATGGAACTCAGGGAACCACATTTATTATAAAAGATATTACAAATGATACAGATGATTAGGTGCCTAGAGCAAGGGATGGGAGAAGAGGCATGGAGTTTATATGCTGTCTCTGAGTATACCACTCTCCAGAAACCTCCATGTGTTCAGCTATCTGGAAGCTCTTCGTACCTTGGATATGCTTTGGCTGTGTCCTCACCCAAATCTTATCTTGAATAGTAACTGCGGCAATTCCCACATGTCTTAGGAGGAACCCAGTGGGAAGTAATTGAATTATGGGTGTGGGTCTTTCCTACACTGTTCTCATGATAGTTAATGAGTCTTACGAATCTGATGGTTTTAAAAAAAATCGGAGTCTTCCTGCACAAGCTCTCTCTTTGCCTGCCGCCATCAATAAGATATGACTTGCTCCTCCTTGCCTTCCGCCATGATTGTGAGGCTTCCGCAGACACATGGAACTGTGAGTTACCCATCACTCCTCTTTCTTTTGTAAATTGCGCAGTTTCAGGTATGTCTTTATCAGCAGTGAGAAAATGGACTTTTATGGAGACTTCATTAAATAGGTGAGATTGAAGCATGGGCAACCACGTAGAAATGTGGTTAGACAAAAAAAGATAGGCTCTAACACTAATAGACTGGGTGGGGTAATCCAGCAAGGCCTGTCTGTTTAGATCCTTCCTGTTCTCTCCATGTGGCATTTCTTCCTCCAGGATACGTACAGGACCTTTTCTGAAATGTAGGTCTTATGACCCACAGTCAGATAAAGTAGGTCAGAGCATTTCTGTATGGCCAGCTCTGACACAGACAGGTAGGTAAATATTAGGTTATATTTTCAGTTTCTATGGCCTGCCCAGGCGAGAAAGAACAAGGGCTATGGAAGTTACCAGCCAGGAGCTTTAGACACGTAAGTAATGTGCTGGGATTCTATTTTCTTCATTTAAAGTCCGACGCCATAAGTGCTGTGTTGCCTAGATCAAACTCAAAACCATTCTCTTTTCTTACATTCCTTCAAATTATCGTTCTTACGGTTATATCATGTTTTAATTCACTTTATATTTGTACCATGATGTTCGTATATGGCTTTTGGTTTTCCTGGAGTTCTTAATTATGTCTTTCTTATATCTTTGGATTACACCATTTCTTAGTGTGACAAATGTCATCTCCTATAGCTTCCTTTGACATACACTTATTTTAGTTCCTTGGAACTCCTACTTCCAAACCATGGGAAAACAAGATTCCTCCCTTTATATTCTATGATTGCCATCCTGGAACTTTTCATCACTGTACACTTCTTTCATTAATACAATGGCTTTAAAAAAAAAAAACTTGGTTTCCTCTGACATTTTGCTAGAGTATTCTGTAAAGTAAGTTATTTATAATGGGAAGTTAAATTTTATGACTTCTGTGTTCGAAAAAGCATTTATTTTGCTTTCACATTCCACTGAGATTTTGGCAGAGTCTCAGATGCTCAGTTAAAATTAATTTCCCTTAGAACTCTGAAGTTGTAAGGTCATGGCTCAGTATTGCCGATGACAAGTTTAATGGCAGCTGGAGCCTTGAGTCTGCAAGTGAGTGGTTCCATCTAGAGGCTTGTAGACCTAAAAAATTGTAGGTTCTAAAATTTCTTGCTGTCTTCTTACCAATATTCAACTTAGAATCTATAGGATCAATCTTCCAAAACAAAGTCAGGCCTGATAATTTTTTCTTATTCTCCAAAATAATTTCTTCTTATAATTTTTCTCTTATTCAAATGTTAGCACTCCTGAATTTTTTCTTTGACATTTGTTTTCTAAGATGTCTTATCCCTTTTGTTGTCTGTGCTTTACATCACAGGCAATTTTCTCCTTTATTTTCTAACCTCCTTCTGATCCTATTTTTTTTTTTTTTTAGTTTTGTAGTTATGTTTTTAATTTCCAAAAGCATTATTAATTTCTTTTATAAATTAAGATTATGAGATCCTGAGGCAGGAGGTTTGCTTGAGACCAGAATATGAGACCAGCCTGGCAACACAGCAAGATTTAATCTCTACAAAAATAAAAAAATTAGCCAGGTGTGGTAGAGTACCTGTAGTCTCAGCTACAGTCTCATCGTTAAGTTTCATTGTTATTACATGTTTCATCGTTATTAGTCTTCTAATAACATGAGAAGCTGAGGCAAGAAGATCACCTGAGGCCAGGAGCTTAAGGCTGTAGAAAGCCATGATTGCATGACTGCACTCTAGCCTGGATGACAGAATGAGACTCTGTCTCTTTAAAAACTAAAAAGGATTATATCAACTTATGTTTACTATTAGGTTGGTGCAAAAGTAATTGCATTTTTTGCCATTGAAAGTGATATTATTACTCACCAAATGTATCGTATACAGGACAAGTTTATTTTTTTTTTACACATACCTAAATCTGAGGATGCTTGCAGCTCTGCAGTCATTAGGGAACCAAGCTCTGTCTTATGGCTTGCCATTTTTAACACAGGCCTCTTGGTTCAGGATGCCTACAGGAGTTTCAGACATGGTGATGGTATTCACACCAAAATGAATAGGAGAGGAAAGAAGACTTATTTTACTTATTTAAAAGACTTTTGGGAAGTTCTATATGAAACTTTTGGTTACATCTGTGATATGGTTTGGCTCTGTGCCCCCACCCTAAGCTCATCTTGTAGCTCTCATAATTCCCACATGTTGTGGTAGGGATGTGGTGCGAGATAATTGAATCATAGAGGCAGAGACTGGTGACATTTTGCCCCTGTAATAGAGATTTGTGGAACTTTGAACTTGTGAGAGATGATTTAGGGTATCTGGTGGAAGAAATTTCTAAGCCAAGCATTCAAGAGGTGACATGGGTGCTGTTAAAGGCATTCAATTTTATAAGGGAAGCAGAGCATAAAAGTTCAAAAAATTTGCAGCCTGACAGTGTGATAGAAAAGAAAATCCCATTTTCTGAGGAGAAATTCAAGCTGGCTGAAGAAATTTGCATAAGTAACGAGGAGCCAAATGTTAATTCCTATGACAATGGGAAAAATATCTCCAGAGCATGTCAGAGGTCTTCATGGCAACCCCTTCCATCACACGCCCAGAGGCCTAAGAGGAAAATGTGATTTTGTGAGCCTGGCCTAGGGTCCCCATGCTGTGTACAGCCAAGGGACTTCATGCCCTGCATCCCAGCTGCTCCAGCCATGGCTGAAAGGGCCCAACATAGAGCTCAGGCCATGGCATCAAAGGATGCAAGCCCCAAACCTTGGCACCTTCCATGTGGTGTTGAGTATGCCACTGAACAGAAATCAAGAAATGGGGTTTGGAAACCTCTGCCTAGATTTCAGAGGTTATATGGAAATACCTGGACGCCCAGGGCACTCAGTGCCCACCTGTGAAAGCAGCCAGGAGGGAGGCTGTACCCTGCAAAGCCACAGGGGTGGAGCTGCCCAAGGCCATGGGAACCCACCTCTTGAGTCAGTGTGACCTGGATATGAGACTTGGTGTCAAAGGAGATCGTTTTGGAACTTTAAAAGTTCATTGCCCTGATGGATTTCAAACTTACATGGGGCCTGTAGCCCCTTTGTTTTGGCCAATGTCTCCCATTTGGAATGTCTGTATGTATCCAATACCTGTAATTCTGCTGTTATCTAGAAAGTAACTAACTTGCTTTTGATTTTACAGGCTTGTAGGCAGAAGGGTCTTGTCCTGTCTCAGATGAGACTTCAGACTGTGAACTTTTGAGTTAATCCTGAAATGAGTTAAGACTTTGGGGCATTGTTGGGAAGGCATGATTGGTTTTGAAATGTGACAATATGAGATTTGGGAGGGTTCAGGTGCAGATTGATTTGGCTTGGCTCTGTCCTCAAATTTCACCTTTTAGCTCCCATAATTCCCACGTATTATGAGAGGGATTTGTGGGAGATAATTGAATCATGGGGTTGGGTCTTTCCCATGTTGTTCTCATGATAGTGAATGGGAGTTTCTCTGCAACATACCAGTCTCAGGTATGTCTTTATCAGCAGTATGAAAACAGACTAATACAATCTTACTGGTCAGAATTTAGTAACATAATTTCCCATTAGTTTTGTGGAATGCTGAGAAGTGTAACATTTTAGCTGCAAAGAAATGTGTTAATCTAAAAATCAGATTTTTGGTACTAAAGAAATGGAAGATAGACATTGAAAGTCATAATTATCAGATAGTCATGGTGGCTCACTCCTGTAATCCCAGCACTGGGAGGATGAGGCAGGTGGATCACCTGAGGTCAGGAGTTGGAGACCAGGTTGGCCAACATGGGGAAACCCTGTCTCTACTAAAAATACAAAAATTAGCCAGGCATGGTGTCATGTGCCTGGAATCTCAGCTACTTGGGAGGCTGAGGCAGGAGACTTGCTTGAACCCAAAAGGCGGAGGTTGCAATGAGCTGAGATTGTCACCACTGCACTGCAGCCTGGGTGACAGAGGAAGACTCTGTCTCGAAACAAAACAAAAGAAAAAAGAAAGTCATAATTATCTATCACATTCTCTGTCTACTATGTTCTCTGATGCTCTGTTTTCATAGCATTCTGGGAATTCAATATTTTCTCCAAACTTTCTGAAGATACTGGTAAGATTATTTTATGTATTTTATATTTTCATGAATCTTTATTATTTTCTTTAGGGCTAGTGTTATTTATTTATATTGGTCTTCTTATTGTAGTTGAATTTCTTCATATGACTGGTGAGAATGTGTCTTATCTGTAATATTTAAGAATGAAGAAGTTTTTTGATTATTAAGAGGACCTGACTTTGTCTCTCTTATTTCATAGGTAGACCTATTTCCCCAATAGACACCTGCAGGGACTGGGAAGCCTAAATAGAACGTCTCTGTATGGCCACTGTAAAGTATCAGATTTCATTTTAAGGCCAATGTTTTAAGAAAAAAACATTCTTACCAATCATATGAAGAAATCCAACTACAAGAAGAGCAATATAAATAAATAGTACTAACTAGCCCTAAAGAAAACAACAAAGATTCATGAAGCATCTAAAATATATAAAATAAACTTCCCGCTATCTTCAGAAAGTTTGGAGAAAATATTGAATTCCCAGGATGCTGTGAATTCAAGCATCCCTCAGGCAGAAAGTTTCTAAATACCAGAATTGGGAGGACGGCAAGCCGTGCGCATAGCTAGAAGTCATGGGTTTCTCCAGATATTTTTAAAAGAAGCAATGATCCCTTTTTAAAAGAAATTATTTCTATTTTTTAGGGGTCAGACTGATAAATTAGAGGAGCTATTATAGGAGTAGCAACCCCTGCATTTTTTTAGTTACCGAGAGTGACAGTAATCGCTGCCATTCCCTCTGACATGTTATTCTACGTTGTTTTGCTTTGTTTGTTTTTTACTCTCTTGGCTCAAGACGGAGGTAGTTTCAATCTTCAATTGAAAACTGAATTTGAAAACTGAAACTACCTCTGTCTAATAGGTCAACAACTTTAGATGAAGGTTCCATCAACTGCTGTGTATGTTTATGCTAATTATGCATTAGGATATTAGGGAAATGTTCATCAGGTGGAATAATGGACTTAACACCTTCAGTTACCTGGATTTAGGTGAGGACTTCGTTTTCTAGTCCCCATGTTCCAAATATTATCACTTTGGAACCCTGGGTATCTGTGCCAGCTCAGATCTGTGTCCAAGTATCCTCAAAAAACCTAGATCTTTCCCCTTTTCCAGTTCACTATTACTAAAAAAATGGCTGTATGTTCCTTTGAGATTGGACTAGGTAGTTTACTACTGAATACACTTGCTTTGGCATTTCAGGGTCTTTATAGGAACCAAACTGTCCCTTCCGTTGTTGGGTTTCAGGTCTGAGAGCTAGCTTAGGAAATTGGGGATGGGATCGTGATGTTTATTGGAGTGACTGTCCACACCCTCTTGTTTATCCATTTGGAATTTCTTCAGATTCTTTAAAGTGAAAACACTCATTGGTTTTCATCTCTCTTGCCTGTATGAACACTCTGTTCTATTAACTGTTTCCATGGCCCTCTGAGAGTTGGGTCACCTGCCTGCCATTCAGGTTTTTCTGCTGTCATGAAGATCGCATTAGTCTTGCCACTGATGGGTAAGTGTTGGACCTTCATTATTGAAGTGTCATATAATCTCCTCTGTTTTTTACAATTCAGTTCTGTTATAGCACCTCCTTTGGTCAGCTTTAGCCTGCAGAAGACAGCTTCACTGAGCTTCTGAACAATGCTAGCACCCCTTTCACCAGGGCACTCTGTGTTCTTTGGTGAATGGAGTGTCTTTCATGTCCTGTAAGAAACAGATGGCTGGTGAGTTTTCCAGGTTTGTATGGTTTACCAGTGTGCCTACTTGAGCCTTTTGATCCCTTTCAATTACACCTTTCCTGTCCATGTTGGCATTTTTATTTTATTTTTTTTTGTAACTTTTTTTCAAGCTTCCATGAGCCATCGAAACAGTGTGATGGCACCATCTCTTGGGCTGTCAGAGGCCAAATCATGTATCATCGCAGAGGGCTCCCATAATGACAGACTCATTTTCCCAACTTTATGTTCTGCATTCCTCCTTTAAATCTATGATCCTTGGGATATTGTTCCCAAGGGTGATACTATCCCACTTCTGCCAGTTTTATTCCCCAGTTGGGCTGTGCTGGCACTGGACTCTTCTTTTAAAAAAATTTATTTATTATACTTTTAGTTCTGGGGTACATGTGCAGATAGTGCAGGTTTGCAACATAAGTATACATGTGCCATGGTGGTGGTCTGCGGCATTCATCACCCCATATCTACATTAGGTATTTCTCCGAATGCTATCCCTCCCCAATCCCCCCACCCCCTGCTATTCCTTCCCTAGCCCCCTAAACCCCAGGCCCCAGTGTGTGATGTCCCCCTTCCTGTATCTGTGTGTTCTCATTGTTCCACATTCACTTATGAGTGGGAACATGTGGTGTTTGGTTTTCTGTTCTTGTGTCAGTTTGCTGAGAATGATGGTTTCCAGTTTCATCCATGTCCGTGAAAGGGACATGGACTCATCCTTTTTTATAGCTGCACAGTATTCCATGGTGTGTATGTGCCACATTTTCTTTATCCAGTCTATCATTGATGGGCATTTGGGTTGGTTCCAAGTCTTTGCTGTTGCGAACAGTGCCAAAATGAACATACATGTGCTTGTGTTTTTATAACAGAATAATTTATAATCCTTTGGGTATATGCCCAGTAATGGGATTGCTGGGTCAAATGGTATTTCTATTTCTAGATCATTGAGGAATTGCCACACTGTCTTCCACAATGGTGGAATTAATTAACCCTTCCACCAGCTGTGTAAAAGCATTCCTATTACTGCACATCCTCTCCAGCATCTGTTGTCTCCAGATTTTTGTAATCATTGACATTCTAACTGGTATGAGATAGTATCTCAATGTGGTTTTGATTTGCATTTCTCTAATGACCAGTCATGATGAGCTTTGAGAAGTGTCTGTTCATATCCTTTGCCCAGTTTTTAAGGTTTTTTTTCTTTGTAAATTTGTTTAAGTTCTTTGTTGATTCTGGTTATTAGCTCTTTGTCATATGGGTAGATTGCAAAATATTTTTCCCACATTTTCTTGGTTGCTGGTTCACTCTAATGATAGTTTCTTTTGCTGTGCAGAAGTCTTTTAGTTTAACTAGATTCCATTTGTCTATTTTGGCTTTTGTTGCTGCTTTTGATGTTTTAGTCATGAAGTCCTTGCCTATGTCTATGTCCCGAATGGTATTGCCTAGGTTTTCTTCTAGGGTTTTTATGTGTTTGGTCTCATGTTTTAATCTTTAATCCATCTGGAGTTAATTTTTATATAAGGTGTAAGGAAGGGGTCCACATTCGGGTTTCTGCATATGGCTAGCCAGTTTTCCCAGCAGCATTTATTAAATAGGGAACCCTTTCCCCATTGCTTGTTTTTGTCAGATTTGTCAAAGATGAGATGGTTGTAGATGTGTGACTTATATCCAAGGTCTCTGTTCAGTTCCGTTGGTCTACATCTCTGTTTTGGAACCACAACTATGCTGTTTTGATTACAGTAGCCTTGTAGTATAGTTTGAAGTCAGATACGTGATACCTCCAGCTTTATTTTTTTTTCCCCTAGGATTGTCTTGGCTATGTGGGCTTCTTTTTGGTTCCATATGAAGTTTAAGGTGTTTTCTTTTTCCAGTTCTTTGAAGAAGGTCAATGGTAGCTTGATAGGGATAGCATTGAATCTATAAATTACTTTGAGTAGTATGGCCATTTTCATGATATTGAGTCTTCTTAACCATGAGCATGGAATGTTTTTCCATTTGTTTGTGCCTGCTTTTATTTTCTTGATAGTGGTTTATAGTTCTCCTTGAATAGGCTCTTCACATCCCTTATTAGTTGTATTCCTAGGTATTTTATTCTCTTTGTAGCAATTGTGAATGGGAGTTCACTCATGTTTTGGCTCTGTTTGTCTGTTATTGATATATAGGAATGCTTGTGATTTTTGCACATTGATTCTGTATCCCGAGACTTTGCTGAAGCTGCTTATCAGCTTAAGGAGATTTGGGGTTGAGATGATGGGGTTTTTTAAATATACAATCATGTCATCTACAAACAGGGACAATTTGATGTCCTCTTTTTCAATTCGAACACGCTTTATTTCTTTCTGTTGTCTGATGGCCTTAGCCAGAACTTTCAATACTATGTTGAATAGGAATAATGAGAGAGGGCATCATTGCCTTGTGCCAGTTTTCAAAGGATTTGCTTCCAGTTTTTGCCAGTTTAGTATGATATTGGCTGTGGGTTTGTCATAAATAGCTCTTATTATTTTGAGATACAATCCATCAATACCTAGTTTATTGAGGGATTTTAGTATAAAGAGTTGCTGAAATTTGTCGAAGGCCTTCTCCATATCTATTGAGGTAATCATGTAGTTTTTGTCTTTGGTTCTGTTTATGTGATTGATTATGTTTGTAGATTTGCGGATGTTGAACCAGTCTTGCATCCTTGGGATGAAGCTGACTTGATCGTGATGGATAAGATTTTTGATGTGCTGTTTGATTCAATTTGCCAGTATTTTATTGAAGATTCAGCAATATTTATTGCATCAGTGTTTATCATGGATATTGGCCTGAAATTTTCTTTTTTAATTGCGTCTCTGTCAGGTTTTGGTATCAGGATGATTTTGGTCTCATAAAATGAGTTAGGGAGGATTCTCTCTTTTTGTATTGTTTGGAATAGTTTCAGAAGGATTGATACCAGCCCCTCTTTGTACCTCTGGTAGAATTCAGCTGTGAACCTATCTGGTCCTGGACTTCTTTTGGGCAGTATTGGTAAGCTATTAATAGCTGCCTCAACTTCAGACGTTGTTATTGGTCTATTTAGGAATTCAGCTTCTTCCTGGTT
This sequence comes from Callithrix jacchus, assembly GCF_049354715.1. Classification (NCBI taxonomy): domain Eukaryota; kingdom Metazoa; phylum Chordata; class Mammalia; order Primates; family Cebidae; genus Callithrix; species Callithrix jacchus. Next base: position 14,185,058 of record NC_133504.1, read on the forward strand.
TAGTCTTGGGTGGTGTAAGTGTCCAGGAATTTATGAATTTCTTCCAGATTTACTGATTTATTTGCATAGAGGTGTTCGTAGTAATCTCTGATGGGAGTTGTATTTCTGTGGGATCAGTGGTAATATCCCCTTTATCATTTTTTATTGCATCTATTTGAGTCTTCTCTTTTTTCATTAGTCTGGCTAGTAGTTTATTTTGTTGATCTTTTCAAAACACCTGCTGCTTGATTTATTGATTTTTTGAAGGGTTTTTTTTGTTTGTTTGTTTTTAGTCTCTATCTCCTTTAGTTCTTCTTTGATCTTAGTTATTTCTTGCCTTCTGCTAGCTTTTAATATGTTTGATCTTGCTCCTCTAGTTCTTTTAATCATGACGTTAGGGTGTCGATTTTATGTCTTCCCTGGCTTCTCATGTGGGCATTTATTGCTATAAATTTCCCTCTAGACACTGCTTTAAATGTGTCCCAGAGATTCTTGTACATTGTGTCTTCGCTCTCATTGGTTTTGAAGAACATCTTTATTTCTGCCATCCTTTAATTATTCATCCAGTAGTCATTCAGGAGCAGGTTGTTTAGTTTTCATGTAGTTGTGCAGTTTTGAGTGAGTTTCTTAGTCTTGAGTTCTAATTAGATTTTACTGTGGTCTGAGAGACTGTTTGTTATGATTTCTGTTTATTTGCATTTGCTGAGGAGTGTTTTAATTCCAATTATGTGGACAATTTCAGAATAAATGCAATGTGGTGCTGAGAAGAATGAATATTCTGTGTTTTTGGGGTGGAGAGTTCCGTAGATATCTATTATGACTGCTTAGTCCAGATCTGAGTTTAAGTCCTGGATATCCTTGTTAATTTTGTGTCTCATTGATCTGCCTACTATTGAAAATGGGTGTCAAATCATCCCACTATTATTGTATGGGAGTCTAAGTCTCTTTGTAGGTTATTAAGAACTTGCTTTATGTATCTGTGTGATCCTGTACTGGGTGCATGTGTATTTAGGATAGATAGCTCTTCCTGTTGCATTGATTCCTTTACCATTATGTAATGCCCTTCTTTGCCTCTTTTGATTTTGGTTGGTTGAAACTCTGTTTTATCAGAGACTAGGATTGCAACTCCTCCTTTTTTTTGATTCTCTTTTTGCTTGGTAAATCTTCTTTCCATCCCTTTATTTTGAGCCTATGTGTATCTTTGCTTATGAGATGGGTTTCCTGAATACAGCACACCAATGGGTCTTGAGTTTTTATCCAATTTGTACTCTTTGTCTTTTGATTGGGGCATTTAGCCCATTTAAATTTAAGGTTAATATTGTTATGTGTGAATCTGATCCTGCCATTTTGATGGTAGCTGGTTGTTTTGCCTGTTAGCTGATGCAGTTTCTTCGTAGTGTTGATGGTCTTTAAACTTTGGTATGCTTTTGCAGTGGCTGGTACTGGTTGTTCCTTTCCATGTTTAGTGCTTCCTTCTGGAGCTCTTGTAGGGGAGGCCTGGTGGTGATGAAATCTCTCAGCAATTGCTTGTTCATAAAGGATTTTATTTCTCTTTCACTGACGAAGCTTAGTTTGGCTGGATATGAAATTCTGGGTTGAATATTCTTTTCTCTTAGGATGTTGAATCTTAGGATTCAACAAAAGGCTCCCAGTCTTTTCTGGCTTGTAGGGTTTCTGCTGAGAGATCCACTGTGAGTCTGTTCAGCTTCCCTTTGTGGGTAACCTCACCTTTCTCTCTGGCTGCCCTTTGCATTTTTTCCTTCATTTCGTCCCTGGTGAATCTGACGATTATGTGCCTTGGGGTTGCTCTTCTTGAGGAATATCTTTGTGGTGTTCTCGTATTTCCTGTATTTTAATGTTGGCCTGTGTTGCTAGGTTGGGGATGTTCTCCTGGATAGTATCCTGAAGAGTGTTTTCCAACTTGGATTCATTCTCCCCATCACTTTCAGGTACACTGATCAAACATAGATTTGGTCTTTTCACATGGTCCTATATTTCTTGGAGGCTTTGTTGATTTTTTTCACTATTTTTTCTCTAATCTTGCCTTCTCATTTTATTTCATTCAGTTGATCTTCAATCTCTGATATCCTTTCTTCGGCTTGATCGATTTGGCTATTGAGACTTGTGTATGCTTCATGAAGTTCTTGTGCTGTGTTTTTCATCTCCATCAAGTCGTTTATGTTCTTTTCTAAGCTGCTTATTCTAGTTAATATTTCATCTAACCTTTTTTCAAGGTTCTTAGCTTCCTTGCCTTGGGTTAGAACATGCTCCTTTAGCTTGGAAAAGTTTATTATTACCCGCCTTCTGAAGCCTGCTTCTTTCAATTTGTCAAACTCATTCTCCATCCAGTTTTGTTCCCTTGCTGGTGAAGGGTTGTGATCCCTTGGAGGAGAAAAAGCCTTCTGGCTTTTGGTGATTTCAGCCTTTTTGTGTTGGTTTCTTCCTATCTTTGTGGATTTATCTACCTTTGTCTTTGAAGTTGGTGACTTTTGGTTGAGATTTCTGAGTGGACGCCCTTTCTGTTAATGTTGAAGCTATTTCTTTCTGTTTGTTAGTTTTCCTTCTAACAGGCCCCTCTGCTGCAGGTCTGCTGGAGTTTGCTGGAGGTCCACTGCAGACCCTGCTTGCCTGGGAATCATCCAGAGGGGCTGCAGAACAGCAAAGATTGATGCCTGTTTCTTCCTCTGGTAGCTTCATCCCAGTAGGGAATGTGCCAGATGTCATCTAGAGCTTTCCTGTATGACCTGTCTCTTATGATATATGGCAGGGTTAGGGGTGTTATGGAGCCACTTGAGGGGGAAGCCTGTCCCTTAACAGAGCCCAAGCACTGTGCTGTGAGATCCATTGCTCTCTTCAGGGCTAATGGGAAGGACATTTAAGTCTGCAGAAGCAGAACCAACAACCACCCCTTTACCCAGGTGCTCTGTCCCAGGAAGGTGGGGACTCTGTAAGTCCCTGACAGGCTGCTGTCCTTTTTTTCAGAGATGCTCTGCCCAGCAAGAAGGGAAACTACTTGACAGTCTGCCTGTAGAGGCCTTGCTGAGCTGCCATGCTGGGTTCTGCCCAATTGCTGTTTAAACTTCCCAGAGGCTTTGTTTACGCAGGCAATGTTGAAACTGCCTACTGGAGCCTCAGCAATGGCGGGTACCCCTCCCCTCCCCAAGCTCCAATGTCCCAGGTTGAGCTCAGACTGCTGTGTTGGCTGTGAGAATTTTAAGCCAGTGTATGTTAGCTTGCCAGTCTTCATGGGAGTGGGACCTGCTGAGCCAGCTCACTTGGCTCCCTGGCTTCAGCCCCCCTTTTTCAGGAGAATGAGCAGTTCTGTCTCACTGGCATTCCAGGTACCACTCAACTAAAATGTCCATCCAGTTTTGTGCTGGAAACCTGGGGTGCTGACATTGTAGGCGCTGAAGGGAATCTCCTGGTCTGCAGGTTGTGGAGACCGTGGGAAAAGTACAGTATCTCAGCCAGAGTGCTGGAGTGTCTGGAAAAGTCCCTAATGGCTTCCCATGGTTGGGAGAGAGAGTTCTGCAGCCCCTGGCACCTCTTGGGTGAGGCAATGCCCCACCCTGCTTCAGCTTGACCACCTTGGGCTGTTCCCACTGTCCCACCAGTCCCAGTGAGATGAACCTGGTACCTTAGTTAGAAATGTGAAGATCACTCATTGACATGCTCTTTCTGGGAACCACAGACCAGAGCTGTTGGCCCTCTTGGCAGAAGTCTGGTGTTTGACTCTTACTATTGGTCTGGAGGTTAGGAAGGAAGGGGAGGGTTGGCTCTGGGAAAAGGGACTTTGTCTCATAAGACATCTTCTTCATGAAGGCCTCTCCATGATCTTTAGACAGGGAGTGGCTACTATTTTCTAAGAAGAAGTAGCCCACTGCCAGAACAGTAGACCTAGGAGCATCTGGAGTTCCAGGGTTTCAACTGAATCTATCCAGGTTTTCACATCCAAGTGTCAGTGTCCTATTTCTTCCTTGTTAAAAATAGAATTTGGCCTAGGAAAGTCACTGGAGCTATGTATTTTGTAGGGTAGAATTATCTGACAGATGAGCTATGACAGTTCTATGCTTACCTCCAGGGGCACATGGAAGTATCTGACTCTGACTCTTGCCATGTAAGGGTAATGGGGTTATTCATAATTTATAACATTTTGTTTAAAACTTAGAATACCCCAAGTGGTATCCAGGCTGGGCTGTTTGTTGATAGCTTATAGCACAACTGGTTCTGCAGCCAGATTTGGCTAAGCGAATTTAAGGGAATCCAGGACTCTGATGGAAACTCTTAGGAAGGTTTTTGCAAACCACATTGACTTGCAATAAATCTTATAAGTTCACTCCAAAGACAGAGTATGCTCTTGTGTGAATAAAGACCCTAGGTAGCCATGCTTGAAAGTCTTCTTTTTACGTTCTCTTTCTCCTGACACACTGCATCATTTGTCTGTATTAAAAGTCTTATGTGAATAGGCTCCATGGAATCTTGTGAGTCCTTTCAGTTGTCTAAACTTCTGAAAAAATTGCAGCGTTTAACATTGTCTAAATGTCTTCTACTCTTATTATTTAGTCTAGAGCCCATTCCTCTGTTCTGTCTTCTCTCTACTTATAGGAGATTAGAGCTTTACTAAATACTGCCAAGGAAGTCCTTTGGCTTTCAGATTTTGCCCTTCATTGGTGATTAATCATTCTGGGTCTGTCATTGGATCTCTTCATTGACTTTATGGCACTTAGTCACAGCCACCCGATTCAATAATCTATTCCCTCATACTTTTCAGGAAAGAAATATTGCATAAATTCATGTGCTCCCTTCCACCGTTACCCCATCCTGACGAACTGATGATGACTGCTTTAACGATTTGATTATTATGGCATGTCATGGGCCATCTATTCTCCATCCACCACTGGTCATGGAGTTCTTATGGCCAGACTGCTGTTCATTGATTCATATCCACAGTCTCGTTTGAGAATCTGCCTCCTTATGATAGACATGACTGTGAGCCAGTGAGCAGCAGGTATCTGTGACAGCCTTGGATGAGTGTGCTGGCTTTGAAGAAGGAAATGAGTGGACTACGATGATATCACTACCTGTTTTTCTTACCTATTTGTATATTTTTAATAGTCAACTTAGTATGTTTTCAGGAGGAAAGTAAGGCAAATATGTATATTTATTCTATAATCTAGAAATAAAAGCCCATTTTTTTTAACCCTTCACTTAATACTGATTTGTTGAGCCAAACAATCTATGTTCTAATTAATTTGTCAATGTATTCATGGAAAAGAATAGTTCATAAAAGTAGGCAATATCACAATCTGGTCAAATCCTCTAACATTTATTGAAATGGAAATTAATATAAATCATGACCTGAAAACACAAATTGCTAAATTAGTAATTCAATATCCTATGTCAAGAATATGAAATAATTCTATAAAGTGTGAATGCATTTAAGTAGGACTTAAGGACTCTGTGAGGCCAGGGTGTTTTTTCTTCCTTTGTGAAGCAAGTAGAAAATATTTATGACCTTAAACATTTTTAATATTGATTTTTAAATTCATAACATCTTTACATGAGAAGCTAGAGGAGGGGGTCAACTACTAAAAGAGGAATATGGTTAGGAAGGTCTATAAAATCAGCTTTTACAGGGTCAAAGTGGGTTAAAAACTGAGACGAGCACCTGACCCACCTTAGCGAGGTGCTCACATAGTGCCATCTGCAGATGGCATGGTGGTTGTGGTTATAACTGAGGTGCATTATAATATGGGTCCTGCTTCCCCGATTTCAAGAGACAGAGCAGTTCCCTGTGACCCAACGATTACAACTCAATGAATGTGTTCCACCGAAATAATCAGAAGGGCATACAAAAAGTAAGGTTCATGATTAAAGATAAAATACTGAAAATAAAATGTCAGTGGCAGGTGTGTGTGTGTGTGTGTGTGTATACATATAAAATGGTTAATTATTATATAATAATGTGCAGATATTATACACCTTGTAGAAGAGAAGTGCTTAACATGTTGCTAATTAAAAGAAACTAGCCCTGTAAATATTATTCACACATACCTTTCAACTGTTTTCTTTGGAAGCTCATATTTACCCTTAAAATTCTTTTGAGGATGAGTATTTTATTTATTTTTAAGTTTAATTTCATTTTTGATGGGCAAATAATAATTGAATATATTCATAGGGTACAATGTCATGTATTCATTGTGCAGTGATCAAATCAAGCTAATTAACATATCCATCACCTCAAAGAGTTATCATTTGTTTGTGGTGAGAACATTTAAAGTCCTGTCTGTTAGCTATTTTGAAAAAGACAATACATTATTATTAGCTACAGTCACCATTCTTGCAGTAGATCACCAGAGCCCATTCTTCCCATCTCACTGAAACTTGGCACCCTTTGACCAACATCTCTCTCCTGTCCACCCTCACCCCAGCCTCTGGTTGCTTGACCATTTACTTTCCACTTGGCTTAATTCCTCTTACCAGCATCTCATGATAAATGTATTATTGTTGCCATCATACCCTTTGGCGTTTTGCTCAGCTTTTGCCGAAAATATTGTTTTTCAATCTTTGATAATAACATGAATAGTGCTGGTATTTAAAAAAATGCCTGATAAAAGGCCCAGTTATGTGAAGTCATTGCTAAACAAAGCCAGTCACGTTAACTCAGATAATTTGGAACATAAGAAAATAAGCAGCCTTTGCCAATGGCAAAGATCAGGGTGGGGAGAAAACACATTTTGTTTCAAGCTTCTACGAATATTTTATAGGTCACGGGGAATGAAGAAACCAATGAAAATCCACATTTAGTACAATTCGTCTGAACCCTTTCAAAGTTTCATTCCTTCAAAAGCCAAGTAAGGGCTAGTTTTCACATATCTTCCAAATGAGTAACAGTTGTAGGGAAATGTTTTATTTCTTTTGAATGGAAAATAATAGTAATTTCTTGCTTTTAATAAAATGATGTGGTGTTAACTGTTAGCGCTTTGAATATTAATGAGATTAATTGCCATCCTTTTATATTTTATATAATTATATATAAAACTATATGTGATAATATATCTGCATATATATATTCTAACGATAAATCCTTTATGTAATGTCATAAGTCCATAAAATACAAAGAAAAATGTGAGTGTCATTGTCCCTTCTAGCTCTTTCTCAGATTATAGAGACCAGGATTTTCCATTTTTTCCTATGTTTAAAACTTTGGTGACAGCTAGAGATAATTATGTACGCATTGTTCTTGGATATAGCACATAGATTCTGGCCTATTTAAAGGAAGTAGCAAGTGAATATTGGTGTTTGTTTTCAATGCCTGGCCTTAACGATACTAATGTGCTCTACTGGTCATCAGCCAAATGCTGAAAGTTCCAGCAGTGTTAAATCAAGGTAGCTATTCCTTTGGGTCTTTCTACCATGTAATTTTCTATTCTAAATATACAAGGCAGTAGTTTCTAGCTATTCTTTTAATCATGTAAGATCTTGTTTTTATTTCATCTTAGCTATGTGCTGAGCTGATTTTTAACATCACATGGGTTCTAGCTTTAAAATTAAATCATCCATTGGAACACATGCAAAACACTCTATGTTGTTTATCAAAGAGATGGCATAGTGCCTGGGTAATAGTACGCACTCACTAAATATTTGTTAAATGAGTAAATGAAAAGAATAATATGCTAAGAAGACAATATTTTTGAGAAATATTTTTCAAGAGTTATTACTTATCTTTTCTGTAAGGTTGTAAAGGGATTCTTTTAAAATCTTAATCATATTTTGATTCTGGACTACTTTTTATAATTTGCTTTTATCTATAAGAATTTTAGAAAAATATTATTTTCAAACTTGTAAATTTTATTTTTATTTTTAAATGAGACAGGGTCTCACTCTGTCACCCAGGCTGGGATGTAGTGGCACAGTCTCCACTTACTGTAACCTCTGCTTCTAGGCTTAAACAATCCTCCCATCTCAGCCTCCCGAGAAGCTGGAATCACAGGTGCACCCTACCATGGCTGGCTATTTTTATTTTCTCTATTTTTGATGCTGACAGGATGTCACCCTGTTCCCCAGGCTGGTCTTGAACTCTTGAGCTCTAATTCACCTGCTTTGGCCTCCCAAAATGCTGGGATTACAGACATGAGCCACTGTGCCTGTCTATTTTCAAACTTTTGATTTACCATAAGCAATATTCTTTCTTTCAAGTTCTAAGAAAGTTTTTCATTCATTCAATTGCATATTCATTCTTTCAAGGCATACATTATCTAGTGTGTGTGTGTATATATATATATACATATAGTTAAACATTGTAGAAATGTAAATAAGGCAACTACAGAACCTGGTCTCAGAGAGCAGTCAATTATTAAGGGAAGACAGGTAAGAAAATAAAATAAAATAAAATAAAATTTGACAAATAAAATATGATACTACAAGAATCCATATGTTTTAAAAACAGCAGGGGATCTTAATCTAATTAAGACTTAAGGAAAGATTTTCTGTGTATGTGATAGATTGAGATTGGAGGATGAGTAGAGTTGGTGATGAAAAGCGAAGAAAAAGCACAGGTATTTAGCTGATGTGTTACTATGTGTCAAGTAAGCAAAATGCTTACCCAGTTCATATGAAGTTCATATGCTAAAGAGAGGATAGTGACAGGAATGATAGAATGGAAATTCCACTTAAGGAACAAAAATATGTTAGCTTCTGCTATATTTTTTAAATTAGGAGGACAAGAGATGGCATATAAGTCTAAATAAATACTCAGTTTGTTAAACTGTAGAGGATTTTGAAAGTAATTTCAAGGGATTTGGACTTTAATGTGGGGACAATAGTTAGCTACCAAATGGTTTTACAATGGGATGGTAAAATTTGTGAGTACACTGAATGACTTCATGGAGACTCAAGACCGGAGAGAGAGAGAGAGAGAGAGAGTAATTCATAGGCTGGGGCAGATATCAATGTGAGAAATGATGGATGGAAAGAGATTAAAGAATGGAACACTAATTTGATGTAGAAGCAACTAGACTTGGTGAATGATATATGGAAGTCAGAAACAGAGATATATTGAGAGTTGTTGAGAGTTTTTATCATGAACAGATGTTATATTTTGTCAAATACTTTTTCTACATTTATTGAGATAATTATGTATTTATCCTTTATTCTTTAATGTAGTGTATCACATTTGTTGATTTATGTATGTTGAGCCATCCTTGAATTCCTGAAATAATTGCCATGTGATCATGCTGTGTGATCTTTTTACTGTGCTGTTGAATTTGGTGTTCTGGGATTTTGCTTAGGATTTCTGCATGTTCATCAGTAATAGTGGCCCGTATCTTTCTTTTCTTGTAGTGTCCTTTTCTGACTTTGGTATCATGTTAATGTTGGCATTGTAAAATAAATTTGGTGGTGTTTTCTTTGCTACATTTTTTTTAGAGTTAGAGAAAGATTGGTTGTAATTCTTAAATGTTTTATAAAATTCTTTAGTGAAGATATCAGGTCCTGGTCTTTACTTTGATAGGAAATTTTTGAGAACAGATTTAATTTTCTTACTTGTTATTGATTTGTTCAGGCTTTCTGTTTCTTCTTGATTCAGTTTCATCAGGTTTTATATTTCTAGGAATTTATCCTTTTCTTGTAGGTTATCTAATTTGTTGACACATAAGAGTTTGTACTAGTCTCTTATGAGCATTTCTGTGATATCAGTTATAACGTCTACTCTTTCTAATTCTATTTATTAAAAGGATTTCATTTTTTTCTTAATCTAGTTAAAGATTTATCGTTTCTTTTTCTTTTCAAAAAGAAACTCTTAGTTTCATTGATCTTTTCTATTGTTATTTTTTTCAGTCTCTATTTATTTCTGCTCTGACCTTTTTACTTTTTTCTTTTCTTTTCTTTTCTTGAGCTCTTACCCAAGCTGGAGTGCAATGGCGCAATCTCAGCTCACCGCAACCTCCGCCTCCTGGGTTCAGGCAATTCTCCTGGCTCAGCCTCCTGAGTAGCTGGGATTACAGGCACGTGCCACCATGCCCAGCTAATTTTTTGTGTTTTTAGTAGAGACGGGGTTTCACCATGTTGATCAGGATAGTCTCAATCTCTTGACCTTGTGATCCACCTGCCTCGGCCTCCCAAAGTGCTGGGATTATAGGCTTGAGCCACCGCACCTGGCCCCACTTTTTTCTTAATGTAGGTGTTTATCACTATAAACTCCCCTCTTTAAACTACTTTTGTTGAATCCCTTAAGTTTTGGGAGGCTGTGTTCCCATTTTCATTTGTCTCAAGATGCTATTAAATTTCTTATTTAATTTCTTCTTAGATTTATTGGTCATTAAGAGGAATATTATTCAATTTCCACATATTTGCAAATTTTCAGTTATCTCCTGTTACCGATTTCTGATTCACATAATTGTGATTGGAAAAGATTCTCAGTATGATTTCACTTTTGCTAAATTTGTTTAGACTTGTTTTTTGGACTAATGTATGATCTATTCCAGAGAATGTTGCATGTGCACTTGAGAAGAATGTGCATCCTGCTCCTGCTGGGTGGAAAGTTCTGTATATGTCTCTTTGCTCTATCTGGTCAAGTCTAATGTTTTCTAAATGATTTTCTAATTATCTATCCATTGTAAAAAATGGAGTATGGAAGTGCCCTACTTTTGAACATTTCTGTTAATTTTCCCCTTTATATATGTTAATATTTGCTCCAATATTGGATTCATATATATTTACAATTGTATCTACTCAATGAATTGATCCTTTTCTCATGATACAATGGCTTTTGCTGTCTCATGTGACAGTTTCCAATTTAAAGCCTTTTTTTTTAATGATTTAAGTATAGTTATCTCTGTGTTATTTTGGTTTTCATATGTATGGTTAATTTTTTGCCATCTCTTTAAGTCTATGTGTGCTTTAAAGATGAAGGAATCTCTTGTAGGTAACAGTTTGTTGGGTTTTATTTTCTTTTAATCCATTCAGACACTGTATATCTTTTGATTGTAGAATTTAATTCCTGTAAAGGAATTAAATGTAAATTTAAAGTAGTTATTGATACGTAAGGACTTACTATTACCATTTTGTTCATTGCTTTCTGGCTGTTTTTTGTTTTCATAATTTCATTTCTTCCTCTTTTGCTGCCTTTCTTTATGATTTGATGATATTCTATAGTGAAATACTTTGATTCCTCTTGCTTTATCTTTTGTACATCTGTAGATTTCAGGTTTGTGGTTACCATGAGGTGGATATAAAATATATTATAGTTGTAATAGCTTATTAAGCTCATAACACTTAATTTCTGTTGCATAAAAAAACTACACTTTTATTTCTCTATAAAGTGACTAAATCAATAAAAAGTAAAGATCCAGTGACATGCTAGCCATGGGACTTATTTTAGATCTAAGGATACACATAGGCTGGAAGTGAAAGGATGGAATGGTGGGCTGTGGCTAGATTCAGCAGAGACAAAAACTTTGAAGCCCTTAGAGGTGAAAGCTGTGACAGGTGGTACGTGACAGCAACAAGGATGTACTGTTGAGGTCCTCAGTAGTGAAAGCTGTTGGATCCTTTGCTGAGCAGGCATTTGGAGGCCACTATGGCATCTATCATGTGGCTGACATTTATGGCTTTTACCCTTTGTTCCTAGGCATCTACAGACATCTCTGCTATGCTGATCTCTCCAGTGATCTGCATGTGGTGAAACCAAAGCAGGTCTTACTGACACAGGGCTTCCAAAGTTTGGGGAAGCTGTTGGCTCACCCTGTTTTCTTCTTCCCCTATAGGGATTTGCAGGACACTTGGTGCTGAGCTGTGCCAGCACAGGGGATGGAATGATGGAAGTGTTCTTCTTATCCTTTCTGTGATGTCATTTGGTTTTTGTTTTTGTTTTCCCCCCTCCACTGAATTGTTGCATGTTTTTATCTGAGCTGAACTTCTGAACTATCCCAGAGCTATTTTCATTTGTGCATACTGATCTAATTGTTTTTTTTGTTGGGGGACAAAGGCAAGGATCTCATATTATCTCACAAAGTTTCAGTTTTTAGAAAATGAATAAAAATATAAGTAGCTATATATACATACATATATGTACATATACATATACTATATTCACACACATTTATACATACATGTATGTATGTACATATACAAATTCTATATATACACATATATGTATGTTTGTATATATACACATATATGTACATAATATACATATATACATATGTGTGTATATAAAAACACTTATTTTTTAAGTATGTATAACTAGTTATGTCTTCATTAATTTTCATATATAAAAAACACTTATTTTTAAGCATGTATAACTAGTTATGTCTTCATTAATTTTCATATATAATTAATATATATATATACATACATATGTATATGTATGTGTGTATTATGTTTTCATTAATTTTCTAGAACCTGAAACTTTGCAAGATAATGTGAAATGTGGTAGCTCTTTTTAGGGAATGTTAATATTTCATACTAAAAGCCTTTAACCCATTATATACATGTGTGTATTTCATATATATATATACACACACACACACATATATATGTATGTAGTATGTATGTATATAAGCAGGAAATGTTTTCACTGAACTTAAGGATTTTTTGAGTACAATGGGTAGTTCTCTGAAGTTAGAAATTTACTTCATGATTCATACCTGTATTCACAAGCTGTGGTGATCACAGGTGCATTTTCTGAGTTTGAAACTTCCTATAGATCCTTCCACATTCTTGCTAAAAATTAGATTTGTACATATAGTGATGAGAAGGAGGTATGGGGTTAAGTCTGACATAGCCATACATATACTAGTCATCTCTTTTAATCATGGAGGTAAGAGCATTCCAACCAGTTACCATGTTAAATCTGCATCTCCTAAATCCCACACATTGCAGCCAAAAGAGACATAAATGTACATTTAAAAAAATTTCTTTATGCTATTAAACTCTTTATAAAATGTTTTTGGCTTTGCATTCTCATAAATGTAAATTTAACATCTGGATGGAGAAGCTTGATTTCCAGCAAAAAAAAAAAAAATTCTCCCATTTGGCCTAAGTATCTTTAGAAGATCTAAGTAAGATGGACACTAGGGAAAGATTTAGAAGCTGTTATTTTTTCAGCTGAGTTGAATTTGACCATTTCATCACCCTTTTCTAACGACGAGCTTGAAAATGATGAAAGAGTAGATTTTTCTTTCATTTATCTTCACATAGAAACAATTTCCTGTAAGGTAAAACAGTTTCTAGTCCCAGATAGGAACAGAAATCCATTCCACTCTCACCTGCTTTAGTTTATGTTTAATCATTTTTTAAAGCAATGACTAAATATATTAAATATATTAAAAATATATTTTAATATATTTTAAATATATTAAAAATATATTTTAATATATTTTAAATATATTAAAAATATATTTTAATATATTTTAAATATATTAAAAATATATTTTAATATATTTTAAATATATTAAAATATATTTTAATATATTTTAAATATATTAAAAAATCAGGATATGGAACAAGAATTTTTTTCACATGAGTATATGCGGACATAAATTTTTTTGTTTTAAATGCTGTGGCTCAGAATCCTTTCTAAGTTTACATTTCAAGCTATTTTTTGAGATTAGTTAATAGAAGCACTTATACTAAGTAGAATGATGTTGACCTTCTATGGAAGTACATAATTAGTTCCAAGGTATTTTTGTTTTCTAGGGTGGTTTGTATTTACATAAATACTGTTGATAAAAATTTTACTTAAGTAAACAACATGTATATCCATTCAGTGTCCAAGTATCACCATAGCTTTTCCAGGTGCATGCTCCAATAATGGGCAACAGATTATACACTAGTAAGTGCTTTCAAATCGAAAATGGAAATACTCAGTTACTGTCAGTTCAATATTTAGTGCCAGATAGTTTACATTTCTGTGGTATCTGGATTTATTTGAAGTGTTTACTTCTTGGTTCTGTATCTCAGCAAAACTGATTTTTTTTTGTACTCTATGACAAATAGAGCCACCAATGTTGAAGACTTTCCTATAGTTTATTTTCAAAGTAAAACAAGCTAATTAAATCTATTTCATTGATTTAAGCTCAATGGAAAGTGCTGGAAAAGGCCATGGCTGACTGTGTTGATTTATTTTTGAAATCCAGCAAGTGGTTGCTTTTTCTTCCAAAGAGATAACCTGAAAGAAGTGGGCTCATCCCACTCATTTTCAAAATTCCTGGACTTGAGATGAAACTATCTTAGATGCATTCACAGAGCCTTTGATGTGTATTGTCCTTCTCTAAAGAAAAACATTGAGTATCCACCATTGTTAGACAGAAATCTAAAGAATGATGTCAGAAAGCTCAAGACCATTGGCTAAGCTCCAATGGAGATTTTTTTTAAATTCAGTTTTGATTTGGACCATATCCCACGTCTCCAGTTGTCTCAGAAAGGTGCTTATTGCTTTGAAGTTTAGCACATGCACAAAAAAAGTACATATTGAGCACAGGTGAGTTATATCACTATCAAGCATTTTTATTTTTATCAAGCATTTGTAATTTTTTTCAAGCATTTTAATCAAACATTTATGAACATTCATTGTATTTAGATTTTTTTTTTTCTGTTAGAATCTCACTCCATCACCCAGCCTGGAATGCATCATAGCTTACTGCAGCCTTCAACTCCTGGGCTCAAGAGATCTTCCTGCCTCAGCCTCATGAGTAGCTAGGACTATAGGCATATGCCACTGTGCCTGGCTGATTGTGTGTGTGTTTGTGTGTAGATGGTTATCTCACTGTTGCCTAGGCTGGTCTTGAACTCCTGGCCTTAAAAGAGCTTCCCAGCTTAGCCTCTTGAATAGCTGGGATTACAGGATGCATTAAAGATTATGAGCTAGCTATAGGAGAAGAAAAAGAAACTAAAAATCAGTGGCTGATGTCATCAAACTTCCAGCTAGTTTACTTGGTCCTATGTATTAAAATTTAAAAGATATAGTTCATCAAGTGCCAAATGAGTGGTAAAGGAAAAAATAACTTATTTAGAAATTACCTCGGGCAGTTATACACACATTCAGATTGTAGAAACAGAATGGGAAGAGCTTAAGGAAGTAGAAATAATGGACGCACAGGTCCAGGGGAAAGATGCTGTACAGACTTATGAAGGCAGGAAAGAAAATGGTAAGTTTGGTGGACCCTGACCAGAAGAGTTTGGATGTAGCACAGAGTATATAGAGGGAAGTTGATTTTGGTATGATTTGAGAAGTTCATTGCCTCTGCATTGTAGAAAGTCAAGAATGCTGTCTATAAATATTCTCTCTTTTTTTTTAATGATACCAAAAAAGACATTTGAGACTTTTAAATAGGTGGATGATGTATAAAGTATTTTTTAGAAAATTTAGAGTAGTCTGCAAAGTAGATTATAAAGTAACTGCTAATAATGTACCTTGATACATATCACTGCCCTACTGGACACTCAAATCTGAATCCTTCACTGTAATTTGTAAGGCCTTACACAGCTGATCCTTGCCTGTCTCCAAGCTCATGTCTTGCTCTAACCCTCACTTACTGGGCTCCAGCTCATTCTTACCTCCCAACCTTTGTCCTTGCATTCTCCCTGCTAGGAAAACTCATTCCCCATGTCTGAACCCTGTTATTTTTTTTTCCCATCATTCAGGATTGATCTCAAATTGGCTTCTGTTTCTCTGAACACATGATCTAATGTTGTCTGCTTTAACATCAGTCACTCTCTGTCATGCCAGCAGGCGTACACTTCTGACTACCTGAGGTCTTGTATGCATTAACTGTTTTGATACATCTCCTCTCAGTTAATAGTAAGCTCCTTAAAAAATGAGATTCCTCAAGAAAGGAATTCCGTCTTTAGGAATCCCATTTGTGTGTGTCTGTTCATTGCTTTATACATAGTACCTGAAAGAGTATCTGGAATACATACTCAATAAATATTGATTAAGCAAATGAATTGGTTGAAATGGGGTGAGATTGAAATTCAAGGCTTCAAGTTCTCCAAATTGTAGACTAAGAAGGGCCTAAATATACAGGTAAAGTAGTGGAAGTTCACATAATCCATACTGGCAATGTCTGCAGAACCAGAAGAACATTATTTGTTGATCCAGATATCCATGACTCACCTTCATAGTTAGGCAAACAAATGCAAAGAATGACCTTATTGTTTAAGGCTTCTTAGAGAGAATGGTACGTATTAGACAGGCATCTTTTGTCAGAGAAGTCATTGACCTGGAGACAGACATTTATCTGAACATTATACTTGGTTCAAACTTTAAAATTAATATATGAGTTATAACTTGTTAATAGGCAACTTGGTGTGAATATACACTTTCATTAATTTCCTAAATTAGTTATAATCTTTGATATCTTCTAATAAGACCCATTTTTTATTTTTAAACATTAGCATTACTAAACTGGTCCCATTTCATAAAAATTCATAATGGCACTTAAAATTGTCCCAAACCACTAGCATTCCTGCATAACGTAAGTCCAAAAAGAAAATAAAACAAAAATAAGCTTGCTAATTTGGACTAGAATTACATAAATTCAAACCCCATAGACTTTGTGGCCATCTTTTATTTTAACTATATTGGGCCATGAAGATCAATTAAAAACCAAATGTGAGCTAATAAAGATTTAATTTTTCAACTTTTTAATGGAATTAGTCATAAAGTTGTTTTCAACTATTTCAAGTTAGATAATAAACTGGCTTGACAGACATCTCCTGCTCTTTATAACCCGGGTAACTAAAAGTTTACAAAATCAGAGAGTACTTTTGAATATAATGAAGGAAAGTATATTTTAGATAAAATTTTGTAGAATGTTTATAGGAACCTGGAATACTTCCATTGTATTATATTTCTTTCCAATACCAACACATTTCATTATACAGATATGTACCCAACCTTCTACTCCATATGTGAGTACGGTTTAGTGGACTGAGGGGCTGTGACTCACATTTCCAGTGATGGTAGATTTTTGGCAAATGTTCCAAATGAATGGTTTGTAAAGTACAGCATAGAATCCCTGATGAAGCCTCCAGGTAGTCTGGAAACCGATCCAGACTCTAAGGTAAGATCCTTTAACTTATTGTGAGTTTCCCTGGCATCAGAGGAGAAAAAAAGAGAAGGAGAGTTGTTTGTTTTTTTCCCTAACCTTTGGAAATTTATGAAGAATAGCTTGTGGGCAGCTGAATAGTCTAGAATGTTATTGCAGCCACAAATGCCAACTTGAATCAGAAGTGATAGAATTGGATCCCACCATCCCTTAGCTTTCAACCATAGAAAGAAAGGCCACCCACAAGCACAAGCCAGGCAGAAAGAGGTGAAGGGAAGTTAAACCCCAGAAGATCTTACTGAAAAACAAAAGGCCACATCTGGTACTCTGCTTCTGTGGCCGCATCTCACAGTACCCACCAACAGCGTTCAGGTCAATTGCATATCTTTCTCATACTGAAGGACTGAATGCCAAGACTGGCTGTTCCAAGTGCAAAGGGGCAAATGCCAACGCTCTGGGGGAGCTGTTCTGTGAAAATGCATGGGAGCAGTTGTGGATGATAGTTTTAGTTTTTGATGTGATTCAAAGGAAAACATATGAAAAGCACTGACTCGCTTTGTGTTAGTAATTTGTACTATGCATAAGTCAGAATTAATATGACATAAAACACGGCTGGTACCTTCAGGCAAGACCCTCCCGTACCTAACTGTATCCCAAGAAGAGATCATCTGTTCTGAATTACTGCCACAGGCAGCCCTACTGTCTTTGCTGTGACCCTGCAAAAAAATATCATCAACCTACGTGCCTTGTGTGTACTCACTGGTGTCCAAGTAAGTAAGGGAAGAAGTGTGACCACATTCTCCTTCTGGCCCACTTTGAGGTTTTTGTGGCTGATGAGGTTTTGTCTTGACTTCTCTGACTGTCAGCCCTGGAATAGAAAGGCCCTTAGTATATTTGATACGTTTCAACTATTTTTTTTTGAATAATTTTGCAAGGGAGAAATTGATCTGGATAAAGGAGAAGGAGGAAATACCATCAGGCATTGGATAATGTTTTCCCTTTTTCCTCCCCACAGGATACACAATCTTCCTGATGATTTTTAATTACTTCAATTACTAATGCCTAAAGTATCAGCATATTATGAATGGTGCATTTGACTTTCAAATATCAGTCTGAATTTTTTAAAAACGAATTTTGTATTACTTCAGATACGTCAATACAAGGAGAGACTTCAGATAGGTCAATACAGGTCAAGGTATCCTTCAATACTCTGGTAACAAAATATATAATTTAAAATGTTATTTAAATATTTTTTATTGGATTGCATATCAAATATTTGAGTAACTCCAAAGAAC
Organism: Callithrix jacchus; assembly: GCF_049354715.1. NCBI lineage: Eukaryota > Metazoa > Chordata > Mammalia > Primates > Cebidae > Callithrix > Callithrix jacchus. The sequence goes on from NC_133504.1 coordinate 14,203,383, forward strand.
ATACACATATATATGTGTATGTATATATGTACATATATGCATTTCTATATATAGAAGTCTAATTATATAATATAGTATATATAAACATACGTATGTTAAGACTCATATATAGAAATAATACTTTTATATAGTTTCATTGAAATTAATTTTGGACTAGGAGAGTTGTAGATATTTCAAAACTCACTGATTATCAGAACAATTGTAAAAATAGTTTCCAATATGTTAAATAATTTTCTGTCTCCCCAAGTTTTAAATAGACATCTATTATGCAGGAGAAAAATTCTAAGTACCATTAAGAAATTTAAAAAATTAAGTGAAAAATATTTCTGTATTAAAAATTATGTCATAAAATGTAATAGCCAGAGTGACTTTGACAGGGAAGACTATAGAAGGGCACCGGAGAGAAATTGAACTGACTGTACAAATATGTTTGCAGGGTGTTGCTTTGTTTCAGTGTTACGTAAATTCTGCAAATCTAAAACAGAAAGTTTACGTAACAGATGCCAAGTCAATCTCTGCATGTGCTTTATCCTTTGTTACTTGGGAAATGATGGGCTTTTCACTTAATGATGCTGAAAATCACTCCAAGGACACGAAGCCAAATACGCGGGAGACCAATTGCATGGTGTAATTTGCAGACCATTGTTTATTTCTGTCATATGGCATGAACTTTGTTTAAAGGGCTAGTAGCACACAGTGTGTCATGTGAGGTATACGCTTTAAAAATTTTAACACAAGACTGTAACTCTGAACAATGGCTTAGAAACTAGTTGATATGGTTGGTAAAATAGTACTATTTAGATACTAAGTCTCATATCAAGCCTTTCACATAGAAATAGCAGGATAATTAGGACAAGAAATAAGTCAGTGATATTTTCAATCTCTGTGCTAAAAATCTTGTTTTTCAATCTAAAACATAATCCAAGAACTTATTTGCCAAACATTAAACATAATAAAAACATGGCGTGTTGTTTCGAATTTAGTGTATAGCTTTCACTTCATGAGCATTGACGTAACCTTTACATTGTGTTTGGGAGCATTATTTTTAGCTTGGAGGAGCAAAGCTACTTTGGGATTTTGGTCATCTTAATGATCTATATGCACTGAGTCAGATATATACATCATCACACTGGAGACTACGGCACATTTTCTAAAGGAATGGTGTTTCCTTTTTCTCCCTGGAATGGTATAAACCTGATTCCTCAACAGTCTCCCCAGCAATCTCAGCAACCTCTTAATGGTTTGGCCATTGCTGTGAAGGCATTTAACAAGGTTTATGCAAATAAATTTATTGATTATGTCACAGTATGGCCTAGTAGCAGAATATTTGTCTTGCCATTAGCTGTTTTTTAAGAAGATATAAATAACTTTTTGTGAACCATAGAATATGGAGTTTAATCTCTGGAGCTTACTGACATCTGCAATGACTGCAAGAAAGTTGATGACCTATTTTTGTAAATTCAGTATATCCATCTTGGAAGGTAATGGGAGTGAGAACACACAAGGATTAGAAGTGTTGAATTTTAGAAATTTTGAAGCAAAAGGGAAAATACTTCTGTAGAAAAATAAGAAAGTGATGGAGAATACATCAAAATTTTTGGAGCCTATATGCCTGTCATCATTAATTACTTCTATAAGGTATTGTATTTATGCCTTTCTTGTTTCTATTTTTCACATTTTGTATATTATGGCTTTTTTCCATATTTACCAACTACAATGTTGGAATAACCCCAAACTATTTTCTGAGGACAATATTGACCTTGTCTGCAGATACTCACTTTGATACATTCTGTGGGGAATTAAAAAGTAATCTGTTCAGATACAAGTCAATTTGTCTTCTTAATTAAAAAAAAAGTACGTGTGTCCTTTTAAATCTTACCAACCTTTCAAGTTCAACAGCAAGGACAATAAATCCATCCTTAATTAAAACCATAAAAACTTTGTACTGCAGGCATTTGCTAGAAAGTATAACCCTATATTTGCTGCTGTAAACATTTTAATAAAAGTTTGATAGTATTCACTGAGCATTGCTTGCAGGATGTAGACAATGTCCCACAGAATATTCTAAAAGCATTACATTTTATCCCTGGATTAAACTGGCTCATCAGAGAACCAAAATGCCAAGTACTTAAACTACATTGCCTTGGCTCCTTTTGAGACCATTTTTTTTCATAGAGAGAATTTACATTGATATTATGTCATACCAAACTTTGCATTTTATTGTAAAGCTACTTTGAAAACATTGACCATTATATAACATAACTTGAGCTTTGTGTGGACTCATGAGAAAAATTTCTTAAAAGATTATGATTATCACTACAAAAATATAAAATACATGAAAATAAAATGACAAATCTCTTCAATTTTAATATGAACACTATTTTACTAGTTTATTCAAGAATATGAAATATAAATAATACTATTCTATTCCAGGAGAAAAATAAATATTCCAAAGATGTAGAGACATAGCGTTCCTGATTTTGTACTGTGCAATCATTGAAATAAAGAAGTCTATATTAACATAAAGAAAATTGTAATTCCTCTTTCTAAAACATTACTATTTCTCAGATAAGGAAGGCTTAATATTTTCTTTCCATAGAGGCTTCGTTTGGTTGCCATTTGATCTTGAGGTAAATAATTATGTTCACTATTTTCCAGGCTTGACATTAAATGTTTAATAATATTGTCTTCTGTTATCATTCCAGTTCCGTGATCCCCTCACCCAAAGAACTTATCTTAATCATTTAACATGTAAATATTAACTAGCTTGGGGAAACTCTTGTACTATGATTTACTGTTAACTTATTCAATATTTTAAGTTCTAATTTTGCCATCTGTTTTGCAATATCTTTGCATGCAAGGAATATGTCTATGTATATGAATATGTGTGTGGGTGAGGAGGATTGTGTAATTTTAGTTTTAGAAGTAAAGACACATTAAACACCTCTTCTCTTAATATGCAATTTAATTCCTCTTTTTTAAAAAATTGTACTTTAGGTCATCCGGGGTACATGTGCAGATCATGCAGGACTGTTGCATAGGTACTTAATATGGCAAGGTGGTTTGCTTCCTCCATCCCCTGTCACCTATATCTGGCATTTCTCCCCATGTTATCCCTTCCCAACCTCCCCAACCCTACTGGCCCTCCCCTCCCCTCCCTCAACAGACCTCAGTGTTTGATGCTCCCATCTTTGTGTCCATGTGTTCTCATTGTTCAACATCCGCCTATGAGTAAGAACATGTGGTCTTTGATTTTTCTGTTCTTGTATCAGTTGGCTGAGAATGATAGTTTCCAGATTCATCCATGTCCCTACAAAGGACATGAACTTATCATTTTTTTTTTTGGCTGCATAGTATTCCATGGTGTATATGTGCCACGTTTTTTTTTTTTTTTTCCAGTCTATCATTGATGGGCATTTGGGATGGTTCCAGGTCTTTGCTATTGTAAACAGTGCCACATTGAAAATATGCGTGCTTGTGTCTTTATAATAGATTGATTTATAGTCCTTTGGGTATATACCCAGTAATGGGATTGCTGGGTCAAATGGAATTTCTATTTTTAGGTCCTTGAGGAATCACCACACTATATTCCACAATAGTTGAACTAGTTTACACTCCCACCAACAGTGTAAAAATGTTCCTATTTCTCCACATCCTCTCTAGCATCTGTTGTCTCCAGATTTTTTAATGATCGCCATTCTAACTGGCATGAGATAGTATCTCAATGTAGTTTTGATTTGCATTTCTCTAATGACCAGTGATGATGATCATTTTTTTTTTCTTTTTTTAATATATATTTTATTGTGTTTTAGGTTTTGGGGTCCATGTGAAGAACATGCAAGATTGTTGCATAGGTACATACATGGTACCTATGGTTTGCTGCCTTCCTCCCCATCACCTATATCTGGCTTTTCTCCCGTATTATCCCTCCCCAACTCCCTACCCCTTACTGTCCCTCCCCTAGAAAGTGCGGTGTTTGGTTTTCTGTTCTTGTGCCAGTTTGCTGAGAATGATGGTTTCCAGGTTTATCCATGTCCCTTAAATTGGGCCTTGCAATAAGCACTAAAAAATTATCTGCTTCTACATGTTGTTGATTCAGTCTGAGTTCAGATCTGTTATAGTGATGGAAATGAAAGTCTGAGTAAAGTGTTCAGTGATCTGAAAAGATGATTTAACTCGAATGAATAGTGGATGGCAAACTGCCATGTGTCTGACACTCTCGTAAGATATGAATGATCATGGTTTAAAGAAAAATTTAAGGCAAAAAACTGAGAATAATTGATTATGCCAATGTGATCCAGTCATTAATAATGTCTGCAGAAATATTATTTATTTATTGCATTTTAGGTTTTGGGGTACATGTGAAGAACATGCAAGATTGTTGCATAGATACACACGTGGCAGTGTGATTTGCTGCCTTCCTCCCCTTCACCTATATCTGGCATTTCTCCCCATGCTATCTCTCCCCAGCTCCCCACCCTCCACTATACCTCCCCTATTTCCCCCCAACAGACCCCAGTGTGTAGTGCTCCCCTACCTATATCCATGTGTTCTCATTGTTCAACACCCACCTGTGAGTGAGAACATGTGGTGCTTGATTTTCTGTTCTTGTGTCAGTTTGCTGAGAACGATGTTCTCCAGGTTCATCCATATTTCTACAAAAGACACGAACTCATCATTTTTGATGGCTGCATGGTATTCCATGGTGTATATGTGCCACATTTTCCCTGTCCAGTCTATCATCGATGGGCATTTGGGTTGGTTCCAGGTCTTTGCTATTGTAAACAGTGCTGCAATGAACATTGGTGTGCATGTATCCTTATAGTAGAACGATTTATAATCCTTTGCATATATACCCAGTAATGGGATTGCTGGGTCAAATTGAATTTCTGTTTCTAGGTCCTTGAGGAATTGCTACCCTGTCTTCCACAATGGTTGAACTAATTTACACTCCCACCGACAGTGTAAAAGTGTTCCTATTTCTCCACATCCTCTCCAGCATCTGTTGTCTCCAGATTTTTTAATGATTGCCATTCTAACTGGCATGAGATGGTATCTCAATGTGGTTTTGATTTGCATTTCTCTGATGACCAGTGACGACGAGCATTTTTTCATATGTTTGTTGGCCTCATGTATGTCTTCTTTTGTAAAGTGTCTCTTCATATCCTTCGCCCACTTTTGAATGGGCTTGTTTGTTTTTTTCTTGTAAATCTGTTTTAGTTCTTTGTAAATTCTGGATATCAGCCCTTTGTCAGATGGATAAACTGAAAATATTTTTTCCCATTCTGTTGGTTGCCGATTCACTCTAGTGGTTGTTTCTTTTGCCATGCAGAAGTTGTGGAGTTTGATTAGGTCCCATCTGTCTATTTTGGCTTTTGTTGCCAATGCTTTTGGTGTTTTGGTCATGAAGTCTTTGCCTACTCCTATGTCCTGAATGGTTTTGCCTAGATTTTCTTCTAGGGTTTTTATGGTGTTCGGTCTTATGTTTAAGTCTTTAATCCATCTGGAGTTAATTTTAGTGTAAGGTGTCAGGAAGGGGTCCAGTTTCTGCTTTCTGCACATGGCTAGCCAGTTTTTCCAACACCGTTTATTAAACAGGGAATCCTTTCCCCATTGCTTGTTTTTGTCAGGTTTGTCAAAGATTGGATGGTTGTAGATGTTTTGTGTTGCCTCTGAGGGCTCTGTTCTGTTCCATTGGTTTATATCTCTGTTTTGGTACCAGTACCATGCTGTTTTGATTACTGTAGCCTTGTAGTATAGTTTGAAGTCCAGTAGTGTGATGCCTCCCACTTTGTTCTTTTTGTTTAGAATTGACTTGGCTATGCAGGCTCTCTTTTGGTTTCATATGAAGTTTAAGGTAGTTTTTTCCAGTTCTGTGAAGAAGGTCATTGGTAGCTTGATGGGGATGGTCAAATCTGTAAATTAATTTTGGTTTAGGCTTGAGAGAAGACAAATGTACAGGAATTTATCCATTTCTTCCAGGTTTACTAGTTTATGTGCATAGAGTTGTTTGTAATAATCTCTGATGATGGTTTGAATTTCTGTAGAATCTGTGGTGATATCCCTTTTATTGTTTTTTATTGCATCTATTTGGTTATTCTCTCTTTTCTTTTTTATTAATCTTGCTAGTGGTCTATTGTTTTTGATCTTTTCAAAAAACCAGCTCCTGGATTTATTGATTTTTTGAAGGGTTTTCTTGTGTCTCTATCTCCTTCAGTTCTGCTCTGATCTTAGTGTTTTTTTTGTCTTCTGCTAGGTTTTGAATTTTTTTGATCTTGCTCCTCTAGCTCTTTCAATTTTGACAATAGGGTGTCAATTTTAGATCTCTCCTTTCTTCTCATGTGGGCACTTATTGCTATATATTTTCCTCTAGAGACTGCTTTAAATGTGTCCCAGAGATTCTGGTATGTTGTGTCTCCATTCTCGTTGGTTTCGAAGAACAGCTTTATTTCTGCCTTCATTTCATTGTTTATCCAGTCAACATTCAAGAGCCAGTTGTTCAGTTTCCATGAAGCTGTGTGGTTCTAAGTTAGTTTCTGAATTCTGAGTTCTAACTTGATTGCACTGTGGTCTGAGAGACTGTTTGTTATGATTTCCATTCTTTTACATTTGCTGAGGAGTGATTTACTTCCAATTATGTAGTCAATTTTTGAGTAGGTGTGATGTGGTGCTGAGAAGAACGTATATTCTGTGGATTTGGGGTGGAGAGTTCTGTAAATGTCTATTAGGTTTGCTTGTTCCAGTTCTGAGTTCAAGTCCTGGATATGCTTGTTAATTTTCTGTCTGGTTGATCTGTCTAATATTGACAATGGGGTGTTAAAGTCTCCCACTATTATTGTGTGGGAGTCTAAGTCTCTTTGTAAGTCATTAAGAACTTGCCTTATGAATCTGGGTGCTCCTGTATTGGGTGCATATATATTTACGATCGTTAGCTCTTCTTGTTGCATTGATCCTTTTACCATTATTTAATGTCCTTCTTTGTCTCTTTTGATCTTTGTTGCTTTAAATTCTATTTTATCAGAGAAGAGAATTGTAACTCCTCCTTTTTTTGTTCTCCAGTTGCTTGGTAAATCTTCCTCCATCCCTTTATTTTGAGCCTTTGTGTATCCTTGCCTGTGAGATGGGTTTCCTGAATACAGCACACCGATGGGTTTTGGCTTTTTATCCTATTTGTCAGTCTGTGTCTTTTAATTGAGGCATTTAGCCCATTTAAATTTAGGGTTAATAATGTTATGTGTGAATTTGATACTGCCATTTTGATGCTAGCTGGCTGTTTGGCCCATTAGTTGATGCAGATTCTTCATTTTGTTTATGCTCTTTACCATTTGGTGTTTTTGGAGTGGCTGGTACTGGTTGTTTCTTTCTATGTGTAGTGCCTCTTTTAGGAACTCTTGTAAAGCAGGCCTGGGGGTGATGAAATCTCTGAGTACTTGCTTATTCGCAAAGGATTTTATTTTTCCTTCACTTATGAAACTTAGTTTGGCTGGATATGAAATTCTGGGTTGAAAGTTATTTTCTTTAAGGATGTTGAATATTGGCCCCCACTCTCTTCTGGCTTGTAGGGTTTCTGCTAAGAGGTCTGCTGTGAGTGTGATGGGCTTCCCTTTGTGGGTAACCCGACCTTTCTCTCTGGCTGCCCTTAGCATTTTCTACTTCATTTCAATCCTGGTGAATCTGATGATTATGTGCCTTGGGGTTGCTCTTCTTGAGGAATATCTTTGTGGTGTTCTCTATATTTCCTGGACTTGAATATTGGCCTGCCTTGCTATGTTGGGGAAGTTTTCCTGGATAATATCCTGAAGAGTATTTTCCATCTTGGATTCATTCTCTTCGTCACATTCAGGTACACCTATCAAACGTAGATTAGGTCTTTTCACATAGTCCCATATTTCTTGGAGACTTTGTTCATTCCTTTTTACCTTTTTTTCTCTAATCTTGCCTTCTCGTTTTATTTCATTGAGTTGCTCTTTGACCTCTGATATCCCTTCTTCTGCTTGGTCAATTTGGCTGTTGAAACTTATGTATGCTTCTGAAGTTCTCGTGTTGTGTTTTTCAGCTTCATCAATGCACTTATATTCCTCTCTAAGTTGTCCATTCTTGTTAGCATTTTGTCAAATCTTTTTTCAAGGTTCTTAGTTTCTTTGCATTGGGTTAGAACATGTTCTTTTAGCTCACAGAAGTTTCTTATTACCCACCTCTGAAGCCTGATTCTGTCATTTCATCACACTCATTCTCCATCCAGCCTTGTTCCCTTGCTGGTGAGGAGTTGTGTTCCCCTGTAGGAGGAGAGGTGTTCTGGTTTCGGGTGTTTTCATAATTTTTACACTAGTTTCTTTCCATCTTTGTGGATTTATCCACGTGTCATCTTTGTAGTTGCTGACTTTCAGATTGGATCTCTGAGAGGATGTCCAGATTGTTGATGATGATGTTATTTCTGTTTCTTATTTTTCCTTCTAACAGTCTGGCCCCTCTGCTGTAGGACTGCTGATGTCCACTCCAGGCTCTGCTTGCCTGGGTATCACCTGCAGTGGCTGCAGGACAGTAAGGGTTGCTACCAGTTTCTTCTTCTGCTATCTTTGTCCCAGAAGGATACCCACCAAATGTCAGTCTGATCTCTCCTTTATTAGGTGACTCTTTGGATATACAGGGGTCAGGGAGCTGCCTGAGGGGACAGTCTGTCCTTTATAGGAGCTCAAGTGCTGAGCTGTGAGCTCCATTGTTCATTCAGAGCTGCTGGGCAGGTACGCTTAAGTCTGCTGCAGCAGAACTCATAATCCCCTTTTTTTCCCCCCAGGTGTTCTGTCCCAAGGGGTTAGGGTTTTATTTATGAGTTTCCATTGAGCTGCTGCCTTTTTTTCATGGCCCTCCTGCGCAGCAAGGAGTCAGCCTAGTCACTGCCTGCAGAGGCTTTGCTGAGCTACCGTGGGTTCTGCCCAGCTGCCATGTGAACTTTCTGCAGTTCTGTTTATATGGGTGTAGTTAGAACTGCCTCGGCAATGGTGGCCCACCTCTGTAATGGCAGACTCTCTCTGTAATGGCGGGTTGCCTTGGCAATGACAAGCTGCCTCAGCAATGGCGGACTACCTCTATAGGGGTGGAGTGCCTCAGTTATGGTGGATGCCCCTCTTCCACAAAGCCGGACTGACCCGGGTATAGCTGTGCTTGCCGTGAAACTCTCAACCCAGGGCGTTTCCAATTGCTGGTTTTTTTTTTGTGTGTGTGTGTGTGGGGGGGGGGGTGGGCCCAGCAAAGCCTGTTCTCCTGGATCCCTGCCTCAGAGGCTTTTTTTTTTTTTCAGTTGAACAGTCGACTCTCTTCCAGGTGTTCCAAGTTGAAAAGGCACCGGGATCTGTGTGATTTCCTGTGCGGGGACCCATTGCACTGGCTGAAAGAGCAGCACTGAGATTTGTGGTGCTTTTTTGCCTGGGAATCTCCTGGCCAGCCTCCCTGTTTCAGTCCCCTTTTTAATCAGATGAATGGGCGACTCTGCCTTCCCAGAGCTCCGATCGCCAGCTAAAGGGGCACCCAGACCAGTGTATTTTGTATAGAGAACTGCTACACTGGGACACTGGCAAAACAGCCATGCCAGCCAAAACAGTTACACTGGCAACCCATGGGGCTCCTCCGCCTGAGAATCTCCTGGTCTGTGGGCAATAAAAATCCATCTGGAAATGCAGCGTCCACTCACCCTTTGCACCTTCACTGGGAGCTGCAATCCTGAGCTTCTCCTAATTGGCCATCTTGGATCTTCTTCCTGTCTGCAGAAATATTAAACACTTGAGTTTAACATTTTGTGTTTCTTTATATTGATCTATTTATGACATACTATATTTTATAGCTAGGATAAAATTCATCTCAAACATTTACTTGAACTCTGATGCTGGGAAACAGATTTGGCAAATGTTATAGGACATTTTTAACATACAGTTATGAGAGAATTTGTTCATCTGCATAACTAAGAGAAATCTTGTATTGTTAAATATAAGCTTACCTAGAGAATAAGAGAGTATTTCCATTATCCTTATGAAATTTGAAAAGGCAAACAGCTGACTTGATGAAATTGGCATTTAGAGAGACAAACTAAATCATCAAATGTACTTGTATAGTTTGTGCCAATTGAATATACATACTTAAAATCACACATTTTATAAATGTTAATTTGTAAATGTTACTTTTTACCACTATCACATTTCATGAAAAAAAAATAAAGTTACCATCCTTGTCATCAGTGTCTTTGTAATTATAAAATACACTTTTTGGGTATCTAGTCAATTTTCAGAGCTCAATATCTTCTAAGTTACTTTAGATGGAACACATTTTGATTCTGATCCCCTACTGCAAAATTACCCATTTGTGAAATATTAGGGTGTGTGTATATATGAGATATATATGCATGTCTTTATATATATGTCTTTATGTATATATGTCTTTGGTGTTGGTATCAGAGTAATTCTGGCTTCATAAAAGAAATTGCAAAGTATTGTCTCTTTTTTATTTTTATGGAAGAGTTTTATTCATTTGTATTTCTTCTTCATTAAATATTGGGTAAAATTTAGCAAGAAAATTATGGACTCTGTGGGGGTTAAAACTACAATTCCAATTTTTTTGAGAAATAGAGATCTGTTCAGGTTAACATATTCATGACAAGCTTTCATAATTTGTGTCTTTTAAGATGTGTTCATTTTATATAAATTATTAAATTTTGGTATAAAATTGTTGACAATATTTTATTCCTATCTATTTAATACCTTTAGTATTTGAAGTGGTGCTTTTTCTCTTATTGGTAATTTGTGTCTTCTCTTTTTGTTGTAAGACCAGTCTTACCAGAAATCTATCAACTTTTTTGAAATTGCTAAAAAATGACTGGTTTTATTGATTTTTCTCTATTGTTTTCTTTGTTCTGGTTGACCAGTGACTACATTAATCTTTATTATTTTCTTTCCTCTTCTTTTGAATTTAATTTGCTTTCTTTCCTATTAATTTCTAGAGGTAAGATCTATAATACCCAAATTTTCCACTCCTAGGTATTTAATGTAAATAAAACATATGTCAACATGGAGTCTAGGTGAGTGTTAATATCAGTATTACTACTAATTAACTAGCAGCAGCCATCTCAGGTTTCTTTTGACTTTCATTAGAATGCCATATATATTACTTTTTTTTGTTAACTTATTTGTGTCTTTATATTTAAAGTCCTTTTATTGCAGGCAACATACAGCTGGGTTTTACTTTTCTATTCGCTCTGACAGTCTCTGCCTTCTAACTGGATTGTTTAATGCATTTGCATTTAATTAGATTATGGATATCATTAGATTTGTGGCTACCATTTTGCTATTTGCTTTCTATTTTCACATCTGTTTTCTCCCCTTTTCATTTTTGTCTGCATTCTTTGGATCAAATAAATATTTGTCATAAATCTACTTTATCTCCTTTGTTGGTAAACTTAGCAATTACTTTAGTGGTTTCTTTAGGATTTATTTTCTGCAGCTTTAATTTATCACAGTCTACCTTTTCATTTATAACATATTTTAAATAAGAAGCTATATTAAAATCATCTGGACTTAACTTTTTTTCATTTCTTTTCAACGAAATACATAATTATTGAAATAAAATTAAACAATGTACATCATATCAATAAAAAATGAAAGTTTTTTATTCATATTGCTATTTTTCACACACCCCTAGTACTTCTATTCCCTAGGAGAAGGCACAATACAGATTATATACGGCTATTTCTATGTTTATTATTCATATATGTTGAATTTGTTGGTAAATCACAGTAGTGAGACTTAGAATGCAAACCTAAGTTACCTTACTCCTAGTTTCATGGTCTTCATAGAACCATTTTATGTAGTATGTTACATCATGTAAGATTAAACTCTGTACTGACAGTTGGTAATAAACATTTTATCATCCTTTTACATTTATTTATTTATTTATGAGACAGAGTCTTACTCTGTTGACCAGGCTGCATGATCTTAGCTCACTGTATCCTCTGCCTCCCAGGTTCAAGCAATTCTCCTGTCTTAGCCTCCCAAGTAGCTGGGACTACAGGAATGCACCACCATGCCTGGCTAATTTTATTTTTTTTTATTTTTAATAGAGTTTCACCATGTTGGCCAGGCTTGTCTGGAACTCCTGACATAAAGTGAGCCTCCTGCCTTGGCCTCCCAAAGTGCAGGAATTACAGATGTGAGCCAACACACCCAGCCTGTCATCCTTTTCTGTTGTCAGTAAAATTTACTGAAAAAAGTTACAAGTTTAATATAAAGAATAGCCAAAACTTGTATGTAAGTAGTTACCATAAATTATTAGATAGGCAATTACATCCATAATTTTTTTAGGTACATCAAAATAATCTCAGAGAACATTTCTTTCTTATCTTGAAATGTGTTTAATTATAATGATCTTTAGTATCAGAAAGTCATATTCGGTTTGCATCCGAAGGATTAAAAAAAAGAAACTCATGTATCAGGAAAAAATACAGCTAAATCAATTTATTAACACATTTTTTATTTAACTTAATATGTTGCCTATTTGATTTATCATGTCAATTCGTTGATTTCCAAAAATGCTGAAATGCTGGGTGGTTTACTAAATTCCAAAATTCAACATAACACTTATCGATGCATGTAAAACACAACTTTGTATTGAGTTTTTCTTGATTCTTTGACACATTATACAAATAAAAATATTTATTTTTTTTATCTTTTGTTAAATATTTATTGTGTGCTATATGTCTGGCACTATTTTAAGCCTCAGGTTCAGTGATAAAAGACAAGGTCTCTACTTTCAGATTTTGTATTCTATTATAGAGGGAAAATTGTAAGTAATAAAATGAACACAAATGGACAAGATAATTTCAAGTATTGTTTAAAAATATGAAGAAAACTGATGAAAAATTAGAGAATATCTGTGAGTGAGGTTACTTCATATTGAGAACTGGGGAAAGCCTCTTTGAGGCAGTAACATTAAAGTGGGGACACAAGGAGGAGAGTGCCAGGTGGAGAGCTGAGAGCAGAATGTTCAGACAAAAGTAACAAAAAGAATCCCAGAATTCAAGAATAATTAAAAAAACAAAACAAACAAACAAAAAAAACAGAAGGCCATAATGGCTAGGGTGTAGGCAATAAGATGAAGATACAGTTAGTGGGAAATAATTAACTTAGAGCAGGAGGCAAGGTCTTTTGGGAGACCCAACAGACCATAGTTTGGAGTTTGGCTTTTACATGCATCTGGGATGCAACTGGACTATTTTAAATCAGAAAAGAGGGATGATAATTTATGTCTGGCAAAATGAGTCAATAGAGCAAAGACTACAAGTAGGAAGCTATTGAAATACAAAGAGTTGGTGGTGTCTGGGACTGGGATGACAGTGCATTTTGAAGGTAGAGTGGACAGTCCTTCCCAATGAATTACATTTGGAAGATCAGAAAAAAACAGGAATCAGGATATTTTGCAGGTTTTAGCATAAGCAATCATGCAGATAATTTCTAGAGAATAAACTGATTTGTTTTTCTTCGGCCATGTGAAGTGTAAAACTCTGATTACCAAACACCACATGTTCTCACTCATAAGTGGGTGTTGAACAATGAGAACACATGGGCACAGGGAGGGGAACATCACACACTGGGGCCTGTGGGGAGTGGGAGAGCTAGAGGAGGGATAGCAGGGGGTGGGAAGGTTGGAGAGGGATAACATTAGGAGAAATATCTAATGTAGGTTACAGGGGGATGGAGGCAGCAAACCACCATGGCATGTATATACCTATGCAACAATCCTCCGTTATCTGCACATGTGCTCCAGAACTTAAAGTGTAATAATAATAATAAAAGATACTTTAAAAATACAAAAAAACCCTCTGATTAGCTATTTGATGTCAAGGTAAAAAAAGTACTCTTTATTAGAAAAAAATGTTTTACTAGTGTGTATAAAACAAGAAAGAATGATTTTTAGAATAACAGTTTTTAAGCAAAAAGAATTAGTAGACAGACTGCATCAAATTTTTCTACTTCTATTTGATTATTTTACTACCAACATCTAGAGTAAAAAATATATTTGTAACAATTATTAAACAGGTTTTATGATTGCTTTCATAATACATCCTAAGGTACACATTTTCTACCAGGTATCTAGAGGTCATCATTAGCATTAAAAATGCTAATTAATTGGGAATTCTTATTTTATTGACAAAAAGCCTAGTCCTTCTTCTAGGGAAAAGGGTACCCCCCAAAAAAAAATTCGTCTTCAGAGAACCACTATATAGAATTTACTTTTCCATGTGAAAAGTAAAGTGTAATGCATTTTTTAATAGGGAAAGAAAAATATCAAATTCTTCCAAGTTTAAAATGAAAACCTATCAATGCTCACTTACATAGAGACATGAACAATTTTCATCCTAATCACAATGTTGTATTCCTTATCAAGTCAATTCTATTAGATTAGACTTTACAATGTTTTAAGAAATAATGTCAAAATGTATTAGAATAAATTGAGAAACAGTCAGATTTTTACATCTTCTACATCCAGCCTATTGCATCTCATGCTTCAAATGGACTGTGAAAAGCTCACTTCACACTCATGTGAGATTAAGAGTGAAAGAGGCAAATAATGTTTTTTGCATTTTTATGAATAGTTTTGACTTCACAGATTCCTAAAAAGTTCTCAGGGACAGCGAAAGTTTCCCAGATTCACCTGTGTGAATGATGAAATTAATCCTTATTGAGTACTTAAAATGTGTAGATAGATGGTTTTTTGTATGAATGATCTCATTTAAACACGAATATGGAAGGAGTGTCTGAGAAAGAGAGATGTGTGTGAGAGCTAAGTTCAGTGGCTACGCCCCTGCCTTCCACTCCGGCCACCACGGCCACATCTCATTTTTCCTAGTCAGATACAGGCTTTTAGAGAAAGTTCTCTACTTGCTGTTTTGCATTCTAATGTCATACTCCCCTTAAAACACATTGTAGTATTAATTCTCCGTCTTAACACCACTGCTCCCATCAAGGCTTCTTAAGTCAAAAGGACAATTCCCAGTCTTCTTTTTGCATGAATTCATGGTCGTATCCCTAGTAATTGGCCATAGTGAAACCTGCTCCTGCTAATCAAACTTCTTTCTGCTGTGTTTCTGAGACAATGTGTTTTTCTTGTTCTCCTCCAATTTCTCTATCTTCTCCTCGGTTTCCTTTTGAGTTGTTCTCAATATCTTCTTGCTTACATGACGGTTTTACTTAGGTGTCTTCACAGGACGATTTTCTGCTCTTACGGTAAGCACTCTCACTTGGAGAGAATGTCATCCCCTGTCAAGGTTGCTACCACTGTCTATATGCCAAACAATTCCAACTCTATAGCTGTAGGCCAGATTTCTTTCACAGGCTTAAAGTCTACCAAAACACCTGCCTATTGGTCTCCTGTAATATAATAACATGCAGGCATCCTCAATTCAAAACTCAATTTAAAAGCAAACACATGTTCTTTCCCCATGCAGATTTATTCCCAATTCTGTCTGCCCTACATTAGTTATCTAAGACATAATTTTATTGAATTCTCCTTCTCTCTAAACCTTACATCAGTTTCTGTTGTTCATCTCTCATAACTATGTCTTGAATTTATTCCTCTACCTTGAATTCTGCTGCATTATTCAAGTTTAAGTTTTTTTCATCCTATGTCTGCATTATAGAAATGGCACCTAATCCTTCTGCCCCCAGATCTGGCCCTCTTCAATATATTATAGCCAGAGGGCTATGTCTAAATTTAAATTTGATTCTATAACTCTTCTTTTATTCAGTGATAGCCCACTGCTTTTAGAATCAAACTGAACACTTCTCAGTCAGCATGAAGAAAACCTGGCCAGTCACAGGATAGTAATAGTATCACCTGATGCTTGCTATGTGTCAGACACGGTTCTAAGTGATTTACACATATTAATTCATTGAAATCTCATAGAATCACATGAGTAGATATTATCTTCAATTTGCAACTCAAAGAGCTCTGTATAACTACTTGCACAGTGTACCTTTAGGGACATATTTATGAGGCAGCACTGGCCCCATGCCCACACAATGGGTAGAAGCATTATTTGATATCTTTGCCTCACCAGGAGAGGGAGTCCTCTCCAACAAGTCACTGGGCCAAGGTGAGTCATTCACATTTATTGCCACATCACAGAAGTGACAGATACAGCCCCTGTGTTGATGGCACAAACAATGAAACTCATGTAGAGTAAATAATATTTGGTGATGCAAAATAAAATTGATCTGTTTCCAGCCTTTTTATTTCAGAGGGATTGATAATTTTTGCTTTCCTCACTTTTCTTGTGTTATGCTGTGGTTCCCTGGAGTTATCTTGTTTGCTTTTCACTCTATTCATTGCCACGTGGTTCTCTAGGTTTAGTGCTTCACTCATGCCAAAAGTTAATTCTAAATTTGATGTTAAATGTAGAGCTTTCAATTTTCATAGGCAAAGTTATACTCATAATATTTCTCGGTTATTCATTTTAAAATGTTAACTCTTGGGGAGGCTGAGGCGGGTGGATCACCTGAGGTCAGGAGCTCAGCCTGGCCAAGATAGCGAAACCCCGTCTCTACTAAAAATACAAAAATTAACCAGGTGTGGTGGCGGATGCCTGTAATTCCAGCTACTCGGGAGGCTGAGGCAGGAGAATTACTTGAGCCTAGGAGGTGGGGGTTGTAGTGAGCCGAGACCATGCCATTGCACTCCAGCCTGGGCAACAAGAGTGAAACTCCATCTCAAAAAAAAAAAAAAAAGTTTAACCTACATTACTTAGGCAACTAAATTAAATTTTGCCATAATGCAATTAGTGGGTCCACAAATTCTGTAGTGTAAAATATGGGATCATAATATTGTAGGGTTAAATTAAATACTTTTTGTTTAATTAAACACTGAAAGTATTTAATTTAACCAAAAATAATCACAGTAACATTCAAATGTACACAACTCATATAAGAAAGGAGTAATATAAAAATAAAAAACCTGAGGACTTCAGTCATTATAATGCATTATGTTTTAATCACACCATGATAACATAGCCCACCTCACTCTTGAGATTTCTTTACACTTGCAGACTTTGCCCAGTGACGCTCCTAACCAAGCAGTCTAGGAAGAGTGGAGAGGTGTGGTATAACTGATTCAGCAAAAATGTCTGAGACAACCTGATGAGACATTTGGGAAATGAAATTTGCGACCTTGGACAAAGAGTATATTATCATCTTATGCGTATCAGAATGTATATAAATAAAGATGACTTCTTGAAGGTCATGAAGCTTGTCCACAAGAATGCTGGAACAGACTTCAAATATTTGACTCCTACACCACAGGATGATCTATTCCCTAATGTCTAGTTGTCTTTGTTTTGTTTTTTGTTTTTTTTTCCAATATTCCCTTCCTTTTATGATTATCTGGTGGGTATCATACCAGAGATATCTTTGTGGTATGATATTAGAAGGTATAATAGAAAGGATATTTGAAATTATCTGATCAAATGATTTTTAAAAATAAATTAGAAAACAAGCACAAATAAAAGGCATAAATTTCAAAAACAGCAGTTATTTGAATGGATACAAATGTGGCTTGTCATGACTACTGATATATGCCTATATGGTAATATATTTAGATTTCTTGCAAATATTCTGAGAAATAATTCAATTTGTCTATCACATAGACAAATAGGCACAATACACATACACACACACACGTATACTCCATGACTGGGAAACTTACTATGAAGAAAATATTACTTATTAGAAAATGATGTTTCAGGCTTTTTCAGATCTACAGGGCATGGGACAAATCAAGAAAGAGAACCTTTTTAATTTTTTAATCTTATAGTACTAGTGCCCCATACATTCTGAGTAGAATTTGGATTAAAAGCAAATTTGGCTGACTTCCAAACCTAGGAATGTCATTTATTTGATAACTTGCCATACATTTATTTTCCTGTTCCATAAATAAGAATCTAAGATAAGATTGTCATTTTAATGCATCAGTGACAGCATAAAAAAACAGGAATCATGAAGGAAATATCTTTGTGGTATGATATTAGAAGGTATAATAGAAAGGATATTTGAAATTATCTGATCAAATGATTTTTAAAAATAAATTAGAAAACAAGCACAAATAAAAGGCATAAATTTCAAAAACAGCAGTTATTTGAATGGATACAAATGTGGCTTGTCATGACTACTGATATATGGCTATATGGTAATATATTTAGATTTCTTGCAAATATTCTGAGAAATAATTCAATTTACCTACTATTTATTGCCTACTTGACGAGCGTCAGGCACAACGATAGAGCTACAAAGATAAGAGCCAGTCTATTCAGAGAGAAACTCGTATTCTGATTCTGTAACTAATTATATAATATGTTACATTACTATTTAAAATCAGCAAAGTGTTTTGAATTTTTTGTTGGAGCTTTTCCTTGGATACATAATTCTAGGAATTCATGACATCAAATTTCATTGTGTATAGGTAATGCTTCGGTTAGTGCTGATGATATTTACAAAGTGGAAATTACATTTTGCTCAGA
This sequence comes from Callithrix jacchus, assembly GCF_049354715.1. Classification (NCBI taxonomy): domain Eukaryota; kingdom Metazoa; phylum Chordata; class Mammalia; order Primates; family Cebidae; genus Callithrix; species Callithrix jacchus. Next base: position 14,221,933 of record NC_133504.1, read on the forward strand.
TAGATGGTTTTTAGGTCAGTAAGATGCAATTAGGTATCACTGGCAGTTTCTATACAAAGTTTATTGGAGGTTTGGAGTCAGCAGTGATGTCATCAACAAATATTTGACATCTTGATCCCTGCGGTCAGTCAGACCAAGAGCACATTTCTACATGGGCAATTGAAATTGTTGAACCAGATAATTTAGCCAAAATAGTGTACTGCTTCACTGCTATTGGTTGACCTAATTACAGCGCATTATAACTTTTGATTCAGATGTTAGCTATCCAAGCAATAAAATAGGTATTTGCCTAATTGACGCTTGTTCCCATTAACAACTTACCGAAACAAAATCTGCATAATTTAGATAAATAATATCTCCAAATTGCTTTACACATAGCATCCGTGATAGGTTCATAAGTTCTTTTGGAAGGTTTAGATCATTTGTGTTCCTCTGTTTTCTGTTTCTTTAACTATAAAGTCTGGGTCTTAATGTAAATTTAACATGAAAGCATGTGAAGTAGCTGGGCACAGTGGTTCATGCCTGTAATTGCAGCACTTTGGGAGACTGAGGTGGGCAGATCATTTGATGTTAGGAGTTCAAGACAGTTTGGCAAACATGGTTAAACACCATCTCTACTAAAAATACAAAAATTAACTGGGCATGGTGGTGTGTGCCTGTAATCTCAGCTACCAGGGAGGCTGAGGCAAAAGATTCGCTTAGACTTAAGAGGTGGTGGTTGCAGTGAGCCGAGATCTTGCCATTGCACTCCAGCCTGGGTTGCAAGAGCAAAGCATATGAAATGCTATATGGTGTGCTAAAAGGCACACAATATTTTGTTTTGATTTTATTTTTTTTGTATAAGGATATGGTCTTTATTCCTGACACAAAAACTAACTATATTGGCACTTTCATATTAAAAATAATTGTTATTGGTCCATAATCTTTTGTAAGATATAGAGAATAGATCATATTTAATTATAACATTGTTTTTCTGTGAAATGTATAGAGAATCTCAAACCAGTAGAAGAAGCCAAATAATGTATTCACTGAAGATAGTGATGTGCCTCATTCTTTTTCTTTTTTTTTTTTTTTTGCCAAAGGTTTGAACATAATGTTGTGAATTCTAATTTTGAACTATTTTTCATTCTCTTCTTTAGGCATTATTTCAAAATAGAAATATTAAAATAATATGATTTATGACCATGATTCAAGATTGAAAAATGCATTTGTGGATATGCAAATATGTATTTACATTATTGTCAGAATAAAGAATACATCTCATTCTATTCCATAATACAAACAAACTGATGACTCCTGGGTTTTGTTCAGGAGGGTGAATTTTTAGTAATAATATGAAGCTCTGTTTTTACTCCAGCAGACTGAAGTTCTGAGGAAATATTAACCTATTCATAAATAATAGTATCCCTCTCAGTTTATCCTACTTTACAGCTATGAAATCACTCCTATTACACTTACTGCATCCATGCATCAATGTATACACTGGTCATAACTGAACTACTTACATGAAGCGTATCAGACACATCAGGCAGTATTACACACACGCCAAGTATCAGGCCCAGTGACAGTGGTAGAGGCAGGAGGCAGAGAACTAATAGGTAAACAGGGGCAGGTTCCTGACAAAACCCCACCTTTGAGCCAAACAGCCTGAAATCCACAGCCCAAAATGAGAACTATCCTTGTTTGCCCGCTCTCTTCCAACTGTTTTTTTCCCAATGTCTTTTTACCAACTGAATGTTGCCTTTTCTAAAACTACCTATGTCTTGCCCTGTCCCCTGATCCTGTGCCTAAAAAGACCCTAGACTCAGTCACTAGAGAGAAGTGGCTTGACTAGTGAGAGGTGACTTGACTTCAGAGGGGCAGCTGGACTTTAGAGGGAGGTGACATAACTTCAGAGAGGCAGCTTGAGTACCGGAAAGAGATGATTGGGGACAGCTGGACCTTAGAGAAGATTACCTGCTTGACCCTCGCCTCTGGTGAGAACCATGTCCACCACGAAATACAATTCTCTACTTCCACCATCATTCAAGTGTCCATGCAACCTCATGTTTCTTGAACTCTGGACAAGAGCTCAGGGGCCACTGAGTGCAGGTACCCAAAAAAGGCTGTCATACCGGCCCTTTGCCCTTGCTAGTGAAAGACAGCTGCCCCATGCAACAGTGCAAGGAGCCCACTAAGCTGTTAACACACCGCTGTCCATAGATGGCAGAGCTAAGAGAGCATTGTAACATGCCCCTGGGACTTTGGGGGGAGTCACAGGCACCCTTACCTGGGCACTGCCACAGGGGCCACATGGAGCCTGCTCCTGGCAACACCCAAAGCAGCCAGGTATATCCCACAGTCACGTGCTCCCTCTCCAAAAGGCTGAGCATGTCAGGCCGGATAAATGGGGTACCCCTGTCACAAGTCCAATGAAAATGTCAAGAAAAAAATCCTACATCAACAGGGCTGTAAAAATGAGAGAGAGTGTAAAAATGAGAGAAAAATGTGTCTTATTTTTTTTTTCTTTTACATGTTCTTCTTTTACATTTCTTTACATATTCAACATCAGGACACTGTGGCCCCATGACAGCTCTGAAAACATGTGAAGAAGCCTGAGTATACCTAAAGCCAAACTTGCCAGTCTGTTCATCAAATAGTTCTATAATTATAATTATAGGTATAAATAGATTTATACCTTAGTGCAATTGAATGACCAAATGTACATTTCGAAATAATAATGTGGTAGACTGAAGCATGGTCATCAGTGCCTTTCCTTTGCATTTTATAACCAATTTGGCCACTCTACATTGCAGTAATACTAGCTTGCTGCAGTTTAACTTTCTGTTCTAAAGAGAAAATATCTGGGTTGTTAGTCCAGAAGCATTACTGTGTGAATTAATTTAGGTATAAGCTTTTTCTTTCCGTATTTATACTGTTTAAATCTGTATTGAAATGGATGATTATTTGATCTATCTGTTGAATAACTCTTGTAATGACAACCGTGTGTATTTGTTCTTCGTATATCTGTATAATTATAAGCTGGGTGACTATGTTCGTGTTGATATCCTTGCTTGTTAACTGATGGTTACTTACTGCATGGTCGTGTCTGTTTCAACACTTAAATCCCCAGTAAATTTAAACATCAGATGAGTAAAAACCAGATTTAACTCATGAAAACTAAAGATGTAAAGCACAATTTAGTCAAAAGCCTCTGGCAACTCCTTCTCTCAATTTGCTATGTTTAATACATGCCAGACCGTGATCAGAATTCATGGATCATCACAGGAAAACAAGCACATTTACAGGAAGATGTTGGGGAGTCAGAGCAGTGACTAGTTCTGGTCCAATAGATTAAGAAAAGGGTTAGAATTTCCAGAATTAAAAATATAGATCAATCATTCCAGCGTTCTGCTGTTTCCAAAAGCTAAAACATACACAGCTGTGTATATACTAATTTTTAAGAAATTTTAAGTATAACAAACATATAAAAGCATGCATGCATCATAATGATATAGCATGACAGACTTCACCAACAATGTACCTACATCAAGAAACAAAACTTTACCATTTTTCCACAAGCCGCCTGGGCGCCCCGTCATTATCACCCAACGCTGGGAGTAGCCACATCCTGACTTCTAACTCTGTAAATTCATTGTGCATGTTTTATTTATAACTTCAAGGTTATTTGGTGGGAACTTCATTTTATTTGATGTTGCTAGGTGTAAAGTTCTACTGTGAGCAGTGGAGAGATTGATAGATATCCTAACATCTCAGAAAACTGTGACTTTGGAAAAGTACTATAACCAAAATTTATGCTTCTATTGATGTATAATATATACTAAAAGACACGTATAGAAACATAACTGGAAGAAAGAAAAGCTATCCATCTTCCTTCCAGTCACTGTCGCAGATCAGCATCGTTTGTATTGAATTGGTAAAGAATTAGTGCTTAAGTATCAGATATGACTTTATTAACTCTCTCTTACTAGGAATTTGATTCTGAACAAATACATCTCTCTAATTTTTAAATGATTCCTTTGTAATTGACATGATGCTAGAAATTAGTTCACAATGTTTTATATACATTAAAAATGTCAGAAATATTTGTCTTGCATCCTGGCACATAGTAAGATCTCAATAGATTATAATTATGATCTATGTCCTTTGGAAAAGTTCGTTTCTCAGAAGCCATTTTAAAAGTGTGCTATAAAATATGGAAAAGCTTTATGCACAAATTTCTCATAGTAATAATCTTTGTAACAAGAAAGCAGTGGATATATTAGATAGGTTTATTCATTATGAGAAAGAAAATTGACTGGACATATGTACTATAAATTTGCAAAACATCTTATGAAAATATTGCTAAATAAAAATCGTTCAAATGGAATATATTCCTCCCTATGATATTCTAACATTGAGAAAACATCTAATTAGCACTGATAATCCTTCTGACTTTTAATTGTTTACTATTTAAAACAATTATTTTAGAGTAAATAAGTAACTTATTTTTAAACGATTAAGACCATTAGTCTTTTGGGCAAAAACTATAGGCAACTTTAATGAAATACACAGTTTTAAGAATGTTAATTTATTCTTGGTCATGGTAAACGAGAACTGGGTTTTCAACTCTGTGCTATATCCGTCTCATGGGTCTGCAGAGGAGGTTCAGGAACTAATAGAGACTATTTATTTTAAGTGAAAATAATTTTATTCAAAATCCTTAGAAGATCTTAAGAATTTTATCAGCATTACCTACTTTTGCTCATAGTAGAAATAGTAATGTATGTAAATAAGTTAATGTAAATGCCTACACACACACACACAAATGAATGAGGTGGAATGCAAGGAAAGTTTAAATGCAATTTTTTAAATTTAAGTAACTATACATGGTAATATAGCATTATAATACTTTCATTATATATATTTGAATTACTTCTTAACATACTTAGTTCAAATAAATGAGTGATTCTATTCCAAAATAGAAGTAGAAGCACCAAGAGAAGGAATAGAAGAAAGATTTTAGCTGTGATAAAGAAATGACTAAGAACATTTCAGTTTTCTAGGTATAAACAAGCATCGATTAGACCAGTAGGTCCACCAAGATGCGTGCATTTGATGTCGGAGATTTTTATGTTCACTCCTAACTTTGTGCTCAGTTTTATAAAATAACAGAACAAACATTTTTAGTTAGCTTACACTTTTCTACTTGTGAAGGATTTTAAAAAAATTTTTCTGTGTAATCCTTCACACTTTATTTAAAATTTCCTTTATAATCCTGACAATGTTGTTATCTAATAGAAAGTTGTTTCTGTGTTATCAAGATGGACTTTAAGAATTATACTGGGCCAGGTGTGGTAGCTCACACCTGTAATCTCAGCACTTTGGGAGGCCGAGATGGGCGGATCACCTGAGGTTGGGAGTTAGAGACCAGCCTATCAACATGGAGAAACCCCATCTCTACTGAAAATACAAAAATTAGCTGGGTATGGTGGTGCATACCTGTAATCCCAGCTACTCGGGAGGCTGAGGCAGGAGAATCACCTGAACCCAGGAGGTGGAGGTTGTGGTGAGCTGTGATTATTTCATTGCACTCCAGCCTGGGCAACAAGAGTGAAATGTCATCTCAAAAAAAAAAACAAAAATTATTATACTGAAAAATTCCTTAGTTGCACATATTGGTCAAGCACAAAATCTGAGCATTCACAATTAAAATAGATGCAAACAATGATTTTTGTTTTTAACCAGTGATTCATTCATTCTTCCAGCAGACATTAAATTACCATCACATTATACAAGGTCCTGGACTAGATGAGCTGATACAAGCTACGGCAGGCAGCCTTCCATCTTTGGCTAGCTAAACCTTGGACTGTTTTTCTATAAGGTATATAAAACCATTGCTTAGTGATTTAATGAGGCAGAGGCTAAATTACTGCCTATATGTATTAATGAAAGCCTGCCTTCACAGTTGACTAGAAGGCCATTTGCAGGTCAATCTATCTATTTTAGTTGCTTAAATGAAAAACTTAGATACAATTGATTGTGTAGCCACTGTGTGCTAAGACAGAAATAAGATTTAAAAATCTCAAAGGTTGACTCCAAATGTGATGTGTCATCCTCTCAGAGAAATCCTTCATTTCTTATCAGTTTTCGTGCATTGTTACCAGTCAGGCTTTCTAGAATGCATGTATTTTTCTCCCTTACTCCAAAATCCTTGGAACTGAAATAAAATATATTCTTGAAAATTTATTTATGTGAATTTTTACGAAAATGATGATAGTAAATACTTTTACTAAAATTTTTATACATTGACAACAATAATAAAAGAATATACCAGACCACTTTTTAAAACAAAAAGAAGAAAATGGAGGGCTGTGTTAGTTTGATAAAGGCATTCATGTATTTCAGAGATTTTGTGTCACATTATTCATATGAATTGTAACTAAAAGTGATATCTAGATTCTCTTCACTCTTTAATAACATGCGGTTTTTTAAATTGTCACATGTAAATAGGTACTTCAAGGATAATATGATTGGAAATAAAATAGGGAAGTTTAGTGTTAGGACGGTGTTATTTAGATTGATTACAGAAATTTATAGGCTTTTCAAAAATGATATTCTGTGTACCTAATCATTCACAACATAAAAATATCAAAAATTATCAAAATGTCATAAAAATCAAATGATTAAATATTCCTGGCTGATTAAAGGCTTAGAATTCTAAATGTGAAAACACACGTAAAGAGCCAAAGTTTTACATAATTTTAAAGCAGTGACAATATTATGTCAGAATTTTCAAAGAATCTATTGTGGTTATAAATATTTGAACAATTGGGGTACACCAAGTAGGAATTCAAAATCTGAAGTATGTGTAATCTAATCCTCAAGTTAACATAGTATTCTGTCTTTGTGTAAAAAAGCATGTGAATTAATAAGTTCAACAGTTTAAACATAAAACTTCAGTAACATCCTTGTGCAATACATTTTAAAATGAGCAATTCTGTAGGGTTTTCTATTTTATGAGCTTTAGTGATAACATATAATCTAGAGTATCTGCATTACTTTCTACAGTTATTATTTCTTTTATAATTAGTAACACTACTTCTGAGACAATTCTTAACATTTTGCTTTCTAGAGGCCAATAAATATAGGCCTGACAGTTCTATCTAATTCAGAAGAATCCAGTTTAATTATTTATTTATAAATGTCAATGCTATTAAACAGCAGGAAGACGGGGAAGTAATATTATAGCCTTACCAAATGCTAAAGAAATATTTAATACTCAATTATTAATGGGGTAACTCATCCATATCTGTAATTTTGTTTTTGCTATTAGGCATTTAAATATATATTAACTTTTTCCTATTTTCAGTCAATCAAATTATAGCAGAATATTTCTGAAGAATAAGAATATTTGACCTTCTTTCCTAAAAATATTTACATTGCCACTTTAGAATTAATAGGACTGTACACAATTTGGTATGCTGGGTCAGCCAAGACAGATCAGAGTTTGGGGCACTAACAAGCAAGCCCCAAATCTTAGTAGATTAAAATAACTGTTTACTTTTTGTTTCTTAGGATATGTTTCTAAAGTTGGTCATTAGAGGAACTCAGCTTATTGTGGCCTCTTAATGACACAAGATGACAGATGTTCTATCTTAATATGTCTCTCTGATCATAGTGGCAGGGAAAGAATAAAGTAGAAGGCAGTTTGATACTATAGTGTTGATGTAATACGTTTCATTTCTACACAGGAACCATTACTTAGAACTAACTGTAATTCTATTCACCTTCAAACACGGCTGAGAAAAGTCTTCCGTCTATCAGGAAGGAGAGGAAAACAAGTTAGAAGTGTCTATTACATTTAAAAGTGTCAACTTGAAGTCACTCTGTATTTTTTTACACATACAAATGGGACTTTCCAATTTGCAAGCATGCTTTTCTTTCATTGGTTTGCTTTTCAGATTTGGCCCCAATGTAGATTTAAGGTTTTTGAGCCAAATACCTGTTCTTTTTAGAAAAATGATTACTTAGTACTTTTTCTATGCCAGACTCCATCTTGTCATAAAACGCATTTCCTGCTGCATGGCTTTTCTTTCCCAAATTTCTAGCTTCATAGCAGGTTTTGCACAAATAGATGCCAGTAATCCCTAACAGCTATATAAAATTGACTGCTATAGGAATCTTGAAATATCTATATTTATAATAATTAAAATGTAGGATTGAAATATAAATATTCTTTTCTATTTGGGTTGAAATGTGAAATAATAATCTGTGAAACAAAGTCCAAGAGAATTGACGCAACATGAATTTTCCCTTATTTAATACCATTCATATTTTAAGTCCTCGTTGATGGTTATTTTCCAACAGTCCACTAATATCCTAGAGAAGATTTGCAAATGGATTTTATAATTTAGGTCCATGTTTCAGAAATTGACTATTTAATGGAGAATTGAAGTGTTTAAGATTACTACATGAATGATGTCCTCCAGGTTGCTGAAAGTTAAAAGTTTTGGTTTAGAGGAAGACTGATATTCAGAAGAAGGCATTCTTTTTCTGTTTGAATACTACTTAAATTATATAGCTTCATTCAGATGAATTGATTAGCCAGAAAATTCTTATAGATTTTTTTACTCCTGCTCTTTCATAGTCTGCAGAAATTCCATTCATCCATTGGTGCTTTTTTCATTCTTTTATCTATTCTTCAACAAGCAAGTATCACCTGAGCTGAGTGTGTAATAAATGACGGATGATACATCAGGTATAAGTGATACGGAAAAAAAAATGCAGCTCTTGTCCTAAAGAAACTCACTCTTTGGGGAGTCTGAATATAAAATAGTAAATTTCAGTGTGGGTGAGAGCAGGGTTTCTGCAGTCATAGGGACATGCTTCAGTCAAACCCCTCTTTGATTAATCAATTACTAGTTAATGTGACTTTGGGGGAAAATTTTTCTTATCAATTACCTGTAGATTACTTTATAGCAAGTGGTTTAGATTAAATTAGATAATGATATAGTTATCAGAATTACCCATACTTGAATTTGATATATGGTAGTTATTATAGGTGTATTTTTTAAATACTGAGAATTGTTACAAAAGGGAGGCCGAGGAGAGGTAATTATTCATCCTGACACTTGGGGAGAATGGGTTGGCTAGGCTCATACATAATCCAACAGCTGGGTTAAAGTTTGAAACACGTGGAGAATTCAGTCAATATTTACTTAGAGTTGCTGTGTGACCGGCAGCATGCTGGAATCTTTGGTGATAAACACTAAAGTGTATTTCTGTCTTTCAAGGAGCTTAGAATCTTAGTAGGTGAAATAGATAAGAAATAATAGGCCGGGCGCGGTGGCTCAAGCCTGTAATCCCAGCACTTTGGGAGGCCGAGGCGGGTGGATCACAAGGTCAACAGATCGAGACCATCCTGGTCAACATGGTGAAACCCCGTCTCTACGAAAAATTACAAAAAATTAGCTGGGCATGGTGGCGCGTGCCTGTAATCCCAGCTACTCGGGAGGCTGAGGCAGGAGAATTGCCTGAACCCAGGAGGCGGAGGTTGCGGTGAGCCGAGATCGCGCCATTGCACTCCAGCCTGGGTAAACAAGAGCGAAACTCCGTCTCAAAAAAAAAAAAAAAAAGAAATTAATAAACATTTCATGCTATGGCTATTCTAATAGAAGTTTATGAAGATAATGAGTAGCATATAAAATAATAACTAAAATCTACCAGGCCACCAGTTTCAAGAGGAGCAGAAAGGCTGTTGCAATGATTCAGGTGAGATTATGAATGGCTATAATAATGGGAAGGCCCATGGAGATAAGGGACAGAAACAAGATATAGTCAAGGTTAGGACAGGTAAGTCACTGCATGTAAAGGGAGAAGGGGGATTCCAAGGTTAGTCATAGGGCTCTAGAGGGGGCAACGATAAATCAACATTCAAAAACGAGAGCTAAATGGAAGAATCAAATATTTTGAGTAGTTTATATGTTGAAATCACTTAGTGCCAAATACACCACTGATCTCTCCTTTTTCACTATTCCAACTTATTCCGGTTTGGTTTTGCTTTGGAATACCTGCATATAGGAGTGGTTTTCACCTCATTGCCTACCTTACTTACCCTTGATCTAAGGTAAATATAGAAATATGTGTGGTCTGAGGATTACAGTCCCCACCAGGAATAATGACATATTGGGTGATTTAAATATTTGGTCCTGAACTTTTCTTTGGGATCTCTAAAATATTTCCTTATTATGGGTATCAACATTTGAAGTAAAACAGAATCAGAAATACATGTGAAATTGTCATTACACACACATGAAGAACTAATGGAAAGAACTCAAAGTGCCTTGGGAGTTGAAGGATAGAGTACCAGAGACCTGAGATGCCTTTCTCTCAGCAATCTGGAAAGTGCCTTCAGAAGAGTGATCTCCTGAGGTGTGGATGACTCTGTCTGCCCTAAGAGTTACCTTCCTTGGGGCTAAATGGTTCCTTTATATGGTGATTTCTTTTTTCATGCGGAAAGTTTATCTCACTCAAAGACGAATGGGCAATGACATCTCTTCCCAACTGGAAGTACATAAGCTCAGTGTGAACAGCTGTTGTCACAATTGTGGGTGAAAATTTTGTTCTGTAGAAAACCACCTTGATGAACATACATGGTCACATTGCTTTCAGGGCTAATGCCCATCTGTTGGTCTGGCTGAGTGCCTGGTCACTTGTTGGTCAGACTTTAGGATGCACAATGTCTCAGTCAACAAGTTTCAGTTCTTTTCCCATGACAGCACTGCCCTCTGGGTGTGGTATGCTCCTTTACCACAGATGAGCTGCAAATGATACATGAGATTTAAATCCCTCTTCTTACAAGCTCATCCAACAAAAAAAGAAATCAAAATTTTATAGACATTGTCTCTCAAAGGCCAGAGTATTTCAAGTCTGCTGTTGGTTTGTCTCTCAAAGGCCAGAGTGTTTGAAGTCTGCTGTTGGTTTGCGTTTTTTTCTTTTATTCTACTTTCTTCATAGATGAGACGGGGTGAGCACAGCATGCTATGATCGCATATATTAATCACTGCATGTTGGTGTTTTATTTGGTTTTCGTAAAGAATAGTTTCGTTTAAAGAATAGTTTCGTTTCAGTTTCCCCCTCTATGGAAAGAAAGCCAAGTAAGATAAAGTATGAGAATATGACAAATTTTTCCCGATTTTAATTTCTTTTCTATTTTTAATCTACTTCTTCCTTTATTTTTCTTTTATTTTTAACCATTTCTTGACTCACGGATTTACTTTTCTGTAATATGATTTCAGTTTACTTTTTCCCATCCATGATACTGGATTTAGTCATTTTTGTAGGTCCCTGACCTTTTTTGGTTTGCCCTCAAGTCTGAAATTTCTCCAGTGTATTCCTCTAATTATTTCCTTCTTTCTTAATTCAGATTTCCAGTTTGCCCTGTCACTGATCCCTGTTCATCTTCCAGAAGTTTGAATTCTTCACATTCTTGGCCCTTTTGAGACTGGTCTCTTCACTTCCTACTAAGTGTGAAAGGAAATATGGTTTATCATCCTCTAATTCTTTTCTTTTGCTCTTCTGATGAGCAGGTTTCATTTGACATTAGGACAGCAGAGAGACTAGGGCCAAAAGGGAATATAACTCTAAGCAGGGAAATTTCTTTGCAGGACATAAAAAAACATAATGTCCTTTTGTAAACCTGTGTAGTAGAGAGGCTGCTGTTTGTAGATCACTGTCATCTGTGGACTCTGAACAATCATGAGAACCTCAGACCAGAGAAGCTCAGGTTTAAGAAATTTGTCACATGCACGATGAGGTGTTTTGGTTTTTTGGTATTGTTTATTTCAATATTTCAATAGTTTTTGAGGAACAGGTTGTGGTTGATTATTCCCTCTACTCTCCTCCCCTCCCCTCCCCTCCCCTCCCCTCCTCTCCCCTCCTCTCCCCTCCCCTCCCCTCCTCTCCCCTCCCCTCCCCTCCTCTCCTCTCCTTTGTTTCCTTCCCCAACTCCCTCTGTCACCCAGGCTGGAGTGCAGTGGCATGATCTTAGCTCACTGCACTCTCCACCTCCCCGGTTCAAGCAATTCTCCTGCCTCAGCCTCCCAAGTAGCTGGGACTAGAGGCATGTGCCACCCCACTTGGTTAATTTTTTATATTTTTAGTAGAGAGGGGGTTTTACCATGTTATCCTGGATGGTCTCCATCTCCTGACCTCATGATCTGCCTGCCTCAGCCTCCCAAAGCGCTGGGATTACAAATGTGAGCTACCTCTCCTGGCCAAGATAAATTATTTAGTGGTAGTTTCTGAGATTTTGGTGTACCCATCACCTGAGCAGTATACACTGGACCTAGTATATAGTTCTTTATCCCTCACCCTCCTCAAACCCTTCTCCCCTGAGCCCCCAAAGTCCCTTGTATCATTCTTATGCCTTTGCATCTGATACGATTGGCTGTGTCTCCACCCAAATTTCATCTTGAATTGTAGTTCCCAAATTCCCATGTTTCATGGGAAACACATGGTGAGAAGTAGTTGATTCATGGAGGTGGTTACTCCCATGCTGTTCTCATGATAGTGAGTGAGTCTCATGAGTTCTGATGGTTTTATAAGGGGCTTTCCCCGCTTTGCTCAGCACTTCTCTCTCCTGCTACGTTGTGAAGAAGGATGCGTTTGGTTCCTCTTCCACCATGATTGTAAGTCTCCTGGGGCCTGCCCAGAATTAAACCTCTTTCCTTTATAAATTACCCAGTCTCAGGTATTTCTTCGTAGAAGCATGAGAATGGACTACTACAGCATCCTCATAGATTAGATCCCACTTATAAGTGAGAACATATGATATTTGGTTTTCCATTCTTGAGTTACTTCACTTAGAGTAATGGTCTCCAACTCTCTCCAGGTTGCTGTGAATGTGAATGCCACTACGTCATTCCTTTTGATGGCTGATATGCTATATATCATAGAATATACATCTCACATTTTCTTTACCCACTCATTTGTTGATGCACATTTAGGCTCGTTCCATATTTTTTTACAGGTGTCAATTATGTCTTTTTAAAAAGCAACTGCTTTTCCTCTGGGTAGATAGCCAGTATTGGGATTGTGGGATCTACTTTTTTTTTTTTAGACAGTCCTCTCTGTTGTCCAGGATGGAGTCCAGTGGTTCAATCTTGGCTCACTGCAACCTCTGCCTCATGGGTTCAAGTGATTCTCCTGCCTCAGCTTCCCGATAGCTGGGACTACAGGCGTGTACCACCTCGCCTGGCTAGTTTTTTTGTATTTTTAGTAGAGATGGGGTTTTACCATATTGGCCAGGCTGGTCTAGAACTCCTAACCTCGTGATCCACCTGCCTTGGCCTCCCAAAGTGCTGGGATTATAGGCATGAGCCACCACACCCAGCCAGTAGTTCTGCTTTTAGTTCTTTAAGGAATCTCCATGCTGTTTTTCATACTGGTTGTACTAGTTTACGTTCCCACTCGTGGTGTAAAAGTGTTCCATTTGCACCACATCCATGCCAACATCTGTTGTTTTTTGATTTTTAAATTATGGCCATTCTTGCAGGAGTAAAGTGGTATCTCATTGCGGTTTTAATTTTCATTTCCTTGATAACTAGTGATGTTGATTATTTTTCATATGTTTGTTGGCCATTTGTATATCTTTTGAGAATTTATTGATGTCCTTTGCCCACCTTCTGATGAAATTATTTGTATTATTTTCTTGCTGATTTGTTTGAGTTTATTGTAGATTTTGGATATTAGTCCTTTGTCAGATGCATAGTTTGTGAATATTTTCTACCCTTCTGTGGGTACGAATATAGGGTGGCCTTCTTTATGGTCTTTCTTCACTTCTTCCTGGAGGTGAGTCTTCTTTTTCTTCTAGACCACAACCAGGGTGATAAGACCAAGATAGAATGAGAGTTCTGCAGACAGTGAATGAAAATGTGGAACAAAGTATATAACCTCCCTACCTAGCATTGGCTCCAAGGAAGTTTATGTAGGATATGTGAGTGTTTTCTAGTCAAGAATAAGTAGAAAATACTGAATATGTTGTATTTATTGTTTTAATAAATATTGATTAAGTGGTTGTACTTGGGACAAGTAGTGTTCTAGCCACTGAGAAAGGGTGAACAAAATGTTAGAGTGTATGTGCTAGAAGATGTGATTATAGTTATAACCTGTTTAACTACTATATTAGGTTTAATAAGTTCATTAATTCCCCAAGTATTGTAAATGTTGTTTTATTCTGAAATAATTAAGCCCTACTAAAAATAAAATTACTTAATACATTTGAAGACTACCTATTGGCTAGGCTCTGTGTTAAATGTTTTACAAAATGATATTGGTTAATAGTCAAAAATGACACAATGAGATAGGTTACTCTTTAAAATGTCATTTGAAAAAAACTGGGGCTTAGAAAAGTGAAATGGTTTACCCACAGCTAGGAAGTGACGGTATTGGGTTTGAGAAATCAGTCTTGACGTTGCAGCCACATAAACTCTGTACTTTTGCTTTGGTAATATAAGAGGATTTTTAACCTAGTTTTGGTCACTTTGAGTACAGAAATATCTTAGTTTGTGCAAATGTGAATATTAAGGTTCAATGTAAATCATTGTCATTTTAATGTAGAATGATTCCTTGATTATACTTTGCAAAATGTTGACTGCTTTAGTCCTTAACTAGGGAATCACTGTAGAGATCCTTCTCCTTTTTTAAGTGCTCTGTCTGAAAATCAGGATGGTGCGTTATCTCTCCCATCACCATTCTGTGTGTTGTGGCAAAGTCAGAAGCATGCTAAATATATTTTAGTAAGAATATTTTCTTCAAGAAGACCTGAACTGAGAGCTCAGTTTCTACTTGACAGAAAACTGAACCCTGGGATAATTCTTGTAAAACTGCATTAAGTGCTATAGTCTTAGATATTCTTTTTTCCAGAATATACTTCTTGTCTCAGTGTCTTCTTCTCAGTTCCCATTGACATTGCTTTATGTCTAGCCTAATGAACTATGGATTTATCTTGCTTCAAAGCAATCAGTAGCTGTATGTTACCAATACAAAAGTCTGTTTAAAATCCCCAAGATTTCTGCATTATAGTGGAATTTAAGACGTGAAACATGCAAATTTGAAGTTATATATTAACATTTTGCCATTTGTATTGTTTTAGTTTGTTTTATTGACAATGAACATACCAAATAGATCAAAGCATAAAGAATTCAGATAGCATCATTATTTTGGTCCACCCAATATGAAACATTTTTCCCTTTGTGGAAACACTTAAAGGAGTGAATTTGCAATAGTCATTCTGTTTTCAAACATCATCTAGCCCATCTTGAAATTAATTTTAATTTAGTACAGAGATTTTTATTTATTCTCAGCAAATCATGATTTCTTGAATGCTCAGAGATATATTCTACTTATTTTGTTATCATTGTATGTACTCAGATGGAAAAAAATACCATGAAGAAAGAATTATGGTGAGGAGAGTTGGTTATGTTTGGAATCACTGAATATGAGAGGACTATTGTGCAGGGTGTAAATTTGGGCACTTTGATCTACAAGGCCCAATCTGTGTATAACATTTATTTGATTCTTTGTTCATAAATAGGTCATATTATTTATATAGCAAATATTTTGAGTATGGCAAAATATTTATAGTTATTCAGTTATGTAAATTTACATAAAAACCCACACTTTCATATGCTTTGAAGTTGGTGTCCAACAAAGAACCTGGGTCTAAATAATTTTACAGATTGAGAATGGTAACATCTTACCTAAAAGAAACAATGCATTGCAACTCTCTTTGTATAAATTGCACTGAAATTTAATACAAAACAACATCCTTCTCTCTCCATGAAAATCTCAGAAGAATTATTGCATATAATAATTACATTTTTGGTAAGGGAAGGAAACATAAAAATTTTCTTAAATATAAGTATATAAATCTCTTTTAATATATGTATATATTTATTATAAGCAACATATATGCAATTTATAATTTATTTGCACATATAATATATGTGCAATAAATCTGAAATTATGTTTTTTATAATAGATGTCTTCATGTTGATGTGAATTCATTGGTTCTTGGTAGATTCTAAAAATTACAGTTTTAAAAGTTATTTTCATAATACTTGTATGTGTAATATAAAATTTAATATGTGATCATTTATTATCTTCAAAGAGACATATTTTAAATTGTACCACCTGCACCTTCAAATAAAGTAAACCTTCAAAACAATATCTTTTCACTTTATGATCCCCACCTTTTTAAACCTAAAATGTTTATATAGTGTTTTCTGTACCTTTGATGAATCAGAGGAAGTAGTTGCTGTGCTTTAACGTGCACCAAACATATAGCTGTCTCCACATTTTCAAGCAAGAAGAATGTTGGATAGTAGTTTGTAAAAAAACAAACCACAAAACAAAATTAGTTTGAGAGAAGGGGTCACTTTGAGAATGTGATGTCATTAAAACACCCATATGAAAAGTGTGAATGATGGATTGTATCATTGTTACATAGGTGACAAGGGATGAAGGTTGACAATATGAAGATGAGAAGTAAGATCAATGCAAGAGCAATGTTTATTTGAAATCTAAAATTAGAAGCTCTCCAAACTGATAGGTATATCAACATGAAACCTTCTTCTTGTGAATATAAAAGTTAGGTCAAGAAACTTCTGTGAGAGGAAATGCCGATGGTTCTTCCAGATAGTAAACTTTCTGCTAAATCTCACCTCATTTAGTTTAGCGTAATTACAAAATTTAGGGATAGAAAGTATGCTCGCATTCTGAATTTCTTCTGAAAACACAAATTTATGAAAACGTTTAAAACAATGTTCAACTTACCCTAAACCAGCTCACTGCCTTATGAGACAGTAAACAAAATATTTTTCATCTTTCTTAGATTATTTTTACATAACTAAGGCTTGGTTTCTGAGAATATCTGTCTGTCTGTCTGTCTGTCTGTCTCTCTCTCTCTCTCTCTCTCTCCTTATATATCATCTCTTGTATCTGACGTTTCTAAACAAAGTAAATTTTTAAAGAAATAATAAAATAATTTTATTTTTTAAACAAAGAAAGATATGATTTTTAAAAATTATACCATCACATTTAATGCCTAAAATCTAACCTTTATATTTCTGGTGTGTAGTGACTGCTGACAGTACTAGCTTCATTTTATTTTATCTTTTTAAAGTTTTGTTCAACTTTATTCTAGAGTCAGAGGGTACATAAGCAGGTATGTTACGTGAGTAAATTCCATGTCACTGAGGTTTGGTGTGTGAATGATTCCATCTCCCAGGTACTGAGCATGGTACACAATAGGTAGTTTTTCAACCCTAGCACCTTTCCACCCTCTCTCCTCTAGTAGTCTCCAGTGTCAGTTGTTCCCATCTTTGTGTCTATGTGTACTCAATGTTTAGCTTGCACTTGTAACTGAGAATGCCTCCAGTTGTATGCATGTTGCTGCAAAGGGCATGCATTTATTTGTTTTTATGGCTGTGTAGTAGTTCATGATGTATATGTACCACATTTTCTTTATCCAGTCTACCACTGATGGGCATCTAAGTTAATTCCAGGCTATGCTATTGTGAATAGTGCTGCGATGAACATATGCATGTATATGTCTTTTAAGTAGAATGATTTCCTTTGGAAAATACTAAAATAGTAATGAGATTTCAGGGTGGAACGATAGTTCTCTGTTCTTTGAGAAGGCTCCACACTCGTTTCCACAGTAGCTGAACTAATTTATGTTCCCACCAACAGTGTATAAACGTTCTCTTTTCTCCAGAACCTCACCAACATCTGTTTATTTTTTGTCTTATTAAGATTATAGTATCCATTCTGACTGGTGTGAGTTGGTATCTTACTTTGGTTTTGATTTGCATTTCTCTAATGATTTGTAATGCTGCTGCTGCTGTGTGTGTGTGTGTGTGTGCGCGCGTGCGCGCGCATGCACGTATTGGCTATATATATCTCTTCTTTAGAGAAGTGTCTATTCATGTCCTTTGCCCATTTCTTTAATGGATTTTTTCCTTGTTAATTTGTTTAAGATTCTTATAGATTCTGGTAATTAGACCTTTGTTAGACGCATAGTTTGTGAATATTTTTTCCTAATCTATATGTTGTATGTTTACTCTGTTGATAGTTTCTTTTGCTGTACAAAAACTCTTTAGTTTAATTAGGTCACATTTGTCAATTTTTATTTTTGTTGCAATTGGCTTTTGGGAACTTAGTCAAATTTTTTGCCCAGACCAATGTCCAGAATGATGTTTCCTAGGTTTTCTTCTAGGATTCTTATAGTTTGAGGTATTGCATTTAAATCTTCAATGCATCTTGAATTAATTTTTGTATATGGTGAGATGAGCCCAGTTTCATTCTTCTGCCTATGACTAGCCAGTTGTCCTTGCACCATTTATTGAATAGGGAGTCTTTGTCTCATTGTCTGTTATTATCAGTGTTGTCAAATACCAGATATGTGTAGGTGTAGGTTTTTATTTCTAGGTTCTCTATACCATTTCATTGATGTATGTGTCTGTTTTTATACCAGTACCATGCTGCTTTGGTTATTGTAGGCTTGTAGTATAGTTTGAAGTTAGGTAGTGTGATGCCTCTGGATTTGTTCCTTTTGCTTAAGATTGTTTAAGCTATTTGGGCTCTGTTTTGGTTTCATATGTATTTTATTAGAATATTTGGTTTCATATGTATTATTAGAATAGTTTTTTCTAATTCTGTGAAAAAAAAAACATTGGTAGTTTGTTGGAAAATCATTGAGTCTGTAAACTGCTTTATTAAGTGTGGCCATTTTAACAATATTTATTCTTCCAATCCATAAGCATCGAATGTTCTTCTATTTGTTTGTATCATCTGTGTTCCTTTCAGCTATAAGAAACCAGTATTATACTGAATGGGCAAAAGCTGACACATTCCTCTTAAGAACTGGAACAAGACAAGAATGCTAACTCTCAGTGCTCCTATTCAAGTTGGTACTGGAAGTCCTAGCCAAAGCAATCAGGAATGAGAAAGAAATAAAAGTCATCCAAATGGGAAAAAAGAAGTCAAAGTATTTCTCTTAAAACTGGTGATGTGATTCTATACCTAGAAAACCCCATAGACTCCACCAAAGGGCTTCTAGAGCTGATGAATGATTTCAGTGGAGTTTCAGGATTCAAAATCAATAGCATTTTATATGTCAATAATGTTCAAGCTGATGCCAAGTCAAGAGTGCAATCTTTTATAATAGCCATATTCACCCCCCAAAAATACCTTGAAATAAATGTAACCAAAAATGTGAAAGATCTCTACAAGGAAAACTAAAAAACACTGCTAAAATAATTTTCCATTAAAAATAGGTAGATTGTTAAGATATTGGATATTTAACACTTTATTTCCAGGAAACTCAAAGCAAAGAAAAAAAAAATTCAGAAAGTTATCTTTTAATAGCCCCATGAGGAAATAAGGTATTTAACCTATGCAGAAGCTCAATAAGTTAAAGGTTAGTTTTAAAATATATCAAAATCTGTATTAATACTGTAGAGATGGCTTCACTTAGTTACTAACTCATTTGTTCATTTGTTTTTAACTGTGCGTTAGGAGAGTTTTGGAATGTCTCTGGAAGTTTGATTGCATTTTTCTATGGCAAAAAGTTAATGTGCACGGCATTAATGAATAGCTCATGCATGAATCTTAATTGTTATAATGAAAACATCTTTCTTCCATTTAGGTTTTATCCAGGGTCTTATTTATCTGTTTTATGCCTGTAAGCAAAAACAGATTGGCAGAGGTCAGCTTCCCTGCTAACCTTAAAGATAGGTGCAAATTGCTTGAGGAGCATTATTTTAAGCCAAGCTTGGCTTGTTTAATCAAGTTCACAGTAAAGAGATGGTAACTAGATGGAAAACAGCCTACACATAAGTCAGATTAAACTATTCATGTTTTCCCTTCCATACTGCTTTTATAATTAGAGCAGCAGTGTGACACTGAGGGAAATGCATGAGCTTTGAATTTAGAAATGTCAGAGGCTGAAAATAGGCCAATAAGCCTTTAGGAGCCTCAGTGTTTTCAACTGTAAAATGGGGATATGTGTACCTTCTTTGTGGCTTGTTTTAAATGGACGAAATGAGATAATGTATGTATAGTGGTTGGCATTGAATATGTTTGAAAATTAGTAGTGAACATTATTACTTTTTAATCTAGACCATTCAAGATAAAGCAAAGCTTGATTTTTGATTGTATATCTCTGCCTGTCTTTGTAATCCTGGTGGTTAAGCATCTTCATAAAATACTAACTGTCTCTAAAATGTAAGCCATAAAATTTGGATTTATTTTATGTAGGATTCTTTAATGTAGTCAAGCATGAAAGTGAAAAGTTCTTTGATGGCCTTTTCCCATTTAATTCCTCAGATGTAGAAAACCAGAAAGATTCACAACTATATTATGTTAATGATCATAGTTCCAAAATGCCCTAGAACCACAATAAATAACCTATGATGTCCATAATTATCTTGTGACTCATTGTTCATAACCAAAGGACTTCCCTGACATTTATATACTCTGTTAAACCACCCATATCTGTGCAAAAAAAAAAAAAGGCACTCACAGGCATGTCTTAAACTAATCAGAGCAAGGCCGTTCAAGCTTATTGCCCAAAGCCTGTCAGAAGACTCAGCCCTTAGCACAGGCTGTTATTCAATTATGGAAAAACCAGCCTATTACTGCACATTAATTAAGTGTAAAATTATGAACTGTGTCTCTCTCTATATCTTGACACTGCAAAGTGACATTAGTGGAATAATTATTTTTATATCCTCTAATAACTTAATATATATATTTAAGGGTGGCATAAACGTCTCTTGACTATCTTTTATTCTGATAGACATCAGCATGTAATTATGTTTAGCAGCTGATAAACTACAGTCCCCTGACTCTTGAACCTGATCGGGCTTGCATTGTAAGCATGCACAAATGGAAATGTACCTTACACTTCCAGAAAGGCTGGGGAGGCCATAACCTGCTTCGAGGTCTTCTTTTAAGGAGAGAGGAGAGGAGGCCATGCATCAGAGGCATTGCAAGGAAGTGGAATCACATTCCTGTGAGATATTTTCAGAATGTTAGCTTTGTAGTTCTTAAAGTCATGTCATACTTTGCATTATTAAAATACAAGTAACCCTGAGACGACTAACACCTTAATCCATTATCAGACCACAAATGGAGACAGCATTTAAGCAGCAGACTGAGTAGAAATGTGCATTGGCAGAAAAGTAAGAGTAGGGCAAAAGCATTCCTACTTAACTTCTCAAGTTTGTCTCAGCTGAATTCTGTCGCAACTCTATCCCTATAAAACAGTAAAAAAGGAAAGATTCTGGTTGACAAATGATAACTGTTTGGCCTCCCTCCCCCACCTCTACCCCAGGACACTTAAGATGACTGAACATAATGCTAACATTATGCTATTATCAGAACAATGATGAAAATTTAAATATATCTTGCATCATTGGAAAATATTACAGTCACTAACACGTTAGTATTTTATCCAAGAAAAACTTCATTAGAATTCTATCCTGCTAAAGTACTTGGGGTAAATCCTTACCATTTGATGATCACAACCTATGTCTGACAGCGTGTGTCTCTAGACAACTGAGAAACATTTTAAACTAAAAATAATGGAGTCCACCTCCGTCAGATAAGGGCAAGTTAAAATTAAAAGTTAACATCAGAGTATAAATATGTGACTATTAATATTATTGAAGCATAAAACAAATGTCAGTTTAAGGGACAGAATATAGTGGTGACAGAGGGCTGCTCCCTTACAGCAGAAGGAAGTCATGCCTGGAGAAGTTGTCTGAGGTTATGGAGTGAGACTGAAGAGGTTTTCTTTGGCGACCTGTTTCCCGGCATTACGGAGAGAATTACTAGGACTATAAGCCAGTTTAGCCACATTTTATAAAACAGAATCTGGGTCTTCAGTTAGCATCATGGTCATAAAAACTTTTAAATTATTAACTAAGTTTACAGGCATTTTGGAATGTTTATACAGATAAGCGAAACCTTGAAAATTTTCCTTAATGATGTCTCTGAGATATGCAGGGAAAGGAGGCCGCTGAGTTAGGGTAAGGCTCTCTGGACAAACCTACCACCCAGTTAGGAACTACTAACCTTTAGTATCTACTAAATAAATAAATAAAGCACTGGCTTCCAAATAGTAAGGCAAGCCCAGCTTCCTGCTGAGAATCCTCTAAAAAGCTTGTTAATAAAAAATTCTTATTTATCCGGTTAAATGAGATACCCAGTAATTGATTTGTTTGAAAAGTTTTCAGGAGATTTAATACACTCAGAAATTGGAACTACGAAACTGGTCTTTTTAGAAATGACGGGACAGCTATCAGCTTCAGTGGCAGTTGAGTCTTTATAGTGCTCTGGTTGGTTTGGAGGACTTACGACTGGTGGCTCTTGTTACCCTTTAATACTGTGTATTAGAACGCAGAAGTGATGCCAGACACATCAGTTCCAAAACCCAAATCTGGCCCTGAGGCTCATCCTATAGAAAGAGCAGAGAATATCTCCCTGATACAGTGTCTTCTATTTCCTGGTACCTGAAGAAATAGGAAAATCAATTCCAGGGTTGCTTGCTTTTTGTAGTTTGTTCACATGTTTAAAGGCTCTCGGCTCATTTTTATAGTTGCATAATATGAATTGTCTATAAAAAGAAAGAAAAAAGGGAGAGGAAGAGATTTATTTCCAAAGATGCTCCAGGGTTGAGTTGGAGTAGAATGATAATTACAAATAAAAGAAGAGCTTAGAACTTTGTGCTCTTGGCTGGGCATGGTGGCTCATGCATGTAATCCTAGCACTTTGAGGGAGGCCAGGGCCAAGGTAGGAAGATCATGAGGTCAGGAGATGGAGACCAGCCTGGCCAACACGGTAAAACCCTGTCTGTACTAAAAATACAAAAATTAGCTGGGCATGGTGGTGCATGCCTGTAGTCCCAGCTACTCAGGAGGCTGAGGCAGGAGAATTGCCTAAACCCAGGAGATGGAGGCTGCAGTGAGCCAACACCGCACTCCAGCCTGAGCGACAGATTGAGACTCCATCTCAGAAAAAAAAAAAAGAGCTCTCTGTTCTTCGTAATACAATGTGATAGGTTCATAATGGCCTTTTGTGATATGTTCCTAATGGCCTTTCTTTTCCATGCATTTTAAGTGTGACTGAAGAAACTTAGATGTAAGACATCCATCCTGTGAGTTTTCCTGAGGTTGATGACTCTTAAATAGCCAACCTGATTTTAAAAGCACGCATGCACCATTACACTATGTGTATTCTTCCTCAGAATTGTTCCAACTAGATTTTATTCATACCTTCTTTCAAAAGCCTGAGTTTTATTACTTTAGTGAAAATGACTTATTTAGAAACATTCTACATGACTAACATCAATGTGGCCTGGGTAAAATGGCTGAGTAGAAGTTACAGATTAAGAGTAATAAATAAGAAAATAATTATAGGAGCACACATTTGAGATAAGAAAAGATCGTATCTTCCAGCATCTTCAACGGAGGGAAAAGGAAAGGTGAGAGGTTAAAAAGAGTGAGAAACTGTGTGTTGAATGGAAAGAACAGATTCTCTTAAGTCTGATAATGATTGAATTTGAGAAACTAAGTCAAAGAATGGACTAGGTTATGTGATGATAATGAGTGACTTTAAGTCATAGTGGTTTAAAGCAGCAATGATGTATTTCTCTTTCATACCCTGTGTCCAATCTGCCTGAGGCTCCCCTCAGCACTGTCCTCATTCAGGCCAATAGAACTTTTTTTCTTTGATTTTTTTTTTTTTTTTTTTTCCTGAGACAAGAGTTTTGCTCTGTCAGCAGGCTGGAATGCAATGGCACAATCTTGGCTCTCTGCAATCTCTGCCTCCCGGATTCAAGTGATTCTCCTGCCTCAGCCTCCGAATAGCTGGGACTACAGGCACCTGCCACTACACCCAGCTGATTTTTGTATTTTTAGTAGAGACAGGGTTTCACCATGTTGGCCAGGCTGGTCTTGAACTCCTGACCTCAGGTGATCCACCTGCCTCAGCCTCCCAAAGTGCTGGGATTACAGGCGTGAGCAGCCACGCCCAGCCAATAGAACTTTGATTCTATGGAGTATTGCTTGTTAATCATGGCAGAAAAAAAGACAGGGTATGGCAAATTGTATAAAGATTTCAATCCAGAAAGGATAGAATTCAGCTTATATTTCATTGGTCAAAGCAAATTCAAATTGGCCAGGAAGTATAATCTGACCAAATGGAGGAAAAGGGGATATTCAGTTGACAGCACTAATGCCTCTACCAGTCTGCACGTTTAATCACTTCCTCTCCCTGCAACAACAGCAAAACATATACTGGCTTTGTTGCCCATGAGATCCAAATGATGCCAAGTGTCTATTCATCCAGACACGCTCCCTCCTTGTCTGCAGATCTATGTACAGACACGTTATCGTCCACCTTCAACCCCAAGATGTGATGGCAGAACAGGGACAGACAACTGTCACTATCAGAACAATGGGGAACACTGAGAAGTTGCTGGTCTGTAGATATTCTAAAACCATGCTAAACAAATGTCATGAGAGGCCCTTATTCTGGGGAAGTGGAGAATGTTGATTGTTTAGACAATGATTCCCCTCCTCACTTTTTTCCACGGCCCTTGGCTACTCTTTCCATTTGTGTATTCCTCCCTCTTTTCTATTGTTCTCCTTGGCTATATATGAATTGGAAATGACACTGATGCTGTGTTCTCCTTGGCTATATATGAATTGGAAATGAGACTGATGCTGTGTTCTCATTGGCTATATATGAATTGGAAATGAGACTGATGCTGTGTTCTCATTGGCTATATATGAATTAGAAATGAGACTGATGCTGTGTTCTCATTGGCTATATATGAATTGGAAATGACACTGATGCTGTGTTCTCCTTGGCTATATATGAATTGGAAATGAGACTGATGCTGTGTTCTCATTGGCTATATATGAATTGGAAATGACACTGATGCTGTGTTCTCATTGGCTATATATGAATTGGAAATGACACTGATGCTGTATTCTCATTGGCTATATATGAATTGGAAATGAGACTGATGCTGTGTTCTCATTGGCTATATATGAATTGGAAAGGAGACTGATGCTGTGTTCTCCTTGGATGTTCAGTAACTTTCTCAGCCTGCTCCCGCTGTGCCAGAAACTTAGGGACTAAGGGTTATTTTGGTTCTTAAATAGAGTTTTGCTTTTTTTTTTTTTTTTTTCTGGCTCATCTCATGACTCTTTCAATAGTAATCTCTCTTAAAACCTTAGCACTTTTAAAAATGTTTGACTTAGTCAGTTACATGTTCCGATAACCACATCCAGAATTCTTTGTAGACGTATTTCCCAGATTTACAGTGTTTGTTTGCGTCTGCCCCTTGCTTGCTCCCCCTCAACTTAATTACAAGGCTTAGGCCAATCAGGCTGAGGTGGGAGATCCACACCTTTAATCTCTTTTCCCTGAGCGATTTTATCCAAGTCAAAGGATTTACTGTGAGCTACTTTAATCCATTCAAAGGGTTTTAATAATGGGAATAAACAGCTTTAGCCTCGATTTGATCCTTGCCTCAAGGCTAAGTTTTAATCAGCCTTTGTTGCTTGAAGTAGTTTTTCTTCCAACCCCACTGGTGTCTCTCTCAGAAGACTGTTTTGTTTTGTCACAGCTTTTCATTGACTTTTTAAATGATCATGGGAACATTAAGAGGTTTACAGAAAAATACCCTGGATTCCAGATGTAGAACTCTCTGCCCACATTGTATAGCAGCAACCAACCTCCTGTTGTTAATAGGAATCGATCTCTGCCTATTAGTGCTGCAGCAACAGGCATTGAAAATGACCAGGAAAAAGTCTCAGCTTCTACGTGAATGGGACTAAGGCTTCATTCCCTTGTTGGAAGTGTTCTCTCTTAAGACTAGCACCCGTAAGTCTTTCAAGTACAAGACTGTGGGGATAGGAAGTAAATATTTTGTAAATTTCTGAAGCAGAATAATCTTATGAGGAATAGTAAATGGAGAATAAGGCATTCTCTTAAAAGGATCATGATGCTAGCAGAAACTATGCAAACAAGGAAAGCAAATCTGTTTTAGTGCCATGTTTCTATTCCCAGGAGGGCAAATTATTGGTCCTCCCTAATCTAAGGAAGCCAAAGTCATCAACTTCCAGCAGACGGCTGGATAGTAACCAATTTCTCTTGACCACCCGAAGGAATGGTGCCACGCTGGAGGCTCTGAAACGCTATCTGCTGTTGGCAAGAAGAGCACTCAGTATCGGCAGTGGCTGTGTCCATGTAAGTCCCGAAGAAGACAATGATGTGCTGTTGAGCTATTTATGTTCACTGAGCATCACTGGTATGGCCAGAGAGAGAGAGGAGTTGCCTGACAACTAGATGAGTTTCTCTTGTTCACCCGCTTACTGAGAGCATGCCCAGCAGCGGATGCCCCCTACTGGGCATTTGTTGAACACACAAATATCTACACATTATGTGCTCATCCTAAGAGACGCAGCCCCAATACCCCTTCCAAAGACCATTTTATTCTTCTCAACTTCACCAGTCTTATTCTTTGTCAAACTATTACCCTGTGTTCATTTTGCAGTAAAAATATATACCTCAAATTCTGTTTTTCTACAAAACAATGTGGAAAACCAGCTCTGTGCTCACAATTGTTGCTATCAGGAACATTTTATTTTATCAAGGTCACTTTGAAATGAAGCTCGACTATATTCTTTCCAAATTTTACCATAAAAATCTTGAAAATAACCGACTATACCTGCATTTTTGCCCTCTTCAGATGTCTGGTCATACTGGTTATAAAGAAGTTCCTACTAAGCCACAGATTTGAGTTGAAGAAAGACTGCAAAACAGCAAGGACGGGTCTAGAACATTTGCTCATGAGGTTTACATGCATATTCTGAACTTGCATGAGACCTGTATCAGACACATCATTCCCACTTAATAATAGAATATTACACTTGTGTTCAGCCTTATCAATTGGTGAATCATTGGGTGTCTCAGTTCACAGCCCAGAAGATATAGCTTAATCTAAATAGTTGAGGGGAAATCCAGTGTGGTGGACAGAAATCTACGAAGATCACAGTAGTGGTAATACACAGCTTTTCACCCACTTCCTAGAATGCAGCCTGTTCAGGGATCCGGAATGCACTGATTGAGGAAGAGACACTTCCTTTGAGGCAGGATCTCATAACACACCTTGATTATATGCTGTATTTTTTTTTCTATGTCTTCACTAGAGGTACAATAGATATTTACCAGAATAACTTTGAGTTTGGGAATGGAAAATACCCAGATCCCACAAAAGTTTCTCAATGCTAGCCTTGAGTTTACATTAATCCCTTGTAGCTCAACATATCACCAGGGTCCATTGGTGGTGATGGGATAAAGGGACAGGTGACAGTGCAGTTGGCACCCAAAACCATAGCACTGAGGTGCTGTGAGCCCGTGGAAACATCATGTGGGTATTTTCCCAAATTGCTTGCTTCTTTATCTTGTAGAGAAAGGTCTATCTTAGAAGGAAGAAACAGTGGAAGCCTCTATGACTCCAAGGCTAAAGGGAAAAATGGAGGAATTAATTTTCTTAGGGCCTAATGAAAACTGGAACCAAGTGGTGGGGCCAGAGAGAGGGAGAGAATAGAACAAAGAAGGAAGGGAGCAGCAAAAAATGCTGACATTCCTCTGTTCCAGTACGAGAGTCCTGTATTGATGCCTCCAATTGGGTGTATCAGCTGGAAGCAGCAGGAACGAGGCCTGAGTTCATGCAGTTTACATTGTCACATGGTCTGCAGGGTGCCATGGGTCACCCTGGGCACAGAAGACACTAAAGAAGGATGGAAAATGGGTGAGTTTGGGCAAAATAATAATAATAATAATGAGCAAAATTACACAGATACTGGATCCCTGCTATTGAAGGAAAAGGCTAAGAAGGGATTTATTTTGGAAGACTTTTTTTCTAATTGAGTACAGAACACCCTTTAAATACGTGTAATGTTGACAAAAAAATTTGCTAAGAGAGAAAAAATTTAAAAGAAACAATAATTAAGTAGAAATCCACCAAGTTTTGTATTATGTTAGAGATTCTGTCACTTGAGATTAGATTATATAAAGGTGCTCCTGGATCAGTTATTAGAAAAATACGGATTATGGTTTAGCATACAGCGTTTCTTTTTTCATTAGAAATTTATTGAGTAATATGAAAAGTATGATGCAACTTATGACAGATATGTGTACAGCTTATCTTTACATAGATTTATCCATGTATTGGTCCTGTAGATTATATGGATGTGTGTGTGTGTGTGTGTGTCTCTCTCTCTCTCTCTGTGTGTTTATGTGAGTGTTTAAAAACTTCCTAAGTGAGGCAACTGTTTTATTCTGAATTTTACATTATAATTTGAGGATTAGTTTAAAAAAATGCCTTCTATCTCTTATTTGACTTGTTGCTGTGTCTTGCTACATTCTTAGAGCATTTTGAATTGTTTTGGACAGTTTTTGGAATAGAAACTTGTCTAAAATTCCATTTTGGCCAAAAGTTGGATTTAAGAAATGTAATTATCTAATGTAAGTTTGCGCTTGAATGTAGTTTCTTGCTCTCGTTGTTTAGACTGAGCTGGTAACTTTTAGATTAAACTTTTATTTGTTCTACTCTCTTATTGATGAGCAAACATAACTACCAAAGTAATACGCTGGAAAAGATTCTTGCTTTTTGTCAAACAGGCAAAATACTACTGGTGTATCTAATTTCTCTGTTTTTTAAATCACAGCTATATATCCCTTCCTTTAAAGCCACCCTTTATTTTCCATTTCAGTAGTGCAAGAATGAGCTTGAGATCAGAAAATTCTTAAAATACAGCCACAGTTCTCTTACATTCATATCCCCTAAAACACTTTGTTCCTGAAGTTTTCAGAGATGTGGAAGCTGAAAGGGCTAGGAAGTACGCTTTCTCAACAGGAAAAGGATAGAACAGAATTGTTAGCAAATACTCTTCTATCTATAAAAATACTTTAAAACTTAACTTATTGTAGCATTAAATCATATTGGGATAATCTTTACATTTTTGTGATTTATGAGGCAGGAAAAAGACCATGGAAATGTTTTGGTCAAATGCAATCTCTGGGATTCTATATTAAACTAAAAATAAATACGTTTTTAGCCAGGAAAACTCTTAAATTTATTGTGTCGTGAGAAAATCCCCACTCGAGTTATGTATTGGGCAGAGATTGATTTAGAATTAGAAGCAACAGTTTTCCCTTGGTCAAAGTGTGGGTCTCAAGATACCCTCACAATAAACCTGAAAATGTCGATAGAGCACCCTGTAGAAGTCAGGTAGTTTACTATGAAGAGCCGAGAAAACATTCCCGAGTTTTCCCTTGAGTTTGACCAAAGCTTCCTGGGGCACTAAGAGAACTCAGTATGCCTTTATTTCTTAGTTAAAAACATATGGGGTAAGAATTTTGAGAAAAGCTTCTGATGACAGAGTCTGCAGCAAAATGAGAATTGGATTTGAGTTAGAAAACTTAAGCAAGGTTTTGCTCTTACCAGCTGCTACTAAGCTCTAAGACTTATTTTCCTATATGTGTCCTGTGGAAAATAGGACCTGACTGGCAGTTTGCTTATTTTCTATTATAATTTAAAATAGTAATGCATTTGAAAAATAAATGATCATCCGAGCACCCATATATAAGTGCTACATATTTTTGTTCACAAACTTAGGAGGGTAACAAAGGGTGAGAATTTGTGTGAGTAACACAATGTTTCCAGTTGAAGAGAGTGACAAGAGAGGTGAAATAATATTGTTTAGGGTTACACAGATAGAAATAAAAATTAAAATCTCAAGTTTTCTGTAAATCAGCTTTTAACAAAAACTTTGGGAGACAAAGAGGATTGTGGATCAGTGTTTATTTTCTTCAAAGCAAGGTCTGTAGATGGCCTGCCTTAGAATACGCGGCCGTTTGTTAAAAATGCAATTCATGGGCTTTACTCAAGTAACTAGGTCAGAGTCATTGGGAATCATGCCCATTTTTTTTTTTTTTTAAATAAATTCCCAAGTGATTCATGTGCACTCTAATAATCATGAATCGCTCTTTTATAAAGAATGTTAAAGTGAGTTGCAACATCTTGCTCTGATGAGTGAATATTTGTATCTCCTTGGATGTCTCATTGACCATCTCTGTTTCTGTATCTTTAAACAAAAGTTAAAGATAGCTGTCATTTGCCAATCTGTGATAAGGAGAAAAATATAGAAATAAATATATATATACACACACAGTATATATTTGTCCCAGAACTTTTAACATGAGCTGTGAGAGGGATGCACTATGCATCAGAGATGCATCTGTAAACACTGCGTTGCTCACACGAATTGTCACCCTTCGTTACTTTTCTAAGTAACATAGGAAATACAGCTCTTTTGATGGAGACTGCACTGTACCCAGTGCGCTTATACACGCCACCCAGCAGAGGGCAGTGTGCATCCCTCTCACAGCTCATGCTAAAGCTCAGGGACAAATTCTACACTGAATTTCCCCGAGTAATAGAGATAATACACATTTCTTGCAGGACATTTGTTGTTGTATAAAAGAAACATGGTGTGTTTTTAAATCTTATTTTATTTTCCAGGAAAAAAACCCCAACCTTCCCAGGTCTTCTAAAATGATGTTTGGCACTTGTTAAGTCCTGTCTGTGACTCAGTGCCGAGCCTTCTATGAGCTCTCTCCATAGGCTTGTATCAGCACATGACCTGCCCTTGCATCCAGGGCCATTATGCTCCTGTGCACAACCAAAGCGTTGTGCGGTTTGACCCTTTCTATACCTACATGGCAAAGGAAGACTACAGCATGGAAGAAACACGCAAACACTTGTGCAGCGACATCATCTTGGCTTTGCTGCCTATCAAGCCTCAAGTCCTAACAGGGACTTACTGGCTGTGTGGCCTTGGGAAAGCCACTGAATATTCCTGAATTTCAATTTCCTTATTCGATAAATTTGAGATAAAATCACATAGTTTCCTGGGTTTGAAATGATTGAAATGACATATTTGTGTACGTTTTTCTGGTACAAAGCAGTTTATAAAAAGATATTTTCTTTCTTCATGTCCTTGCTGATGACATTCATCCTTTTCTGTGGTTCATTGCTTCTGTCTCATCATTAGATTAACTGAAATGTGAGCAACATTTTTGAGCACCTTCAATAAATGAGCATATATGCACTGAGATCCAGTGTCAGCTCTCCAGCAGCCACTGGAGAATCTCACCTGGATTTCACACAGGTGCTCCCTCTCTGGTTTGTAATGGTAACAGTCACCATTTAATGAGCACTGTTAGGCATCCTGTACACTTTGTAAGACAAAACAATTCTGCAAGGAAGAAATTGTGATCTACATTTTACAGATGGAATCATGGCTCAGGGACATAAGGGAGAGATCCAAGGCCACAGATCTATGACACAGCACAGCTGGGGTTTGAACTCAACTCTGTCTTCTTCCAAAATGTACATTTCTGCTAGACCACAGTGATGCCCGATCTAAAGCCAGATTGAAAATCTTTCTCCTTCAAACCTACTTCTTTTAAATCTGTTTCCTGTATCAGAAAAGGGAATCTTGATTTGCCTAGTCACCCAAAAAGGAAATTTAGATCATCTTTGGAACTGCCTTTTTCTTATCTCCCATCTCTAATCACTAAGGTTTCCTTATTCATATTCTTTATATTTAAAAAATTTGCTCTCTGTCATCTCAGATGCATAACTGCTACCCTAGGACATTAAGAGTCTCATTATCTTACACTTAGAGGGCAAAAATCAATCATTTCTCTGAGTCTGGTGAGATATCTCATGACTTTATCCATGTTAATGTGTCCAGAATGATCTTTGTAAAACCCAGATTTATGTTTGATTCTATCACCCTTTTCTACATGGCCTTAGTTCCTCAGTGTATGTAAGCCTCAGCTTCTGACCTTCTCTTTGTTTAATGTTTTTTGCAATCTCATGTACCATATTCCATTTTCTTTTCTTCTTCTTCTTCTTCTTTTTTTTTTTTTTTTGAGATGGAGTCTTGCTCTGCTGCCCAGGCTGGAGTGCAGTAGCACAGTTTTGGCTCACTGCAACCTCCACCTCCCAGGTTCAAGTGATTCTCCTGCCTCAGCTTCCTGAGTAGTTGGGATTACAGATGTCCACCACCATGCCCAGCTAATTTTTTGCATTTTAGTAGAGGTGGGGTTTCACCGTGTTGCCCAGGCTGGTCTTGAACTCGTGACCTTGTGATCTGCCTGCCTCAGCCTCCCAAAGTGTTGAGATGACAGGCGTGAGCCACCGCACCTGGCCCCATATTCTGTTTTCTACCGTGTGCCCTTGATGATGCTGCTTTCTTTGCCTGGCACGGGCACTTCCCTTGTTCCCCTGTTGAATATCAGCATATACTCAAGATTTGCTGAAGCACTATATCTTCTATGGACACTTGGTTAATCTCCAAGTGGAACTACCCACTTCTCCATGCTGCCCCACTGCGCTGTGGAGGCCTGAATCAAGGCGCCAAGAATGTTGCTGCTGTTTGTTAAATGTCCCTCCTCCTGGCATGCTGCTCCTCCTTTGAAGTCAAGGATGGGCATTTTGTTTGTCTTTTATATCTAACAAGCAGTACAATCAATGCTAGCGATTAGTACAGAAACTCAGTGTTTATTGAAAGAGCAAATAAATGTGTGAGGAAGAGCGTACTGTTTTGTGCTGGGATGAGGTAAGTGAGCAGCCAAAGGCTTCATGACAGGTTTTTTTTTTTTTTTTTTTTTTGAGACGCAGTTTCGCTCTTGTTACCCAGGCTGGAGTGCAATGGCGCGATCTCGGCTCACCACAACCTCTGCCTCCTGGGTTCAGGCAATTCTCCTGCCTCAGCCTCCCAAGTAGCTGGGATTACAGGCATGCGCCACCGTGCCCAGCTAATTTTTTGTATTTTTAGTAGAGACAGGGTTTCACCATGTTGACCAGGATGGTCTCGATCTCTTGACCTCGTGATCCACCCGCCTCGGCCTCCCAAAGTGCTGGGATTACAGGCTTGAGCCACCGCGCCCGGCCCATGACAGATTTATAGCACAAGGATAAGACAAGGACCCTGACACAGACAGCCTGTTCAGGCAAGTGAACAATGTCAAGTTAATTGATGGTTTAAGTCTTATCTTCTTGTATTTTTTTTTCACTATTATTCTATACAAAGGAGAGAGTCTGTTTCCTCAAATAAATCAAATTATTTTGATTCTCTTTTCATGGCTGGGAAAACTGTAAATGGCCAGAGAGAGAACTAAACATTCCTACAAATTCTTTTTTTGTTAATTTTTAAATTTTATTTTTAATTTTTGTGAGTACATAGCAGGCATATATATATATTTATTGGGTATACGAGATACTTTGACACAGTCATGCAAATTATAATAATCACATAATGGAAAATGGGGTATTCATCCCATTAAGCATATATCCTTTGTGTTACCAACAATCCAATTAAACTGTTTTAGTTATTTTAAAATACATAATTAAATTATTACTGACTATGGTCACCCTGTTGTGCTGTCAGATTCTAAGTTTTATTTTTTTGTGTCTATTTTTAACCCATTAACCATCCCCACTCCCTACAAATTCTTTTGGAGATATATTATCCCACCTTCACAGAAGGCTTGAGGATATCACCATGAATGTTTCCCTCACAAAGCCCTACCTAGGAAAGGCAGCTTGGAAAACCAAGGTGGATATTTATTTGTTCCTCTAAAGAACATTCGTTTTACTACTTCGATAAAAAAGGAAAATAAAAAACAATACCAGAGGGCTCTGTCAAGTGGCAAAGAAGATGCTGGTTTGGTTATGACTGCTTTGTTAAAAGAACCACTCGCCAGGACTTAAATAAAGGTTTATTTTAGTCACACAAATCAGTAGTTCCATTAAGGTCTTAGGGACTTGGTTTCCCTTTCCTTCTTCTTGCAGCGTCCTTGGCATTTGACTTTTTGTTTCCGTGGTCCTTAGGTGGCTGCTCTGTCTCCAGGCAACACGTCTGCATTCCAGACAGGAAGAAAAGGTGAGAGCAAAGAAAACAAGCATGAGGAGTCGATTCTGCCTCTATTTACTCTTTTCAGTTTCTCCCTGTAGACTTCACTTCTCACAGGGCACAGAGATTGCAGGGAAATGGGCAAAAAGCAGCTTTTTGAACACATTAGGCTCCCTGTCCCTTCTTTAGTGAGAAAGAAAGGACAGAGGAAATTGCCCAAGTCCGTGTTTCAGCTGAGCGCCTCACAAGAAAGAGGAAAGCATGACTCTGCTGTAATCTAGTGATGTGCTTTCCTGTGTGAGATGATACAAGGTAGGGATGCTGAACGAAACGTATAACCCCCTGTATGCTGACAGCTCAGAGGGCTCGGAAGGTGCCAAAGGTGCTTCCATAGTCTCTGACATGCATTCATCCACTGGGCTTCGTCTCCAGGGAGTCTTGTGCAAGCCTCGACAGATGTACCCTGGATTAATGCCGATAATACCGTCTCTAACTAGTCTTTAACTTCTCTGCCTCCAGTTTTCTCCCGTTCCAGTATCTTCTCTAGTTTACTCCAACACTCACCTTTCTGAAATGCATGCTCATTATGTCCGCGCCTGCCTTCGATCTCTCCTATAAAGTATACTATGAAGTATACAGTAGTGTGTCTGGCAACAATCTTCACTACCCTTTATGATTTGGCTCATCTTTTCTTGACAGCCTAATTTCTTGTGATCACTCTCCTCATGCCTGAGCTCTGGCCATCTGGATAACTCTCAGGCCTGCTGACCTTCCTGCATCTAGCTCTGGTCTCTGGACCTTTGGGAATGCAGTCCCATTTCTTGACCCATTATTCATCTTACCTCATCTTCCTCGTCTGAATGTTCCCAGCAGAGATGTTACTTTCTACAGGAAAATTCGTCTGCTCCCTGGGTTGTATGGTTTCCTGATGTCTCCAGAACACTTCTTTCACTGCACTGACATCGCCATATCATTGTTCCCCGTTCATGCGTCTGCATCTCCCTCTAGAATAGAGGATACGTTTTGTGAAATCACGGAATCTGCAGTTCTTTTTCACAACTGCAATCTCATTTTCTTAATACTACATCTGGCACATAATTATTACTCAGTATTTAAAGAAATAGGTAAAAACATACTCGTTCTTTATTCTCCTCTTTTTTTTTTTTTTTTGAGACTATCGCTCTGTTGCCTAGGCTGGAGTACAGTGGCACAGTCTCAGCTCACTGCAACCTCCACTTCCCGAGTTCAAGGGATTCTCCTGCCACAGCCTCCCAAGTAGCTGGAACTACACGTGTATGCCACCACACCAAGGTAATTTTTGTATTTTTAGTAGAGACGGGGTTTCGCCATGTTGGCCAGGCTGATCTCAAACTCCTGACCTCAAGATCCACTGCCTCGGCCTCCCAAAGTGCTGGGATTACAGGCGTGAGCCACCACATCTGGCCTTCATTTTTCTCTTTAGTCCTTATTGGGAATAGGTTTGAGGAAGTAGCTGTAGGTGGGCACTGGGAAAAGACATGACTCTATTTCCCCATCCATGCAATGTCTCCATAACTTCTGTATTAGTGACTGAGCCAAAGACTTACTGATGCTTTTCTCATATCACTTACATCCTAGTGGCTTCCTCTCTGTGATTGTTTGTGCTCATTAAGGCTGCCTTTGGAATTCGTTTAAATCAATTTGACCCATAAAACAAGCTTGCTGGAAAGATGGTAGAAAGGCAGAATGAGATTCTTCCTGGCTGCACCTGACTCTCCTGCAGATAGAGCGCCTCTTGCTAATGATTGACTCCCAGCTGCACAATCCCTGATCAGGGTGTTCCCTGGGAAATGATGATTGCTTTTGTCATTGTATGTGGTAGTTTCATACATAAGAAGATGAGGACTTAGCTAATTATGAATATTTATGTTATTGGAAGACTCATTTATGTAAAATACTTATGCAAAATTCCTTTGAAATAAAATCACTATTATTTATGAGCAATAAACTGCATCTTTTTCTAGGTACACTGGCAAAATCTCATGAAACTTGAAGCAGTGACTCCTTCACTTAGGACATTGACAATCTAGCTGAAACTTATTTATTTATTTTTTAAAAAAATATACATTACATGGGGCCGGGCGCAGTGGCTCAAGCCTGTAATCCCAGCACTTTGGGAGGCTGAGGCAGGTGGATCACGAGGTCAGAATCCAGACCATCCTGGTCAATATGGTGAAACCCCGTCTCTACTAAAAATACGAAAAATTAGCTGGGCGTGGTGGCACGTGCCTGTAATCCCAACTACTTGGGAGACTGAGGCAGGAGAATTGCCTGAACCCAGGAGGCGGAGGTTGCAGTGAGCCGAGATTGTGCCATTGCACTCCAGCCTGGGTAACAAGAGCGAAACTCCGTCTCAAAAAAAAAAAAAAAATATATATATATATATATATATATATATATACACATTACATAAAATTATTATAATGTAAATTTTCTTGAGCTTATGGGAGAAGGAAATCAAAGAGATCTAACCTGAGTTGACAGAACTCAGGTTTTAAAATGTGTGAAGTAAAATAGGAAATATTAGGATTCAATTTTTAGGTAAATTGAAAGAAAGGTGAATATCAGAACTAATGTCATATTCAATATTTGCTTTTGACGGCAAATATTAGAAGCTGAGTTAAACAAGCTCAGTAAAATATAGGGGGTATTGAGATATCTTGCTGAACTCACAGAACAATGACTGTGTCTCACAAGAACCTCAAACCGAGATGACAGCAGGCTAAGAATCCATTAAGGGCCAGGTAGTTTCTTGACCCTGCTTGTTTTCTAAACACCAAACCCTGTGCTCATAGCTAGACCTCAGCTGAGTTCTGGTTTCTCTCTGAGATGGCAGAAATCCTGAGTTCCTATGGAAGAGAACTTAACTGACCCAGTTCAGGTCAGATGTTCACCTCTGACCAACTC
This sequence comes from Callithrix jacchus, assembly GCF_049354715.1. Classification (NCBI taxonomy): domain Eukaryota; kingdom Metazoa; phylum Chordata; class Mammalia; order Primates; family Cebidae; genus Callithrix; species Callithrix jacchus. The sequence continues at coordinate 14,258,934 of NC_133504.1, forward strand.
AGCCTGGGTTCTGCTTTCAGAGAGACACAGGCCACACATGGTTTCCAGAGCTACATGCCCCTCGTGGTTGGGGAAAGGGTACATAGACCTTATTGGAGAAAATGTATTTTGCAGTGCAATGGGATGTTTCCCCAAAATGTGCTCATTGCAGCAGAGATGATATAATTTTTGATTCACCCTGATTGGCCATCTCATTTGTGAGGCTTTCCTACATTTCTCTCAACTGAATTCATAATTTTCTTCTATCTATTTATTTGTGTCACTTAGCATATTGTTTTTGTCTCATTCAGCTACTTTAAAGAGAAAACCTCTATGTACAATAGGTACTCAATTATGTGTTGATCATGAAAAAAAGAAATACAGAATTCCCCAAACAGCATTGACATACCCGCACATGGATGTGGGTCTTACTCTCAGTTTAGTGCCTAATTAGCAGGATGATAGTGAGTTATTTCATCTTCTTTAGTTTAGTTTTCTGATCTCCTTAAAGCATGATTCTACCAATCTGGGTGAATATAGTTGTCTTTGCCCTTCCAGTATCCATTGCTCTTTCTCTTTGTGAGAACAGCCTTATTTCCTTTGGGACACAGCCCCTCCTAGGCACTCGGTCTTGTCTTTTGAGTGAGGCAGAGTATCCAGGCTTTGTCAATTAGCGAATTTCATGGCTGATTCACCAGCCATCAGTTCATGGCTGATTCATGATTTCATCTCATGGCAACTGTGGTTTGTTCCAAGATTAACAAGGACTAAGCCATGCCAAGAAACTCAATTCTAGGACATTTGTTGAAGTTATTGAAATGTGAAATGTGCTCTCTTTTTGCAAGACTGAAAATGAGGAGTATGGAACCTAGAATATCTATATTCCTGAATAGACAGAGCCTACCTGAGTGAAGCCATCAGAAAAAAAAAAAATCAGAGTGTGAGATGGAAAAAAACTGAACCCAGGTGCCCCTGTCTGAGCCCCTGGATCTCTCAACACCCGAAGCCAATAGCCTTCTACTGGGTCGTTACTGGAGCTTAAATCAATGTCCCGAACCTCCTACCCTCACTTTGTTTTTCTAACTTAATCCTAGTTTGAGTTAGTTTTATGTAAGTCATAATTTAAAAGTCTGGATCAAATAATAGCAAAAATAAGTTTCTTTTTAACATTTCTGGGGGTAATTATGAATTGTTAAATTCTTTAAGAAATTAATTTAGTAATAACTACTGGGAGACATTACCATGTTTATACTTAGTTTTTTCACATTGGGAAATCCACGGTAGGGCAAGCATTCTGAATACAGAAAACACTTTATGACCAAGAAGACAGCAAACTCCCTGTAACCAATAATCGTTTCTCATCTATCATTGTATGTGCATCACTGAACACGACGATCTTATTAAACCAATCCACCAGTTAAGTAATGTCACCAAAATATTTATTGTAACTTAAAATTTGTAAAATATCCAAATCATTATGGAAATGGTTAAGTTGGTTTTCACATGTGTACATTAGTATTAGAAAGTGGTATTTTCGATGGTCATTAAGACATAAAAGATTTGTAATACCATGGAAAACTACATATGATATAGCCTTCAGAGAAATAAGTTGAGAAGCTTATATGTAAAGCATGAGCATACTTAAGTTACTGAAGACATATTCCTGAGGAATACTCCAAAATGACAGTGAAAAGAGGGTTCAATTTTTTTCTTTCTCCCACTTTTCTATGGTTACCAAACCATATTAACATATGAATATGTGAGTGTTTTGGCATTGTGAAAGAATAGGAACCCTTTCAACCCTTTGCTGATTTTTTTTACTGCATCACTCTAGGATTCTGAGAACCACTAAATTACGGTTTTCGTAAGTTTCATTGGTTTTGCAAGAAGTGAAAATTTAGTAACTAAATTCGTGGACAGAGCTGACGAAGTTGAGTTATAGTTGCAAAGTACTCACACTTTCTTGTTCTTTTTAGTTGTTGTTTCTGGCTCTGTCCTATACGCATGAAATTGAACAAAAACAGAAATTGCCACAGAGACCAGGAAGAGTGTCATGGGTTTTCTCAGATGTGATCCTTTTACTTGATTCGAATTGTCAAGAATGGTTCCTGTTATCTTCATGTTCTCTTCAGCACTGACCAGAGATTCTGCTTCCCTAGACAGTTTCCTCTCCCATTCTTTGTAACATCCACTTTTATGCCTGGGCTTACTCATTCAGCCTTATTTTGCTTATTCACAGTATCCTACCATATTCCTCCCTTGTCCCCATAACCTCACACCAAACACTTGCTCTGTGATACTCCCATATTGAACTTCTTCCAGTTCCCCCAGGCTAGAGTGTTCTTTCTCTATCCATGTCCAGGTGGCTAACTTCCTCCTCATTATTCGGTTCTCAAGGAAGATGTCTCTTCCTTATAAAAAGCCTTTCTTGACCCCTAAAATGAGGTCACTAGGAGTTGCCTTAGTTTCTCCCAGGTCCTTCCTTGGTTTCCCTGGTCCCACTGTAGCTGTCCATGTACTTTTCGCGCACTTTCCCCATGAGAGCAGAAGCTATGGGACCACGAGCAGTATGTCTGTTGGTCTGGCTGGCATGCAGTCACAGCTGTGCTTGGTTCACATTAATTACAGCATTAGTAAAACCTGAAAGAGTTGGATGTTACACACATATTTAATACCACAGCATTTATTGGCAAATGATCATCTAGTGTTCTGAACTCCCAGGTCAGTTTCATTCACTAATCACTCTGATTTCCTTCATTTCTTACTCAAGTGGACTTCTCTGTTTTCAACTCTTCAAAGAAAATGAATTGCATTATTCCATTTTATTTTTAGCAAAAACGTCTGGAATAGGCTTTCATTTGTTTCTGTAAATGGAAAACAAGAGGGACTTGGGAAGAAAAGGGATGAAGATAAAAGGGAGAAATCCAGTAAAACAGTATGCTCAGAAGGATCATGTTTTCAGAGAATCAGCATTTATTTGTTGATCGTGCCTCTATGGTAGCAGAAGTCTATGGCAAAACATTTCTTAAATTAAAAAAAAACTATAATAAACAAACATTCTTAAAATCTCTGGACCAGAAGTCCCAGAGAGGAAATTGCAAAAATATTTTGTTTAAAAACTATTTTGTTATGATGTCAGTAAACTGTAGCCATTTATGTACACTGGTATATAATATCAGTAGAAAACTTCATAATATAGAAACTAAAAATAAACAAGCACAAAAGAATCACAAAACCTAAAAATGGAAGCTCATTCATGCTTATCCACTTGGTACCCTTCAGATACCAGGATGACAGGAGCTTCTAGACTGAGGAGTCCACTGACTTGAAAATTAGCAGGGGATTCACGAAAAACTGTAGAAAACAGGTGATATTAAAAACCTATAATGATCTAGCATTGTATTATAACAGATGCTAACTCCCCATGAAACTGTAGACTAAAAATAGGAAAGGCAAAATAACCTTGCAAGAGTTTCAGGAAAACTGGCAAACTTCAGACTCTGTAATTTTAAGAAAATTGCACTTCAATCCAATGAGCCTTTATTTACATGAGATTCAACTACCTCATTGTATACATTATTTTAAAACTTTCTATGAGATATTTTGGCTGGGTTTAGGGTATGCTATTTGTGTTTTGGGGCATGAAAAAAATGCACCACTGAAAGATAGGATGAAACTATTTTATTTAACATTTCTTTTTCAAACAACTTTCAGAAGATAATGATAAATTTTACTTCAGGGATTTCTCTTGAGCAGTTATGAGATTGAGCTGGGACAATCAAATGTTCTGTAATTGGGTCATGACCCTATATGCTCTTGCTTCACTGGAGGAAGCAAAACAAGTTTGAAATCAATATTTATACATAGAGAAAGTTTTCTAAATATTTGGGGTTTTTTTTTTGCAATGGTAATTTAACCACATAATATATTTTTCAGGTTCTGCAATCCTAAAAAATGTATGAATCCCTACATATTTTTTAAAATATAAAATTAAAAGCAATTCTGTCTTAAATGATTTTTTTCAGTTGATTTCTTTGTATATTTAAAATTTTTATTTCATTTTAGATCCCAGAAGTAAATGTGCAGGTTTGTTATATGAGTATGTTCTGTTATGCTTAGGTTTGGGCTCCTAATTATCCTGTTGCCTGAATGGTAAACCTGCCTGATTGATAGGTAGTTTTTTAACCCTTGCCTCTGCCCTCCTTCCCTGCTTTTGAAGTCCCAAGTGTCTACTGTTCTCATTTTTGTGTCCTTGTGTACCCAGTGTTTAGCTCTTACTTATAAGTGAGAACATGTGGTATTTGGTTTTCTGTTTCTGTGTTAATTTGCTTTGGATAATGTCCTCCAGATGCATGCATGTTGCTGCAAAAGACATGATTTCATTCTTTGTTTATAGCTGTGTAGTATTCTATAGTGTGTTTGTACCACAGCAAATGACTGATTTTTATTGTACAGAGATTGTAGTGACTCCATTGTTAGTAAAGGAATGCACTGAATTCAATTCATCATGGGAACCATTATTATGTATTAGGAACAATGCTAGAACCAGAAACATAAGACATAACTTCAGCTCTCAAGGAAAGTGCACTTCTGTTGGGTAAAAAAGAAGAAACACATGAGAGGCTAAATAGAAATATGTGTTTCCTAATAATATAAGTACTTATAACAACTGTGACTTTTCCTGTCACAATGAACACGAAACCAACTCTTTAAACTATAAAGATAGTCAATTGGGATCACGTAAATAGAAGGTTGCCAATCTTCAGAGCCGTAATGGATTCCTGACAGAATAAAAGTTGCTCCTTCTCTGTGCTCCTTCTTCTCCAGTGTCAATTTCCTGCTCAGGTGTGGTGGTGACAGCACTGACACAGAGTCAAGCGTCTCATGTGGACATTCAAAAGGAGAAAGTGCGATGACCTCTCTTGGCTCTCCCAGAAGAATAGGGAACCTTCTTGTCCAGAAGACTTTGGCCTGAACTAAGTCAAGCATATTTCTAAACCAATCACTTTACCCAGCGTGATACTATGCACTGTTGACTTAGTTGTGAATGTCCTCAATTCGTGACTCTGGCAAGAGGGTTGAAATCAACCTAGAGCTAGGAGGAGGCTGAGTTGTGGCCTCCCTTTCATCCTAAACCACTGGGTATATGCAATGGAAGGAATATATATAACCACAGTATACACTCTTTGGGCTTTCCCAAACTTCTCTTTCTCTCTCTCTGTCTCTCTCTCTCTCTCTCTCTCACACACATGCATACATGCATACACACAGACTTCCATATATATATATTTATATTTCAATTCCTCATAACTGTTGAAAAACAGCCTTTCCCAAGGATGATATCAGAAGGTGTCATGTGCCGCTTTGTGGTCCATAAATGTGACTTCTTGGTGAGATGCCACCCTCTTCACTGAGCTGGCTGTGACTCCATACATTCCAGTGATGTGTGGCTAAAAGATACATTTTTCCATCTCTAGTTTTCCAAATACATTGTCATAGTGTATCCATTGTCATTTATTTTTCATGACATGGAAAATTAATACAGTCAGATTAATGAAAATTCTCATTTTATAAAGGAAAGGGAAACCACATAGAGTTTCACAGCATAAAACATATATTGCTTTTAAGTAAAACTTAGGATCAGGCTGTCCTTGAAATGGAGTCCTTTGATCAGATTTAACAACTGCTCAGGTTACATTCTAGAAATATCTCCAGTGTCTCTGGTCTTGTATGGCCACCTCAAGGGACAAGTTCCTTTATAAGCAACATATCACCTTACAGTCTCAGTGGAATGGTTTTGGGGTCTGAAGATTTGTCAGAGGGATGAAGAAACCACTGGCTGGTTTCAGTCAAGTTTGCAATTTCTTTGATAATCCAACTCACTTGAAAATGTAGTCAGCTTTGGTCTGTTTGCTTCTCGGAAATTTCACAGACCGGTGTATGGAGCCAGAAATTAAGTTTAGTCCCAGGTTCTGAAGCCTTAAATTTCTTTCCTCTTGCAGCGATGAGCATCTGTGCATAAGCCACATTTCCTGACTATTCATTCAATAGACTTTAACTTCATCCCAGCATCTAGCTCAGAACAAATGAAAGAATATCCTCTTGTGGGGAGGTGCTGGTAACCTGCCATTTATCCCCATGCTGTGTCCCAGGCATGTCTGGGTGAGACTGATTTCTATCATTATCTGTCAAAGAGTATTTAATGAAGGAAACTCAGAGATACCTGGGACATCAAGATTGTCTTTTTCCCCAATATTACTATTTTTTTCTCCTCCTCCTCCTCTTCTAATAATAATATAATAATAATGATAATAATAATACTAGTAATAATAATAAAAACCCATCTTTCGGCCTCTGCTTGCATGAACTTCAGCTTGGGTTGAGCACTTGCCTTTGGCGACTCTGCCAGATTTCAAATTACAAATATTACAGACACTGCAGATTGCTGTTTGCAAACAGAAATTACTTGGATTAGCATGGCCATGTATTTTTTTCCTCCTGTATGTTTTCAGATTGGCTTGTTTAAAATTAATTCTATTTCTTTCTTCTGTGTTTTTACTGAGGATCAAAAGAAGGAACCAACCCTCCAAAATGCTGAGATTTTTTTTCTGTCAGTTACCTTAATGCTTTTGATAAGTGCATGATCCTAGACCTGATGACTTGTGGACCACACTTCACCCATGTTTACTTCTCTACCACACGACAAGGACTGAGACCACCTCCCTCCGACTTCCCTTATAAAGCAAAGTGAATCCTCACATTAGGGTTTGCTACATGGAATGGCCCATTCCAGTATTAATGCTGTATTTCTAATTTCAAGCTTAGCCGTCTCATAGAGACTTGATAACATAACAAACATAACATAACGTAACATAACGTAACATAACATAACATAACATAACGTAACATAACATAACATAACATAACACAACATAACAACAACATAATATAAAATAACATCAAAAAGAGAGGCTGCTTCAAAATTCTAGCCCTGAGAGGAAAATCCAGCATTTACATCCAAGTCAAAACATTTGTGAGAAGAAAGAGAGGAGTAATTTAACACAATCCTGTTGTCAACCATCAGCTCTGATAAAATTATCCTAAACTGTGAAGTGTGAAGGATATAGGTGGGAATCAAAACTTGAGTAGACACTTGGGGGGAAGGGAGTGTCCCTTCCACAAATCATCCTGTGTTTAGGGTATCTAAAAACAGAACAACCCCATGCTTATATTTGTAAAAATTTCCTGGGAACATAACACAATCCCAGAGCCAAAAGGGGTTGGAATGTTGAAGCTGATGGGCCTGAGAAGGCTGCATAGAGTTCCCAGTGCCCTAGCAGACCTGAACTTCTAACCTTCCCTCGGTGGCATGAAATAGTAAAGAACCATCTAGGACCAGTTCCAGATAGACAGATGAGAGATGAGAGATGAGAGAGTTCTAGTTTGCATAGGTGATTACCCAAACCAGATGAATTTCCTTGGAAAGTAGATGAAACCCTGAATAGAAACACACACACACACATTTTGGAAGGGAGGACTAGAGAAAATGTGTGTGCTTTAGGAGGTGAGAGAAGCATTTTGACTGAGATCAAGTTTCTAACTCTACCTGGATAAAATCTCAAGAAAATTAAACCTGGGTATGATCAAGCTAAACTTCCTGAAAACTGAGTTTGTGGTCTGAGTTCTTCTCTTGCTACAAAATTGCTGTGAGAAAAATAATTGGAGATGAAAGTTCATGTGTGCTTAACAGGCAGCAAATAAAGCAAAATAGCTGGTACAAAGCACTTCTGTTTACAAATAGGATGCGAGAAAGAGAGGGATTCACTAGGCGAGAGACTTCGTGAATCAAACCAAGAAAGACTTTGGTCTGGATGAAATGAATCCGCGTAGGTGGGTATTCGGCTAAGAGATTAACCTAGCAACTGTGTACATGAGGAATAAATGATTACCGGAAGATGATGACATCACTGTTGAGGAGAGCCTCTAATTTGTCAGATTTTACAGATTTGACCTTTGCCATGAGAAAAAGGAGCTTCTCATTTATTTTTCATGACACGTTTTGCAACAAACATTATCCTTGTTCTGTAAACAAGCTTCAGTTCAGAGAAACTTGAAAGAGGTAAAGTCATTCACTCAGAATCACACATATGGTGGCAAGAAGGGCTGGAAGTTGAACTGCTAATTTTAGATACCAAGTAAAATATGCTTTCCACCCCACCATAACTAAAGGCATGTCTGACCCGCTGTTCCAACATTCCGCTAACCTCAGGGTCACAGTTTGAATCAAATTAATGGTGTTTATTTTCTGATTTTTGAAACCCATATTTCCTCCTTAGCATTTTCTCCTCCTCTGCCTGTTTCCCTAATTAGATTGCTGACTCCTCCTGTCAGAACTATCCATGATCCTTACCTGGATGTCTCTGGTCTCTTGTTGTGTGTATCCAAGTTTATTAATTTTCCCCATATTCTAAGGAAGGGCTGGTGGGATATCCATTTCTTGTCTATAAAATTTGAGACGGACAGTGCAGTGAAACAAAAAGAGAATAACATGACTTTCAAATGAGATGGATTCACAGCCCTTCTCTACTACTTAGCAGCTGTCTAAGAGGCATCATGTATTCTGATTGTCTTCCTCCAGAGAACTCCATGCCTTTTTGCCTCACTACCACCCCTCTCCACCAGGGGCTGCTGTTTGGTCTTTAACCCATGATTACCGGGAACCACAGACCATTCAGACCATGCATTTTGAGTGAAAGAAACCCTGAGGGTAGCTAATTACACCATGATGTTAAAGATGTCAACATATTTAAGGTGTCTTTTTGTCAAAACAAAAACGTAAGCCCCCATGACTCCCTCTGCTTTCATCTCTGTACTGCAAGGTGCTTTCCACGGACACAGCCCCCTCCACACCCTTCTCTTCCAGCCTTGCACACTCTGCCCACTGGAACCCCAAAGTCATCCAGTGGCACACAGCTTCCCTACGTCCTTACTCTCAGAACTGAACACACCATTTGCTTCTTGGCAGTAAGTGAAACCAAGCTGACTCTAAAGATGGACTGTCCCCTGTAGTCCCTACAAGTGTTGGCTGCTTGTTCTCCACTGTGCTACGAACGTCAGGACCAGCAGGTGACATGAGAACCATCAGCATTCCTTTCTCTTCCCAGTGCAACTTTTGGACAAATATTGATTTTTTTTTTTTCAGATTAAGAGCAAGCACACGAACAGCCTTCCCCCTCCAGTCTCCAAAGTCTGCTCTTGTATAATCTTCCTATTTGTCAATCATATCTTCTTCCTCATCTTATAGTTTTCATCCACTGACTTTCCAGTAGTTCTGCTCAGCTGCAAAAACTTAGGGCCCAGAATAATAGCCATAACCTTTCAATGCCTTCATCTAGCTGTCTGTCAGCAACCCTTCCTATGGCAAAGTTCTGAACCGTGTGTTCACCAAAAGCAGCTGCACTCTTGACACTGAAAACTCATTTATTCTTTCAGCACAACCTCTGACTCTTAGTTCATTCTACATGCTCATTGAGTGTTCCATTTTCTTGACCTTTCTACTGTCTCTAGCTATCGGTCCTCTCCTGTCTTTCCTTGCCCTCTTCTCTTTGCTACAACCCATGAAACACCACTTTCAATATTCTCATGTCAGAATTTCAACTCCCATGCCCCTCTGCCTTTTGTCACACCTAAGCCCCACATTGGGATAAATATTATAGTCCACTTTCCCTTCTTTGCAAATTTCATTTGAGACAAAACACCATGCAATGGCATTGATTGCTGACACCATAGATTGATGGTCCACACTTTTGTCCCCATGTTGCTTGGCGATGCTTCTGGGTTTCTATAGGTGTCACTTTCTCCAGTTCTCAGGAGTATCTAATGCAAAATATGTGCACATTCATAAACTGTTTTACAAATTTTCTCCAAATCTATATCTTTTTCTAAATATGTTTTTCTGAACTGAGATGAAGTATCGAACTGCTTTGATTTCTACCCTTGGAGGGTGACTCTTAGAGCCTCCTTTTGGTCACTTACAAATGTGAATTCTTAGCAACTCCAAAACTTTTTTTCTATTTAATGCCCTATTTCTCATAGTATTATTTGCCTAAGGTGTGAAATCAGGGGCCCATTTTCTGCCTTTCTCCTTGACCTACAGACATAATTGATTGATTCAAAGACCTATATATTCCCGTCTATCTCTACTGCCACTGTAAGTCATAAAATATTTCCCACCTTTGTTACTAGAAACAATTCTAGCCAGCCTACTCATTTCTGGCCTTGCCTCTGGTATGTTTTTTCATATCATAACACCAGCTATTCTTCTAAAATACAAATTTCCCTGTCTGTGCTTAAAGGCTTTATTAACTTCCCAGTTCCCTGAAGTTTCAAGTCTTCCCTCTAGGATTTATGGCTTGTAGTGAAATGGTTTTGCTGATTTTTTTTTTCTTTTGAGATAGATAACTTGCTCTGTCACCCACGCTGCAGTTCAGTGGTGCAATCTTGTTTCACTGCAACCTCTGCCTTCTGGGTTCAAGCAATTCTGCCACATACTCCCACATAGCTGGGACTATAGGCACACACTGCCATGCCTGCCTAATATTTTGTATTTTAGTAGAGTCAGGGTTTCACCGTGTTGCCCAGGCTGGTCTCAAACTCCTGAGCTCAGGCAGTCTGCTCGCCTCGGCCTCCCAAAGTGCTGGGATTACAGTTGTGAGCCACCGTGCCTGGCCCCAGATTTTTAATCTTATATAAGTTTACATTATATGTAACCACACTAGCTCTTTTTTTTTTTCTCTTAAAGTGTCCTGCTTTGTCTCACTTTCAGCCCTTTGCATGACATAAGTTAGACAGAGAAGGATGGAAATTGGTACAGTTTGAATAATCTTGGGGTTTATTACCACTATGTATTAATGAGTAGCTATTTTATGTAAAGAAATAAGCAAAAGAGTGCCTTAAATCTATTTAGGTGAATAGAAATTGACAAAGAAAATATAAATACAATGAAGATAAAGAAAAAATAAAACATGAAAATAAATATGTGATATGCCAGTGAAAGATAAGTTTTTAAAAATCATTCCACAATCTGTGTTGTGACTTAGCCCTGCTCTCAACACTAATTCTGTAGCAAATTTTAATACAAGAAGTGTCAGGAAATAAATAGAAAGAAATAAACAACGAATGCAACTGTTACCCTAAGTTTGAAAAAGTATGCAAATTGCTCTTACACGGTGATACTATCTTCTTTAGGTGAGCTCTTGGTATATTGCAACACACAAGACTGATTTTCTGGTGAGTTCACAGAGGCTGTGGATGTTTGGGTGCAGGAACTTTTTTTTTTTTTTAATTTTTATTGGATTTTAGGTTTTGGGGTACATGAGCAGAGCATGCAAGACAGTTGCGTAGGTACACACATGGCAGTGTGCTTTGCTTTTCTTCTCCCCTTCACCCACATTTGGCATTTCTCCCCAGGCTATCCCTCCCCACCTCCCCCTCCCACTGGCCCTCCCCTTTTCCCCCCAATAGACCCCAGTGTTTAGTACTCCCCTTTCTGTGTCCATGTGTTCTCATTTTTCATCACCCACCTATGAGTGAGAATATGCGGTGTTTCATTTTCTGTTCTTGTGTCAGTTTGCTGAGGATGATGTTCTCCAGATTCATCCATGTCCCTACAAATGACACAAACTCATCATTTCTGATTGCTGCATAATATTCCATGGTGTATATGTGCCACATTTTTCCAATCCAGTCTATTATCAATGGGCATTTGGGTTGATTCCAGGTCTTTGCTATTGTAAACAGTGCTGCAATGAACATTCGTGTACATGTGCCCTTATAGTAGAATGATTTACAGACTTTTGGATATATACCCAGTAATGGGATTGCTGGGTCAAATGGAATTTCTATTTCTAAGGCCTTGAGGAATCGCCACACTGTCTTCCACAATGGTTGAACTAATTTACACTCCCACCGGGTGCAGGAAATTTTAATCCCCTGGCACATAGAGTTCGGCCACAGTCATGCTCAGCATTAATAGACCTGAAATATTCAAATTATGTAAATTCTACCTACAAAGAAAGCAAAGAATGAAAGCAAGATTTCAGATTAAAGGGCTGCAACTTATTAAAGGGAATATAAATTAGAAGATAAAGAAGAATTATGAGTTCTGAATCCTGGAGAACAATGAAAGACAGATAAATATTTGCCAAAAACGACATGACTTTGAACGCTCACACGTTAAGTATGGTGTTTACCTCAATTCTGATTAAACATATTTTATAAAAATTTTCCTTTCAAATCCAGATAATTTATTTAAAGTACCTATGGTAAGATCCAGCACATAGAAAGTATGTAACGCAAGCAAGGCACGGTGGCTCACTTCTCTAATCCCAGCACTTTGTGAAGCCAAGGCAGGTGGACCACCTGAGGTCAGGTGTTCAAGACCAGTCTAGCCAACATGGTAAAACCCCATCTCTGCTAATAATACAAAAATTAGCTGGGCGTGAGGGCACATATCTGTAATCCTAGCTACTCGGGAGGCCGAGGCTTGGCAATTGTTTGAACCTGGGAGGTGGAGGTTGCAGTGAGCTGAGATTGTGCCATTTCACACTAGCCTGGTGATAAGAGTGAAACTCCATCTCAAAAAAAAAAAAAGGTATCTAATGCTCAGTATCTATTATGGATAATAGTGTCAGTACAAGTAACAAGGTAGTTATTTTCAATTCATTTGAAAAGTGGCCATCAAAAGAAATATGACTTGAAGTAGATATGGAAACAGTGCAAAAATCCAGGGGAAAGCATACTAAGGTGATGAGAACAAGTATGATGATAGGGTAAGTTGCAAGTTAGGCTGAGTAAATGAGAGATTTGGAAACTGCTCTCCAAATCTTACATGAGCTTTACACGGACACATAATTCATGAGCAACTCAGCATTCTTTAAAGGTCGAGGCTAGAATGAACAGTTGGTTCTACTATGGCTCAACATCAGTCGTGAAAGATTGAGGGAGATTGAAACTAGAAACAGAGATAAGAAGTTTTGCAAATGTGCAGTCAGCAGCCACATTACAAGATCTGTAACGTTCAGATCAGCATATCATAGTTCTACTGCACATGCCCTGCTGTAACTGCAGCTGGAGGAGTGGGTCTGTTTCTGGCATTGCACTTTGAGAACTGAATAATATATCCATAAGGAGATTTCAGTAAACTAAAATACATAAGGAGAAGTATATAAGGAGATGTGTCCCCTCCCAGGGGGTTAAGAATAGTTAAATTAATGAGACAGCAAAGGATGGTGTAGCAGATATCTTTAGAAAGATATCTGTTGAATCGATTGAATCTTGAAATGTTGCCATATCAAAAAACTGTTCTATTATAAGTTTTTTCAGAGGATAAAAATAGGACTAGTGGGAGTAGGGTATAGGAGAAGATTCAGAGACAAAATTGAAGCCTAACACAGAAAACCTTTGAAATGTTAGGCTGAATAATGAAATGGTACATCTTTCTAATATTGCGCTATCTGACCTTGATAAGGTTGGTGTGGTGACTAATAAACATCTCCCAGGGATATCGTAAATGATATTTAAACTTTGGGAAAGAAGTGGGACTAAATAATCTCTAAGCTATTTTCTAACCCATTCAATGAATGCTTAGTTCATACTGTATGTCAGATCTTGCATGATGACGTAAGCATACAAAAATTAATAAAACACTACCCTTGTCTAATCTAGTGGGGAAATCTTATATATGGAAACTATTATTTAGTGCCATTGTGGAGCGATTTAGTAGCATGGGAACAGGAACGGGGAATGATTAATTCTATTTGACAGGTCATGGTTCATAAAGCCTACGATATTTTGAGTTTGGTCTTTAGGGATGAGAGGGGTTTTTTAGAGTTGGCAGGAAGAAAGGCATTGTATTAATGAGGAGATAAAGTGTGTAAAGTCCCAATTGTGAAACTTTATGCATCTCTATGAGAGCTGCGAGTTGATTGTTTTGGCCAGAGCTTTGGAGAAGGAAAGAGTAAGTTGATGATGAAGCTAGAAGGTTTACTGGGTCCATGTGGTGAATGGATATAGTTGGCCCTCTATATCTGCAGGTTCCACACATTTGGATTTTTTGAATAAAAAATATTAGGGAAAAAACAACAAATAACACAACAATGCAATATAACAACTCTAGTCATGTGTCACATATGAGGTTCCAGTTAACAGCAGACCAAATATGCAATGGTGGTCCCGTAAGTTTATAGTAGCTTATTTTTACTTTACCTTTTCTTTGTTTATATATGTTTAGCTACACAAACACTTATCACTGTGTTACAATTGCCTGTAGTATTCAGTGCAGGAACAAGTACACAGGTTTGTAGCCTAGTATCAATACGCAGTACCACAGAGCCTAGTTTTGTAATACGTTAGACCATCAGTGTTTGTGTAAGTAGATGCTATGATATCCTCACAAGGTCAAAATTGCCTAAAGAGGCATTTCCCAGAATGTATCCCTGTCATGAAGGGACACAACTGTGTTTCCATATAGAATGTATGTTGTATTAGATGTTATGAATAATCTAGAGATTAGTTAAGTATACAGGAGACTGTGTGTAGGTTCTATGCAAATACTGTGCCACTTTATATAAGGGGTTTGAGCATCCATGGATTTGGTATCTGCAGGGATTCTGTAACTAATCCCCTGAATCCTATGCTAAGGTAATTGGAGTTACAGAGAAACAATTTTAGGAAAGTTGATAGAGTAAGATGTGTACATTAGCATGATAATACCACCCTCAGTGTTGAGGATGGACTAGAAAGGTCAGGAGAGAAGAGAAGAAGTAGTTAAGAACATGACAATGGGCTAAGCTTGAGATATGAAGATTGGAGCTAAGTAGCAATTATTGGAGAATTAGGACTGTGGCGCCTAAGGTGATTTCTGAGGTAAATTACTAAACTTAGCTGACCATTGGATGTAAGTAGATAGAGAAGGAGGAGCCACAGGATACTGTCTCTTCCATTAGGAATCTCAAGTGGGTACAGTTATGGCCATCATCTAATCAGGAAAATCACGACAGTAAAAGTAAAAATAGTGCTTCTTTCTGTTTTTTTTTTTGTTTTTTTTTTTGTTTTTTTTTTACTTTAAGTTCTGGGGCACATGTGCGGATGGTGCAGGATTGTTACATAGGTATACACGTGCCATGGTGGTTTGCTGCATCCATCCCCCAGTCACCTACGTTAGGTATTTCTTCTAATGTTATCTCTCCCCAATCTCCCCACCCCCTGCTGTCTCTCCCCTACCCCCCCACCCCCAGACAAACCCCAGTGTGTGTTGTCCCTCCCTATGTCCATGTGTTCTCATTGTTCAACATGCACTTATGAGTGAGAACATGCGGTGTTTGGTTTTCTGTTCTTGTGTCAGTTTGTTGAGAATGATGGTTTCCAGCTTCATGTCTCAGCAAAGGACATAAACTCATCCTTTTTATGACTGCATTGTATACCATGGTGTTTATGTGCCACATTTCCTTTATCCAGTCTATCGTTGATGGGCATTTGGGTTGAGTCCAAGTGGGTATAGTTATGCCCATAATCTAATCAGGAAAATCACAATAGTAAAAATAGGTTTTCAAGAGAGGGGGATAAGAAATATTGAGTTCACTTTTGTACCCATTGATTCTGAGAAGCTAAAAGATACTAACTAGATAAAGGAAATTCAAATGAAAAACTATGACACAGGAAGATATGAGAGAGAGGTTGGAGACTGAGATACAGATTATCAAGCCATTAATGTAGAAATGACGAAGTTTCTGGAATAAAACGCTTCAGTGAAAGCAAGTAGTGGGTGAAAAGGCTGAGGCTGAAATCTAATAGCTTCTCATTTTAAGGTGCTGAGTGGAGAAAGAGGAGGAAATATGTTTTTAGGTAGCTTGTGGGGGAAATCCTATGAGAGCTTCAGGGTTGCCTACATTTCCTCATAGGAAGCAGATTTTCACCATTGCTACAAGACAGGTTTCGAGTAATAGCTACATAAAGATAAACTTAGAATTTTTTTTCAGTGTGGAAAAACCTGAATATTGGATGTAATGTAAGTAAACCAGTTAACTTAGCTTTTAACAAGTCTACTTCCTTTAACAAGGAGATCTTTTATACAGTGTCAATATCTTTCAAACCATGTCAGTCATGGGACATGGTTGAAAAGATCACCTTGTTAAAGGCAATAGGCTTGTTAAATGTTAAGTCAACCAGCTGAGATGATAGGACATTTCTTTCTGGAGTATTTGTCCATGGTGTGTGCTTAAATATGTCTCTGATGTGACCTGACATGGTGGTTTGCTGCATCCATCCCCCAGTCACCTACGTTAGGTATTTCTTCTAATGTTATCTCTCCCCAATCTCCCCACCCCCTGCTGTCTCTCCCCTACCCCCCCACCCCCAGACAAACCCCAGTGTGTGATGTTCCCCTCCCTATGTCCATGTGTTCTCATTGTTCAACATGCACTTATGACCCCTCTCCCATGAGACTGGCTGCCTGTCACTCAGGATTGGGGGAAGCCTGTGTCAAAGCCGTTCGCCTTTCCTGTGTGATGAATATTCCTGCTATCTAAACCTACCTCTCTTTCAGACTAGTCTGAGGACATGCTAGTACACTAGAGATTGGTGACCATTGGAACTCCCTTGCCATCCTTCTCTGTCTTAGTGGCAAGATTTCCTGGTGACAGTATCTGGGTATGGACTCCTTTGGATAATATTCGGCCTTCCACTTAGTATAGGAATGGTGGAAGACAGCAATGCAGATTGTGATTGGCTTAAGTGAAACTCCATTTCTGTGTATTATGCTCTGAGCTCCTTCCCACCTGGGAAGACACAGAGCAGTTCAAGATAAACTCAAACTGGTGAGGGTAGAGAATTTTACGGAATCCCAAGGCTACCATAGCCAAAAATATCTTTGATATCACATGTGATGTAAGGACAAATAATGACATCAGAAAAAACTTACGGGTGGACTATAGACAGCTACAAATCGTTCGCTACTCCTTCACTAAGAGGATAAGCTCTTATTCACTTCTCCTGGGCTCAGACAGGCTTTAGCCGCTTGTTTGACGAATAGAATGAATGGAGTGGACCTGAGGCTAGGTCATAGGAGACTAATGGCTTCTAGCCAGGCCCCCTGGAACACTCATTTCTGAAACCTACATACCCTGCTGGGAGAAAGATAGAGAGGCCGTCTTGGGAAGGAAATGTTGTCATATAACTGAGCCCCCTTGGAAGTGGATCCTTTGGCTCCTTTCCACGTGACACTATGTAACAGTTACGATTAAAACGCTCCCAAAGACAAAAACTATAACGAGAGGTCAGTACTGAGAAGGAAGGTATGAAATATATTTTATCAGTCCTTACAAGTAATGTTTTCTCTGAGCATACATGCATGTTGAGAAAAACTGAGAAATATGATGGGAATCAATTGTTTTTTTATCCTCTTGTAAGAAAGATTAGTTAGACGATAGATGACTGGGAAAGTCAGTTGTTAAATTGTGAAAATAAAGGCGATTGTAGCTAAATCTCTGTAGATGCAATGAAATTTCATTACTGAATAATTTTCCAAACTGCTTTGCAAGGATTACTTATAGAAAATGACTTAGCTTTTAGTCATTTACGCGTGGTGGCCCATGCCTGTAGTCCCAGGTACTCAGGAGGTCCAGGCAGGAGGATTGCTTGAGCCGGGGCAGTTGAGGTTGTGGTGAGCCACGATCCTGCAGCTGAACTCATGTCTGGCAACAAAGTGAGACTTTGTCAAAAGCAAACAAAAAAAGGGTTAAAATAGTAAAAATAAAATAAAGATAATAAAAGCAAAATAAATTACACTAGTGGAAGTAATGCAGCCACGGTCACTATCTACAGTGACCAATGGCAAAACATTTTTCATAAAAACGAAGTGAGAGGGCTATAGTATCAGTTAATAAAAACGATCAAACTAATTATAATCCCTGGCCAGTATGGAGTGGATTTTAGTCTCATTCTTGCCAATGGCTAAAGCAACGTCGTTCAATAGAAACGTAACACAACCCAAATTCAAGCCACATAAGAAGTTCTCAGTTTTTTAGCAGCTACATTAAAAAATACAAATAGGTAAAAT
The DNA here is from genome assembly GCF_049354715.1 of Callithrix jacchus. NCBI lineage: Eukaryota > Metazoa > Chordata > Mammalia > Primates > Cebidae > Callithrix > Callithrix jacchus. The sequence continues at coordinate 14,277,028 of NC_133504.1, forward strand.
TCAGTTTAATAATATATTCTTAAATACCAGCTCAAGTGTCACATGTATTCCTAACAAAGTTAGGTAAAAGCAAGTTTGTATTTTTTTCTATATCACTAAAATAAAAATACTTCTAGGATATTAATAAGATGAAGACACACCAAGTACCTTCACAGTCACTTTGACTAACTGATAAGGCACTTTTTCTTTTTCTCTTAATTTATTTTATACGTATAAATATATTGCACTTTGGGTTCTGGGGTCATGTACATAACATGCAGGTTTGTTGCATAGGTATATACATGGCAATGTGGTTTGCTGCCTCCATCTCCCACCATCACCTATATCTACCATTTCTCCCCATGTTATCCCTCCCCAACCTCCCTACCCCCAACTGACCCTCCCCTGTTCCTCGCCAACAGACCCTAGTGTGTGATGCTCCCTTTCCTGTGTCTTTATGTTCTCATTGTTCAACACCCGCCTATAAGTGAGAACTTGCAGTGTTTGATTTTCTGTTCTTGTGTCAGTTAGCTGAGAAAGATGGTTTAGAGATTTATCCATGTCCCTACAAAGGGTACGAACTCATTGCTTTTTATGGCTGCATAGTATTCCATGGTGTATATGTGCCACATTTTCCTTGTCCAGTCTATCATCAGTGGGCATTTGGGTTGGTTCCAGGTCTTTGCTATTGTAAACAGTGCTGAAAAGAACATTCGTGTGCATGTGTCTTTATAACAGAATGATTTATAATCCTTTGGGTATATACCCAGTAATGGGATTGCTGGGTCAAATGAAATTTCTATTTTTAGGTCCTTGAGGAATCACCACATTGTCTTCCGCAATGGTTGAACTAATTTACACTCCCACCAACAGTGTAAAAGTGTTCTATGAGGAACCATTTCTAAGTCAGTCTAGCCCATGGGGACTGAAGCTAATGGAACAACTTGTCTTGACAAGTTTTTTCATCATGTTTTTGGTGCTTGACACCATTACAGTTCTCCAATTTATTTTGTTGTCCTTGAAATTAGAATTTGTTGATTTTGAATAAACAAAATATTACTTTAGAAATATCTGCTGCAAATAAGAATAAAGTAATATTATAATTTAAGCACATGAAAGCATATTAAAATAATCTAGAGCCAAGTTTTCAAGTTTATCATATGAAAAAATACTTCTTAATTTAAGGCATATCATTATAAGAATCAGGTCATAAGGAAACAAAATTATAAAAGTGCCTTCACAGTCACTTTGACTAATTGATAAGGAACCATTTCTACGTCAGTCTAGCCCATGGCGCCTGAAGCTTGGTAAGATACATGAAAAACAGCAGTGTGGGGGCATTTGCAATATGTTCTCATGCGAAGCTAGTCTCATGTGAGCATTTGGTAAATAGCAATCAGATTGAAATATATGCATGTAATACTGACATGGACAGTTTCTCATCCAGTGGAATGCTATGAGAAACTTCACAGAGTTGAGTCCTCATAGATAATTCCCAAAGCATCACGCAGTTAAGAATGCATATATTTATGGCATAAGATTGAGGAAAGAGTAATATGTCTAATCATGTCAGATTGACCCTATTTTGAGCCCTAGCTAGGATTAATATAGAGCTGGGAATGTGTGTGATGTGGAATACAGCCACACCTACGTTATTTCTAAGATGAACATGTAAGAAATATAGTATATTCTGAGACGCCATAAAGAACATCAACTAAAGCAAAATTTAAGGTGTGATTATTATGTAATGAAGTTCCAAACAATCAGCTAAAAATTTTTGACACCCACAAACATTTTCTCCAACTCTATCTTTGTATCGGCTCTACCCAGATTTTCTGATGCCAAGGGCATTTTGTTCAACCTGTTCTTAATCTCTGCTTTCTCTGTGTCTATGCATCTGCCTGGACTCACTTCCTAAGTATGTAGGAAAGTCAGTGCATCTTACCAAGTCTGCCAAATTCACAGTATAATAAGATACAGAAGTTACGAAATATCTCTGAGATTCAAACTCTGATTTCCTTTATGCCACTCTTCCTGGGGGTCTTTGGCTCCTGTCTGAGTCTTGTGAAGTCCTGACCATATGGTCATTTGTTAATGTGGCTGATGTAATCTACATCCCGTTCAAAAGTGACAAATGTTAAAACTTGCTGCATGTTTTTTTTTAAATAATTAAAAAACAATGGAAAGTTTATCATGCCATTCGCAGTCATCCAAACAACATTTTCTAGCCATTACCACGCATAGCAAAACAAATTTTCTAGATTGTCTTTCATTTTCATGTTCCTTTTAAAAAGCTAATTAAACAAATATTCTTGGTTACTATGATACATTATTAAGGGACAATTCACATCAGAGAATAGGAACATGAAACTCTGAGCTAAGGGCTAGGATGTTTATCACAAAGGTCAGATGGGTACTTGAACTTCAGTGTGAGAGAGTAAGGGGACAAAAATTAACCAGAAGAAAAGGCAGAGTGAGAGAACTGCAGACAGGTTCCTGACATCAAAAAGCAGATATGGATACATGTAGAAAGAAACTTTCTGAGGAAAGATATGTATTTTTAAATGTTTGCAAGTGCTTTCTCTGCCATCAGGCACTTTGTCACTAAAGGCTTCCAGTAGAGGACTCATTTTTACTCTCAGTCCGAAAAACTTTATAAGACAGAATATATTGTACACATTGGAAAAAGATATTCATCTTTCATTGATTTCTAAGATAGATATATTTCCCAGCATTTTTTTTAAGACTTTACAGAAACAGAGAACATGTTGAATGTGTATCCTATTCAAACAATATATGTTATAGGAAAAAATATAAATAAAAAGATGTTTTCTAAATATGCCACTTTTACTAATCTTTGATATAAAACAAATGGGCCAGGATTAAATTTCTTGTTAAAAATAAAATCAATATTTTATGACCAATTATAATGAATTGAATGAAAAAGAAATCTATAGTCACCAGAAATTTCTGGCATTAGTTATTATGTTTCTTTGTCGTTCTTTTCCCTTTTTGCTGTAAATTATTGGAAGGGATGTGTGTGTGCGTGTGTGTGTGTGTTGTGTGTGTCTTAAGAAAACAAAGGCTGGGCACAATGGATCATGCCCATAATCCCAGCAATTTGGGAGGTTGTGCCAGGAGGATCACTTAAGTCCAGGAGTTCAAGACTAGCCTGGACAACATAGAAAGACCCCATCTCTACAAAACATTTAAAATGTAGCAGGGCATGGTGGTGCATACCTGTAGTCCCAGCTACTCAAGAGGTGGAGGCAGGGGGATTTCTTGAGCCTGGGTGGTTGACATTGCAGTGAGCCATGATCATTCCACTGTACTCATGCCTGGATAACAAAGTGAGACTCTATCTTAAAAAAAAAAAAAAAAAAAAAAGAGGGTTAAAATAGTAAAAAAAATTTCTTTGTAGTTTTGAAAAAAGAAAAATCACAATAGTGGAATACTGTAGTCATGGTCACTATCTATAGTGACCAATGGCAAAATTTTCCCATAAAAGTAAAGTGACAGGGCTGTAGTATGAGTTAATAAAAATGATCAAACTAATTATGATCCCTGGCTAATATGAAATTGATTTAGTCTCGTTCTTGTCAATGGCTAAAGCAACATTTATTATTCAATAGAAATGCAGTGCAGGCCGGAAGCAGTGGCTCACGCCTGGTATCCCAGCACTTTGGGAGGCCGAAGTGGGTAGATCGAGAGGTCGGGAGTGTGAGACCAGCCTGGCCAACATAGTGAAACTCTGTCTCTAATAAAAATACAAAAAATTACCTGGGCATGGTGATGGGCACCTATAATCCCGGCTGCGTGGGAGGCTGAGGCGGGAGAATTGCTTGAAGCTGAGAGGTGGAGGTTGCGGTGCACAGAGATCATGCCGCTGCACTCCAGTCCGGGTGACAGTGCAAGACTCGGTCTGAAAAAAAAAAAACAATAGAAGAAATGCTATGCAAGCCAAATTCAAGTCACATGTGAAGTTTTAAGTTTTTTGCAGCTACATTAAAAAGTAAAAAGAACCAGGTGAAATTAATCTTAATAATTATCCTATTTTGCTTATTATGTGCCAAATGCGATCATTTCAACATATATAATCAATATAAAATGTTATGGAGATATTCTATACAATTTTTTTTGTCTTCAAAACCTTACGGGTATTTTACACTTACAGCACATCTTCAATTCAGACTAGCCACATTTCAGTGGTCAGTATTCTAATGTACCTACTGACTACCATGTTAAACAGCACAGGTCTGTCTAAAATAGGAGCATTTGTGTACACTTGGGAATCGGAAGTGCATCTTGATGCATCAAAAAAGAAGAACACCAACTCTTTACCAGTTTTTACCTCTTTAATTATTGCAAATGGGACCACACAGATAGCAAATATATAATTTTCTGCTGCCTAATACCACCAGGAATTTAAATACTTTGCCATGTTTAATTCAAATAAAAATAATCTTGAGTTTAAAAAATCAAAGAAAGTGATGTCACCAAAATTGCAGAAAAGGAAGTTCTCTATTTGTATCCTCTCACAACAACAATAATTTCACAGCCATCCACAGACAAAAGAGCCTTTGTAGATGCTTTGAAATTCAGGTACAAGGTTGTGAAACCCCAGTGAAGCTCATTAACTAGGAGGGCTATTTCAAGAGGGCAGACCTGCACCAGGTCAGCAGGCTCACCAGACTCAGAAATGGCTCTGTCCATATGCCTTTTGTTGTACCACCAGAACCATCCACCTAAGAACCTGAAGGAGTTATTAATGCCCACACATGCTTCAGGTAACAGGCCTGTCAAACTTGTTTCCAATTGTGGACCCTAAAAGAACCTTCTAACTCAGTTCTGGCCCCACCTAGCTATGATCGGAGAGCAGTTCTGCCTGCCCAGGGACCCACTGAGAAACATACACACCCATGCCTGTATAGGTAGGTTAACCAGCCTAAGTCACATTGCATATTTTGAAAAGGTCCTATAATTTGACTCCAGTCATTGCCAGCTGCAGTTTGAGACACAGTCTGCCTGTGCAGATATCCAAAGGGAAGCATATGCAACTGTGCTTCTGCAAGGAGACCTGCTGTACTCCTCAGTCCTACTGTGAATCTTAAAACAGCTCTGTAACTCAGCTCTAGCTCCTCTCAGTTGCAGTCTTAGAGCAGAGGGAGATCCTGGAGGGAGACAGTCAGACCTCCAGAGGCAGGCCTGTAGACCTTAGTCTCATCTGCAGGCCCTGAAGCAGCCCCATGATGGTTCTAGCTCCTCTCAGATGAAGTCCAGGGCAAGTACTGCCTTCCCAGGGACACACCAAGTGGAAACTTTCCCAGGGATTTGGAAAAAGCCATATGTGTCCATGCACCTGGTGACAGGGCCATTGACTGTGGATCCTAAAGTAAATCCTCATCCCATATCTATTGACCAAGGGCCTTGAGGCAGTTCCAATCCATTGAGGGACCAAACAAGATCCATACCCATTCAAGCCCCTGGTAACAGGCTTACTAACCATGAATTCCATTGTGGACCAAGCAGTAGCCACAAGACCCAGCTCTACTCCCACTCAACTGTAATTCTGGAGGCAATCTAATCAGTTTGGAATTCAACAAGAGCTCTTCATCTGCCTCATCCAGTCTTAAAGACTGACTGGAAGAGAAATCTATTTCCTCAAATGCACAGACACCTGCACACATATATATGGATAATGAAGAATCAGCAAACATGACATCCTGATTATAAAGCTCCCCTAACTGATCCCAAAGAAATGAATATCTATAAACTGCCTGAAAAATATTACAAAATAAGCATCTCAAAGTGGATCAATGAGATGCAATAAAATACAGAAAGACAACTAAATAAATTTAGGAAAGCAAGGCATGAACAAAATGAAAAGTTTTGAAAAAGAGTAGAAACTATAAAAAAGAACCACACAAAATTCTTGGAGATAAAGAATACAATGACAGACTGAAAAAAATCCATTGAGAACTACAATAGCAGACTTGACTACGTAGAAGGAAAAATGAGAAAACTTGAAGACAGGTCATATGAAATTGACCAATTAAAGTAACAAAAAGAAAAAAAATAGTAAAGAAAGTATATGATACCTATGGGACATCCTCAAGCTAACAAATATACAAATTATAATAATCATAGAATAAGAATGTAAAAAGAAAGGAACAGAAAGCTTATTTAAAGAACTATTGTTTTAAAATGTCCCAGTTTTCAACAAGGAGGGGCTGGAATATGGACATCCAGATTCATGAAGCCAAAGGAATCCCAGTAAAGATCAACTCAAAGAAAAACACTCAGCTACACGTAATGATCTGGACTTTAAACTATACTACAACACTACAGTAATCAAAACAGCATGGCTGAATGGTACCAAAACAGAGATATAGACCAATGGAACAGAACAGAAGCCTCGGAGGCAATGCCACACATCTACAACCATCTGATCTTTGACAAACCTGACAAAAACAAACAATGGGGAAAGGATTCCCTGTTTAATAAATGGTGTTGGGAAAACTGGCTAGCCATGTGCAGAAAGCAGAAACTGGACCCCTTCTGACACCTTACACAAAAATTAACTCCAGATGAATTAAAGACTTAAACATAAGACCTAATACCATAAAAACCCTAGAAGAAAATCTAGGCAAAACCATTCAGGACATAGGCATAGGCAAGGACTTCATGACCAAAACACAAAAAGCATTGGCAACAAAAGCCAAAATAGACAAATGGGGCTTAAGCAAACTCCACAGCATCTACACAGCAAAAGAAACAGTCATTAGAGTGAATTGGAAACCAATGGAATGGGAAAAAATTTTGCAATCTACCCATCTGACAAAGGGCTAATATCCAGAATCTACAAAGAACTAAAACAGATTTACAAGAAAAAAACAAACAAGCCCATTCAAAAGTGGGCAAAGGACATGAACAGACACTGTACAAAAGAAGACATACATGAGGCCAACAAACATGAAAAAATGCTCATCATCACTGCTTATTAGAAAAATGCAAATCAAAACTACATTGAGATACCACCTCATGTCAGTTAGAATGGTGATCATTAAAAAGTCTGGAGACAACAGATGCTGGAGAGGATGTGGAGAAATAGGAACACTTTTACACTGTTGGTGGGAGTGTAAATTAGTCCAACCATTGTGGAAGACAGTGTGGCGATTCCTCAAGGACCAAAAAATAGAAATTCCATTTAACCCAGCAATCCCATTACTGGGTATATATCCAGAGGATTATAAATCGTTCTACTATAAGGACACATGCACATGAATGTTCATTGCAGCACTGTTTACAATAGCAAAGACCTGGAACCAACCCAAATGCCCACTGATGATAGACTGGACAGGTAAAATGTGGCACATATACACCATGGAATATTATGCAGCCATAAAAAATGATGAGTTCATGTCCTTTGTAGGGACATGGATGAACCTGGAAACCACCATTCTCAGCAAACTGACACAAGAACAGAAAATCAAACACTGCATGTTCTCACTCATAGGTGGGTGTTGAACAATGAGAACACATGGACACAGTGAGGGGAGCATCACACACTAGGGTCTGTTGTAGGGAAATAGGGGAGGGACAGTGGGGCCTGGGGAGTTAGAGAGAATATGGGGAGAAATGCCAGATATAGGTGATGGGGAGGAAGGCAGCAAATCACACTGCCATGTGTGTACCTATGCAACAGTCTTGCATCTTCTTCACATGTACCTCAAAACCTAAAATGCAATTTAAAAAATTTTTCAAAAATTCAGAGAGGATCTTGAAATAGCAAGGAAAAAGAGACTTCTCATACTCGGGAATCTTCGTTAGGCTATGAGTGAACTTCTCAACAAGAACCTTGCAAGCCAATAGACAGTGGGATGATATCTAAGTGCTACAAGAAAAAACCTTTCAAGAACAGGCTCACCAAGAATGCAATACCCAGCAAAGCTGCCCTTAAAAATGAAGTGCAGATAAAGATAATCCCAGAAAACAAAGGGTGAGAAAGTTCATCAGGAAGAGCTCTGATTTAAAAGAAATGCTAAAGGGAATTCTTTGAGTTGAAATTAATGAGCAGTAAGTGACAACATGAAAACATATACAAGTATAAAATTTATTGGTAAAGGGAAATATATAGTCAAATTCAGAATACTCTGATACTGTAATGCTGGTGTGTAAATCACTTTTAAAACTAACAAAGATTAAAAGGCAAAAATATTGCAAATAACTATAACTTTAAGAGGTATACACACTATAGAAACATGTTAAATGTGATTATTAGTACCATTAAGAGTGGAAGATTAGAAAAATAAAGGTACAGAGTATTTTGTGTAATTGAAGTTAAGGTGTATCAGCTTAAAATATAATGATATAACTATATGGTGTTTTATGTAAGCCAAAGAGTAACCATAAGGATAAAACCTTATATATATATACACACAAATGATAAAGAAAAAAAACCAAATCATATTATTTTTAATCTTATATTAAAAAGTGTTGCTGGGTGTGGTGGCTCACACCTGTAATCCCAACACTTTGGGAGGCTGAGGCAGGTGGATTACGAGGTCAGAAGATCAAGACCATCCTGGCTAACATGGTGAAATCCCATCTCTACTAAAAATACAAAAAATTAGTTGGGCATGGTGGCACACACCAATGGTCCGAGGTATTCAGGAGGCTGAGGCAGGAGAATTGCTTGATCCCAGGAGGGGGAGGTTGCAGTGGGCCGAGATTGTGCCATTCCACTCCAACCTGGGCAACAGAGAGAGAGTCCCTCTGTGTCAAAAAAAAAAAAAAAAAGTCAACATTTGGAATATCTGCATTATTCATTGAACTAAAAATTTCCAAATGACTAATACATAATTTAAAAAAGCATTTATGCATCAACAGTTTGTCAAGATGAAAGATGGAACAAAGGATTTTGATATAATGGAGCACACTGTTTACTGATATAATTTCAGAGAACACATTACAATTAATCTGTAAGAAACTACCATTTGTAAAGTTGGTATAGTATCCAAGAATAATATCATAATTACCTGAAAATGCTATTGTCTTTCTACTTTTTTGTTTCCACTATGGATCTGTGTAGGGCTATAATTTCTTCTTACATTTCAACCAAAACAACACATTATAATAGATCAAATACAGAGCACATTTCAGAGCATACCTGTCTTCTATTAAGCCACATGTTAATGAGATGGACAATAATGTAATGCAGTACCTTTCTTTTGCCTTATTTTTGTTTTGGAAAACATTATTTTTGTAAAAGATTTTACTTATGTTAACATATTGAATATTCTTTTTAAAATGATTTCATGTGCAAAACATTTTAAAGTTTTCTCATTTTCAATTATATATATTGATAGATGTACCCCCACATAAACAGAACTCTTTGGGATTCTCAATAAGGTTTAAATATGTAATGCAGGCCTGAGACTTAAGATTGCTGGTCTAGGAACGAGCACAGAGGTTTAGAGTCATAGACACATACAGTTATATGTTAGTTCAGGCCATCATTAGAGAAGGTAGCTTGGTCAGTTATTAGGCTAGTAGTCTTATTATGTTATTAATTAGGAATTATGTATATAAATAATTCAGCACATTTCTAACACATAGATGACCACTGATAAGTTTTGGCAATTATTACTATTATCATCATAAACCTGCTCAAATTGTGAACCTACAACTCTTGTGCCCTCTGACTACAAGGATATAGAATTACTTGGGAATAAATTGCACTTTCCCCATCAGAACAATTACTTTAGTACAAAACATGTATTCTGTATAATTCTGGTCTTCTGGCCTAGCAACTTACCTATTTGCTATTCATTATGTCACTCAGCAAGTGTAGAAAGTCCAAGATCCTCTTAATATGTAAATATATTTGCACTGATGAACTGGACAGACTGCCATTATGAAAAAAGGAAACTATAGCACATTTTAAGTGATGTAAATGGTTGATTAAGGGTATATATTTTTTATTCTGGTCCATTTGGGTTCATGATATTGTGTGAGTTGTACTCTCATGCCGTCCTCCCCTTTGGGGTGTTATAGGACATGCCTTCAAATTTAGAATCTTGGAGGTAGACAATTAACAATGGGTGTGAGAAGAGGAAGAGCTCCTTCTTCTTACCTGCCCATTCCCCAGAAGCCCTGAGCCAACCTGTGGGAGATGGAAGTTATTTTAGTACAAGCGAAGTAAGAGTGGAAAAGGGATATGGGAAAAGGATGATTCTACTGTGGGTGACATTAGGGAAGGAAACAGATGCTTCCTTCCTTGTTAGTGTGTGAGAGCTTGGGTGTTGATAGTTGTGTAAGACTGCTGCTGATGCATGGAAATGGGCCATCCTCTGATAATTCTATATGAAAATGCTTTCCAATTTGGGAAGATATTGTATACTAGGCTGGTGAGGTGAGTATCGTGCTGCTTTTTTGAGGATTTGGTTGAAGTAATTGCTCACATTTCCTTCTTATAATTATCTTGTTTACATATATGGATTAAAAATTCTGTGTGAATAAAGTTTCACAGCATTAACTGGAAGTATCTACTGGAGACTGTCTTTTTATCTTGTACAGGTTAAACTATGAGGCTAAAATGTTACTTTGTATAGTAAAGAGAAACATGAATTTGGATTTCTCATTTTATTGAGTTCTTGTCTAGAGTAAAACACTGTGAATGGAAAAAATACATTTATAATAAAAACCAGAGAGATTTAATGTTCTTTTCTTTCATAATACCTTTCTTAGTAAAATAAAACATATTAGACATTTGCCAGAATGAGTCTCCAGTGTATATATTGTAAATGTAGCTCAGTAGTAGATAATATGAGGCTGAAATAAAGAAAATAGTTAGAGGACAGGTCATGGAAAGTAATTTTTAATTCATTGAGTGATTTTTTTCTTCAATTACTGTTCCAGAAAAAGAATATGTAGCATATTTTCAAATTTCTTGGAACACAGTTATGGAAGAAAGATCTTGTTTTGCTCTGGGGGTTGCTAATATCTCTGTAAGTCCCTGGTAACATTTAATCAATTTCCATAAATATTTAGTGATGAAACTAAATCACTTTCAGACTCTCTTTTAAGGATGTGCAAACAAGACAAGATTTCATTTTTCAATTTGCAACCTACGCAAGAGATAGGAACTTGGTGTTGATTGTCCAGCTGTTTGCAATTTTAAAAATAGTCTCCTTAGTTACTTCCTTTTCAGTAAAGAGGGAAACAAAACTATTTAGTTACTCTTATCAATAACATTTTTCTAGCATGAAGAGGTGTGGAAAATATTTTATTTCTTGATAAAAATTTCACATTTCTAAAGTGAAATATTATTCCAAAGTTATGCAAAATAACACACTATTTATCAAATGTTATAATAAATAAATGTGAGAATGACCCAAATCTAGTATTTGGTATAAAATTTCAATTCCTATCACTTTTAGGCCGAAAGCTTTTTTGCATACCCACCTTTGGAGTCACCTCTCTAGGAGCTAGACTTTCTCCACCACTGCAGATAGTCTTCTGTTTCACTGTTAGAGCTCCCTCACACTATCCTTACATATGTTTCAAAAATCATGGCTTCTGGTTGAGCACTAGATGCCTGTCACTAGAGAAACTTTTAAGTATTAATTACTTACACTCTCTTGTAAGCTGCCCATGAACTCTACATGATAATGTAGGAAATTATCATTTGATGAACATATTTCTAAATATGTAGGTTGTGATCTTTTACCTACTTGGGACAATATTAATTTAACTGAGTGGTCAGTTTATTTTTGGCTGCCCTAAGTGGTTGAATACTGTTACATTGTCATTTTTTAAATTAATGGTATGCAGCTACCGTCAGGTTCTGGGTGTCATTGAGAAACTACTTTTTGTGTTCCTAGCTGTGTCTTCTTTCATTTCTCTCAAGAACTATTTCAAACTTACACTACAATTCTAAAGTTTCTGCCCGTTTCTAATACCTTCCTCCATCCATTGTGTCTTTTATTTTGCATTAAAAAAAGGAATAAATTATTTTTAACTTCCTATGCCTATACCTACAATCTTATTTATGTCTGCTTTGTATTATTTCTTATTACCAATTTTAGAAGAAAAGATGTTCTTCCTCTATTCCCGAAAGTCATGCTTATCTGTCCATGCTGTCATCTTCTCCCACTGAGTCATGGAACTTTTCTGCTAGTCAAGCAATTGTTCATTAAACTCACATTTCCGGTGAATAGTATGTGCTAGACATTGAACTAGGGATTATGAATACAAAGATAAAAACCATGGAATTTTTCTGCTAGTCAAGAAATTGTTCATTAAACTCAACATTTCCGGTTAATAGTATGTGCTAGACATTGAACTAGGGATTATGAATACAAAGATAAAAACCATTTATCTGAATAACAGATGAGCAACGAATGATAAGATATTAGGTTTCTTCTATGCTAAGGCATATATATAGCTACTGAAGTAGCATGGCTGCAGAAAAGTTCCAGGCAACTAGGAAAGGCTTTATGAATGAGCTAGTATTTAAGGTGAGACATAAAAAGTTAGTAAGAATTTGTTCATTGGACAGATAAGAGCAGGCTACCTTTATCCTTCCTTATACATCCTGTTGCAAATTAAACAACTAGACTTATTAACTAAACATTTTTCAGGTGTGAGTACATAGTCCCTTTGACATAGTACTGATGAGTAAGTAGAGAGGACACATGTGGAGATAATCACTCTGCTAGGTTAGCATAGAGGCTTCTCCTAAAGTTCCTTGTGAAAACTGTATCGACGCCAGGATGAGAATGTTCATTATACTCAAAATACGGTGACTTCCCAGCCCCGTCTTCGTCATGCGGGGTCCAATTTGGTTCAGGTGCATACAGGTCAAGTCCTAGCACAGGTTATTTTCTCTCCTGGCCAGGAAAGAAAATAACACATTGTAAATCACCAAAACCAAAGGTACAATTTCAACTTTTTTCTACAATAAAAAAATTAGTTTTTTGACATGATAATTTGATATATTAGTTTTTATTTTGTTTTCTGTATTTCATTTATTTCTCTTATCTATAAAAATATTTAGGATCCTTTCTTTCCCTTGCCTCGGAAGCCACTTGTCTTCCATTATGTGCAAATAAAGTCTCTTGAAATAGTGAAGCAAAGAAATAATGAAGCCTTGAAAACAGGTGGAGGGAAGAGGGCAAGATGTCTCCCAGGCATGAATAGGGCTGAAGTGAGTAGCTTTTACCTATAGGTCTGTGGCAGATGGAAAATGTGAGATGGGGAAGTTATTGAAAAAGTGTGGTACACCCCAGAGAACTCAGCCCTAGGCAGTAGGCCTTTAAGCCATTTCAGAGACGGAAGTAGCCTGACTACAAGATACTTAAACAGTAGTTATAAGATAGCTTTACTTTATTTTAAAATACTTCTGTTTAGAGAGCGTAATATGCATAAGTATGTTCAAGTTAGGCCTTATATGCAGTCAGTTACTTCATTCAGAAAGTAATAGGTTAATACGCTATTAGATTGCAGGACAGGTTACATATTGGAAAGCCTACACTCCAGACAAAGCAACTACAGGTGTTTCCACTATTTTGATCTTGAAGTGACACCAAAGACTTTAATAATTATGTTAATACATTTTTTAAAAATTGATTTTTATGAAATTAGTGTCCTATTCATCAGCATAGTTATAGCTGAATTCTCTCTTGATATAGCTAGCATTCAATATATGGGGATTACCTAAACTTTTTAAGAAAATACCAATCTTGCATGAACAAAGTATGGGACTTGAGTAAGTCTTGTAGTCAGAAAGCATAGGAAGGGAACCCAAGGCAGGGATCACCAAATGGTTTTGTGTCTAGCCACTGAATTGGAGATTTCTGACTACAGGGCAAACAGTATTGTACCTTTAGAATACTGGAGCCAGAGGTCAGTGATATTTCATCCAAAGTCAGATTGGACATCTCGCAAAAATAGAGAGTGCACTTCATCCAAGGTTACAGAACATGTTGAATGAATTATTTTTTCCCCAGAATAATGAAATTTCATACATAGTTATGCATGAAAAAATTTATCTGAGACTTGCTTTCATTATAATTCTTTATGTCTGTGAGGCTCTTGATAAGCCTCACCTATAAAGTTGCTACCATTACTTTCATGGTATCTAAATAACAGTTTTGGGTCAATCTACTGACCAGATGGTTTCTCTGAGAAAATCTTTGTCCTTTAATTGTCAATGCTAGGGGACTGTCTTGACTGACTTCAAGGGATGGAGGGCAGTGAGGGAGCTTTGTGAGGCTGTGTTTATAGTTTCTTTTAACTGTGCTCAGCTAATAGTAGTTCGTGAAAAGGAACCACTTTTTCTTGCCTTGTGGTCTATTGGTATAGTCCCTAGGATTGGATAGTCCCTAGGATTGTTATTTCAAATGCCAGTAATAGGGTTCAGATGGTAGCGTTACCTGTTTTATGTTTTATAGATACACGATGTTAGCAGTGTTAGTGGGATGTAGCTGACCTGCTAAAGTTTATGTCTCTAGGGTGCAGGGAATAGCTAACACAGCAGTTGCAGACTCTCTTACCCCTGGAGCTAAAAAGAAAACCTTTTTCTCCTACGGAGGGAAAGCAATTAATGAATAAAGAAGAAAGTAAATATATAATAATCAGTATTTAAATAAGAAGCAGAATGGGGGCAGATATACACTGTTAGAACGCTGTAAATGGCCGATGTGGTAGGCAGAATTTTTGAGATGGCCCCAAAAATTGCCAGCCACTTGAGGACACCTTCGGTCAGAGGTGTTTGAACAGAGCAACTCCATCTTGAATAAGAGATGGGCAAAATGGGGCTGAGACCTGCTGAACTGCATCCCCAGGAGGTTAGGTATTCTTAGTCACAGAATGAGACAGGAGGTTGGCACAAGATACAGGTCACAAAGACCTTGCTGATAAAACAGGATGTGGTTAAGAAGCTGGCCAAAACCTACCAAAACCAAAATGGTGATGAGAAAAAAGTCTGGTTGTCCTTGCTGCTCATTTTATGCTAATTATAATACACTAGCAGCTAAGAGAGGCTTCCAACAACACCACGTGGTTTACAAATGCCCTGACAGTATCAGGGAGTAACCTTGTATAGCCTAAAAATGGGAAGAACCCTCGGTTCTGGGAAATCCCTGCTCCTTTCTCAGAAAACTCATGAATAATCCATCTCTTGTTTAGCATATAAAATCATGAGTCATCATGTATTATACGTTTGTGTCACACATTCTACAGTGAATCTCAGTGTGAACTATGGATTTCATTAATGATAATGTGTTCATATTGCTCACCAATTCTAACAAATATACCACAGTAATTCAAGATGTTGGTAATAGGGCAAGTAGTGGGGTTGGAGATGGTGGGGTATGTAGGAATTATCTGTACTTTCTGCTTCTTTACCTGTAAACATAAAACTGTTCTAAAAAGTGAAGTGTTAAAAAAATAAAAATTAAAGTGAAAAATGGAAAAAAAAAATCAAGAAATAACTATAAGAATGTTCAGTGGAGCAGCCCACACGGCTGCTCTGCCTATGGAGTAGCCATTCTTTATTTCTTTACTTTTTTTTTTTTAGTTTTTTGAGATGGAGTCTCAGTCTGTCACCCAGCCCGCAGTGCAGTAGCATGATCTCGGTTCACTACAGCCTCTGCCTCCTGGGTTCAATTGATTCTCCTGCCTCTTGATAAACTTGCTATCACTTTAATCTATGGATTCACCCTGAATTCCTTCTTGCATGAGGTCCAAGAACCCTCTCTTGGGGTCTGGATTAGGACCCCTAGGTAATAACACTTCTTCCAGTTATCTCCACCCCAATCTAGGTGTTGTTCCAAATCAATTGACCTTACGATAGGTTATACAGAGGGCCTATTTTAAAAAGTTATGCTGGGAGGCTGCAAATTGGCTGTCTTTTAGATAAACACACTGGTGTCAAAAGTCTTTTGATTATAAGAACTGTCAAGAGATGCTGGAAATTGTCCCAGTGTTAAACAATGGAGTAATCATAACAACTACTTTTTACCCACTGATCCAATGCGTTTCTTTGATATTTAGAACCAAATAAAAGTTAATAATAAAATACAATGAATTTATTAGAAATATACAATCCTATATGATATTGTCTCTTTATCACTCACTTAAGATGTTACTTAAAAAGGGTAAAATGTCTATGGAAAATCAAACGTTATATTTAGTACAATTTTAAGTCGCCTAAATAATTATTTTTAAAATTAGCCCACTCTTGATTTATTGAGAGAAACTTTTCTATGAGACTCCAGTGTTTCTAAACATTTTTCAGCAATAATTGCACTTTTTCTCTAGACTATCTTTTCAAAGACGTCTGTACAGTGAGCAGTCATCTGTACTGACTGTTCAGACTGTACAGAAAAATACAGTTTCTTCATTGGGAGCAATGAGCAAATTTACTTATTTGGTGTAGCAAAGATAATTTCTCCTTCCAGGAAAAAGGACATGTTTGCTTTTGCCCACTGTAAGGGATTCTGGTTTTGTTGCATGATGCAGACATATGGCATGTGCAACATTCCCCTGGATCCGTCAGCATCACCCCCATGTCATGTGGGGAGCAAGAAGGAACAACACACATATGGTGCCCTCATGCTGCTTTCTGTAATGCAAATAATAATTTGTCTCTAATCTTGAGTCTTGTGTCTTCTGCTACCAATGAAACTGGCAGCAGAACTGGGTTAGCTGCAATTAGTTTAAATTCTCATAACCTTCAAAGCTCTTGACACTGATTAACTCATAAATACAATTCATGATACACTCTAGGGTTTTCCTAGTTTATAAAACTTTCAGTAAGAAAGTTTTGGTAAGAAATAATATACTTTTTATCATTGAACTTTGCACAATACATGAGGAGGTTAATTTTCTACATCAACTTCTGGATGTGTGATTCATTTAAAAAATAAAAACTGACACTTACATATCCTTTGCAACCTGTATAAAATATTATCTTTTAAGTCACTTGGAGAATTTGGCTTCAAGTACTTTTTCCACCTTTATCAACAAAAAGAATAATAATGAAGGAATGTTCTTTGCTCATTTATTTATAGTTGCCAAAATTTGGCGGTGGAAAAACAAATACTTTTTTAGAACTTACCTCTTTGGTTAACTATAGAATTTTTTTTTTTTTTTTTGAGACGGTCTCACTTTATTGCCCAGGTGGAGTGCAGCGGTGGGATCTCAGTTCACTATAACCTCCACCTCCTGGGTTCAAGTGCTTCTCCTGCCTCAGCTTCCCAAGTAGCTAAGACAACAGGTGTGTGCCATCATAACCAGCTAATTCTTGTATTTGTAGTAAAAAAGGGGTTTCGCCACGTTGGCCAGGCTGGTCTCAAACTTCTAACCTCAAGCGATCCTCCTGCCTTGGCCTTCCAAAGTGCTGGGATTATAGGTGTGAGCCACTGCACCTGACCTAATTCTCTTTTCTGAGTGCTGTATCAAATTCCTTGCAAAGATATGATTAGTCTTCGATACTGACTGTAGAACAGTTATTTCAGAACCTTCATGAGAGTGAGAACAAATATGATAGCAACTGCGACTCCAGGTACTTTATTCTGTTCACTGCTTTCCATTCCGTCTTAACTGATCTTTGTAAACGTCAATACATTTGTTTTCCTTATACATTTTTAAAAAAATTCTATGTCAGAAATAGAATGCAGTGAATCTGATGGCTCTGCAGACATAATTGCTTTGGACTCATTTACTGAACAGAATCTATAATAGTGTGGTCAACTGGTTGTGTGCACATAGAAAGTTAGTCTTTCTCTGGAACCAATTAAGATCACTAAGAAGCTGGAAAGCACTTTAGCTGCCCACTCTGCAATGAGAGTGAGGGTGTTAAGTGACTGACATCGCTGACCCTAAGTTTTCTTTGGGTTTGCTTCGTTTTGTCTTCTGAATTGCTCAGTACTAAACTCCTCTGGCATATCTAAAATATAGTGGTTTGAGGGAGTTTTTAAGGACACACACACACACACAAATTAAAACATTTTTAACTAATTTGGAAATCTGCCTAACTGTTCAGTACAGGCAATATGATATCATCAACAGCCTGTGAAGTTGCACATGTTTGGGAGTGGTTATTAAAAGAAGATATTATTCAGAAAGAGCAGTGAGAGAGAAAGAGAGAGAGAGAGAGAGAGAGAGAGAGAGATAGAGAGAGAAGAAATCAACTTTCTGGAAAGCAAGCATCACCTTCTGCAATCGTGACAAGAGGCTTTGATTCTTAGCAGGCACTTGCTCATTGTTGCTGATGCTTTCTTTACCTGCTAGAGAAGACTGATTGTGTTCTCTGAAATATGTGTCCTTTGACTTTACCTCTGCAGATGTAGAATGCTTGCACCATCGGTATTCCATTTGTACACTGTTACCTCTTAGAAATCTTGTAATGAAATTCTACTTTCCTTTTACATCTGATAATCTCCAGAAGACCCTGGGTCATGGACAACTGTTTTGAGTGTTGAATAAAATATTTAATTGGCTTTAAATTCTCTAGAGTCTTATGAATAGCGTGTTTTTCTGGTGGCTTGCCAGCTACGAAGACTTCAAATCCTTTTCTATCCTTTTTTTTTCAACTCAAGGAGGTGATGAGTTAAATGAACTATCACCACACACAGCTTATCACTGTATCTTTCACAGCTCTGAGCAGTTTCACCCTTCATCACTCACATGATTCCACCCTCCTTTTACTCCTACAGCAAGGAGGAGAAAGGAGTTTTTGTAGCTAAGCTACCAGAGTATTTCTTCTGCAGGGACTCCAAATCATGCTTCAGAATCAATCAGTTGGTGTGTGGTGCTAATGAGGTCAAGGTTACAAATTTGGAATCCACCTGAGCAAGTTATTTAGCAGCAGACTGTTAGAAACTTTGTAAAAGTATGCCACTCTTTATTTACTTACTAACATAATTATTAATTTAACTCTATTAGTGAGTCCTGACTGTATCAGACACCATGATAGTGTAATAGTGAAAAAGGCAACCACGATTCCCAACTTCATGGAGTTTACAGTGGGGAAGATGAAAAATAAATGAGCATATAAACAAAATAACAGGGAATTGGGCCAGAAGTAATTTAGTCAGCCAACAAAATGCTATGGTAGTAGATAACAAACAGGGTTAGCTGGACCTACATAACATCGAATAATCAAAGTCCTTTCTGGGGAGTCTGTATTTATGTTGAGACCTACAGAGTGAGAAGGATTCAGGTATGGGCAGAGCAGGTAAGACTGCATGGCAGAGTGTTCCAGACACATGTTGCTGTATTAGTGAAATTAAAAGAAGGGCGAGGTGGTATCCATGTAGTGAGCATAAGAGGAAGTGAATTGAAATCTGGTTGGAGAGGGAGGCAGGAGCCAAATTGTTCTGGGCCTAGTAGGCCAAGAAAAGGGCTTTGGATTTTATTTCAAATCCAATAGAAAACCACTGGTGGCTGGCTTTTAAGCAGGCAACCGGTATATATAACCCATTTGCTTTTTAAGCACATCACTCTAGACACTAAAAGGAAGAGTAGTAAAAACAGCCGTCAGAAATCAGATAGGAGGTTGTAGTGGGTATATTCTTGACTCCCCACTTTCTGCTATTCTTCACACTTTCCAAGGCCCCAGGAGGGTATCTACATGGATTTCAAAACCCAGTCACACCTGTTTCTCTGTGATTTCCTGCTTGGCTTGGCATGGGCAGAGGTAAGGAGAGAGGGAGAAGAGTAAAGTCAAGGTATTTATTGCCTGGCTTATTCTTTGCTAGGTGCCACAAGAATGGCTGTGTCTCTCCATTGGAAGCCAATGTACCTGCCCTCTGGCCCTCATCACTTAGGTCCATGGCCACGTTGGATAACCCTTTCTGTTCACTTGTCCCTTTTATTAGTTTCGGGTAATATGCCGTCCTTTTTTTCTTTGTCTAAACCCTGGCAATAGCTTTGCAAATAATCCCTTTCTAAAACCATTCTCAATTACCAGACATGAATGTTCCACATATTTCTACCCAGAAACCTACATCCAGACACTATTGTACTATTTCAGGCAAGAGATAATGATGGCTTCCTCTAAGGCAGTCATAGTAAAGATAGAATTAGATTAATTTTAAATGTGTTTTGCAGTTGGAATCATAGTATTTGTTGAAGGATATGATGTGCAATTTTAAAAATGGAAGGCACATCTAGGATGTTTCCATTTCTAGCCAAACAACAGTTTGAATGATAGTAACAACCATTTATACAGGAGAGCTGGAAACTGGAAATGGAACAGGTCTGGAAGATGGGTGAAGAACAAGAGTCAGTTTAAGGTGCTTCTGAGGTATCCAAGTGGAAATATTGAATAGCAGTTAAGTAGTTATGCATTTCAAAAGAAAAATCAGGGCTGTGATTCTTTACCTCATTGGTAGTATTTCAAGCCTCATGACTGGTTGCAGTCCCCAAGGAAGTGGGTACCATTAGACAGAAGTCTTAGATGTGAGCCATGGGTCAAGAAGAAAATGTGGAACCAGTAATTGAGAATAAAAAATTGTAGCCTGTGAGGTAGAGGCAATCTAGTAGAAAGGTATCATGAAAGCCCAGAGAGAATACTGGAAGGGGAGAGATTGGTCACCTGTTGCAGAGAGTTTGAATATAATGAAAATGGATAGATATTCATTAGGTTTTGCTGGAGATCGTGAAAATATTCCTATCTGTTGGATATGTTGACCAAACCAGACTGATGTAATTTGTGGTCTGACTGGCAGAGGAGCAAGTAGAAACGTGTAGGCGATGATCTGGATAAATTTTCTTGTGAAAACAAGGAAAGACATTTGGAGATAGCTGTTGTAAGAAATTAAGGTTCTTTTTATTGTTTTTAAGATAAGCGAAGTTTGCATGAGAATGACAGAATAGATAAGGAGACAGAGATGTTAAGAAAGAGAAAAACAAGTGAGATACACAGAAATGTCTCTGAAAAGGTGAGAGAAACCCACAACACAAGAGTAGAAAAACAACTTTGCTTTTACATTTCAGCAACTTTTAAACCTGGCTTGTGCAGGTTCCAGAACTGAGACCATTCTCATACTTAGAGTCCATTGATTGAAAAGGTAGCCAGTTCTTCTAAATAAAAGACACTGACCAGTTACAGCAAGTATACAAAGTAGCTATAACCCAATCCTTCCCCAAAGAAATGTGTAGTAGTGTACCGGAGAAATGTACAGTAAATGAAGGTGAATGCCAGTATCTTTCAAGTGGTGTTGTATAGATTACCTGAATTGACACTAATACAATCACCATAAGCCCCCTGTTAAACTGGGCCATAGAAAGGCTGGCAGACAGATGGAGACTTTTTCTAAGGCTGTCTCACAATGGATCTAATGGGACCATGATCCCACTTTGTGATCATGTCTCCAGTTCCAGAATGCACTGCAGGGATACATATTTATCACTGTAAATCCTTCATTGGTTTCTTAACCTGTGGAGTAAGAGCTAAAATATGGTAAAAACGGTAAAGTAGAAGAGAATGAATTTAACTGCGTACTCCCTGTTCAAGCCAATCAAGGCAAAATATACTGCCAACAGCAGTAAAAGAGTCACAATGGATTTCCACCAAGATGGACAAATAGGAACAGCTCTGGAGTGTGGTTCCCAGTGAGAGCGACGCAGGTGAGTGATCTCTGCATTTCCAACCAAGGTACCAGGTTTATCTCATTGAGACTGGTTGGACAGTGTCTTGGCTATGTGGGCTCTCTTTTGGTTCCATATGAAGTGGGTTTTTTCAGTTCTGTGAAGAAGGTTAATGGTAGCTTGATGGGGATAGCATTGAATCCATAAATTACTTCGGGCAGTATGGCCATTTTCACAACATTGATTCTTTTAACCATGAGCATGGAATGTTTTTCCATCTGTTTGTGTCCTCTCTTATTTCTTTGAGCGGTGGTTTGTAGTTCTCCTTGAAGAGGTCCTTTACATCCTTTGTTAGTTGTATTCCTAGGTATTTTATTCTCTTTGTAGCAATTGTGAATGGAACTTCCCTCATGATTTGGCTCTCTGTTTATCTCTGTTGGTGTATAGGAATGCTTGTGATTTCTGCACATTGATTTTGTATCCTGAGACTGATAAAGTTACTTATCAGCTTAAGGAGGTTGTGAGCTGAGATGATGGGTTTTCTAAATATACAATCATGTATCTACAAATAGGGACAGTTTGATGACTTCTTTTCCTAATTGAATGCCCTTTATTTATTTTTCTTTCCTGATTGCTTTGGCTAGAACTTCCAGTACTATGTTGAATAGAAACGGTGGGAGAGGACATCCTTGTCTAGTGCCAGTTTTCAAAGGGAATGCTTCCAGTTTTTGCCTGTGCAGTATGATATTGGCTGTTGGTTTGTTGTAAATAGCTTTTATTATTTTGAGATATGTTCCATCAATACCTAGTTTATTGAGAGTTTTTAGCATAAAGAGCAATCGAATTTTATTGAATGCCTTCTCTGCATATATTGAGAGAATTATGTGGTTTTTGTCTTTGGTTCTGTTTATGTGATGGATTATGTTTATAGATTTGTGTATGTTGAACCTACCTTGCATCCTTGGGATGAAGCCAACTTGGTCGTGGTGGATAAGCTTTTTGATGTCCTGTTGGATTAGGTTTGTCAGTATTTAATAAGATTTTTGCATCAGTGTTCATCATGCATATTGGCCTGTTGTTTTCTTTTTCAGTTGTGTCTCTGCCAGGTTTTAGTATCAGGTTGATGTTGGTCTCATAAAATAAGTTAGGGAGAATTTCCTCTTTTTGTATTGTTTGGAATTGTTTCAGAAGGAATGGTACCAGCTCCTCTTTTTATAGTTGGCAAAATTTGGCTCTGAACCTGTCTGGACCTGGACTTTTTTTGGTTAGTAGGCTATTAATTGCTGCCTGGATTTCAGACCTTGTTATTGGTCTATTCAAGGTTTCAACTTCTTCCTGACTTAGTCTTGGGAGTGTGCACATGTCCAGGAATTTATTCATTTCTTCCAGATTTACTGGTTTATGTGCATAGAGATGTTCGTAATAATCCCTGAGGTGGTTTGTATTTCCAGGGAAACAGTGGTGATCTCCCCTTTATCATTTTTTATTGCATCTATTTGATTCTTCTGTCTTTTCTTTTTTATTAGTCTGGCTTGCAGTCTATTTTGTTCTTTTCAAAAAACCACCTCCTGGATTTAATGATTTTTCGAAGGGTTTTTTGTGTCTCTGTCTTGTTCAGTTCTGCTTTAATCTTAGTTATTTCTTGTCTTCTGCCTGCTTTTGAGTTGTCTGATCTTGTTCCTCTAGCTCTTTCAATTTTGATGATGGGGGTTGATTTTAGATCTTTCCTTGTTTCTCATGTGGGCATTCATTGCTATAAATTTCCCTCTGCTTTAAATGTGTCCAATAGGTTCTGGTACGTTGTGTCTTAGTTCTTGTTGGTTTTGAAGAACATTCTTATTTCTGCCTTCATTTCATTTTTTATCCATTCATCATTCAGAAGCAAGTTGTTCAGTTTCCATGTGATTGTGTGTTTTGAGTGCTTTTCTTAATCCTGAGTTGTAATTTGATTGTGCTGTGGTCTGAGAGGCTGTTTGTTATGATTTCCATTGTTTTGCATTTGCTGAGGAGTGATTTACTTCCACCTACACGGTCAATTTTGGAGTAAGTGTGATGTGGAGCCGAGAAGAATGTGTATTCTGAGGATGTGGGGTGGAGAGTTCTGTAGATATCTATCTATTAGGTCCACTTAGTCCAGATCTTCGTTCAAGTCCTGGATATCCTTGTTGACTTTCTGTCTCATTGATCTGTCCAATATTGTCAGTAGAGTGTTAAAGTCTCCCTCTATTATACTGCAGGAGTCTAAGTCTCTGTGCATCATTAAGAACTTCCTTTATGTATCTGGGTGTTACTGCATTGGGTGCATGTATATTTAGGATACTTAGCTGTTCTTGTTACATTGATCCTTTTACCATTATGTAATGCCCTTCTTTGACTCTTTGGATCTTTGTTGCTTTAATGTCCATTTTATCAGAGACTAGGATTGGTACCTCTGCTGTTTTTTGTTCTCCATTTGCTTGGTAAATTTTCTTTCATCCCTTTATTTTGAGTCTGTGTGAGTCTTTGCATGTGAGATGTTTCTCCTGAATACAGCATACCAATGGGTCTTGAATTATTATCCAGTTTGCCAGTGTGTGTTTTTTGGTTGGGGGCATTTAGGCCATTTACATTCCACGTTAATATTGTTATGTGTGAATTTGATCCTGCCATTTTGTTACTGGCTGGTTGTTTTGGCTGTCAATTGACACAGTTCTTCATTGTGTTGTTCTTTACCATTTGTAACATTTTTGCAGTGGCTGGTACTGGTTGTTCCTTTCCATGTTTAGTACTTCCTTCATGAGCTCTTGTAAGGCAGGTCTTATAGCTACAGAATCTCTCAGCAATTGCTTGTCTGTAAAGAATTTTATTTCTCCTATACTTAGGAAACTTAGTTTGGCTGGATATGAAGTTCTGGGTTGAAAGTTCTTTTCATTAAGGGTGTTGAATATTGGCCCCCACTCCCTTCTAGCTTGTAGGTTTTTGCTGAGAGATTCACTGTGAGTCTGATGGGCTTCCCTTTGTGGGTGACTTGTCCTTTCTCTCTGGCTGCCATTAGAATTTTTTCCTTTATTTCAACCCTGGTAAATCTGATGATTATGTGCCTTGGGGTTGCTCTTCTTGAGGAATATCTTTGTGGTGTTCTCTGTATTTCCTGGATTTGAATGTCGGCCTGCCTTGTTAGGTTGGGGAAGTTCTCTTGAATAATATCCTGAAGAGTATTTTCCAACTTGGATTCATTCTCCCTGTCACATTCAGGTATGCCGATCAAACATAGATTAGGTCTTTTCACATAATCCCATATTTCTTGGAAGCTTTGTTCATTTCTTTTCACTCTTTTTTCTCTAATTCTCATTTTATTTCATTGATTTGATCTTCAGTCTCTGATATCCTTTCTTCTGCTTGATTGATTCAGCTGTAGAAACTTGTGTATGCCTCATGAAGTTCTCTTGCTGTGTTTTTCAGCTTCATCAAATCATTTATGTTCTTTTCTAAGCTGGTTATTCTAGTTAGCATTTGGTCTAACTTTTTTTCAAGGCTCTCAGTTTCTTTGCATTGAGTTAGAACATGGTCTTTTAGCTAGAGAAGTTTGTTATTACCCACCTTCTGAAGCCTGCTTCTGCTAATTCATCAAACTCATTCTCTGTCTTGTTTTGTTCCCTTCATGGTGAGGATTTGTGATCCCTGGGAGGAGAAGAGGTGTTGTGGTCTTTGATGGTTCCATCCTTTTTGCACTGGTTTCTTCCCCTCTTGGTGGATTAATCTCAATTTGATCTTTGAAGTTGGTGATTTCGGGAGGAATCTCTTGAGTGGACGTCCTGTTAAGTTTGGAGCTATATTTTTTTTGGCCTGTAGAGGCGCTGCTAGGAAGCTTCAGATTCAGTCAGGCTGCTGGGTGGGTGGTCTTCCCCTGGAGTTTGTTTGCAAGCGAGATTAACCCCATCTTTCCAACGACATCTCCCCTTCCCCTAGCTCGATTTTCCTGGTTGGGTTCAAACTGGTGTATTCACTGCCAAGCTCTCTAGCTCACGGGCTTCAGTTTGAGTTTTATGGGGGGTAGGGTCTGCCAGACTTTAGGGCCTGTTTCCCTACTTTCAACTCAGCCTCTTTCTGTGGGATGGGTAGTTTCATCCCGCTGGTGTTAGTCCAAACTTCTGCCTAAGTTTGTGCCAACAACTTGCAGCGCCAGGCAAATGCCATTACTCAGATTTGCATCAACAACCCATGGTACCCCTCAGTCTGGCAGGGCTCTCAGGGACTATGGGTTGCAGGAGGGATGACATAAGCACAGGATCCGAATCAGAGCACAGAGGGGGTGAAGTCCCCTACCCTCTGAGCCAGCTGCACATTCTAGCTGGGAACGTGCCCGGCCCTGTCTTGGTTCACCCTTCCTGGCCAGCTCTTGCCTTGCTTCAGCTCCTTCCCTGGGTTGTTTTCAGTGTCCTACCAGTCCCACTGAAATGAACCCCGCACTCACTTGGAATCATGAAGTCCTCTAGCCCTCTGCGTCTCATTCACTGGGAGATGCATTCCTGAGTTGCCTCCCCTCAGCCATCTTGGCACCCATCAATTCCACACATAACAAAATTAACCTTAAATGTAAATGGGCTAAATGCCCTAATCAAAAAACACAGACTGGGAAATTGGATAAAAGTCAAGACCCATTGGTGTGCTGTATTCAGGAGACCCATCTCACATGCAAAGACACACATAGATTTAAAATAGGGGATGGAGGAAGATTTACCAAGCAAATGGAGAGAGAAAAAGAGCAGGGGTTGCAATCCTACTCTCTGATAAAATGGAATTTAAACCAATAAGGATCAAATGAGATAATTTGGGCATTATATAATGGTAAAAGGATCAATGCAACAAGAAGAGCTAACTATCCTAAATATATAGGCACCCAATACAGGAGCACTCAGATACATAAAGCAAGTTCTTGATAACCTACAAAGAAACTTAGACTCCCACACAATAATAGTGGGAGACTTTAACACACCACTGTCAATATTAGACAGATCAGTGAGACAGAAAATTAACAAGGATATTGAGGACTTGAACTCAGACTGGAGCAAGGGGACCTTATACACATCTATAGAACTCTCCACCCCAAATTCACAGAATATACATTCTTCTCAGCACCACATCACACTTACTCTAGAATTGACCACATAATTGGAAGTAAATCACTCCTCTTCTGCAAATGCAGAAGAACAGAAATCATAACAACCAGTCTCTCAGACCACGGTGCAATCAAACTAGAACTCTGGATTAAGAAACTCACTCAAAACTGCAAAACTACATTGAAACTACACAACCTACTCCTGAATGACTACTGGATAAATAATGAAAGGAAGGCAGAAATAAATATTTTTTTAAACCAATGAGAACAAAGACACATTTAAAGCAGTATCTAGAGGGAAATTTATAGCACCAAATGCCCATATGAGAAGCAAGGAGAGATCTAAAATCAACACCCTATCATCACCATTAAAAGAACTAGAGGAGCAAGATCAAATCAATTTATAAGTGAGCTGAAGACAAGAAATAACTAAGATTAGAGCAGAACTGAATGAGATAGAGATACAAAAAAACCCTTCAGAAAAATCAGTGAATCCGGGAACCGTTGTTTTTGAAAAGATCAACAAAATAGACCATTAGACAGACTGATAAAAAAGAAAAGAGAAGAATTGAATAGATGCAATAAAAAATGAAAAAGGGGATATCACCACCGATTCCTTGGAAATACAAGCTACCATCAGAGATTACTAAAAACAACTCTATGCACATGAACCAGTAAATCTAGAAGAAACAGATAAATTCCCGGACACTTGCAGCCTCCCAACACTAAACCAGGAAGAAGTTGAATTCCTGAATAGATCAGTAACAAGTAGAGGCAGCAATTAATAGCCTACCAACCAAAAAAGTCTGGGTCCAGATAGGTTCACAGCCAAATTCTACCAGCCGTACAAAGAGGAGCTTGTACCATTCCTTCTGAAACTATTCCAAGCAATACAAATAAAGGAAATCCTCCCTAACTTATTTTATGAGACTAACATCATCCTGATACCAAAACCTGGCAGAGACACAACTAAAAAAGAAAACTTGAGGCCAATATCCATGATGAATATCAATGCAAAAATGCAATAAAATACTGGCAAATCAAATGCAACAGCACATTAAAAAGCTTATCCATCACGACCATGTTGGCTTCATCCTGAGGATGGAAAGCTAGTTCAACATACACAAATCTAAAAGGATTATCCATCACATAAACAGAACCAAAGACAAAAACCACATAATTCTCTCAATATATGCAGAGAAGGCCTTCAACAAAATTCAATAGCCCTTTGTGCTAAAAACTCTCAAGAAACTAGGTATCGATGGAACATATCTCAAAATAATAAAAGCTATTTATGACAAAACCACAACCAATATCATAGTGAATGGGCAATAACTGGAAGCATTCCCTTTGAAAACTGGCACTGGACAAAGATACCCTCTCTCACCATTCCTATTCAACAAAGTATTGGAAGTTCTAGCCAGAGCAATAAGGCAAAAAAAGAAATAAAAGGTATTCAATTCAATCTAGGGAGCGCTAGTCACTTTCTCTCCCTAGATTTAGTCTATTATATGCGGAAGAGCTTAAGGAAATAAACAAGTCTCTGATGCTTCTTGCAGCTCTACCACACTGACCCTCCATGAGTTTATATTGGTGCACAGTTCCTGATTTACAGTACTTTAACTTATGATTTTTTAACTTTCGGGTGGCATTGGGATATAACCCTGTTATAAGTTGGGGAGCTCCTTACAACTGACAATGTGGTTATGGTTTCTACTAAAAGTATTACTACTTTCACCCTATCCTAAAGTCAGAAAGTCATCAATCAATCCTTGCTAAGTCAGAGACCATCTGCTGTGTTGCCTGCATTAAACGCATTTTCAAGTTATAATATTTCCAGTGTATAAGGAGCTAATCAGGATGCAATCCTATCATAAGTTGAGAATCATCTGTATTTTTGCCCTTTTCTCTCTTAACACTTATGTCCTTATTCAAAATTTAGATCAATCCTGATTGAAATCTGTGATAGGAAAAAATGCAGATAGAAGGTTAGTTCTGTTTTCTAAATCAGTGCCTCCCCTCCTTACCCAAGGTATCCAATAATTTAAGTAATTATAAGATTATTGCAAAAATTCTTCTTCTTCAAATGATTCCTGTATTTTATGCAAATCGCCTTTGCAGTTTTTCTGCTAATGTTCCCATTCCTTTGCTCCATTCAGTTCTTTACCACGAGAATGTAAGTTTAAATGTTTTTTTTATCTACCGTGGAGATCTCTAATGTCTTATTCTTGTTTTTAAAGGAAATGTCCTCCCACAAAGTGCCTAAAAAATTCTGCATTTTTAAACTGAAAGAAAAATGTTTTAAATTTAATATTTTACTGGAAATAATTGCTCACATCAGACAATCTTATGTTAAGAATGACTGGTGATGGAGGCAGGAACATTAAAAGTCTTACGAAGATTTTCCCTTCAATGTCCTCTGCTGTGGTGCTTCCCCTCAGGCCCCTCCTGACTACCACTGCATTAAGCACCTGTGGATTGAGAATACACTGAGCATATATTAATCATATATTGAGAATTATGGAGCAAAAGAAAGCATAGCCAGATAAGCTTTGTGCACTAAGTAAGAGTTGCCAATGTTTGAACAAAGTTAAGTTATAGTTGTGAAATTACATTTCCCATTTCCTATTTATTTAGACAAATAAAACAGCTGGGTTGGACATCTAAAGGTTGCCTAATAAGAAAATAAGGGCTTTTGTAAAGAATTGTTATTTCTAAAGTATTAAAAGACCTGCTGTTTAAGACTTTTAAAGTTTTTCTGTAAAAGGCTACACATAGAGGTTTTATTACCTCCAAGAGCCATACTTCCAATGATACCAGAAAATGAGTGTTCTTTGAATTTTCTACCAGCAAAATCAATGTACTTTTCTTTCTCAGAATCTATGTAGAAAGTAGCACTCTTTAAAAAATACTATCTTCACAAAGAAATCTAAATAAATAATATTGTAAGCTGCTTATGGGAAATACCAAATGGCTATCAGTTAATATGACTAATTTAGGAAATTTGTCCCTCTCTTGGGTCTGGTCTTTAACATTATAAAATCAGATACATAAATATCAATACTCAACGTAGATTTGCCTTTCTAGAGCAGAGTTCCATTTTCAAAGCTTACAGGTGCTCAGGATATAATTAGGAAAGAAAAAGGAGGACAAAGAAACAGAGAAAGAGGGAAGGAAGGAAGGAAGGAAGGAAGGAAGGAAGGAAGGAAGGAAGGAAGGAAGGAAGGAAGGAAGGAAGGAAGGAAGGAGGGAGGGAGGGAAGGAAGGAGCTTGCTTAGGAATAACTGATACACTTTCTCCCTCAACAAGACCATTTGGAAAATATCTCATTATGACTAGAAAGTTTTTCAGTAAGCAGAGAATCAGAACAAGGGGAATTAAAAATTATTTTAATATTTACTATCTTATGCTTTAATATTTTGATGGATAAATCCATCATCATAGTATTAGGGAGGGACCAACACGGGTAACAAAAACTACTCAGTGTTTGAACAAACATAGTTTAATCCATGATTACACAGCTAGTGGAAATACTGACTAACCAAGAGACAATGTTAGCAATAGTAGGAATTTATAACCTTCCCTAGGCTAGAGGGAGACAAAAGGAAAAGCCAGCTCTTTAGAACCTGCTGGGTCAGCCAGCCATGACTGGAACCATGGTGAGTCTATCCAGTGGGAGCTAGAGCCATGAAGGGGCAATCACTTCCTGAGATAAGGTACAAGGAGGAAAGGGAAGGAAAAAATACACTGATTTCTGTCTTGTTCTCACCTTCCAGCCTCCTGGCAATGCATACCATTGACTGAACCCACCCACAAATCAGCTCTTGCATTGATTTTCAAGCCACTTTTTCTTTACTTTTTGGAAGTCAATAACTGCCTATTGTTTTGGTGATTTCTCTAGAAATTCTAATATGCAAGCTTATCAAAATCTAAAATTAATTAATATCTTTATATTTTTCCCAAAGAACATGATTATGTTCACTCTTAGATATTTTAAACCTCATAAACATTGTTGTTATTATTTTTTACAGTAGTAATAATAATCATAGCACACACACTATATTCCAGGTACTTTTCTGAGTACTTTACTGTTTCATATTATTCTTATAATTATCCATGAGAGAGGTAACTTTATTATCACCATTTTACAAATGAGAAGACAAAGGCATATTGAGATTTATTAAATGGCCCAAAGTCATACCAAATAAATGACAGTCATATTTTCAGTTAAGGTTGTCAGCTTCAGAGTCCAAGCCCTTAATCACTCCATAGAGTTTCTGCCTGTGAATGTTTTCTTACATTTCCCCCACATATTTGCAAATTTTAAGCTTTAGAACATCTAATATCTCAGCCCATCTATCTAAAAACAATTTTTCCACCTAAAAGCATACTGTAGATTTGCTGGTGACAACCTTAGGGTTTGGTTATATAAAGTGGTCTATATGTTTCCTTCATTTTTGAGAAAGTTTACTTTTGTTGGCTATACTATTCTAGGTTGACAAGTATCTTCACTTAGTGTCTTAGAGATATTATACCATGTATAAGTTTTCATTGCTTTCGTAAGGATGTCACTGTCATTTTAATTATTGCTCCTTTGTCAGAATTTCTCTTTGGCTGTTTTAAATGTCTGGCCTTTGTCTTTGATAGATTGTAATCTCACTATCACATGTTTTGGATTCATTTTTAAATTGTATTTATAAATCAAGACTTTTAAATAAAATAAAATTTTATTTAAAAATGTATTTTAAATTTTATTTAAAAATCTAGTGTTTTTGAATCTGCATTTGGTGACTTTCAAATTCTTGAAAAGTTCTCAGCCATTATACCTTTAGCTAATACTTCTGTCCTAGTCTCTCTCTTCTCCCCATCTAAAATATTAAAACTTAACTTTCCCATAGCTTTAAGATTTTTATTATACTTTCCATTTCTTTTATTACTATGAATGTATTCTGGATATTTTCTCCAGTTTTTCATTTGGATTAATACAATTCTAAACTTCAAGTTTTTTTTTTTAATTTTAGGAATTCGATTCTTCTGCCAATCTTCTTGTTCCTTATGATTAAACTTATTTTTTCTACTTTTATAAAATGTTTGTAATTCTTGTTAATGACTTTGCAGGCCAGACTTTGCTGTTTGTTATTTCTTCCAGTGTTGTTTATGGTGCTTTGTTTCTTTATGTTTCTGTGATTTTATTTTACTATGAGGTGCCCACTTTGCCTTGAAATTTTACAATTTGAAAACTTTGAAGTCTGGAGTGTTTTTCTCCAGAACAGATTTATATTTGCTTCTGCTAGGACAGTCCAGAAACAGTAAAATTTATAGTTTTAGTTTGTGTGTATGTCTCAGATAGTGTGAATTCAATATGGTATTTTCCCTTCTCCACTGGATAACTATGACAATCCAGGACTTTCCTTTGAAGTTTTTTGTGGTAAATTGGGGTTATTTCTAGTTCCCCCGTCATTCTCAGATTATGGCTTTTTTGGAATCCAATAATTATTAGGGTAGGAAGACTTATGACTTCTACACATAAAACTTTGCAAGGTATGTGAGAACTAGTGTTCAGGTTCACTCGGTTTAGAAAAAAAAATAATTTCACAGATTTATGGTGTACCCATTGATACCTAGGCTCTAACCTTAGTATTCTTTTACATTTTTGCTAACATATGGATAAACTAAGCTGATATTTTTCATACTTAAAACACAAATTTTTGTTGTTTAACCAGGATTGTTAGGCTACCAATATGTTCCACCAAGTAGATGAAAATGCATGAGAATCATATTTTAGCTAATATCTGTTGGAGCTGCGAGCCCATCTGTGCCTCAAAAAATTATCCATTTCTATTTATTTTATAAACACTTATCATGATTTGACCTTAAGAGTTTCTCAAATAATTGCTGTTTTCCCTTATTTTCCAGTTTTTGGAAGAATATTTTGTATCTCCATTTGTTTCATTTCCCAATTTGCTCATCTTCAAGAAAATCAGAGACAAACTACCTAGTCTCAAAGCAATTAGACAAAATCTATGTCCAAAAACATATCTTACAGTCATATTTTCTACAAAGAGAGATCATTTGATTTCTTATTTTCCTGTTTGGATGCTTTTTATTTCTTTCTCTTGACTCATTGTTCTGTCTTGGAATTACAGTACTATGTTGAATAGGAGCAGTAAGAATGGGTATCCTTGTCTCAATCCTGTTCTTAAAGGGAATACTTCTAGCTTTTCCCCATTCACTATGACGTTGGCTGTATGTTTGTAATACATGGTTTTCGCTAGTGTGAGACATGTTCCTTTGATGTCCAGTTTGTGGAGTGTTTTTATCATGAAGAGATGTTGGGTTTTATGAAAAGATTTTTCTGTGTCTATTGAGGTGATCGTATGTTTTTTGTTTTTAATTCTGTTTATGTTGTGAATCACATTCATTGATTTGCATGTGTTGAAACAATCTTGCATCCCAGGAATGAAGCCTACTTGATCATGGTGAATTAATTTTTTGATATGCTGCTGGGTTCAGTTTGCTAATATTTTGTTGAGGATTTTTGAATCTACTTCCTCAGGGATATTGGCCTGTTGTTTTCTCCTTTGTTGTGCCTTTGCAAGATTTTGGTATCAGGGTTATGCTGGCTTCAGAGAATGAGTTAGGGAGGAGTTCCTCCTCTTCAATGTTTTGAAATAATTCAATAGGATTGGTACCAGTTTTCTTTGTATATCTGGTAGAATTCAGCTATAAATTAATCTAGTCCAGGTTTTTTTTCTTTATTTGGTTGCTACTTTTTTATATTATTACCGATTCGATTTCAGAATTTGGTATTGGTCGGTTCATGCTTTCACTATCTTCCTGATTCAATCTTGAGAAGTTTTGGATTTCCAACAATTTATCCTTTTTCTCTAAATTGTCTAGTTTGTGTATGTAGAGGTGTTCATAATAGTCTCCGAAGATCTTTTGTATGTGAGATTGGTTGTAATGCCACTTTTGTCATTTCTGATTGTGCTTATTTGGGTGTTCTCTCTTTTTTCTTTTCTTTTACTTTTTTTCTTTCTTTTCTTTTTCTTTTTTGAGACAAAGTCACACTCTGTCACCCAGGCTGAGTGCAGCGGCACACTTTCGGCTCACTGCAACCTCTGCCTCCCCTTTTCAAGTGATTCTCCTGCCTCAGCCTCCTGAGTAGCTGGGATTATAGGTGTGAACCACCACATCTGGCTAATTTTTGTATTTTTAGTAGAGATGGGGTTTCACTGTGTTGGTCAGACCGGTCTTGAACTTCTGACCTTGTGATCCACCCACCTCTACCTCCCAAAATGCTGGGATTACAGGTGTGAGCCACCACTCCCTGCCTCTTTTTTTTGGTTAATCTCGTTAACGATCTATTGATCTTTTTTATCCTTTCAAATAACACTCTTTTGGCTTTGTCAATTCTTTGTATAGACTTTTGGGTCTCAATTCTGTTTAGTTCTGCTCTGACTCTGGTTGTATCTTTTCTTCTGCTAGCTTTGGGGTTCATTTGCTCTTATTTTTCTAGTACTTGGTGTGATGTTAGAGCATTAATCTGAGATCTTTCAAACATTTTGATGCAGGTGTTTACCACTGTAAGTTTTCCTCTTAACACTACTTTTACTGCATTATAGAGATTTTGGGATGTTGGATCTCTGTTTTCTTTTATTTCAAAGAATTTTTGGTTTCTGCCTTAATCCTGTTGTTTACCCAAAAGTCATTTAGGAGTAAGATGTTTGAGTTCCATGTGACTGCATGATTTTGAGAGCTCTTCTTGGTATTGATTCCTATTTTTATTCCTCTCTGGTCTGAGAGTGTGGTAGGTATGAATTTAATTTTTTAAAAATTTATTTAGAATTATTCTATGGCCAAGGAGGTAGTTCATCATCGAGTATGTTCCATGTGCAAATGAGAAGATATATTCTGTGGTTAATGGGTAGAGTATTCTGTATTTCTACGTTAGTTTTCTGCCTTCTTTATCTGTCTAATGCTGACAGTGGGGTATTAAATCCCTCACTATTATTGTGTGGCTGTTTAAGTCTTTTCATAGGTCTAGAAGTAGTTGTTTTATGAATCTGGGTGCTCCAGTGTTGGATGTATATATGTTTATGTTAAGCCTTGTTATTGAATTGAATTCTTTATCATCATGTGATGCTATTTTTTTTCTTTCTGATTGTTGTTGGTTTAAAGTCTTTTGTATTAAATCTTTCATAAGAGTAATGTCTCCTGAACTATTTTCTTTTCCATTTGCATGATAGATCTTTCTTCAGTCCTTTACTTTGAACATATGAGTGTTGCTACATGGGGGATAGGTCTCTTGAAGACAGATGTCAGATAAGTATTCTTTTTTTGTCCAACTTGCCACTCTGTGAGCTTTTCCCCCCGCAAGAGGGAGTCTTGCTCTTGCCCAGGCTGAAGTGCAGTGGCACGATCTCAGCTCACCACAACCTCTGCCTCCCAGGTTCAAGTGATTCTTCTGTGTCAGCCTCCTGAGTAGCTGGGATTGCAGGTACGCCCCACTGCACTTGGCTAATTTTTGTATTTTTAGTAAAGATGAAGTTTCACCATGTTGGCCAGGCCGGTCTCAAATTCCTGACCTCAAGTGATCCACCCACCTTGGCCTCCCAAAGTGCTGGGATTGCAGGTGTGAGCCTTCACACCTGGTCGACTCTGTGCCTTTTAACTGGGACATTTAACACATTTACATTCAAGGTTAATATTTATATATTTGGTTTGATCCTATTGTGAATTTGGTAGCTGGTTGTTTTGTTGTTTTGATTGTATAGTTGCTTTATAGAGTGTGTGGACTATCTATTTATATGTGTTTTATGGCAGCAGGTGTAGTTCCTTTGTTTTCCTGTTTAGATTTAAGGATCTCTGGTAAGACTTGCCTAGTGGTAATGAATTCCCTTAGTGACTGCTTGTTTGAAAAATATACAATTTTGCCTTCACTTTTACGTTGTGGAATACTACATAGCCATAAAAAAGATGAAATTATATCCTTTGCAGCAACATG
Organism: Callithrix jacchus; assembly: GCF_049354715.1. Taxonomy (NCBI): domain Eukaryota; kingdom Metazoa; phylum Chordata; class Mammalia; order Primates; family Cebidae; genus Callithrix; species Callithrix jacchus. Next base: position 14,312,715 of record NC_133504.1, read on the forward strand.
GATGCTGGATGCTGCTGGAGGCCATTATCTTAAACAAATTAATACAGTAACAGAAAATCAAATAATGCATTTTCTCACTTATAAGTTGGAGCTAAACATTGGGTATACATGGGTATAAAGGTGGGAACAATAGACAATGGGGTCTGTTAGATGGGGAAGAAAAGGAGGAATCCCAGAGCTGAAAAAGTAACTATTGGGTACTATGTTCACTACCTCGATGATGGGATTATTTATACCCCAAACTTCAGCATCACATGGTATGTATGTGTAGCACACCCTCACATGTATTCCCTGAATCTAAAATAAAAGTTGAAATTATAACTATTAAAAAATCTTAGCACATCTTGGCAAATTTAAAAATATAGACAAATTTATGCTAGAGTAAAAAGAAAAGCAAGTCTACTTCTGTATTTAGATTTTCAAGTAGATTCCTGACATTTATGAGCACTAAACTATTTGCAAATCTACAAATGGATGAACACTACTAATATGGAGTTTTTACAGCTATTGGTTTATTCTCAAATCATATTTATATTAAGAATTAGATATCTTCAGACTGACTGTGGTGGCTCATGCCTGAAATGCTAGGACTTTGGATGGTCAAGGTAAGAGGATTGCTTGAGCCCTGGAGTTCGACACCAGCCTGGGCAACACAGGAAGACACTGTCTCTACAAAAAATTTAAAAAGTAGCTGGGTGTGGTGGTGCGTTTGTTGTCCTAGCTACTCAGGAGGCTGAGGTGAGAGGATTGCTTGAGCCCACGAATTTGAGGCTGCCATGTGTTATGATTGTGCCACTGCACTCCAGCAAAAACCTGCCTCAAAAAATACTTAGATATTTTATCTGCATATCTTTGTATTTCACAATATGTTTATTAACTTTCACTGTGTTTACTCAAACACCTGCTGTTATTCCTACATATAATAAAAATTGTACTTTATTTTATGGCAGTTCCTACTGGTAAAGACCAACTTTGAGGCTGAACAGAAAATAATAAATCTCTTTAAATTCATATTTGGGCTGAGAAAAGGAAGAGAAATCTATCAATATAAAATGATGAGAATGTGTAATCCACAGAAGCAACAATGCTCTTAAGCCAGTGCTTGCTCTGAGGACATCTGCTCATCCCTGGTAGCTAGACATTTTGAGTTTAATCATACAAACACAGAGAGGACTGGAAATAAAACTTAAGGCCATCAAGAATTTGGAAGTCTTGATTAGCTTTCAAATAGAGCCGTCACCCTGAAAGGCAGCATTTATTAAAAGAATGAAGTAGGAAGAAAAATCTTGCCCTACAAAGTGCCTCTATAAAATAATGAAAAAGTATCGCATATTAAGGATCCCAAAAGCCCCACTTTTGCTTTTGTTTTCAAATGGAACTCAGAGTTGGATATTGGCTGGGTTTGGAATTTGGCTGTATCACTTACTGATTATGCAAGTTACTAAAACTTTGAGGGACTTACTTGAAATCTTTGTGCTACAGTGTTCTCATATGTAAAATGAATGTGATAATAATACTGACCTTATAGGACTGTGGTGAGATTAATTCCATTACTATGTATGCACATTACTTAAAATTGTACCTGTCACTAATACATAAGTGAAAGATCACTAATAGTATTGTGCTTATCTGAAGCACTATAATATATTGGCTAAGAGCACAGGTTACATTGTCTAATTGCCACGGTTACTTCAGTTAGTGGTGGGACATTTAGCACATTTACATTCAAGGTTAATATTTATAGGTAATAAAAATATTACCTATATTAGCCTAAGCTGGTGAATCTGAGTCCTTCTTTGGGTCTATTGGGCTTGAGTCAATCCCTCTGTGGCAGGGACATTCATGAAAGTGAGGTTAATTTAGTGGCAGAAGCCATGTTTACTGACATTTGCTGAAAGATCCTGTAGAAAAAAAAATAAAGACATTATGAAAGATATAGTTCCTGAACTCTGTTAATTTCGTCCTCTCTTCAATTATGTGAGTCATCTTATTCTTCATCAAATTACTCCTTTTTTACCTAAACTATTTCTGATTACTTGGTTACCACTTACACTATTTAATGTTATATATAGCTATTATATACAACCATTTTATACAGTATTAAAATCTTTTGTGCTATGAAGCAAAAAGCAGAATTTATCTTTCAAATTTTATTTACCAATTATATCATTATTTTAAATACAGAATTAGCTGCAGATGGAAAAAAGTGTGCTAAGATAGCATTTACTGGTTACATCACAGGGATCCAAGTTATCTAAATCTTAAGATATTTTAACCATTAATAAAGTTTAGAGATAAAGCTCTAAAACAGAATTACTAATGCCTTACATAGTTAGGATTCCTTTATATAAGAAGTTTAGTCTATTTTAATATAAAGCTAAGTTAGTGGTTATCGTGTGACTTAGAAAAAGGTAAGAAGAGGTAATTGACACCTAAGTATATCCCAGTATATAATAATTATACATGCAAATATGTAATTATGAAAGATTATTAAAATATATAAATATTCATAGACCATAACTATGCTGATTTATTATGATGAAACTTACTGAGAAAAGGAACAAATAGCATAATATCTGGCCATTCAGAAAATGTATATTGAACACACATATTTCTTCCATATGTCCACACATCTAAGTTCTTAATTCTCTAGAATCCTCATTGATAATTATGGTGACAGTATCAGATTCCTGTAACTGCATTTCCTCTAAATCTAACAGATGTTCAGTGTACTGAGCCGAAAATGACCCTTTCCTCCCTTTCAGCTAGTATCTACATTAGTCTTGATAGTGACATTTCTCTTGGATGAGAGGCCACTATGAAATAGGCCAGACTTTAGACTATTCCTGGAATAATTTCAGCTTTCTCTTGATGTATTTTTAAAAACCAAATAACTTAGGCAATTTAAGCAATGAAAAAGCAATTTACATTCCATTTATATGAAATTAGTGTTAATATTTTATCGTACTTTGCTATATGGTTGTCAGTAATTAAACTCCACTTGACAAAAAAAACCACAGACTGGGGTAATACATAAAGAAAATAAGTGTATTTAGATCAAGGCTCTGGAGGCTGGGAAGTGCAAGAACATGGTGCCAGCATCTGGTGAGGGCCTTCTTGTGGCCTCATCACATGGTGAGAGAGCAAGAACAAGAGATCCAGAAAGAACTCCCTTTTATAACAAAGCCACTCCCATAGTAGCAATATTAATCCATTCATGAGAGCAGAGGTATTAAGCTTCTAACACATAAACTTTTGGGGGACACATTCCAACTATAAGTAATAGTAAGTAAGTCAAAGATGAAGTTCAGTGTGGGAATTTACATATACACGTTTAAACTCAGTGACTTGAGGAACACTGCTGTCATTTAGGAAAAAGAAAGATATTGTGGACAACTAGTATATGAGGGAAAGTGAAATGAAAGTGATCGGGGAGGCATAGTTTAGGCTTGGGCAACAGGAAGTTCTAAGTTCTAATTCTGTCACTTTCTGCCAGAATGACTGAGTAAGTAACCTTGTAAGTCGCATCTTCATGATTCTGTGATGTGTAATAGTGTCTTCACATAGGATTGTTGTTGAATTCAAGGGAACAATATTTTTATGTGCTTAACACAATGCCTGGAATATACTAAGCTCTCAATAATTGTTCACAGAATCCAGAAAAGACCAAAATAAACTGGGAAACAATTTATTAAAAAGAAAATAGGAAGAGAAAAGAGGAATATTAAAACATTGGAGATATAGTTGATTGTAGAAATTCTTGGGCAAGATTATTTTGAATGCAGTTTAATGGTTCAAGAATATGAGTATGAAAAAATTTTGTTGGAAAATTTGCTACCAGCAACATGTTGGTGATGGTCCTATTATTTTTTAAAAATCAACACTATTATCAAAGACCTAGTGATTTTATTTAAAACATGTATATGAATTCTTTTTTTAAGGATAGGCATCCAAATCTCCACAGCAAAACCTTTTTATTTGCTGCCTAAACATAATTATGGAACACAGGCAGTGCTTATGGGAATTGCATTCCCTGATGTTCTTTTTACAACTACAGTAAATTTTTAGGCTTGTCTTTCTTTTATTGTGGTGTTTTCTATATTCCTTTGGGTTAAACATACTGAGTGAGCTACAATGTTATTTGTGATTGATTATAAAGATGTAGGTTCAGTATAAGCAAAGCTTGCCTAGTTGTTTGGTGAATTAATTTTCTCTCCTGATTATAGCTGTGAAAGCCAGTCAACCCATCATGATATCGTAACTGAGTGTTAGCATTGGGAATTTCATTCATAAGGTTTGCTTCAGATTTCATAATATGTTGAAACCATAAATTTATTTAAGGTGTGGTATAGCTAATATGCTATTTTTAAGTCATTTTAAGAAATGTTTTTAGTTGAACCTAAAAAAGTAGTCCCTGGCAGCCACTTCCTTCTATGCTTTGTAGAATGGAAACCACAGCAGTAATGAGTTAGAGGAGTGATTAAAATTAGAACAGAAAGAGCAAGCTACAGTTATTGGCACATTTGACTAAACCTCCACACACTAGCGTGAGATAGGATTTAAAACTGTTTGTAACTGTGTTTGCCAAAAGCTAATTAACAGGATTAAGCTGCAGAGTTTCTCTTTTCCCAGTGGGCAAACTAAAACAACATTTAGAAAGATACCTCATATCTAATCTTAAATTAGTCTTGTGCTACTATGTTTATGTCTAAATTTTAAAGTGAATTTAAAATACATCAAGAGGGTGAAAGCTATGGCATTTCTCTACTGGACTATTCCAAACTAATAACAAAATAATGAAAAGACATATAACTTACACTTGGAAAGTAATAGAATGAAATAGAGGATATTTCTGAAGATTCAGATTGTCTCAAGAATAAAGTTTTCAAACATTTCGGATGAAAAATATGTCCAAATTTAACCAGTGCAACTGAATTCACTATTTTCATAAAAGACATTTATTAAGTTGCTCTTGTGAAATGCCATTTTCATGTTAACAATAGTTTTAAAAATAATAGAAAGTATCCTATATTGCATAAGCTATTGTAGATTCTTGTTCTGTTTATTATGCTGTAATTTTCCTTACAGTTGCTCTCTTCATGAAAAGATGTGCTGGAAAGCTAATAGTGAAATCAATAGGGTTTCAGTGATATGTGTGGCAAGTGGGTTGGGAAAAAGAGAAAGAGTATTTAACACTCATATTTCAATTGTTTTATATATTTAGGACTTTATTGTCTTAAATTACTGTAAAATATAATGAAGTCTCATATTGTTATACAAATATAACTGCTTACTAGAAACATTTCTAGGAGTTATTCTAAGTCTCTCTAGGAGTTATTGGAAGTCTGTTTTTTGAAATAAAAAGGTCATTTAAAAAATTTTAACAAGGTACAAGAATGTTGCATTATGCTAAATAGATTTTCCAAAGTAGTTTAAATTACAAACTGTCTATTACTAATACACAAAATTACTTTGTAATTAATTTTTTGTGTTTTTATGCATTTAAAATTGATTTTTTTCTGTGTTGCTTTTTTTTATTTCTAGCCTTAACACACAACTGAATAAATACATAATTTACATCAGAATTTATCAGTCTTAGTACTACTGACATTTGGGCTGGATAATTCTTTATTGACGGGCGTGTGCTGTGCACTGTAGGATATTTAGCAGTTATCTTTGGCCTCTACCTGTAGTTGCCAGTAGCACCTTTCCAGATGTGCCAATCAAAAATGTGGCATGTTCCCTGGAGAGGAAAGGGGCAAAATTACACTCTACTCTTGATTGAGGACCACTCATTAATATGTATATCTAAGGATATAAAATGATTGAAAAATCTCGGTGCACCCAAATAATAAGCAATTTAAACCTGCCAACATTTATGTAAAATTAAATAAGTAAAAGACAAAAGTAAAACATACAAAATAGTATATATAGAAAAAATGTTAAATGTTTATATTTTCATTGTGAAATTTGATACAGCATAGAAAATACTGGTACAATTATTCAAATAAAAACTAATACTATAATGTTTTACAAATTTATTAAGACACAAAGTAAAATAAATCTTACCTATTTAAGTTAAACAATTTGATCATTATATATTTGTGTGTGTTTATGTTTGTTTATACTTATAAAAGCATTGAACACGTTCATTATACTAAAAAGTTTCCTTGTTCCCCTTGGTTATCAATCCGGTCACAATCCCAGGCAATCACTGATCTGATTTATGTCACTATAGATTGGTTTGAATTTTCTAGAATTTTCTCTACATGGAATTGTATGACTTTTTGCATCAGAAAAATGTATCTATGTCTTCTGTGTATCAATAATCATTTCTTTTTATTGCTGAATATTCCTTTTTTATAAATACAATGCAATTTATTTATCTATTCACCTATTTTTGGACATTGAGGTTTTCCCCACTTTGGGATCTTAGAAATAAAGCTGCCCTAAACATTTGTAGTAGCCTTTGTTTGGCCATTAGATTTTATTTCTCTTGAATGTATAAGAATGGAATGGGTGAATCATGTGGGAGGTACTTGTTAGACTTCTTAAGAAACCATCAGTTTTTCACAGTGGTTTACTGCTTTAAATCCTCTCCAGCAGTATGTGAGCGTTCCAGCTGCTTTACATCTTTGCCAGCATTTTGTATGACCAATCTCTTAATGTTAGCTAATTTAATGCGTTTTCTAATGAGTAACGAATGAGGTTTAGCATTTTTTTGTGCGCTTAATGGCCATTTTGCGTATCACTTTTTCACTTTTTTTTGAAGGATCTGTTCAAATCTTTTGCCCATTTTATTCTTTTGTTTTGTTTTTGTACTGTTATTGAGGCCTAAGAATACTTTACATATTCTGGATATGAGTCTTGTATGTTTTGTAAATGTTTTATATGTCTGTAGCTTGTCTTTTTCATTTTCTTAATGGGATCTTCTGAAAAGCAAGAGTTTTTGACTTTAATGAGCTCCAGTTGATTTTTAAAAAACATTTTGGGCTTTTTTGCTTCTATCTAAGCAGTCTGTCAACCTTACAGTCTCCAGATATTTTCCTGGAAATTTTATAAATCGGATATTTCATATAGATTATGACCCATTTGAAGTTAACTTTTGTACACTGAAAGGTAGGATTCATGTTTTTGTTTTGTTTTATTACATGCAGATGCACTGCTGATCCAGCATTGTTTATTGGAAAGACTTTGCTTTCCCCATTGAATTGCATTGACATGTTTTTAAAAGTCAATTAGCTATATATGTATATATGTTATACTTTCTATATGTGTGTATATAACACTATAAATATGTATATGTATATAAATATATATTTCTCACCTTCATTCTGTTCTGTTGATATATATGTCAACCTTTTGCTAATACAAAATTATCTTGATTACTGTGGATTTTTAGTAAGAATTGACATCAAGTAGGAAAAATCTTCCAGGTTTGCTATTGTTTTCTTGTCATTGCTATTGTTGTTGTCATTGCTGCTATTGTTCTTTTTTTAACTGCCCTATTCCTAGTTCAAAGCATTTCTGTATAAATTTGGCACCTCTTCTTACTGATTACTTTTTAAAAAGTGCTAAAATTTTGATTTGAATTGTGTTCAGTCTACAAATTGACTATGGCAGAATTTCTCAACAATTTTGAGTCTTCCAATCCAATAATATGGTATATTGATCTGGATGCTCTTGTATGTATCTCATCAATGTTTGGTCTTCTTGATGTAAAAGCTTAGGTGATTTTTGTTACAGTGATTCCTGGTATTTTATGGATTTGGTAATAGTGTAAATATTTCGTATGTATTAACTAAATTGTCCTAAACTCATTCTTTAGTTCTACTCACTGTTTTGTAGATTGCCTTGATTTTCCTACCTAAACCATCACATCATCTAAAATAGAAAAACATATATCAGCTTCTTTTAAAAAAAAAATTTTGTGCATTTTATTTCCTTTTTTCTTGATTAATTGTGATGGCTGTAACATCCCATACAATGTTGATAAATTAATACAGAGAAAAAGACAAAGTGTGACACCAGATTTATCATCAGAGACACTGCAAGCTAGAATAAAATGGAGCAATTTCTTTAAAACATAGAAAGAGAGAAAAAAGTGAACCTAGAATTCTTTATTTTGAGGAAATAATCTTTCTAAACTGAAGAAAAATAGCCATACAAAACTTTAAAGATTGGGGAGGCCAAGGCGGGCGGATCATGAGGTCAGGAGTTCATAGACCAGCCTGTCCAATATGGTGAAACCCCATTTCTACTAAAAAATAAAAAAAAAAATTAGCCAGGTGTGATGATGTATTCCTGTAGTCACAGCTACTTGGGAGGCTGAGGCAGGAGAATCGCTTAAACCTGGTTGCAGAGGTTGCAGTCAGCCAGGATTATGCCACTGCACTCCAGCAGCCTGGGCGACAGAGTGAGACTCCATCTCAAAGACAAAACAACAGCAACAAAAAACCTAAAAAGCAGAAAACAAAAAACCAAACCTTAAATAACTCATTATCAGCAATTCTTCACTAAAATAAGTGTTAAAAAGAAGTCCTTCAAGTGGAAGGAAATGATACCAGATGGAAATATCGATTTACACAGAGGAATAATCAGCACCAGAAATGGTAGCGACATAGGTAAATATAGAGATTTTATCCTTTATTATTTATTTATTTTTTTGAGATGGAGTTTCGCTCTTGTTACCCAGGCTGGAGTGCAATGGTGTGATCTCGGCTCACCGCAACCTCCACCTCCTGGGTTCAGGCAATTCTCCTGCCTCAGCTTCCTGAGTAGCTGGGACTACAGTCATGCGCCACCACGCCCAGCTAATTTTTTATATTTTTAGTAGAGACGGGGTTTCACCATGTTGACCAGGATGGTCTCGATCTCTTGACCTCGTGATCTACCCGCCTCGGCCTCCCACATTGCTGGGATTATAGGCTTAAGCCACCGCACCCGGCCTATCCTTTATATTATGTCCCTTTAAAAGATAATATACTGCTTAAAGCAAGAAAAATAATAATGTATTGATAGATATATAGCATATCTCACAGTAAAATGTATGACAGTAGTACAAAGCTGGGAGGGAAGAAATAGGAGTATATTGTTCAAGGTTCTTACACTATACATGGAGCAATATGACATCACTCGAAGATATACTGCCGTAAATGAAAGATGTACACTATAATCTCTGTGGCAACCATGAAAATAACACCATACAGAGTCATGAGAGGTAAGCCAACGAAGGACAAATAATGGAATTATTAAGAATGCTCAATTAAGACAAAAAAAGAGGGAAAAGAGAAAAAAGGAATAAAGAACGGATGGGATAAGTAGAAAACAAAAGTAAGATAGTAGATTTAAACCTATCCGTATCAAGAATCAAATATAAATTACCTACCACACTAATTAATAGAGAAAGGTAGACAGATCTTATATACGTGAAAATATAGTTTCATCCATATTGTTGGAAATAAGATTTTATTTTTTAATGGCTGAATTATATTAAATTGTGTGTGTGTGTGCGTGTGTGTATACTGCATTTTTTTTAACGTTTCACATGTTAATGAACAGAGATTAATTCCATATTTTGACTATTGTGAACTGTGAATGGTGCTGCAGGAAACATGAATATCTTTTCAATATATTGATTTTCTTTCTCTTGGTTATATACTCAGTAGTGGAATTGTTGGCATAAAAGAAAAGAGAACTATTTAAGGTTATGGATATCCCAAGTAATTTATTTGATCTTTACAAATTATATGAATGTATTAAATTTTCACAGGTACCCTGAAACTATGTACAGCTATTACATATCTATTTAAAAACCAGTAACACACAACTAAATGTTACCTTAACATAGGAAACACACCTTAAGTATAAAGGCCAAAATAGTTTAAATGTAAAAGAGTGAAAAAAGATATATCATGCTAACACTAACCAAAAGAAAGCTGGAATAACTTTGGAAATCATTTTTCTTACAGAAATTGTTGGTGGTGTTTTTCTACTAGGCATTTACTAGCATGAGGTCACACTGCTGCATCATCCTTCCCCACAGTGTGATGCAGCTGCTCATATCTTTTGTGGGACGAGGGGACTTCCCCTTTCTGCTTTGTAATGTGGTATCTAGAGGGTGTCCTTTGTGTTTAATCAGTTTGGCAGTCAATTCAGTGTTTATACTGTATTTTTGGGTCCATCTTATCTGTTTTGTCTTGTTTGCCTGGCTCCTCACTTAATTTTCTTTCTTTTTTAAAAAATTAATTTATTTTACTTTAGGTGCATACCATATCTGGCATTTCTCCCCATGTTATCCCTCCTCACCCTTCCCTCCCTCCCCATCCCCTGCTGTCTCATCCCTATGCCCCAAACTGCTCCCAGTGTGTTATGTTCCTCTCCCTAAGTCCATGTGTTCTCATTGTTCAACATTCGCTTAATTTTCTAGTTGCTATGGCAGTCCCAATTTCCCTGAGTTTTCCCTGTGTTCGTTCTCAAGCCAGGAAGCACCGCATTTTCATGTACATTTTGAGCTGTGTAGATAGAGGAACCCAAACATTCAAAGGTGTGGTGGCCTCATCTCCTCAAAAGTCGTCTGCCTCTCAAAAGTAGACTTCTCTGTAGTTTCTGCCTGCTTTATTTGCCAGCCTCCTGCACATGTGTACAGTTTAGCAGTGAGCCAGGAATTTGGGAACATGGACTTGAAATTTAAATCTCAGGAGCTATGCGGATCTTTCATTTCTAGAATTTCCCTTAAGTTCCCACTGCTCTGCTTCTCTGACCTTGAGCTCAGATCATCTCTCACCTTGAGCTGATAAGGCCATGCTTAGACCTTGGGGAGTAAGAGAGCACCCTCAGTCTAGAAAGCCACACACTTGCTGCTTTTATCCAATGTAGTTGTATTTCTTCAATAGCAAACTCTCCGTTAGTTTGTGCTTATAACTGGTCACTTTCTCATTGCCTTCAAATCGTTGGTTTTAATAATTTTGTCTATTTTTTAAATAATTGTGATTTTCAGAAGAAATGTAACAACCTTCACGCTGCCATTTCCAGAAATTACATGCGCTTTTTTGAGTGATCAACCACACTTAGTTTCCCAGTTGAAGCATTACTTGCTTGTAACGTATGTGTCCAAAACTGTGAAAAGCCTGATATTCTATCACACTATTAAGCTAACACATTATCCCACCACAGAGTCACTGATATTGGCAGAAGATATGAGATCTCAGGTCAGAGAAAAGGACTTTATTACTCACCGCACAGAAAGCAGCATGGGCATCATGCTCACGTCACGTGCTCCGCAATAGGGTTGAAAAGGTGGGGCTCAGATGCATGGAACCATGCAATGTGTTTGGTTCAAAGCTAAGGTCCCTTGAGCTTAGGGAAAAAAAGCCTTTTATATGAGGCCATAAGCAAACCTGCCCTCTGCTCTTAAGGTAAAAATTATTTTTCAAGGCGGTTTTTTAATACAGATGGCCTCATACAGATAGTCCAGAACAAAAGCAGAACGTTCCTTTGTTTGCAAGCCTTGCAGAAACAAAAGAAATCTATGGAGAATTGTATCTCAATAATATTTATTCCTGGTTCTACACTGTCTTGGCTTCTGGCAAATATTCCCAGAGATATGCAACTTTGTCATCGGCTCTGATTAATGTGATTGACAGAAGCTGGGACAAAATCTATTCAATGTGTCTCACACAACATTTAATTAAGGCGTTTATCAATAGGGCTCCAAACAGCACAAATGAGGTCAAACTGCAGTATCGTGTCAGCCATGACCCCAGGGCTCAGCGCCCCTCAACAAATCCCATAAACTATCAGCGTTGACCTTAGGAAGCTAGTTGGATTTCTCTTTAAGTCTTTATATTGAGCTTTCCACTGTGCCAGAAACATTAGTGCAAGGACAGTAGGATGTGTGAGTAATTGTACAAACTCCATCTTGGCTGGCAAGAAAAAAGTCTAGGGCATTTCTATCATTCAAAGCAACTTGCCCAGTGAGTTAAGGCTAACATGAATGCCTTCCAGGGCTAACAGTGTGTCATTGTTCACTTCACCTACAGTCAAGGACAAATTTCATACTACTTTTTCTAATTGGATGACTACAATAATAGAGGAAACTTCTAGCACAAAATAATGAGTCATCTATCCCTCCAGAAGCTCTCACAAAGGTCCTCCTTTTTCAGAGGTTTCCCAGAGCCATCTGACAGTTACATGATCTAATGTGTTTCTTTAAACACTTTCAGATCTCTATGACCACCCCTAGGATACAATTCACTGGGCTTCTACATAAGAAGTATTATTCTGGGACCACACAGGTCCCCAGAGAGAAAGCATTTTTGCAACTATTGGGGGCACTTGCGTGTGACACACAGCAGGTGAGCACTGCAGGCTGAAAGTACCTTCAGCATAACCATCCAGCCTGCTACGTGAGTCAAGTAGGTTGTCTAATCACCAGCCACAAGTGTTTCTTCAGTTTGAGCCACAAGAAGGGTCATTCATCTGCCACTCTGTAGTTTTTCAGGTGGGATACCAAAGAGGTAGGCCATTGGCAACAGACCAAGAATCAGAAAATCTCTAACAAGGTTTATTAAGCACATTATAGGCTGGAGCTGTGAGAACAACCTGGATTCTTCTCACTGAGTGGAAGAATCATGCCCATTTTCAGTTCCACAACAACTCAGTGGAAAGCATCAAATTTCAGCATTGCCAAATCACTGGGGTACCAGAACCAGACACTTAGTGTAATTTATGTAAACCAAAGGCACTATTAAGACAGTGACTATATTGCAGAAGGCAGAACAGAAGATGAAGTTGTCCCTGAAGGATACATAGAGCCAAGATCGCATTAGAGCCAGGCAAGCTGGAAGACTGAATATACTCTTTCATTGTGACAAATAAGGCTTGTGGGGTGTTTCTTGCTGTTAGTCATTGTATCTGAGTTGTCCCACCCCAAAATGTGAATTTCAGGCTGGAGAGTCACAGAGCCTTCCTAGATCAGACATTCATTTTCGATAAGAGCTGAGTAGCAAGCTAATGGCCACTTTTCAAAAGGAGTGTGCCTAGTAACTGTGTGGGGAAGGTAGCCAATTCTAAACTCCAAGGAGAACCGTCATTTTGAGGTTGCCTGTCTTTGCTAGAAGGTCCAATCAGCAAAATCATTAGTCACAAAGGTTACAGTTGCAAGGAATCATTAAAACTGGGAGCTTCCAAAGGTAGAGAGTGTGCTTCAGCTTGCTTGGTATCTTTCAGTTCTGCCTGTTGGTTTGGAATCCATTCAAAGGGTGATGATTTGCACATTAGCCAATATAAATGAACAAATACAGGGCCCAAATGCAGCACATACTGTACTCAATACTCAGACTCCAGTGAGCTTTTCCACCTTCCTTTTGGTGGTGGAAGCCTGAAAAAAAAATAATGTTTTTTTCCCCACTTCCAGAGGGATTGTGGTGTTTTGGTTTTTTTTTTTTTGAGACGGAGTTTTGCTCTTGTTACCCAGGCTGGAGTGCAATGGCGCGATCTCGGCTCACTGCAACCTCCGCCTCCTGGGTTCAGGCAATTCTCCTGCCTCAGCCTCCCGAGTAGCTGGGATTACAGGCACGCGCCACCATGCCCAGCTAATTTTTTGTATATTTTTTCAGTAGAGATGGGGTTTCACCATGTTGACCAGGATGGTCTCGATCTCTTGACCTCATGATCCACCCGTCTCGGCCTCCCAAAGAGTGGGATTGTGTTTTTAAAAATCCATCCATATAGGCCAAAGAAACTTTTCTTATAGAGGAAGCTCCTAAACTATTTTGGGGTGTATCAGCTATCCCGCTGAGCAAAAGTACAATATCTCCAAATTCAGTGCTGTTGTGACTGAGGCTTCTGACTTGCCAACCAGGAGGACATCACCAGTATGCTGAAGACTTTAAAATAAGAGGATAGAGGCACTTGTATTCTCCTCCAACATTCCCTGATGGCAAATGGTGGAGGAGGGTGCTCCACTGGCACTTTTCTACTTGCAGCACTTCCAAATCAGGGATCCCTCAGTGCATGTGGAACGGAGAAGCACAATTGCATCACATATCAATTTCAGGCATAGAAGCAACAACAGAAATGTGAATACTCTAAAGGTTTCATCCACAAGGTCACATTTCTTCCTTTTCCCACTGTGAGCCCTTCTCAAACGGCATCAGTTGAATTTGGGTGTCTCCTTTCCTCACAGGTGGAATTGTCCCTCAGCTCCCTGTTTCCAACAAATTTTTTATTTCTATACTTTATATTTAAAGTTTATAAAAAACTTTGCCCCTTTCCATAGTTCACCAGCATACTCACACAGATGCATATGGCTTATGTACTCTTTGGCTCCTTAGTCTTTTAACTGGAGAATTTAATTAATTTAACTTTAATATAATTACTAGTATATTTGAGTTCAGATATACTCTACCATCATTTGTTTTTAATTCAATCTGTCTGTTTTATGTTCCCCTTTTTCCTCTTTTGTAATAAAATATTGTATTATTTCATTTCGCTCTATTCAATTGTTAAGCTTACCTTTGCTTCTTATTTGGTAATAATTATAATAATTACTACATGCATCTTTTACATAGTGCAACCTAAAAAAATCACTGCTTTTACCTCTCCCTCACCTTATTATGTTAGAACCTTGGAACACTTTAATTCTATTTGCCCCTTCCCATCATTTTGTAAAATTATTGCCATGCATTTTAATACTAAGTTGTTATTTAAATCAACAAGATATCACCATTATTATCTTTTTACAGGCACAATTAATTTATATTTACTTTTATATTTATTTTGTAAATGTATTCAGTTTTCACTGTATATTTTCTTCTGCTTTATGAACACCAGTTAGTGTGATTTTTTTTTAAAGATCTCAATATTTTTCTTGGAAAACATCTGTCATTCACTTTATTCTTGAAGAAACTTTTGCTGAGCAATGTATTCTATGTTAGCAGATATTATATTTGGGCCCTTTAAGTATATGTTGTGTTATCGTGATTTTCATTGTCCCTCTGCAGAAGTCACCTGTTTATCTCCTTGTTGTTTTTGAAGGTAATGTTTCTTTTCATCAGGCTTCTTTACAGTTTTCTCTGTCTTCTTTTCTGTGATTTTATTAGAGAAAATCTGTTGCCTGTGTCACAGAACTTAAGCTGTTGTTTGATGTTTTATAATTTGTTTTGTCAAATTTTTGCCATTATCTCTTAAAAATGGTCTCTGCCTTATTTTTTCCTCTCTTGTTTTGAAACTTCAAATGAATATAACATATATATCAAAACTTTTTTTGATATCTCACACATCTCCTACAACTATTCTATTTTCATCCTGTTTTTTATCTATAGTTCTCAGTTTTGAATTTTATATTAACCTGTCACTTTCAGAATTTTATCCTCTATGCTCATTCTGTTGGATAACCATTCTTTGAAAATTTATTTTTAGTTCTAAAAGTCTATTTCTTTCCTTTTATAAATGTCAGTTTTCTGCTGAAATATCCCTTTATTCATCTGTATTTCTTATTATTTGTAAGCATTATACTAGAAATACAGATGAATAAAGGGATATTATACTACTTATACCTATTTTGAAATCTTTCTCAGGTAACTACAGTGTCTCAAGTCTCTCAGTCATCCATAAGTGCACTTCCAGTTTGTTTTGCTTTGTTTTAGTTTGTTGCTTTTGAGCTTTTTATTGTGGTCTAGTAATTTTTATTAAGTGTTAGTTATTCCATAGTGAAAAATTATAGAGGTTTAAGGTAATAATGTTTTCCTCCAGACAGCATTTGTTTTTCTCCTGTTAGGGTAAAACACTAGAGGCATATCTGGAACTCTTCAGTTCTGACTGCACTGAAGCCTCATTAACATTTTATTCTACTTCTCGTTTGATCTGGAGTCAGCCAAAAGCCTTGTGTATTCTCTGTGACTCCTCCCAGGCTCAGATCCTGAAGCATAGTTATTGTCTTATATGACTGTTTATAGCTCTGTTACACTTTTCAGAGTCTTTCCTCTTAGCTTTTTAATCTTCTCTGTATAGCTCAGCATCTAGCAAATGTTTTCTGGGGAAAGCTGACCATATGATAGGGCTGCCAAATTCTACCATAACTACTGGTTCCTTCCTCTTCCAACAGCATTTTCTAAGGGCCACAGCTCTGAATCTGAGCCTCCTGCTGCTGCTTAGAGTTATCAATTGACCCCAGAGTAAGAGCAGATGCAAAAAAATTTAAATGTTGAAGGGTCTGCCTCCAAAGCCTCTATGTGAGTTTTTAGGCCTAGCCTGAAATACACAACTACAAAGATTTTACCTACTAGACTTAAAGGAGGAAGCTGCCCTCTTCACAACATACTTGGTGCACAGCCCATGAATTGCAGGATCTGAAGGGAGTTGTAGTCAAGGACTCCAACTCTCTGGCCAATCACACTACGAGCATATTTTCATGCCAAGCCCCCAGAACCTTCATCTCTTTATCTACAGCCTTGAATTGAGATCCTCTTTGGGTGTTTCTGCCAAAGTCTGCTTTTGAAGAGAGGATGAGAAAACCTACAATATACTTTTCCCTACTCTGACTCAGTACCCAGTACTTTTGTACTCCTAGCCCACCCCCTCACGCTTCCCCTGATCCCAGACTCCATAAAACTGTGGGGACCTTTTGTTTGAAGTTCTCTCAACAGTGAGCCATCTTTCATGCCTCTGCTGATCCACCTGCACCTTGGCTGGTGCACGTTCCTTGAGGGAAAATGAAATGAAGAGTCAACCTTTCCTCTGATTTTAGCTTCTTACTTTTGCAATCTCAGTAATGATTAAAGGATTCTTTCTTTTGTGACTTGTTGTTTTCATTGACTGCTCCCTGACACCCGGCAGTTTAGCTCTGTCTCTCCAGCTCAGTGAAGCTCTTGACAACCTGTCTTCAGGTTTTTTTTTTTAAGTCTTAGTTCAGTAACTGTTGTCTCAGCAACTCTTGACTGCAATTATACATTTTATCTTTGTATCTTACCTGAACTTTACAGTAATTTTCAGCACAGATGCTATTCTAGTACTTTCTAAGCTCTCCTGGCCAGAAGTGTAATTTCCACTCACTGCCTTTCAACTAAACAACCTGAAAATATACATAACATTCCTGATAACATTTCATAAATAAACTTAGATTTTGTTTTGCTTGAGGCAAGGTCTCACTCTGTTACCCAGGCTGGAGTTCAATGGCATGAACATGACTCACTGCAGCCTCAAACTTCTGGGCCTGGGTGATTCTTCTGCCTCAGCTTCCCACGTAGCTGAGAACCCAGGTGTGTGCTACCATGCCTGGCTAATTTTTAAAAATGCTTTGTAGAGGTGGGGTATTGCCATGTTGCCCAGGATGGTCTCTAACACTTGTTAAACCTAGCTTCAAGTGTATCTAAAACCATGAAAAGGTAGCAAAATCATTTTTTCCTTAAATAGAGACTTATATAAATGGCCACACGAGAGTTCAGTTGTCTCTTAATCAGTAAAATTGACCTATTCAGGAAGAAGTGGATATAAACAAATAAGATGAGAAGACCTTATGGAGCTTCAATCCATTAATGCAAATAAAAATTCAAAAAGCCTATCGGCACTACCGCGCTGTCCCTGCATTAAAAAACTCATAATCCTGAGAACATTGTCTTTGATGCTGTCAGCAAGAATAAGGTGGAAATGGTTATTAAGGAAGGCAACTAACAGTCTCTTCTGTGTATGCATGTTTGTGACAGAGTTCCAGACCTGCCCCTCCTCATGCCACCTCGCACGTCTAACACTGACTGAATTGATTACACGATATATGTTTAGTTTCTGTTCACAGGGTAGGCTCCTGTTGCTGATGGCATGGCCAGAGATTAGACACTTGATGAATGATCAACACTGGTGATTTGAGGTGGCTAAGGACAAAGAATTATAGGATGAAGAGGAGCTAAGGATCTAACATTATAATGCTAATTATAGTTAACCATACTGTATTGTTTACACCAAATTTACCAAAAAAGTAGATCTTATCTTTCCTCACTGGACACATATACCTACAAATAGTAACTATGTTTGGTGCTGGATTTGTTAGTTATAATAATTTGATTGTAGTGATCCTTGTACAATGTATATATAGATTAAATCATCATCATACACCTTGAATATATATAATTTTTGTCAATTATATCTCAGTAAAGCTGAAAAAATAAATGTTTTTCAAAAGTCTCAACAGGAGAACTACAAACCACTGCTCAAGGAAATAAGAGAGAACACAAAAAGATGGAAAATCATTCCATGCTCATGGTTAGGAAGAATCCAAATTGTGAAAATAGTCACAATGCCCAAAGTAATTTATAGATTCAATACCATCGCCATCAAGCTACCAATGACTTTCTTCACATAATTGGAAAAAAACACCTTAAACTTCATAAAGAACCAAAAGAGAGCCCACATGGCCAAGACAATCCTAAGCAAAAAAAAAAAAAATAAAGCTGGATACATCATGCCACCTGACTTCAAACTATTTTGCAAAGCTACAGTAATAAAAACAGCATGGTACTGGTACCAAAACAGAGATATAGACCAATGGAACAGAACAGAGGCCTCAGAAGTAACACCACACATCTACAGCCATCTGATCTTTGACAAACCTGACAAAAACAAGCAATGGGGAAAAGATTCCCAAATTAATAAATGGTGTTTGGAAAATTGGCTAGCCATATGCAGAAATCTGAAACTGGATCCCTTCCTTACACCTTATAAAAAAATTAACTCCAGCTGGATTAAAGTTTTAAACATAAGACCTAACCCCATAAAAACCCTAGAAGAAAACCTAGGCAATACCATTCAGGACATAGGCATAGGCAAGGACTTCATGACTAAAACACCAAAAGTAATGGCAACATAAGCCAAAATAGACAAATGGGATCTAATTAAACTTAAGAGCTTCTGCACAGCAAAAGAAACTATTATTAGAGTGACCTAGCAACCAACAGAATGGGGAAAAAATTTTTGCAAGCTGCCAATCTGACAAAGGGCTAATAACCAGAGTCTACAAGGAACTTAAACAAATTTACATGAGAAAAGCAAACAACCCCATCAAAAAGTGGATGAAGGATATGAACAAACATATCCTTATACAGCCAACAAACATATAAAAAAAAGCTCATCATCACTGGTCATTAGAGAAATGCAAATCAAAACCACATTGAGATACCATCTCATGCTAGTTAGAATGGCTATCATGAAAAAATCAGGAGACAACAGATGCTGGAGAGGATGTGGAGAAATAGGAAATCTTTTACACTGGGGTGGGAGTGTACATTCGTTCAACCATTGTGGAAGACAGTGTGGCAATTCTTCAAAGATCTAGAACTAGAAATACCATTTGACCCAGCAATCCCATTACTGTGTACATACCCAAAGCATTATAAAACATTCTATTCTAAAGACACATGCACACGTATGTTTATTGTGGCACTGTTTCCATAGCAAAGACTTGGAATCAACCCAAATGCCCATCAAATAAACTGAATAAGGACAATGTGGCACATTATACACCATGGAACACTATGCAGCCATAAAAAGGATGAGTTCATGTCCTTTGCAGGGACATGGATGAAGCTAGAAACCATCATTCTCAGCAAACTGACACAAGAACAGAAAACCAAACACCACATGTTCTCACTCATAAGTGGTGTTGAACAATGAGAACACATGGACACAGGGAGGGGATCATCACACACTGGGGACTGTCTGGGGGTGGAGGGGCCAGGAGAGGGATAGCAGGGGGTGTAGGGATTGTGGAGGGATAACATCAGGAGAAATACCTAATGTAGATGATAGGGTGATGGATGCAGCAAAGCGCCATGGCATGTATACACCTATGTAACAAACCTACATGTTCTGCACATGTACCTCAGAACGTAAAGTATGAAAAAAAAAAGCTTAAAAAAGAGAGAACAACATGGTCATGGTGAGGAAAGTTATAGCCTTTGCAAATTAAAAATACACTGGATTATGTCAATGTCTTTCTTAAATATTATAAATACTATGTGGTTGAAATTTTAAATGGTTAATATGTCCCTGTAATGATATAATTTTGATTTTTTAAATTAATTTTTTCCTTGTTATATAGGCTTCTCCACAAAAAGCAAAAAATTCTTGATAATAAAGTTATTTAAATTTCAGATAATTTTTATAATTTAATATTTAATTTATATGCTTTGCTTGCTAATAGAAAAAAATGAACCAGTATGTATATGACTAATGCTCCTCAATGTTTATGACTGAAATGTACAGAATAATTTGTAGGTTTTACAAGGATATTTTAATGTGATTTTTATTATTGGTGGATACTTACATCTAATAAATTCAATTGATGAGTTGGTTAGTAAACTGATTGTAACTTCAATACTCTTTTCAATTTTAACTAATACTCTCAAAAGATAGATTAGAAATAACTCCAAAATAATTTATCTAAGAGTCTGTGTTAAAAATCTCATTCTCTTAAAGGAAATAAAATGTTTGCTGATGGGTTATATGTAGTAGTTACAATATCCCCTCCCATTAAATGGCAGTTTCTGATTATAAGAACAAAATGCATTATGTCAGTTTCCAGTCAGAAGACAAAAAGTACCCCATCCAAATTGCTAGAGACGGCCAGGCGCATTGACTAACACCTGTAATCCCAGCACTTTGGGAGGCCAAGGTGGGCAGATCACTTGAGGTCAGGAGTTCAAGACCGGACTGGCCAACATGGTAAAACTCCATTTCTACTAAAAATACAAAAATTAGGCAGGTATGGTGGCATGTGCCTGTAATCCCAGTTACTTGGGAGGCTGAGGCGGGAGAATCACTGGAATCCAGGAGGTGGAGGCTGCAGTGAGCCAAGATTGCCGCCATTGTGCTCCACCCTGGGTGACAGAGTGAGAGTCTGTCTCAGAAACTTAAAAAAAGAAAAGAAAAGAAAGAAAGAAAATAAAATTGCTAGAGATAACCTAATGTAAAGAGTTATTAATCAGATATTGAGGAGCAGAGATGGCAATAAGGGGAATACTACAGTATCACAGAGGAAGCAAAACCAGCATCTGTCACTAGGGTTAGAAAACAAATGGAAGAAGTGGGCAACTTAGGAATATGGAGAAGGAGCTCTGCAGAGCTGGTTCAGATCCCAAGGGGAGGACCTGCTGTGCTAATATTGGTCCCTCAGAAGCTTAGAGAAGAGGCCCCATGGAGCTGGGATTGAGCTCTAAGAGGAAGGAGAGCCAGCCAATTTAAGCATATTCAGATTGATTCTCAAAATGTGGTGGGCAACAGCGGGTGGGGTAATTGCCAATTTTCCACTGCCAGGGGAATGAGCACCCTAAATGATGACTGATAAGACAGAAAGCAATCAGAAATGAACAGTTGCTTTCTTTCCTCTACAGCCTTCTACTGCCCTCTCTCTACCACCCCCTACTGGCATGGCTGGAGCTCTATGGCAAAATAAAAACATGGTGGTTGGTAGAGTGTCAACCACAACATCCCAAAGCCGTATATAGAAGGTAGGATTTGAAACTGAGAAGAAATAGCTTGCTGACTACCACAAGGATCTTACATATGTTACCAAATGAGTCACTGGATGATACATTTTCTAATTTACAGTTTTATAGAATCTATAGGATCCTATTGTAATGAGGAATATTATTAACATAATTAATTGTGGGCAAAATAAAATGAATGTGAAATATATCCCCTAAAGATGGTGTGTATTCTCTTTATGAAAAACGGATTAAAAACAGGAAAAGCCAAAATAGGTTTAACATGTAATAATTGCTTGTGAATACAATACATCTTAGATTTTTTGGAGAGTCTTGATTTCAAAACTTATGCTTTAATGTTGAAAATATTGAAAAATGTTTGAAAAATGTTTCCTTGTAAATATGTGTGTATCCACAGGTTGGTGTGTGTGCGTGTGTGTGTGTGTGTGTATAAGTGTTTTGTTGTGTATCTAGAAAAGTAATATGATCTTGATTGACATTTTGAATTGAGTAAAAACAGATTATTTTAACTGAAGTTTAGCTTAAATATTCTCTGGTCTCTGGCATGGATCCTTAAAAAGTCAACTGCAGCTTGAGAAGGGAAGATGATATCTGGCTGATGCAGGCATATATTTTGGTTGCATTCCACTTCACTCTGAAAGCAAAAGGAATATTTGAGCAAATAATATAAATGAACTAAAAATTTAACTTCAGTTGTCAGAGGCACCCTTTTTCTTCCAAGGAGAAGAAAGGATAAGGATAAGAAACATATGGGGAAAAAATATACGTGATCTGAAGTACACACAAGAGAAATCTAAGAATAACATGAACACATATGCTGTATGCAACTAATCAAGCAAATTACCGGCCAAAAACACTCAATGTCCCTCAATGAATTCCCATTTACTTCTAGGAGTGGTTTCTTTATACCCATTCTCCTTCCAGCTGGCAATGAACAAGTGGAGTAAAAAAGCTGTTAGGAACAAAGAATAATGAAGAGCAATTTTCAGTAATCCCATTGAGGCACAGCAGAGCAAATCACTCTTTGTCAGTTCCACTTAAAACTCTATCTTGTTCGAAGGAAACAATTTTGTTAACTAAGTCATAGTATATACATTAGCATTTATCGTGGAAATCATGTATCATGCCCACACAATTTTTTTTTGTTTTAATTTGTCATTCACTTCAGAATCTGAGACTAAAAAGTATGTAAGTGTGGCTTTTAAATTTGTATTTCTATAAATGTTCTAAATTCTTCATTATTGGTTTCAGCTATAAATATCCGCTGATGCTTTATGTTGCTACATAACTCTCTCAGGTAACTGCTTTGACTCAACAAGTTTTTGCTTTGTTTTGTTTGCTGCTTTTGTTTGTTTGTTTGGCTTTGTTTTGAAGTTCAAAACATAGGAACACTAAACCTAGAAGTTTATATTATATAATACTATAACCCCCTAAATACTTACTCTATTATTTAAAATGAAAAGCAGTATGAGATTTAAGAGAGAGGCTTTGGGAGGGGAAATGTAAAGTAACAATGCTTGAAAGATGCAAATGATAGAAGGATAAACAAAAATTCTCATCATCTATGTAATGATGTGATAACACAACGACGAAACAAACAGAAAACAAAGGGAAAGCAGTTGATTGTAGTGTGATATTTTCCTTGGGTTATGAGTACTGTAAAAGCAATCCTATCTTTCTTTCTGTTTATTTCTTCTTCTCAAAATCACATATTGAATGATGATCTATTCATTGAAATTTAGATCTGTTATGGCCTAGTATTGGTCAATTTTGCAAGTGTTCTGAAAATAAGATGGGGAAAAACCTTTAGTTTTCTCTGTATAGCCCGTGGGTGACACTTGTTAACTCTTATTTTCATATTTTCTATGTTTTGGTCTGTTTTATCTGTCAATAACAAAGGAGAAAAGTGTTTCAATTCTGATCAGTTTGGGACTTACTCCTTTAGTTATATCAATCTTTGCCTCATACTTTTAGGCTGTTTTAGACACACAAACTTTAAAGTTGCTGTATCCTTTCGGTTAATAGAACCTCTGATAATAGCAGGTTCCATTAATTATCTAATAGAAGGTAATAAGCCTTCCTACCTCAATAATGTTTTGTGCTTGTTATTGTTTATTTTATTTAGTTTTAACCTTATAGCGGTTTTATTTTGGTTAGTATCTGCATGATGTATGGTTTTACATTCTTTAAATTCAACGTTTTATTATCCTTATGCTTTTGGTGTACTCTGAAAAACAAGAACCTATCTCTGGTATGGAACTTTTAAAATCTAAACTCTCAATCTTTGCCTTTTACCTACTGAGTTTACTCATATAATGTTATTATAAGTATGCATATATTTGGCACTATACTTACCACCTAAAATCTTAAAATATTTCCTTGATTTTTCTTTCTACTTATTTGAGTTACTTCATCCAACACTGTTTTTATTATGAGTCTTTGCATGGCAAAATTTCTGAAGCATTAATGCCTAGAAATAATTATTACATTGTTTAATAATCATAATAAACGATAGCTTTCCCAAATATAGGATTCCAAGTTGTAAATTATTTTTCTTTAATACTTTGAAAATACTACTGCATATCCATCTTCCATATAGAGTTGGAAGATCATTGGAAAACATATCATTAACCTAATATAGATGCTTCTCAGCTCACAACAGTTTTACGTCCTGATAAAACCATTGCACGTGGAAAATATTTGTAAGTTGAAAATGCATTTACTATCGCTAACTTACTGAACATTATAGCTTAGCCTAGTGTACCTTAAAGGTACTCAGAAAGAACACTTACATTAGCCTACAGTTGAGCAAAATCATCTAACACAAAGCCCATTGCATAATAAAGTATTGAATATCTCATTAATTTATTGATACTGTACTTAGAGTAAAAAACTGAACAGTTGTATGGGTACTTGATGTGTAGTTTCTATTGAATGCCTATCACTTTTGCACCATTGTCAAGTCAAGAAATTTTAAATCAGGGATCATCTGTACTTGTTCTGTGTAAATAATTGAGTCTGTGTGTATGCATTTAGTTTTTCATCTAACCCGATGTTAAATTTTACTAGAATTTGACTGGTATTTTTTTTTCTTTATGTCTCCCCTTTGGCACTCTGAGGGTCTTCCAATCTGAATTTCTTAAATTATTGTTTTTAATTATAAAAAGTTAATATCCACAATTTCTGTATCTATTTCTTCTGAAATTTCATTTATCTCTCTTCTGGAATTCACATCTAGATATTAGCATTTGTTTAAATTCTACCTCTCAACTTTTCTATTGTATGTTCTATTTTTTTTTTAATTTTGTCCTTCTTTCCTCTCGTAGGTTTTCTGAATATTAGATTAGTACTAAAATTTGTTCTTTTGTTATATATATTCTGCTATTTATATTGCACTGTTTACTGAAGCTATTATTATTTTTAGTTTATATCTCTACTCTTTATTTTTCTTCCATATTACTCTATTCCTGTTTCACACTGTTAATACCTTTCTCTATTTCTCTTGATCTGTTTATTAGGCTAATTTTAATTTCATGAGCCTTTTCTTGTACTATTTCTGGTTCAAATAAGATCTAAAAGGGAAACTAAGATGTTTATCTTTTTAAATAGTTGTGTTCCTCAGGCTTTTTATTATTTTGACCTATGTGCTCATTTTTCCTCTGAGAGGTATTGACTGCTCTGTTGGGCAATGTGTGTAGAGAAAAGCCAGAGACCAGTTTTATTCAGCATTAATGAGCTCAGGTAATGGGTGGTAGGTGAGCCTCAGTCTTATCTCCAAGCACCATACATGATCAATAACTCCAAGCTCCACAAAACAACTTCTTTGTTCTGATATTCTTTCTCTTTGAAGGAGAAATGGCATTAGAAGGAGCACTCTACAGATAGTCAGTATTCAAGAATCAGGCAGCACTCAAAACCAGTAGTATGAGAAGAAGCAGGCTTGTAAAGGCAGAATGAAGAACCAAAATAAGAAAATTACTTTAAAAATAAGAAAAGAGACTACAGGTAGCTATTTGCCTTATTTGGGTGGAAAGTCCCTAGTCAGAGGTTAGTTGGTGGTTTCTGACTGGTTAAGCTTAAGTTTCATTTTACTGTTTGCATTGAATTGGGTTTTGTGTTGCTTATGTAGGAAACCAAGGCAATGGAGTAGTCTCAGCCCAGTGGCTCCATTAATTACTTTAATGCCTTATAGGAAATTCGTTTGCTTTTTTCTAATATAGCCATAAATTTGATTATAAAAGTAATACTACTATATGCATATTGTTTATAATTTGCTTTAATTATAATTATTAATATGCCATGCAATCATTTAAATATCATACATATTCTACTCTAAAATGATACAGTTTTACAGTTTGCATTGTATCTTACTGTATGGATAAAAAATAAATAACTTCATAATGGTCATTTGAGATGTTGCTAATAGTTTGTCATTGCATAGATCATTGATAAAACCATTGTTTGTTCACTAACTTATTGGTCTGCATATATTTGTTTGTTGAGCAGGTATTTCTACATGTTGCATTGCTAATATTTTTTAACTATTTTCTCTTTGATGTATTACATATATAGTAAAATGCATGAATCTTAAGTGCATGGCACAAGAATTTTTACATATGTATCCTCCTGTGTAACCACCACACATTGCAATATATATGTTGGATTAGTACTTAATAACTAGCCATACATTTTGAGAAAAATTAATCATTTAAAATCTGTCTTTTATTTTTCTGTGCATGCTCTCCAACATTTTCTGCTTAAAATCTTACAATTTTGATACACAAATTATTACCATTATTTGTATAAATATATTACTCAAATTTACCTATTTTTAGAGAAAATAAAAGTAACTTTATGCTTTATCACAGTGTTACCTGTCTTAAGGTGATAGCCTTAGGAATTTGTGGAGATTTTCTTTGGATAGGTTATGTTAGAATTAGTGGTATAGGACCTTAGGGGAAAAAAGACTAAGACTTCTGGGAATATCTTACTAAAAAAATCAAACTGATTTGTTAGCATCTACATTGTTGAATATGAAAACAAATAAATTCTTATTTTTTTCTAACACAACTGTTTAAAAATTCTACCAATTTGGCATATCATTTAAAATTATTTGTCACAAATATTCTGTCACTTTTAAAACTGATGAAGGAAGTTAAAGAATATGAACTATAGGAAAACAGAGCAGCAGGAAAGCCAATCCTTTGAAAGTACAGGACCACTTAATACCTGGGTGATGAAATAATCTGTACAGGCTTAATACTCAGGCAGTGAAATAATCTGTACCATAAACCCCATGACATTAATCGAACTGTGTAACAAACCTGCACAGGTACCTAGAACTTAAAATGAAAGATTTTTTTATTAAAGACCCACTATTTTTGTATTGTCAATTTAAATTACAACTTAAACTGGCAGGATGATAGGATGATAGGGGAAATGTGTTAAAATCACACGCTTTTAATGAAGAGACTCCCCAAGCAGGCTTTGTGTGAGCAACATGGCTGTTTATTCACCTGGGTGCAGGTGGGCTAAGGCCAAAAAGGACGTTAGCAAAGGGCGGTGGGATAGGAGTTGGTTTTATAGGTTGGGGCAAATCTTTGGAGGAGGGGGCAGGGGTGTTACAGAGTAAGATCAGCTACAGTGGTGGGGGTAGGGGCAAGGAGTATGCATTACCATAAGTTCAGTTACAATGGTGGCTGGGGTAAGAGTAGTTAAGATGGTAGTGTGGGGTGAGGAGTATTCACATTATCATAGGAACAATTAGTTACGATGGCAGGGTGGGGTGAGCGGAAGCTTAAGTCTGGGGGAAGCTCTGCTGGCCAATCATGGATAATGGCGAACGTATGTGGGGGCTGGGGGGTGATCAGCCAAGGTAGGCAGGACTTCAGACTTTCCGGGTCTGGGCTTGCACATGGAGGCCTGACAAAATGTATATCTTCAAATGTTAAGCCCAGGTCATAATGGAAACATCCCTCAGAGGAAGAAATCTATAAGACCCACTGTCATTGAATACTGCTTTTTTCCTAATCTAAGATTCTATTAGTTGTAAGATCGATCTCAAATATACAGATGTTTACAATGTAAGAAAAATGTTTGCAACTGGAATAAATAAATAAATGTGTTACTAAAGACAAAAGAAAGAAAATATAGGACTAAATTACTACAAGCTCAATAAAATCATCTCTATAAGGCAGCATTAATTTACATAATACAAGTATTAAGTTATAAAAATTTATCTGAATGATTTGCTGGAAAAAAATCATTTCTACTTGACTCTAGAGTTGAAAAGCATATGCATACAAAAGTTCAAAACCAAGTAAATTTTTTACAGTCCAGGGAAATGATGAGGTCAAATCAGAAATTCATTCACTCATTCATATAAAAATTCCAAAGAACACTCAGTAATGAAAACATTTACCTAAATAACAATTCGCAAAAGAATACTCATTAATGAAGATTTTAATAGGAAGATGAGATGAGAATGTCTGAAATAGCAAATTGGAGGTTTAAAGAAGTTATCTATCAAGTTCAATCAAGGCTCATAGTCTTGGTATTCTCCATTCTATTTACATAAGAAAAGAAATGGAAAAACAGTGATTTTGAGCAATGTGTACTAAGGCATTTTTATCCCAAATCGCTTTGCTTTCTGATGAGTGCAGAAAGCTGTCCTTGGACTGTTTCTTCACTGTGTAAGAGCTGATGTCCATAGAAGCTAAAGGTTGAAGAGAATGTCTCCACACATGAGACTGTAAATACAGAAACAATTGAACCGTTCTTTGAATGAAGGTTAGCTTGCTGAAAGCAAAAAGAAGTCACTCTCTGTAACCGCAGCTGCATTGGAAACTTCTCTAACTCACTGTGAAATGAATCTAGCTAAGGTTATTCTTAAAACTGGCTATCCGTGCCTTCATTTCCATATGAAAACATTGCTTGTAGTTTTTTCATACCAAAAGCAGAGTTGGTGCTACAGGCTTCCAGTAAAGATTCTACTTTCTAATTTTTTAAATGACAGGTTTAAGTTTAGAAATACACTTCAAACATGTCTGCGAAGGGCAGGATTGCAAGTATTCTAAACCCCTAGAAGCCTCATGAAACTAGAGTTGTTTCTTTTACTTGATAGTCAAGTTGTAAAGTCTGTTTTTTGCTGTAGGCTTTAGTGCCATCAGCAGTAATAATTCGTAGTTGGGGCTATTTATTTCAAAGGCGTGGCTAACATTCTCCAGAGGGCAGCAAGTTGTGCATGGGGAATGTTCAGTTAACAACAAGGATGGGAAAGACTTCAGTGACAGAGTCGTGTATTTGTCAGAACTTTAAAAAGTAGCTATACTATTATTTCCCCACATAACTCTATTTTTCCTACACTACTGTATCTTGGGCTTTGTATCATTATCCTTTGTCTCTATTTCATGTTATTTTACTATAAGTATGCTGACACTGCTGCCAGAGGGCTAGAAATCACCAAAAGGCAGAAAGTCACGAGAAAATTAAAGTATATTTAGAGAAATATTGATGGAATTTTACTAATACAATATTACTGCTTTATTTCAGTGACCCTTGCAATATATGTGAAACTCATAAATAGAAATGCCAGGGAGGGAATATTGTTTAAGGATTGAATCCTAGATTTTGCTTAGATGTCCTAGCTCTAAATACATAATATCCAAACTAGTTATTCATTGCTGAAGTTAATTTTTTCTCTCAAATTTTGGAAACATTGATGAATAAAACAATTGTTTCTCCCTTAAAGAGAGCAGGCATTATACTTGAATTTTGGAAATTGTAGACATCCGTTTAAATCTACTTCTGAATCTCACGAAGAAACTATAGACACATATGCTCAGGTATCATATTTCAAGCAAGCATCTTATTTTAAGTATGCTAAACATTATTTTAGAGGTAATATATATATAATTCAGTGTTCATTAAATTTCATTTATTTTCTTAGATTTAAATAATAGGAAATAGCATAAGAAGATATCTGCACTCCCATGTGACATGGTTTGTCTGTGTCCCCACCAAAAATCTCATCTTGAATTATAATTCCTACAATCCCCACGTGTCAGAGCTTGGGACCAGGTGGAGGTAATTGGATCATGGGGTGATTTCCCCCATAATCTTCTTGTGACAGTAAATGAGTCTTATGAGATCTGATGGTTTTATAAGCATGTGACATTTCCCCTCCTGGTATTTACTCCATCCTGCTGCCCTGTGAAGAAGGTGCTTGGTTCTCTTTGCCTTCTGTTATGATTGTAAGTTCCCTGAGGCTTCCCCAGCCATGTGGAACTGTAAATCAATTAAGCCTCTTTCTTTTATAAGTTACCCAGTCTTGAATATTTCTTCATAGCAGTGTGAGAACAGACTAATACAGTACATTAGTACTGAGGTAGTGGGCACTGCTATAAGAATACCCAAAAATGTGGAAGTGACTTTGGAACTGGGTAACAGGTAGAGGTTGGAACAGTTTGGAGGGTTCAGAAGAAGACAAGAAAATGAAGGAAAGTTTGGAACTTCCTAGAGACTTGTTGAATGGCTTTGACCAAAATGCTGATAGTGATATGGACAATAAAGTCCAGGCTGAGGGGGTCCCAGATGGAGATGAGGAACTTGTTGGAACTGGAGTAAAGATGACCCTTACTATGTTTTCGCGAAGAGACTTGCAGCATTTTGCCCCTGCCCTAGAGATCTGTGGAACTTTGAACTTGAGGAAGATGGTTTAGGGTATCTTATAGAAGAAATTTCTAAGTAGCAAAGTGTTCAAGAAAAGCAGAGCATGAAAGTTTGGAAAATTCATAGCCTGACAATGCAACAGAAAAGAAAATCCCATTTTCTGGGGAGAAATTAATGCAGGTTGCAGAAATTTGCATAATTAACAAGCTAAATGTTAAGCATCAAGTCAATTGGGAAAATGTCTCCAGGGTATATCAGAGACCTTCATGATAGCCCCTCCCATTACAGGCCTAGAAGGGAAAAATGGTGTCATGGGCAGGTGTCAGAGCCCTGCTCTGTGCAGCCTGAAGACATAGTGCCCTGTGTCCCAGCTGCTTCATCTGCAGTCATGGCTAAAAGGGACCAAGATACAGCTCATGCAGTTGCTTCAGGGTGTATAAGCCCCAAGCCTGTTGACAGCTTCCCTATAGTATTGAGCCTGTGGGTGCACACATATTAAGAACTAAGCTTTAGTAACCTCCTCCTAGATTTCAGAGGATGTATGGAAACATCTGGATGTCTAGGCAGAAGTTTGCTACAGGGGTGGAGCCCTCATGAAGAAACTCCACTAGGGCAATGTTGAAAGAAAATGTGAGTTTGGATCCCCCACAGAGTCCCCACTGGGCCACTGGCTAGTGGAGCTGTAAGAAGAGGGTCACCATCCTGCAGAACCCAGAATGGTAGAATCACCAACAGCTTGTACCATGCATCTGGAAAAGCCACAGACACTCAATGCCAGACCATGAAAGCAGCCAGGATGGGGGCTGTACCCTGCAAAGCCACAGGGGTGGAGCCACCCAAGGCCTTGGGAGCTCACCTCTTGCATCAGCATGACCTGGATGTGAGATATGGAACCAAAAGAGATCATTTTGGAACTTTTAGGTTTAATACCTGCCCTATTGAATTTTGGACTTGCATGTGGCCTGCAGCCCCTTTGTTTTGGCCAATTTTTTTCCATTTGGAATAGGTTTATTTACCCAATGCCTGTACCCCCATTGTATCTAGGAAGTAACTAACTTGCTTTTGATTTTACAGGCTTATAGGCAGAAGGGACTTGCCTTGTCTCAGATGAGACTTTGAATTTGGACTTTTGGGTTAATTCTGGAATGAGTTAAGACTTTGGGGGACTGTTGGAAAGGCATGACTGTGTTTTGACATGTGAGGACATGAGATTTGGGAGGGGCCTGGGGTGGAATGATATGATTTGGCTGTGTTCTCACCAAAAAAATCTCATCTTGTATTGTAATCCTCATAATCCCCATATATCCAGGGCAGGAACAGGTGGAGGTACAGATTATGGGGGCAGTTTTTGTCATGCTGTTCTTGTGAGTGAGTCTCATGAGATATAAACATATGACATCTCTTCTGTTGCCAACCTGTGAAGAGGGTTTCTGCTTCTCCTTTGCTTTCCCTCTTGATTGTAAGTTTCCAATGTGGAACTGCAAGTCAATTCAACCTCTTTTGTTTTTTTATAATTTACCCAGTCTTGGTATTTCTTCATTGCAATATGAGTGGGGTAATACTATTAGTGCAGCAGTATTCACAATATCCAATATTTAGAAGCAACCTCAGTGGCCATCAACAGACCAATGGATAAAGAAAATGTGATATTAATACTTATAAATAATGGAGTACTATTTAACCATAAAAAGAATGATATCTTGTCATTTGCAACAACATGGATAGAATTAGAGAACATTATATTAAGTGAAACAATCCAGGTATGGAAAGACGAATTTAGCATGTTCTCTCTTATTTATGAGAGGTAAAAGTGATAACAATTGAACTTATAGAAAGCAAAATGATGGTTACCAGAGTCTGGGAAGGGTCCTGGGCAGTGGTAGGAGAAGTGGGGATGTTTAATGGTCACAAAAATATAGTTAGAGAGAATGAATATGATTTAGTATTTGGTGGCACAACAGGGTGATTACAGTCAACAATATTGTACATTTTAAAATTACTAAAAGAGTACATATAATTTGATTGTTTGTAACATAAAGAAAGGACAAATTCTTGAGATAATGGATACCTCATTTACGCTGGTATAACATTACATATTGTAAGCCTGTATCAAAATTGCTCATGTACCCCATAAATGTATACATCTATATTCCCACAAAAATTAAAAAAACAAAAACAAAAACTGTTTTATCATCAACAACAACCAAATAATACCATAAGACAGGGGTAGTCTTGTGTTTAGAACATTGAAATGTGAAACATTTTTCAGAAATTTAAATTAATCAGTACAGTGGAGTATTGGTTTTGTTTGTTTGCTTGCTTTTTTTTTCCCCCTGTGGGAAATGAAAGAAACACATCCTTGAGACTAATGTGTAGTGACAATGTTAACCGTGATTACCATTATAAATATCTTATCATCCGCATGACAAAAGTGATAAACTATTTATCAGAGAGCACTTATTTGATTTTTTTTCTTTTTAAAACTGTGTCAATGAATATAATATAAACACTGAAAACAATGAAAGTAGAATGTCAGGGTGGGTATTCTGGTATTCAAATTCAAATACAAATATTGCTAAGTATAAAGGCAATGCTAGAATTCAAGAACTCTTATTAGGGTCCCTGAATCACAAATTGGCCTCCTTTTTGAAAAATTTCCATTTGGTAATAAGGATTTACAGACAAGATTACCAGTAAAAATGTTACCCCAAAATATATTGATTAGAAAGCAACTGTTTGTAGACTTCAATGCATAACATGTGTTTAAGTAGACATGAAGCAGGTTGGCAGCTTTAGCCATGGTATTTTACTGGGGGTGGATGCTGTATGACAAGAAAATACTACACACACCAGCACAAAGTAGAAGAGACTCTTATTGTAGAAGAAATTCCAGCATGTGGTGGGGGGTTGGCATGAGGGTATGATATGCCTACAGAAGAGAGGCGACAGAATAAGAGAAAAGAAAATATGTTCACCCAGAGTGAAAAAGATCGTGTTTCCTTCATTTTCTTTTGGTTCAGGAAATGGCTGGGTCAGTGCCAAATTGTAGGACCATCCAAGGAGCCCTATTTACAGCTGAAAACAATCATGGTAGAGACATACCTGGTGGTGAACGAGGGCAGGATGAAGACAATCTAGGCTTTGGAAACGTGTCTTATTTGTGTATTCTTTCTGCTTGTGTTCTGGTTCCATCCTTGACAGAACCCATCCTTCTTAGATGTAATATTTATTCTCTTTGTTCTTGAAATTTTATCTTCTATCTTAATGTTTCAACCTCTTTGGCCTGTATTTTTATGCTGGATGATATTTCTGTGGTTTATTCTATTATAATTGATGATGGGTCTTTTTTGTTGTTTATCCGGTTGGTTGGCATTTTTAAAGCTATGCTAAGAACAATTAACATTATATCTACCCTGAACAAATGATTAAGTGTGCAGTACACTATTGCTGACATTGGTCTCTAGAACTTACTCATCTGACATGATTGAAACAATATCAGTTAACAACTACTCCTCATTTCTTCTTCCCTGTAGCCCCTGGCAACTCCCATTCTACTATGAGTTTGACTATATTAGATAGTTCATTAGATACCTCATTGAAGTGGAATCATGCAGTAGATGTCCTTCTGTGCCTGGCTTATTTCACTTAGCATAATGTCTTCCAGGTTCATTCATGTTATTACAAATGGCAGGATTTTCTTTGTTTGAGATTCAATTATATTCCATTGTATATATACACAATATATATATATACTATATATACGCACATATACATACATAGTGGGATTACTGGGTCATCTGGTAGTTCCATTTTTAATTTTTTGAGGACTCTCCATACTTTTTCCATAGAGGCTGTATCGTTTTGAGACAGCCAAGTAAAAAGAGCTCCCTAGGCCCGGTGCAGTGGCTCAAGCCTGTAATCCCAGCACTTTGGGAGGCCGAGGCGGGTGGATCACGAGGTCAACAGATCGAGAGCATCCTGGTCAACATGGTGAAACCCCATCTCTACTAAAAATTACACAAAATTAGCTGGGCACGGTGGTGCGTGCCTGTAATCCCAGCTACTCAGGAGGCTGAGGCAGGAGAATTGCCTGAACCCAGGGGGCGGAGGTTGCGGTGAGCCAAGATTGTGCCATTGCACTCCAGCCTGGGTAACAAGAGTGAAACTCCGTCTCAAAAAAAAAAAAAAAAAAAAAAAAAGAGCTCCCTAGAGACTCCCTGACTGGCCTGTGCACTGAGGATGTGGTGAAGCGGCAGAAAGTTCACACCATTTGCAGGGGGAGAAGCCTGGCCTCCAATATTCCTGGGTGGTAACGTGGGACTCAATCTGTGTGATGGGGGTTTGTTAACAGGAATTTCTCTTACTTTACTGAGAGTCTTTTTCCTTTTCATACAATAAATTTTGTTTTTCTCACCCTTCTATGTGGCCATGAACCTAATCTTTCCTTGTCATGTGACAAGAACCTGGTTTATAGCTGAATTGAGGAGAAAGTTCTGTAACATTTTTACATTTCTATGAATAGTGTACCAGGGTTTCCATTTCTCCGTATCTTCATAAACACTTGTTATCTCTTTTTTGTTTGTTATTGATAATTGCTATCCTAACAGGTGTGAGATGATTTTTCACTATGGTTTTATTTACATTTATTTGATGATTAGCGATATTGATAATCTTTTTATTTATCTGTTGGCCATTTGTATGTATTCTTTTGAGAAATGTTTATTTAGGTTCTTTGCTCATTTTATAAATCAAATTATTTGTTTTTTGAGATTGAGTTGTGGGAATTCTTCATGTAGTTTGTAAATGAATCCCTTGTCAAATATATAGTTTGCAAATACATTCTCCCATTTTATAGGTTGCCTTTTATTTTGTTGATTGTTTCTTTTGCTGTGCAGAAGCTTTTTAGTTTGATGTAATCTTACTTGTTTCTATTTGCTTTTGTTGTTCATAATCTATTTCTTTAAGTTTCCTCTAGTGGAGCTTTTACTCTTTAGTTTCCTGCAATGTAAATGTTGATTGTTGTTGTGTTTTATACATTCTTGATTGCTTTTTGTTTCAGTTATGCAGGCTTTATTCCAGGCTCAATATCTCTAACTATGATACCTTGCTGCTGTATTTTAGAACATACGTAAACTTCCATTTTTTGTTTTTTAAAGGCCCAGCGTGGGGTGGGGAATTGGGGAGAGATAGCATGGGGAGAAATGCCAGATATAGGCGAAGGGGAGGAAGGCGGTGAATCACACTGCCACGTGTGTACCCATGTAACTATCTTGCATATTCCTCACATGTACCACAAAACCTAAAATGCAATAAAAATAAATAATAAATGAAATGTTATTTGAACGTTAGGTCAAAATGGCATTGTAGATTAGCTTTTGGGACTCCATGCAGTCATTCATCTGTGAAGGGCGGCTGGACTAAGGACAGATAGCCAGGTTTTCAGGTACCTCCTCCAATCGAGGTACCGTGTTTTCCATATGCAGTACAATCCAGACCGTGCTCTGCTTCTACAACCTTGTTGCTTTTGTCGACACTTTGTCTAACACTTTTCATTAACTGACTGAAGTCTAAAGGTGCCATGCATTTCCACCCATCCTTCTTTCCTTCCATTTATGCCAGGTACTGAGATTTAACTGAATGGATTTAGAAATTTACTTAAGCACACACACATTCTTGCTGCTTCTGTCAACACTTTGTCTAACACTTTTCATTAATTGACTGAAATCTAAAAATCCTCTTTTCCTTCCATTTATGTCAGGTACTGAGATTTAACTGAATGGATTTAGAAATTTACTTAAGCACACACACATTCTTTGACAAAGGGTGAAGCATTAATTTCATTCTGTTCTTGTTCAGATCAAAGGCAGCTTTTTGCTTTTTTTGGCAAGTGCTGTCCTCATTTCACAAAAGCAGGGGCATACAAAGAGTACATTAAAATTTGTCCCATCTTCTCAGGGGTACCCTGTAATGCTCTACTTGCAAGGGTGGAGAATGTAAAGTGGTTATTCTAAAAATATTACTCTCAAAGCATCCAGTTTTATCAAGAGTTTAGTCAATAAAGATTAAAATATAAAGTGTCTTACTAGTATTTTTAGCTTTTATCCCTTTGTAATTATTGACACAATCTCCATGTAACATTGAAAACAAAAGATCAGGTATTCCAAATATCATATTTATCAGAGAGTTTTAAATAATTTTTCCAAAATGATTGCATCATATTTTTCCTTACAGTCTTCAAGACTGTGCCCTCTAGATTTGCCAACATTTGTTTAATTATCTGAGACAGTAACCATAATTAATACTGTATTCTCTGCTGCACTGTAGAGGACAGTAGTTTATACATAGCATAATAGATGATAAATAGTTAATTTTTCAAGTTATCAAAATATTTTGTGGTAATTTAAAGACTATTTATAAAGACTTCTTTATAAAGATTAAAGTATAGAAATAAAAAGCCAAAATTACTCTAACATTAAATATATATGTAAGCTTTTATATGCACGTATGTTTGAATACACATACTTTTGTTAAAATACAATTTGCCGAAGTAACTAAAGATTATTAATGTTTGTTAAAGTGTCCCAATGTTATTGAGGTAGATGCATGTATCGTAGCAAAAGCCAACATCTTTTGGATGGTATTCACCAACTTCACTTAGTGTCAAGGTAAAAAGTGACTGGTTTATTGACAGGTAAGATAAGGCCAATTAATTGCATGTACTCCATGAAGACAAATGGATGTATAGAGTCTCCTAGAACAGAGAAGGTCTCCAAAATAACCCTATGTAGATTGCCCTTTTGAGGCTCCCTATGGAGTAATACATTTAGGGAAGACAGTGATTCACTGGGACATCGTCTGATAAAATCGGAAAGCTAAACTACAAAATGCAAATGCTATCTGAGTTAGTGTCCTTTGGTTGTCAGAACAAATGACCACAAATGTAATGGCTTAAAACATTGCAAATATTTCATAGTTCTGGAGATCTGAAGTCTGAAATGAGTTCCACTGCGCTAAAAGGAAGCTGTGGGCAGGGCTGGGTTCCTTCCAGAGGCTCTCAGGAGGATCTGTTCCTGAGCCTTCCCAGCTGCTGTGGCGGCCGAGTTACTTGGCTCATGATCCTCCAACAGTTTCACATCTGCTGGCATTGCCACATGTCCCTCTCCCTCGACTTCTGTCATCATGTCCCCTGCTCTGACTCTGACCCTCCAGCCTTTCTATTCTAAGAACCCTTATGATGATATTGGGCCCACCTGGATAACTCCAGATAATCTCTTGATTTCAAGATCCTTAACTTACATTTTCAATTTCCTTTTTGCCATATAAGGTGACATATTCACCTGTTCTGGGGATTACAATGTGGATATCTTCGGGGAGGCATTAGTCAGGCTACCACATTAGGAAAATCAGAAAGCTCTTTGAGAAACAAAAACTCCATTATAATAGTAAAATTTCAAAAGATTCAGAAACATCCTTATCATTTCATATTTTAGTCTGACCAGCAATTCCTGCAGGCATTGTATTCTAATAGTTGAAATTCATGAGTGTGTGTGTGTCTATTTATACACAAAAGAGAGCACATATGTGGTAGAAATAACCAACTATTTGGGATGAGCTTTAAATGAGGATTTATAATTTCTTAGCATCTATAAATATTTCAATCATTACAGATGTACCAAGTTTCTTTTGTTAAAAAAATAGAACTCCTTTTCTACCCTTAGAAAGACTACTTTCATAGATCCTTCTAGATTACTTTAGTAATGTGAAGACAATAAGAGGAGGCTGGCTATCGACAAACTTATCAGAGACTTTCCCTGTTAGTCTTGTCCTCCTTTCTTCTGTTAATCCTGTTTCTTAGAGAAATAATCCATATACCAGTCACTGCATACTAGGCTAAAAGTAATAGGAGCTTACTCTCCAGTTTCAAATTTAGTATTTCATTATTAAAGATAAGACCGACTTTACCTCTCTCCCAAATATAAAGTATTTTTTTCTGGTGAACATCTAAGCAGGTGCTAAGATGCATAATTTTATTTGACTTCTTGGTTTTGTGGTATATATTGAAAGTTTAGTTGCAAATGAGTTATGTCACTGAGGATTCTGTTATGCTAAAGGTTAAGTACTGGTCTAATATACATTATACTTTAGAGTTAAAGTTACCCCGGCTCGTATGAAGTAATAACCTTGTTGAGGGTAACGGAAACAAAAATAATCATTGTTGCCACTGAAGGGGACAAAAAAGGCTATTTTAATGAAAGAGCATGTCGGGAAAATTAAATGAGTTACGACTAAGAAGGGCAGAGATTGTTACTTCATGCCTTTAAAAAATAGATGATCTATGTTGGGGCACTACCATTAGAAAAAAAGAAATTCAAGATTTCTAAAGTTTTAAGAACTTCCAGAGATCATTTATTATTGTAATATTAGAATCTCCTTAATTTTGTTGCAATATTAGATATAGTAAGTATAGAAAGTGTATAAGGCTGGATTCAGTGGCTCATGCCTATAATCCCAGTGCTTTGGGAGGCCAAGGTGAGAGGATCACTTGAGGCCAGGAGTTCAAAACAAGCCTGCACAACATAGCGAGACCTCGAATCTACAAAAAATTCAAAAATAATCCAGATGTGGTGTCATGCGACTATACTCCAAGCTACTCTGGAGGCTGAGGCAGGAGGATTGCTGATGCCTAGGGGTTTGAAGTTTCTGTGAGCTATGATGATGTCAGTCATTGTACTGCAAACTGAGTAACATATTGAAACCCTGTAAAGGAAGGAAGGAAGGGAAGGGGAAGAGAAAAAGAGGGAGAGAAAGAAAGACCTTCATGTCTTGGATGGTAGCTATAGAGAATATTTTCCTTTGTATTTTTAAGAGTTTTCATATTTGTATGCTTTATATTTTTTTGCTTTTTAAACTAAAAGTTATATTTAAGAGTTAAAGTAGAATATAAGGACTGAATAAGTATTCCAAAAAAACTTTTAAAAATAACCACATGTAAAACCCCCTAATATTGGTAATTCCAGCTTATAGTTTATAAGCAGATTATGAAGTGTCTGCATTTAATATATTAGCTCTGATAGCCAGAAACCAGGTGATACTTCATTGTAGAATCAGCAGAAAAGATTAAAAAGAAAACCTAAATTAACACAAAGACACAATTTGAATCATTAAGATTATTCCTAAAACCTTAATAAAATGAAATGGTAATTAATCTTAGAGCATATGGCATAGCTATAGAGTAGATTATACATATGCGCACGCGCGCACACACACACACACACACACACACACACACACACAGATGCCATGTATTTAGTTGGTAAACTGTATTTTTTGTTTGTTTGTTTAATACAGTGGGCACCTTCACTTTCAAAGAAAATTCTTTTGCCTGAGTTAAGATCAAATTTTAAAGAAACACTTCAGGCATTATTAGGGAGAGGCAGCTCCCCCAGTACTGCAGCCAAAGCTGAGAGAAAAGAGACCCGGTGTACAGCCCGTCCTTCACAGAAGAATGTCCAAACACAAATTTTACTTTGTGTGTTCTTCCCGAAATTGAAAAATAGATGGGGGGAAAGCAGAATTTTAATTTAAGCAGTGTACTTTGGTGTCACAAATTCTTTTGATGTCACCATTGTCCATCAGCCACAACAAAGAGTCAAATAAATGCACAAACCCACTTTTCTTTGTCACCATGTAATGTTTACATAAGACGTCCTTCACATTTATTGCATTTCAGAGTCCTCCCTTCCTCTCATGGTTCCTAAACTTCATTTTTACCACTCATTTTGTTGCTGTTGTTGAACTGGGATTTATAGAAATAGTAATTGACTAGAATAAAGTGGACATCGGTAAACTAAATGCAAATCTACTCTTTGTTCTTCATGAGAGGTTTTATTTTTTAGAAGTAAATAACATTTATTAAGGATATCAGAAGAAATAAACTATATTTCTAGTTGAGTCATTCAACAATTATGAAATATTCTTCTTGTTTATTCAAGGATAGTTTTATTTTCTTGTTTTTTTAAATCAGTCTTTGAAAATTTTCACTAAATTATCACCTCTTTAACCTCCATTACAGCTTTTACTCACTTAACATTTAAAATTTGGATCTTTATTGAATTTTACCCAGTGAATACCAACAGTGGATTTCTAAATGTTTAGATAATCCACTCTAAATTTCATTTGCAAACAATGAAGAACTGCTTTATCTAAGCAGCTCTTTCAGACATAGACAATCACTGTTCTCTTATAAACTAAACAAAAAATGTTTATAATGATGTGTGCTTGTTACTGCACATATATTCTTCAAACTCATTTAAATTATTTACAGTTTTCTAGGACTGTTTTTGCAAAGACAAAAAAAAATGTGAATATAGCTTGGTATTTTAAGTGTTTTTACATTTCCAGAAGGCAAAGACCCGTATACAATGGGTCAGGGATGGAATGAGGATTTGGAATGGAGCCAGGGCAGTGATTGGGAGATTCTGGTCAAGGATGGGCCAAGTTTGAAAAGGAGCATCTGAAGCTGCAGCGTGGCTGAACAGCAGTATGATCTCCTGTCTACTTTACTTCACAATAAGAAGCAGTGAGACTCTTAAGGAGAAGTAAGTGTGGGATAGGATTCAGGTCAGGAATTGTACAGAGACAGCAGCCATGTCCAATTACCAGTTAATGTTTTCACAGATGAAGCTGCAGTTTATTTGTTTCCTATGAGAAATTGTCCCTGGCACCAATATGGCAGTATGAGAATTTGGTGTGACACATATTAAAATTTCTTTTTCAAAATAGAGTAAGATTTCATGTGGTTTTTAATGCCATGACTGAACTATGTAATTGGTGAATAAAGTATAGAAATTTTCTTTTAAGAAAAATGAAAAAAGTGCTGTACATGTTGGTTATCAGGGAATTCTTTGGGATGAACAAAAAGCGGAGGTGGGAGAAAAAAATAATTGAGGGATTTTAATCTAAATTTCATGTACTTCTTGAGGACCTATAACTAGGCTCTAGATCATAAGATGGAAGTAGGTCTGGGCATGGTGACTCATGCTTATAATCCCAGCACTTTGGGAGGCCAAGGCAAGTGGATCACTTGAGGATAGGAGTTCAGGACCATCCTGGCCAACATCGTGAAAGCATGTCTTTTCTAAAAATACAAAAATTAGGCAGGCATGGTGGCGCCGCCTGTAGTCACAGCTACTTGGGAGGGTGAATCAACAGAATTGCTTGCATCCGGGAGTCAGAGTTTGCAGTGAGCCAAGATTGTGCCACACTGCACTCCAGTCTGGATGACAGAGCCAGACTCCCACCTCAAAAAACAAACAAACAATAAGATGGAAGTAGAATGATGTTCCCCAAAAGAGGAGCACATGCCCCAATCCTGGGAACCTGTGACTATGTGATGTTATCTGTGGCAAAATGGACTTTGTAGATATGATTAAGTATGGAAACATTACACTGGTGAGACTATCCTGGATTATTCAAATGGATTCAGTTTCATCACATGAGTTCTTAAGAGCCAGACAGAAAAGCAGGTAAGTGGGTCAGAAAGAGGGAGCTTGAGAAAGATTTGAGGCCCTGTTGCTGATTCTGGGATGTAAAGGAAAATATGTGCATGGACCAGAAAGATGCCTATGGGAGCTGAGAGTGGTCCATCTGACAGTCAGCAAGGACACAAACCCAGTTCTACAGTCACATGGATTTTTTCCAACTCCTGAATGAGCAAGGAAGTGTATTCTCCCCAAGGGCCTATAGCAGGGAGCACAGCCCTGTTCCCACTGTAGTTTGTGTCCAGTGAGACCTATCTTCCTCTACCCACAGAACTGTAAAATCATAAATTTGTGTTGTTGTAAGCCACTAAATGTGTGGTCATTTGTTACGGCAGAGATAGAAAAACAAAACACAATGGTTTCCTAAAATTGCATGCAATATTTTAGAAATTTATATATTACCATTTTTTTCTGATGAAAGAGGCTATTTTATGAGTCTTAAGAGTCAATCACACACAAACTCAAGAACTACTGAACTCTATTATCCTTCCCCAAATTGTAGCACTAAAAACATCCTCATACACTGTGAAAGCAGAACATTTTCATGTTTTACATTCCAGTGAGGAAAGTGTGTTTTGTGACAAACAATGAGATGCAAGAGCACTCGGAATATTGATCTCCTTTCTGCTGCCTTGCCCTCTACCTCTGAGCCAGGCCATCATGGCTTCATGAACTCTTTCTTCTGGACTGTGGGATATTTTTGTTAGGGCAGACTGTGAGTTCCTAGAGGGCCGAATCTTTTTTTTTTTTTTTAACTTTCAAGAGGCACAGTACCTTGTGATGGTAAGTTTTGAAAATAATATTCACATGTTTGAATCAAAAAGGTAAGTTTCTATCTGAAGATAGTGAGCTGATCTACATACCATTTGACATTCTGTGAAGAACTATGATATTGTTTATCTATGAATGTATTCTTTATATGTCTAAGTTTTATTTTCTCTGCAAAAGGGTTCTGTGGGAAAAAAAATCTCAGTGTCTCAGATT
This sequence comes from Callithrix jacchus, assembly GCF_049354715.1. NCBI lineage: Eukaryota > Metazoa > Chordata > Mammalia > Primates > Cebidae > Callithrix > Callithrix jacchus. The sequence goes on from NC_133504.1 coordinate 14,355,406, forward strand.
AATTTACAAAATGGCAGTGTGGATCATGGGAAAATCATCGGTATAGAAGCTTTGACATTTCTCACTGAACACCTTGGCTCTCTATGGAATGTTTTCTATTTTAGTATGGCCTTAATTTATGCAGGCTCCAACAGAACATAGCTTAATATTCATAAATGTTATCAGAAGCTTAGTGACATTTATTAACAAATCATCATGGACCCAACTTTATGTGGATAAGCCTGAAGATTCACAGATAGAAAGAAATCCTGGGGGCCAAAGGACTATATTAAAAATTAAAGAGGAGAAAAAGGAGGGGGGTGAGAAGTTAATAATCTCATGTTTGTTATTAAGTTGTTATAGAATGACTTGAAATTGTGGAATGATTGAATGCTGGCAAACAACACATCAGAAGAGGATGTTAATTGAGAATGGCTGTGCACATGATAATTTGCCTCATGTTCGGTCTTTTAAAAATGTCTTCATAGTGTAGCAGGAATTAATGAAGCTTTGATAAAATGTGCAGAGGTTTCTCAATATAGAGGGACACTGAACAACCAGGCAGATGGAAAATTAGAAGAAAAAAAGCCTAAAGAAGTTTGAAACATGGTGAAAAAATAAGAAATTGAGATTTAACTTGAAATAATATGAAGGAGCATCTCTGTAGAAAAATAATCGGAAACAGACATTCAATGGAAGGGAAACAATTGGAAAGCACTCAAATCACAACAAATTAGATGAAATTGAAATGTTGTGAGGATTCAGTGGGGGAAACTAGCAATCATCTAGGTGGCCGATCATGTTACCAAGCAAGAAAGTGTACCTGAACTAGAAATCACTTTGAGTTAGAGTTCTTTTTCTCTTTTCAAACTCTGAGGAACTGGAAGGAGTTCAAAAAAGAACAGCACATACAATTAAGAGTCTAGAGGGCTTGATTTATATAGTGAGAGAAAAGAAATAAAGTATGCAGTCCTTGGCTAAAGACTTCTAGAGAGAACATAATTGTCAAAAGTCTTTAAAGGATTTACGTACTGAGTCAATAGAGGGTGATTTAGTTCAATAAAAGGGAATCCAGGCAGAAACACAGTGAGATGAATGTAAACTCTAATGCTGAAAACATTTTTCTCATTTTGCTAACATAAATATCTAGGCTGGGTGTGGAGGCTCACGCCTGTAATCCCAACACTTTGAGAGGCCAAGGCAGATAGATCTCCTGAGGTCAGGAGTTCAAGAACAGCCTGGCCAACATGGCAAAACGCATCTCTACTAAAAATACAAAACTTAGCTGGGCATGATTGTGGGCACCTGTAATTCCAAGTACTCAGGAGGCTGGGGCAGGAGAATTGTTTGAACCTGGGAGGTGGAGGTTGTAGTGAACCAAGATCGTGCCATTGCACTCCAGTGTGGGTGACAGAGTGAGACTCCATCTCCAGGAAAAAAAAAAAAAAAAGAAATTCTGCCTGGGTTTGTTGGCTTTTGTTTTGTTTGTTTTTTTTTTTTTTTGGTGTTTTCAACCCATTTTGAGATTTCTATTAAATGACCCAGGGACACAGTTTTTAGAAAATTGTTTGTACCCCCACCATTCTCTAACAGATTATTACTGCCCCATTTGAGGCCCCATCTTCACAGTATATAAAAGTTTGATATGCAGTAGGGCATGCCCTCCTACTTTGCTTTTCTTCTTTAAAAAGACTTGCCTGTTTATTTTGTCTTTTCACAGATATTCTCTGTACTTACCAATTTTAATAAACTACTGTATTAGTCAACTTGGGGGAATATACCACGAACTGAATAGCTTATATAACAGAAATTTATTTTCTCACAGACTGGGAGGCTAGAAGTTCAAAATCAACATTCTGGCTGATTCAGTTTCTGGTGAGGGGTCTCTTTCTGGCTTGCCGATGATGACCTCCTGCTCGTTCCTCACATGGCACACAGGGCAAGAAAGAGATCTCTGGGGTCTATGTATCAAGTCCCCACCTTTGCAGTTACAGTTAGTCTTAATTACTTCCTTAGAGGCCCCATCTCCAAATATAGTCACACTAGTCATTAGAACTTCAATATATGAATCTGAGAGGTTCATAGCAACTATTAAATACAGACCATGCTGAAATACACATCTCTTTTTCTGACTTGTACTCAAGCCACATTTTCATCTGAAGTCAACATGTATAAAATCCTCAGAGTTTTGTTGTCATCATATTTATAAATGTTTCACTATCAACCTGTATTAGTCTGTTCTCATGCTATGAAGAAATACCCGAGACTTGGCAATTTGTAAAGGAAAGAAGTTTAATTGACTCACAGTTCCACATGACTGAGAAGCCTTCAGGAAACAATCATGGAGGAAGGCACCTCTTCACAGGGCAGCAGGAGAGAGAATGAGGGCCAGCAGGGGAAACGTCAGATGCTTGTAAAATCATCAGATCTCAGCCAAGAGTCGTAATTCCAACACTTTGGGAGGCTGAGGCAGGCAAATCATGAGGTCAAGAGATCGAGACCTTCCTGGCCAACATGGTGAAACCCCATCTCTACTAAAAATACAAAAATTAGCTGGGCATGGTGGATGCTTGCCTGTAGTCCCAGCTACTCAGGAGGCTGAGGCGGAAGAATCACCTGAACCTGGGAGGCAGAGGTTGCAGTGTGCCAAGATTATGCAACTGCATTCCAGCCTGGTAATAGAGTGAGACACCATCTTCAAGAAAAAAAAGATTCGGATCTTGTAAGAACTCACTCACTGTCAGAGAACGGCATGGAGGAAACTACCTCCATGATTCAATTACCTCCCGTTGAGTCTCTCCCACGACATGCAGAGATTATGGGATTACAATTCAAGGAGAGATTTGGAGGGTGGGGGACACAGAGCCAAACCATATTACAACCTAAGAATAAATAACTTACTCTACTTTTATTTCCTGTTAGACACAAATTTCTGTTTTTCTTAAAAATATAGCTTGAATGAGACTGGTTACTTTAGTTTGCATAATTCCATCCATAGCCCTTTAGAGCCCTATTCCTGGATTATCATGTATGATTTCATTGAATAAATATTTGTTGAGAACTCTGTTAGGTATATTGGGAGGTACAGTTTCTTGAACATAGTTAAGTTCTCAATTTTTTTGAATGAATGAATGAGGATAAACTCTAATTACAGAAATTTCTGGGATACAGTGTCATTTAAGTCACGATTTTAAAAAGGAAAAGCAGAAATAGAAAAAAATGGGGACATGCAAGAATTTGGGAGACTTTTTCATTAATTTCAGTACTAGTGATATTAGGATCTTGCATTTCCTGAAACAAAGCAGCATGACTAGGAAGTAAAGAAGGGAAGGATTCCAACAGTGACTACTACTGATAGATACCAAACCAGGACAACAGGAGCAAGGAATTAGAAGTGCATTGGGCATTTCCTTTTCTATGGATTCTTCTTTTCCCTGTAGTGCCATAAAAACAAAAGCAAAAAACAAGAAGGCACCAGCATCATTGCAGGACACGCAATGGTTCAGGGCTCTGGTTCAGCGAGTTCTACCAGCAAGTAAAACCAGTGTGTTGAGACAGGAAAGTCCCAACTCAAGAAGGGCCAAATCAGGACAGGTTAGGAAGTAGGAGAAGTAGCCCAGAAAAAAGGCTTGTTTACTGATCCTGTCTGAGTGTGTCAACCTGTGCTCCTGGATTCTGTCCACCACTGTGCATGGAATCCAAAGCAATGTAAGTGTTGAAACTTCTTCCTCCAAGCCTTTTGTTCTTTGAACTGTAATTCCTATACAAGAGAGTCTCCCTTCTTTTCACACACAAACATACACACACACACAGCTGCAAGTAGAAAAGCATTTAGTGACTGCCTCCTGAATATTACAATCCCAGGTAACATTTTTCTGCTTTTATCTTTCCTCCAGCTATTAATCAGAGGTGGAGATGATTCTGCTAACTTCTAGCTACTCTTTGAAAGTATAGGGTCTCTCCTTTCTGATCTCCAACACTGGACATATATGTGCCTCCCTCCATTAAAAGATGGCCAAACAAAATATCAAATAATAATGTTCCAAGGGCTCTGAAACAGAAATCAAAGAAGCTCTAAGACTCGCAAGTTTGGAAAAGATAAAGAAGGGAATACATAGAAATTAGAAAACCTGACTTCAAAACTATATTGCACCCATGAGACGTACAAAATAAACACAAGTGGTTAAAATATATACAGCGTAGAGCTCATATTCATACATGTATGATATATGTAAAGATTATAAATAAAAAAGAAAAGTCAGAAAACCTCAGTAAAAGGGTAGGGAAAGCACACAAATAGGCAATTCCCAGGATAAGAAAAAACTGGCCTCCAACCGTTTTAACTGATAATTGAATAAAAATAAATTAAAATGGCAATGAGGTATTTTCCATCTCTTTGTCAGACACTTTGGGGGATATAATATATTGGTATAATTTTTGTTGGAAATTTAGGATTATGCATTACTTAAAATAAAAATCATACTTTTACCCAGTAATTTTAATTTTACTTCCACAAAATTCCAGTGTAGGAAATCACAGGTGAAGCAAATGCTAAAAGATGCATGTAAAGGAAGGTTTATAATAATAGAATATTTAGAAGCAATGTAAGTAGCCACCAAGAGTAGATTCATTAATTAAGATATACCAGCATGAAGCAATGTTAGTCTGCCATTAAAATGAATGAGGTATAATAAAAAAGTCACATAAATAAAGCATGTTATAGAACTGTATGAATAGATAATCCTATTTTGGCAAAACAAAAGTTAGTGTCTACAGACCAAAATATTAATAGTAAGCACCGAGAGGTTGTATTAGCATCCAACCAGGAAAACAGAAACCTTACAAAATATTTAAAACAGAAGAGATTGGCTATAGTGATTTATACATAGGTGATAAACATACCATGAAGTAAAAACAAACAAACAAACACAAAGGCTCATGAAGCCACCCATAGAATACCAACAGCAAGAAGCCAGTACCATCTATTGACTTTAAATCCCAGTAGCAAGCTGAAGACATTGCTACTGGGATTTAGAGTCTGGGGTCAGTGCACTGGCGAAAATGGAACCACAGTGTTACTATCTAACACTGTGCTGGAAAAGCCATCCAGGTTAGAGAGAAGAGCAGTATGCTGGCAGAAAATCGAATTCAGGAATTAGAGGACTACCTTGAGAAAGACGTTAGATGAACTTCACTAAAGGGAGAGGAAGTGTGTTATAGACTATAGAGAGGCCCAGCTGACAACTACTAGTTTCAGCATGAAGATCTCAACTTTCATCAAATTGCTGTCAGATTTCATTAAGATGACCCAGAGACATAACTGGAACAATTATTTAAATTTAAAACAAAACTTCAGTATTCATATATAAGAAGTTACCTACAGGAATCAAAATTAAGATTTAAAAAAAAAAATCATTTTCCTCCTATGAACCAATAAATCCCACAAAAACAGTGAGTTGGAAAAAGGAGAATCTAAGAAATTGTACCCTAGTTAAATTCATATATATATGTAAAAGAAATATTATCAAATACGTAAGGTCTCAGGGAAAATACTATAAAAATATGCTTTCTGAAACCAAAACTGCCTGAAAGGATGTACAAAGTCATATGGAAGAATCAAACAGTAGAATCCAAAAGAGAAAAATGATTGCAGTGAGCTTTGGAACCGGTTATACGTAAAGGGATAAGACTTAGAAAGTCTTTGGTAAATAAATTTACCAATCTTTATGCAAAGTAAAGAGAGAGGGAAAGAGAGCAAGAGACAGAGAGAGAAGAAAGAGAGAAAATGAAGACTCAAACATTCAAAAGAGAGATGTGTCTAAAAGGTTAAATTTTAAGTAGATTAACAAAGACCGTTGAAAAGAAAGATGTCAGTGTAGGTATGCAAATTAAAAACCCAAGTACTGATTCCCTTTACTTTCATGAAGTCTACTCGACATTTGCTTTATAATTTACTTAGATAATTATATTACAATGTTAATTATACTCTAATAAGTCAAATGTAGAATTTAAAAAATCAAATTACTGGAAAGCAGGATAGGAAGAAAACTACAGAAACAAAAGTAAAATTTAAAAATCTATAAGGAAATATCACCACAATAAAACACTTCAGCAATGCTTGAACTTACCTGCTATGGAAGCCCTTCTGTAGTTATAGAAGATTTAGCAGGTATGCAAGTCTCCCAGCAAGTTGACAGGACAAAAGTTTCTACTGTGAAGGTGTTTGGAGACCGTCTGCTTAAGGTTCCAGAATGTTTTCATGGTTTAGAAGGCTATGGTCACAAAGAAAATAGATGAATTGGTAAAAGAAAAATTGACACAAGTTGTTCCAACAAATACTTATGAAAATATCTCCAGCTGGAGAGTATTTTTATATTGTAAACTTTATGCACCATAAGGGGAGATGATTTAGATAATTTTATAAGCCTCTGATTAATTTTGTTTAATAATCCCTGAATTTTCATAGGTTTGGCACAAAGCTTTATGTATTATGAGACAACTTTGCATCTTTCTATATGTATACATCCTTTTTAGATTTTAGTGGCCTTTTCAAGATTTTTTAAATGTTTAATCTTTAGTAAACTATGCCTTTTAATATTTTCTATTATCATATATGTATATTTCGTATCATATATGTATAAATCACTGAAGGATAAAAATGACTTTCTAGTAATTTATTTACTTGATTTTGATGAAGTTTTATACTCTTAAAAATACCTCCACAAATTATATGCAAAGACACACTTATTTTTGTTGATATACCATGGAGTGACTATTTCTGTCCTCCTAAAATTCATATGTTGAAACTCTCATCTCACTGTGATGGGGTTTGGAGGTGGAGCTGTAGGAGGTCATCAGTTCATGAGGGTGCAGCCCTTATGAATGGAATTAGTGTCCTGATTAGAAGAGGCCTGAGACTAGCTCAATGTCTTTCTGCATGGAACCTGGTTCTCCGCAGAACCAGAAGCCTGCAGCCTGCAACCCAGAAGAGAGCCCTCACTAGAAGCTGACCTTACAAACACCCTGTTCTTAAACTCCAGCCTCCAAAGGGTGAGAAACAAATTTTGTTGTTTATCAGCCACCCAGTTTATGGCACTTTATTAGAGTAATCAGAATTAAGACATTGGATATTCCTGAGAAATACTGTTTACTTTTAAATGCTGTTTTAACAATGGAAAGTAAAAGATAAAGATAATTATATTAATTTTGCATCCTAGTTACTGTGGACATTGTTCTGTTATTGATTCTTGAGATACTAATGTGCAATTAGTCTCATTTTGTTAGTAATATATCATTGTTTTTAAGGGAAAAATAAGCAACTACATGAAATTAAATTTAATATTTTTAAAAGATAAAATCATTTCAATGGCAGCCAGAGTTTCTTTTACAATATTGTTTGAGCTGTAAGATCATATCAAAATCATGACGAGAATCCACATGAAGTAATATTTGAAATCTCACATTTTGGATACAATTGCTCCATAACAATACAAAGCTGGAGTAGAAAAAAAAAAAGAAAAACATCATCTAACATAATTGCTAACCAATACATTGGCTTAAACAAAATATGTGCTACTAAAATAATAACAAAATTTATTTTGTATCACCTATATTATGTAATATTTGTTTAGAATTTCTGGCCGAGCATGGTGGTTCACATCTGTAATCCTGGGACTTTGGGATCCCAAGGTGGGTGGATCACAAGGTCAGGAGTTTGAGACCAGCATGGCCAACATAGTGAATTCCCATCTCTACTAAAAATACAATACTTAACGGGGCGTGGTGGCATATGCCTGTAATCTCAGCTACTCGGGAGGCTAAGGCAGGAGAATTGCTTGAACCAGGGAGGTGGATGTTGCAGTGAGCCGAGATCACACCGCTGCACTCCAGCCTGGGTGACAGAGTAAGACTCTGTCTCAAAATAAATAAATAAATAAAATAATTCTGGTTCATGCCATGTGGTCACACAAATACAGAAACACACACTCCGAGAAAATATACCAAGTCGTCGAATAAAATAGTAGGCACAAACATCGAAAGGAGACAACCTCTTTCTTATATGTAGTTTAAAAATTTGCATAACATATAGATTCAAGTATTAAATATAGAAAATCAAAGCATAAAAATTAAGCAAATATAAAATTGAATATAAATCACTGAAGGATAAAAATGACTTTCTAGATTTAGAAGTTACAAAGAAATAAAAAAGCTATGGTACATTTAATGTAAGAACATACTCTACAGTATGCGCTCCCATGAAAATTTAAAAAGCAGGAACACCTAGACTGTCACTGTGTTTATTTATAGGTCTCATAGGAAGAACTAATAAATTCAGGATTCTAATAAATGAGAAAAAGGGAAGCTGATAATCGACCAATAATTCTAAGTAGTTTAAAGGCATGAAAAATTGTTCATTCTCTCTTAATAAAAAATGCAAATGAAAACAAATTTTTTGCCTAAGAACTTGGCCTTTTCCCCAACAAAGAGCCATTCTGGTAAAAACAACTTGCAGCAAACATTTTAATATGTCCTTGGTAAAAGTGCAGATTGATAAAAATGCATATAGAAAGCAAGAGGCACATAGAATAGATACTTATTTACACATTCCTTAAACACACAAATATACCAAAAGCTTAATTGTGGTTATCACTACTTGATGGGCTTCCACAAGGAGTATGTAAGTTGATGTCTTTGCAGTTTTCTGTACTAGCAAATGTAAACATTACGGTAGAAATGACTTTCAAAAATTCAGGTGGGTAGCAATACTTTACAGATCTGGGATGCTTTTACCAGTATACTCTGAATCAGCGATCAATATACTGGTGCTATTTTGGAATTATGGGTCCAAGAATCAAAAGGCAGAAGTCAGAGTGACTCCTTTCATCATTATTTATATGATTCACTAATAGGATTTTGTTTGTCTTGCCCTCAACTCTGGGCTTTGCTTCTCTAGAGGTCTTGGTATCCAAGGAAGGAATGTATTCACCAATGGGCACATCAGTGGTTCTATTCAAGCAGGAACTGAGATTGCCACCTGGCTACTTTCGGGTCCTCACACCACTGAATCGATAACAAAGTTCAACACTGTCCGAGGTAATGAAATCTGACTGTGAAGGAGAAACTGGTCGTTATCATACAATGAGATCAGGGAGAAATTTAGAAGATCCTCTAAGTTCTCACTTACTATAGTCCCCATGTCTTATGATAAAGGCCCATTTGAAAAAATATAACAGTCCATATTGGTGAATAATAAATGAAGATGTGTTTCACCCACCAGGTAAGGAACCTAACCACCAGAGGCGTTTGCCAGGGGCAAAGGAATATGGAGTGGGTATGGAAAAAGAAACGTAATCGTCAGTTACAACTGATTGACTAGTTTGAAACAAGTGCTGTAGTAGTTGAGCATTTCCTTCTTACTATGTTTTAAATAGGTGTGTACAGGAAAGAGTGAATATATTTATCAATTCTTTCTCTAATTTGATCACATTTCCTTCTTCTACTATATACAGTATGTTAATAGTGGTTAAACTTAACTCTCACTATTTATGTTACCAGATAGCAAGGGAGAATATGACTCAAATAGAAGTCTGTATCACACAAAGGTGGACAATGTGACATAGGACTGTGTGCGGTCTTTTCTGGAGAGAATGCTATTGTGTTTTTTGGTTGTAGAGGTATAATAGCATTATTAGGCAAAAGCATGATTTTGTTACTGCCTTTATTTGGAAGTTAAATGTGGTTGAAAAAACTCCATGCTAATGCCATACTGACAGAGATAGACTATGCTGAGTGCCCACTTGGTTTAGTTGGAAGGAATGTTCCTCAGCATCCCCTTCCTTGTACTGTTCTCGGTTAGAGTTGGCTAAAAGAAAAATTTTTGTGGTTTTGGTAGGTTCAAGTGAAGCAATGGCCATTATTGCTTCATCATGGTTGCATGAGGTAAAGCAGAGGCACAGGGTTACCTGGCAGGTTTCAGCTTGTCTTCACTCTCTTCTCTGCTTGGAGGTCTTCATCTTCACTGCTGGCCCTGCTGGCAAATAGCCACTACAGGCCCATCACCAGATGTGTGGCTGGAGGAGCCCAGAGGGAACGGCTTTCTGTAGACTTCTCCAGCCAGCCTTTCCTGTTCCCTCTCAGCAACTAAAACTGCTGGGCTACTCATATTAACAGGTTGGTGATGCCTCTGATCTTCCAGCTCCCTAGTTCAACTTTCAGTTCCCCTCCATCCAGCTTCCTCCAACACTGTGTAAAGTCTAATTCCTATAATAACTTTTTTACCCCTGAATTCATACATGTCTTTCTCTCCCTCCTGATGGAAACTTGACAGGTACAAGATGGTTAAAAGTTTTATTTTCTTATGTTACCTTCCACAAGGTCTGTTATAAATGGTGGCTTGACTTTGTAAAAAGAATTTGGAAGACTGATTTCTATTTCATGATCTGGAACTATGTAAATAAAGTTGGCATTGTCTTTTGAAGATTTGATAGAATTCATCTTGATACCATCTTTGGCAATGTGAGACATTTAAACTTACAATTTGATTATTTATATTTTATTTGATCCTCAGCTTCAGCAGGGTTTTCAACTTTTTTCATAGAATTATATAAAGTAGTACCTCATAACTGACTTTACTCTGTACTTTGATTATATCATTTAAGTATTTCTCCTTTTTTCTTTCTTTTTTTTCAATTTTTTAAATTGCAGTTTAGGTTTTGGGGTACAAGTGAGGAACATGCAAGACTGTTGCATAGGTACACACATGGCAGTGTGATGTGCTGCCTTCTTCCCCATCACCTATATTTGGCATTTCTCCCCATGCTTTCTCTCCCCAACTCCCCAGCCCCCGCTGTCCCTCCCCTATTTCCCCGCAACAGACCCCAGTGTGTGATGTTCCCCTCCCTGTGTCCGTGTGTCCTCATTGTTCAACACCCACCTATGAGTGAGAACATGCAGTGTTTGACTTTCTGTTCTGTGTCAGTTTGCTGAGAAGAATGATAGTTTCCAGGTTCATCCATGTCCCTACAAAGGACACGAACTCATCGTTTTTTATAGCTGCATAGTATTCCATGGTGTATGTGCCACATCTTCCCTTTCCAGTCTATCATCGATGGGCATTTGGTTTGGCTTAGGATTGTCTTGGCTATGCGGGCTCTCTTTTGGTTCCAAATGAAGTATAAGGTGGTTTTTTCCAGTTCTGTGAAGAAGGTCATTGGTATCTTGATGGGGATAGTGTTGAATCTGTAAATTACTTTGGGCAGTATGGCCATTTTTGCGATATTGATTCTTCTGAACCATGAGCATGGAATGTTTCTCCATCTGTTTGTGTCCTCTCTTATTTCGTTGAGTGGTGGTTTGTAGTTCTCCTTGAAGAGGTCCTTTACATACCTTGTTAGTTGTATTCCTAGGTATTTTATTCTTTTTGTAGCAATTGTAAATGGCAGTTCGTTCTTGATTTGGCTCTCTTTAAGTCTGTTATTGGTGTAGACGAATGCTTGTGATTTTTGCACATTGATTTTGTATCCTGAGACTTTGCTGAAGTTGCTTATCAGTTTCGGGAGATTTTGGGCTGAGATGATGGGGTCTTCTAGATATACTATCATGTCGTCTGCAAATAAAGACAATTTGGCTTCGTCATTTCCTATTTGAATACCCTTTATTTCTATTTCTTGCCTGATTGCTCTGGCTAGAACTTCCAATACTATGTTGAATAGGAGTGGTGAGAGAGGGCATCCTTGTCTAATGCCAGATTTAAAAGGGAATGTTTCCTTTTTTTTTTGCCCATTCAGCATGATATTGGCTGTTCGTTTGTAATAAATAGCTTTTATTATTTTGAGATATGTTCCATGAATACCTAGTTTATTGAGGGTTTTTAGCATAAAAGGCTGTTGAAGTTTGTCAAAGGCCTTCTCTGCATCTATTGAGATAATCATGTGGTTTTTGTTTTTGGTTCAGTTTATGTGGTGAATTACGTTTATAGACTTGTGTATGTTGAACCAGCCTTGCATCCCTGGGATGTATCCTACTTGATCATGGTGGATAAGCTTCTTGATGTGCTGTTGCAATCAGCTTGCCAGTATTTTATTGAAGATTTTTGCGTTTATGTTCATCATGGATATTGGCCTGAAGTTTTCTTTTCTTGTTGAGTCTCTGCCGGGTTTTGGTATCAGAATGATATTGGTCTCATAAAATGATTTGGGAAGGATTCCCTCTTTTTGGATTATTTGGAGTAGTTTCAGAAGGAATGGTAACAGTTCCTTTTGGTGTGTCTGGTAGAATTTGGCTGTGAACCCATTTGGACCTGGACTTCTTTTGTGTGGTAGGCTCTTACTTGCTGCCTCAACTTCAGGTCTTGTTATTGGTCTATTCAGGGTTTCGACTTCTTCCTGGTTTAGGCTTGGGAAGAGGCAGGTGTCCAGGAATTTATCCATTTCTTCCAGGTTTACTAGTTTATGTGCATAGAGTTGTTTGTAATATTCCCTGAGGATAGTTTGAATTTCTGTGCAATCTGTGGTGATTTCCCCTTTATTGTTTTTTATTGCTTCTGTTTGGTTATTCTCTCTTTTCTTTTTATTAATCAGCTAGGTCTGTCTATTTTGTTAATCTTTTCGAAAAATCAGCTCCTGGATTTCTTGATTTTTTGAAGGGTTTTTTGTGTCTCTATCTCCTTCAGTTCTGCTCTGATCATAGTTATTTCTTGTCCTCTACTAGGTTTTGAGTTTTTTTGATCTTGCTTCTCTAGCTCTTTCAATTTTAACAATAGGATGTCAATTTTGGATCTCTCCTTTCTTCTCATGTGGGCACTTATTGCTATATATTTTCCTCTAGAGACTGCTTTAAATGTGTCCCAGAGATTCTGGTATGTTGTGTCTTCGTTCTCATTGGTTTTGAAGAAATTCTTTATTTCAGCCTTCATTTCCTTGTTTATCCAGTCAACATTCAAGAGCCAGTTGTTCAGTTTCCATGAAGCTGTGCGGTTCTGAGTTAGTTTCTGAATTCTGAGTTCTAACTTGATTGCACTGTGGTCTGAGAGACTGTTTGTTATGATTTCCATTCTTTTGCATTTGCTGAGGAGTGATTTACTTCCAATTATGTGGTCAATTTTAGAGTAGGTGTGATGTGGTGCTGAGAAGAATGTATATTCTGTGGATTTGGGGTGGAGAGTTTGTAAATGTCTATCAGGTTTGCTTGTTCCAGGTCTGAGTTCAAGTCCTGGATATCCTTGTCAATTTTCTGTCTGGTTTATCAGTCTAATATTGACAGTGGAGTGTTAACGTCTCCCACAATTATTGTGTGGGAGTCTAAATCTCTTTGTAAGTCATTAAGAACTTGCCTTATGTATCTGGGTGCTCCTGCATTGTGTCCATGTATATTTGCGATCATTAGCTCTTCTTGTTGTATCGATCCTTTTACCATTATGTAATGTCCTTCTTTGTCTCTTTTGCTCTTTGTTGCTTTAAAGTCTATTTTATCAGAGATGAGAATTGCAACTCTTACTTTTTTTGCTCTCTATTTGCTTGGTAAATCTTCCTCCATCCCTTTATTTTGAGCCTTTGTGTATCCTTGCATGTGAGATGGGTTTCCTGGATACAGCACACTGATGGGCTTTGGCTTTGTATCCAATTTGCCAGGCTGTGTCTTTTGATTAGTGCATTTAGCCCATATACATTTAGGGTTAATATTGTCATGTGTGAATTTGATACTGCCATTTTGATGCTAGCTGGCTGTTTTGCCCATTGGTTGTTGCAGATTCTTCACTGTGTTTATGCTCTTTACCATTTGGTTTGTTTTTGGAGTGGCTGATACTGGTTGTTACTTTCTATGTGTAGTGCCTCTTTCAGGAGCTCTTGTACAGCATGCTTGGTGGTGACAAAATCTCTGAGTACTTGCTTGTTCGCAGAGGATTTTATTTTTCCTTCACTTATGAAGCTTAGTTTGGCTAGATATGAAATTCTGGGTTGAAAGTTCTTTCTTTAAGCATGTTGAATATTGGCCCCCACTCTCTTCTGGCTTGTATGGCTTCTTTTGAGAGATATGCTGTGAGTCTGTTGGGCTTCCCTTTGTGGGTAACCTGACCTTTCTCTCCCACTGCCCTTAGCATTTTCTCCTTCATTTCAACCCTGGTGAATCTGACGATATGTGCCTTGGGGTTGCTCTTCTTGAGGAATATCTTTGTGGTGTTCTCTGTATTTCCTGGACTTGAATATTGGCCTGCCTTCCTAGATTGGGGAAGTTTTCTTGGATAATATCCTGAAGAGTATTTTCAATCTTGGATTCATTCTCTTCATCACATTCAGGTACACCTATCAAAAGTAGATTAGGTCTTTTCACATAGTCCCATATTTCTTGGACACTTTGTTCATTCCTTTTTACCCTTTTTTCTCTAATCTTGCCTTCTCATTTTATTTCATTGAGTTGATCTTCGACCTCTGATATCCTTTCTTCTGTTTGGTCAATTTGGCTGTTGAAACTTGTGCATGCTTCACGAAGTTCTCGTGTTGTGTTTTTCAGCTCCTTCAATTCACTCATATTCCTCTCTAAGTTGTCCATTCTTGTTATCATTTCCTCAAATCTTTTTTCAAGGTTCTTAGTTTCTTTGCACTGAGTTAGAACATGTTCTTTCAGCTCACAGAAGTTTCTCATTACCCACCCTTCTGAAGTCTGATTCTGTCATTTCATCACACTCATTCTCCATCCAGCCTTGTTCCCTTGCTGGCGAGGAGTTGCAATCCCTTGTAGGAGGAGAGGTGTTCTGGTTTCGGGTGTTTTTCTCCTTTTTGCACTGGTTTCTTCCCATTTTTGTGGATTTATCCACCTGTCGTCTTTGTAGTTGCTGATTTTCAGATTGGGTCTCTAAGTGGATGTCCAGATTGTTGATGATGAAGTTATTTCTGTTTCTTATTTTTCCTTCTAACAGTCTGGCCCCTCTGCTATAGGACTGCTGAGGTCCACTCCAGGCCCTGCTTGCCTGGGGATCACCTGCAGCAGCTGCAGAACAGTAAGGGTTGCTACCAGTTTCTTCTTCTGCTATCTTTGTCCCAGAATGATGCCTGTGAAATTTGTCTGATCAGTACTTTGTGCGGTGACTCTTTGGATATACAGGGGTCAGAGAGCTGCTTGAGGAGACAGTCTGTCTTTTATAGGAGCTTAAGTGCTGAGTTGTGAGCTCCATTGTTCATTCAGAGCTGCTAGGCAGGTATGTTTAAGTCTGCTGCAGCAGAACTCATGAATCCCCTGTTTTTCCCAGGTGCTCTGTCCCGGATAGTTAGGGCTTTGTTTATAAGTTTCTGTTGTGCTGCTGCCTTTTTTTCCAAGGCACCCTGCCCAGCAAGGAAGCAGCCTAGTCACTGTCTGTCTGCAGGGACTTTGGTGAGCTGCTGTGGGCTCCGCCCTGCTGCCATGTAAACATCCCTGCAGTCCTGTTTATATGGGTGTGGTTAGAACTGCTTCGGCAATGGTGGCCCACCTCTGTAATGGTGGACTCTCTCTGTTATGTCGGGTTGCCTCGGCAACAGCAGCCTGCTTCAGAAATGGCAGACTACCTCCGTAGGGGTCGAGTGCCTCGGTAATGGTGGATGCCCCACCCCCACAGAGCTGGACCATCCGTGGTTCAGCTGTTCTTGCCGTGAAACTCTCAACTCTGAGCATTTTCAATTGCTGTTTGTGTGTGTGTGTAAGGGGTGGGGGGTGGGACCCTCCGAGCCTGATCACCTGGCTCCATGCCTCAGAGCCTTTTTTTTTTTAAGTTGAACAGTTGACTCTCTCCTAAGTATTCCAGTTGCCTGCTGAAAAGGTGCTGGGATCTGTGTGATTTCCCATGCAGTGACCCACTGTGCCAGCTGAAACAACAGCACTGAGATTCATGGTGCTTTTTTGCCCAGGAATCTCCTGGCCTGCCTCCCTGTTTCAGTCCTCTGTTTAATCAGATGAGTGGGCGAATCTGCCTTCTGGGGGCTCTACTTGCCAGCTTAAAAGGGCAACCAGACCAGTGTATTTTGTACTCAGAACTGCCATGCCAGGGCACTGGCAAAACAGCCACGTCAGCCAAAACAGCTTCGCTTGTGACCCGTGGGGCTCCTCTGCCTGGGAATCTCCTAGTCTGTGGGCAATAAAGATCCATCTGGAAATGTGGCATCCACTCACCCTGTGCGCTTTCACTGGGAGCTGCAATCCTGAGCTGTTCCTAAATGGCCATCTTGCTCCTGACTGGGTCTTTGCTATTTTAAACAGTACTGCAATGAACATTTGTGTGCATGTGTTGTTATAGTAGAATGATTTATAATCCTTTGGATATATACCCAGTAATGGGATTGCTGTGTCAAATGGAATTTCTGTATCTAGGTCCTTGAGGAATTGCCACACTGTCTTCCACAACGTTTGAACTAATTTACACTCCCATCAATAGTGTAAAAGTGTTCCTATTTCTCTACATCCTCTCCAGCATCTGTTGTCTCCAGAGTTTTTAATGATCACCATTCTAACTGGCGTGAGGTGATATCTAAATATAGTTTTGATTTGCATTTCTCTAATGAGCAGTGATGACGAGCATTTTTTCATGTTTTTTGGCCTCATGTATGTCTTCTTTTGTAAGGTGTCTATTCATGTCCTTTGCCCACTTTTGAATGGGCTTGTTTTTTTCTTGTAAATCTGTTTTAGTTCTCTGTAGATTCTGGATATCAGCCCTTTGTCAAATGGGTAGATTGCAAAAATTTGTTCTCATTCTGTTGGTTGCCAATTCACTAAAATGACTGTTTCTTTTGCTGTGCAGAAGCTGTGGAGTTTGATTAGGTCCCATTTGTCTCTTTTGGCTTTTTTTGCCAATGCTTTTGGTGTTTTGGTCATGAAGTCTTTGCGTATTCCCTTGTCCTGAATGGTTTTGCCTAGGTTTTCTTCTAGGGTTTTTATGGTGTTCAGTCTTATGTAAGTCTTTAATCCATCTGGAGTTAATTTTAGTGTAAGTTGTCAGGAAGGGGTCCAGTTTCTGCTTTCTGCACATGGCTAGCCAGTTTTCCCAACACCATTTATTAAACAGGGAATCCTTTTTCCATTGCTTGTTTTCGTCAGGTTTGTCAAAGGTCATATGGTGGTAGATGTGTTGTGTTGCCTCCGATGCCTCTGTTCTGTTCCATTGGTCTATATCTCTGTTTTGGTACCAGTGCCATGCTGTTTTAATTACTGTAGCCTTGTAGTACAGTTTGAAGTCCACTAGTATGATGCCTCCTGCTTTGTTTTTTTTTAACTTAGAATTGACTTGGCTATGTGGGCTCTCTTTTAGTTCCATATGAAGCTTAAGGTGTTTTTTTCTAGTTCTGTGAAGAAGGTCATTGGTACCTTGATGGGGATACCATTGAATCGGTAAGTTACTTTGGGCAATATGGTCATTTTCACGATATTGATTCTTCCTAACCACGAACATGGAATGTTTCTCCATCTATTTGTGTCCTCTCTTATTTTGTTGAGTAGTGGTTTGTAGTTCTCCTTGAAGAGGTCCTTTACATCCTTTGTTAGTTGTATTCCTAGGTATTTTCCTTTTTGTAGCAATTGTGAATGGCAGTTCATTCTTGATGTGGCTCTCTTTAAGTATGTTATTGGTGTATGGGAATGCTTGTGATTTTTTCACATTGATTTTGTATCCTGAGACTTTGCTGAAGTTGCTTATTAGTTTCAGGAGATTTTGGGCTGAGATGATGGGGTCTTCTAGATATACTATCATGTCATCTGCAAATAAAGACAATTTGGCTTCCTCATTTCCTATTTGGATACCCTTTATTTCTTTTTCTTGCCTGATTGCTCTAGCTAGAACTTCCAGTACTATGTTGAATAGGAGTGGTGAGAGAGGGCATCCTTGTCTAATGTCAGATTTAAAAGGGAATGCTTCCTTTTTTTGACCATTCAGTATGATATTGGCTGTTGGTTTGTAATAAATAGCTTTTATTGTTTTGAGATACGTTCTGTCAATACCTAGTTTATTGAGGTTTTTTAGCATAAAGGGCTGTTGAAGTTTGTCAAAGGCCTTCTCTGCATCAATTGAGATAATCATATGGTTTTTGTCTTTGGTTCAGTTTATGTGGTGAATTAAATTTATACACTTGTGTATGTTGAAACAGCCTTGCATCCCTGGGATGAATCCTACTTGATCATGGTGGATAAGCTTCTTGATGTGCTGTTACCAGTTTTTTATTGAAGACTTTTGCGTCTATGTTCATCATGGATATTGGGCTGAAGTTTTCTTTTCTTGTTGAGTCTCTGCTGTGTTTTGGTATCAGGATGATGTTGGTCTCCTCATTGCTTTTCTAATAGAGCCAACTCTTTTTTTGGGTGGGTGGGGGGCAGTACTGTTATCCAGTACTGGTTGATAAGGCCAACTATTAATTTGATTTATTAGTTTGTAGAATTTTATTTTATTAGTTTTTTCTGTTTTTATTTATAAATTTATATTTTATCTTTAATAAGATAGGCTTTCATAATTTTTTAAGTTGGGTTTTTTCTCTTTTCTAAATCTATCATTTAAATTTTTATTCATTTTATTTTTATTCTTGTTCTTAATATATATTTAAGATTCTAAATGAGTTCTTCTTTTGAATACTTCTACCCTTGAATTACTACATATTGTTATTGCCATTGTTATTTTCTAAATATTTTACATTTGAATTTCTTTTTATTCCAGAAATTGTTTTAAGCATTTTTAAAAGTTCAAAGTAACAGTGTAGCAGTGTTTTTATTTTCTACATTTGGTATAGTTTTTAATTTTATTTATATTATAAGTTTAAAAGAATTGAAAAATGTATAGCTATATTAGGGAAAGAAGATCTAATATATACATAAATGAGAAAAAAGAAACAAAATGTATTTAGATGTATTTTGGAATAAAAATTTCTAAGCTTAAAATATGAATTAAATCTATATGTGAAAGGACACACATATTCTTGGAGAAAATTTATATGGAGCAATCAATATGCATGGCAAAATTATCATATTTTGTCTGATCTCAGAAACTAAGCAGGGTCGGGCCTGGTTAGTATTTGGATGAGAGACCATCTGGGAATACCAGGTGCTGTAGGCATTTAAAAAAAATTATTGTATTTTTAAATGTGAAGAAAAAATACTATCATTAATGAATAAAAATATCAAGTAACTTGTAAGGTGTATTCTCTGTAACAATAGTCAATGTAAGAAAGGAATCTACAGATTACTCAGGGAAAGCATGTTGACTCATATTTTGTACAGTTAAGCTGTGTAAATCAAGTAACAGTATATCCAAAAGTCATGCTTTGGACACAAGTAACAGAAAAATCTAACTTAAGTTGTCTCAAATAATAGAGAATACTATTAAAATCTTCATTGATTAGGAATGATCAATCATGATTTAGTCAAGGCTTCAACTCCATTTCTCCAGATTTTCTTCTCTGCCCTCTCTGTGTGTTGACAACATTCACACACTAGTAGAAGACAGCTAAAAAATTTCTAGGTCTCATTTCTATGTAAAAAAATGTATAGAAAGAAAGATTGCAATTGCTTTTGCAGAGACTCATTAAGCATGAGAAACTATTTCCAGAAATCCATGCTTACGTTGGGATCAACTAGGTACCCAGCTCATTCATTTAACAGATGCTTCATTACTACTTGTTTCCTTACAACAGTCTTTGAAGCATTGAAACCAATTCACATGTCCAGGTGATGCTATGCACCAATTGGCTTAGCTCTAGGCTCCTGTGCCAATCAGAGGCAGACAGAGGGAATCATTATTTAGACAAAGCTAGATAACTCCCTCTATCCAGGATTTTGTACTGGTAAACACCACATTCATTAACATGACTTCACTCAGCACAACCTCTAGTATTGAATTTCTTATACCTAATTAATATTCTTAGCTTTTCTATCTCAGAGGAGGGTAGATAAAGATTTCTGAAACATTCTGAAGAAATTGGAAAAATTTGCATTTGAAAGAAAACTACAAGAAAGATTTTCTCTTATTTTTTACAATTTTTTATTTATCTCTCATACCTTTCTGCTGAAGAAAAATTTTCTCTTAATTTATACAATTTCAAACACATTCAGTGTGTCATTTTTGCCTTTCATACTCAACTTTGGACTGATAAACCTTTTATGAGAGAAAAATTATTTATAGCACATTTATTCTATGGTCTAAAAAAATATATGTCTCCCAATTTAAGTCATTCCTAAAATCAGAAATAGCCAATTGATCATTATTTTAAACCAAAATCCAATTTATTTGAAATATGTGGTTATTGTACTTTTCCAGAATTATACTTTTAGTGTTTTCCAAGAGATTTTATAATCTAAGTAAAACTTTCATAAAGATACAAAGTTATAAACTCAATCTACCCCATGAATCATCACATTATGCTAAACCGCTATAGCTAATCCTCCACTGAAAATGTTCCAGGAAGAGCATGATCTTCCGTTCTGAAATCATGATTCTCAGATTTAGAGAATTTAAGGGCCCAGGAGTTGAGTAACAACAATTGAAT
This sequence comes from Callithrix jacchus, assembly GCF_049354715.1. Lineage (NCBI taxonomy): Eukaryota > Metazoa > Chordata > Mammalia > Primates > Cebidae > Callithrix > Callithrix jacchus. The sequence goes on from NC_133504.1 coordinate 14,375,874, forward strand.
AGATGATGTGTTGATGGCAGTTGAACTAGATGTTTTTTAGCTGTTTCATAAAAAAGAAACTCTGGGGATTTCCTACTAGTGAGAGAAGAATAACTAAAAGGTCAAATCTGTTGTTAGAAGAGGTCAGAAATTATTCCTTAAGTTGTCTAAAGCTATGATTGTTTCTCAGAAGTAGAAGATATGAATATGGGAAGACATTCGAATATATGCTCAAATGCCTAAGGCTGTTTGGCAGAAAAACTTGAATTTTTAATTAAAAATAAGGAAAATTATCCTTATGATAAGATTCCTAGGCTATTGGTCACTTTTTCACAGACACCCAGCACTTTGGGAGGCTGATGTGGGTGGATCAGGAGGTCAGGATATAGAGACTATCCTGGCTAACACAGTGAAACCTTGTGTCTGCTAAAAATACAAAAAATTACCCAGACTGTTGGGGTCCGGCACATCTGCAGGGGGACTACCGACCTGCAGGAGTCCCCAAGACTGCCAGCATAGATGTCTCGTTCAACCTGAGGGAGAGGGTGCGCGGAAGTGAAAGAATAAAGGAAAGCAGAGTCTGGAAAGCTGGCTTAGGCTATGTCCAAGCAGCAATTTTATTTTTGCAATACGTTTCATTATATACTTTTCTGAAGCCAAAGTTGTTTACACCAGATCAACGTACTTAAGTTACAGTAAGCAAGTTACACCCACTAAGTTATGCCCAGTAAGTAAGTTAAGCCCAGTAAGTAGGTTACACCCAGTAAGTAGGTTACTTCCAGTAAGTAGGTTACGCCAATAGGTCAAGGTAAGTAAGTTACAGTCGCGCCCTGTAAGCTATGGTAAGTAAGTTACAGTTATGCCCTGTAAGCTATGGTAAGTTACAGTTACACCCAGTAAGTTTAATTGCCTCAATTACTTTAGTTTAACTTATTTTCTTTAATTGTGTGGGACTATAGTAAAAGGTCCACACAGTAAAAAAAAATAAGTTAAACTAACATAAACTTTTACCTGTGGTAGAAGTTCTGTCCAAATGTAGATATAAGAAATATCCTGAATGGATTCTACATTCAGCAAGATGCCAAGCTTGGCTAATGTGAAACCCTTCAACTGCAAACACCCAGCAATTCTATATAAAATGTTACATGTTTAATAAATAGCTTTGCTAGAGAAAGAGGAGAGTAATCTCCAGATATCATGAACAGGCAAGCAGAAGAACGAGCCCAGTCTGGGGGAGCTAAAAACTTAGTGATGATGGCAGACTCTCCATACCACAGATCCTTTCAGGTCCTCGACTCTTACTTAAAAACTATTTTAATCCTTACAACTCAGTGAGCTAAGCGTTATTGTTATTCCAGTTTTCCAATGTGAAACCGAGGTGCAGAGATGTTCCATAACTTGTTCAAGATCACACAAACTGTAAATGGCAGACATGGAATTAGAACCTAGACAATCTGGCACTTGAGTCAATAAGCTTAATCAGTTCATAGACTAGAATTCCATGAGTTTGAGATAACATAACCCTGATCTGAAAGGTTAAGAGTGTTTAAAGAGACTTAAAAAAAAAACAAAGACCCCTTGCATGAACACTCTCTCGTGGAAGCCTGTCTTCCCCTCCTAAACGCCATCTCTCTCTCTTTCAGTTCTCTTCCACCCAGTGTGAAAGCTGTCTTTCCTCTTCTGGGTTCCATCTTTCTGGATTCTCTCACTCAGTGTGAAGGGAGCTTTCCTTCTCTGATTTCCCCTCTGGAGTCCCCTTCCACACTCTTTGTGGAAGTTTTCTCTCTTCCCCTTTTATTCCTCTTTCTCTACCTAAATAAATACACTTTTTCCAAAAAACAAAAAGAAAAAAGAAAAGCAAATGTAATGGAAGAACAAATAATAAAATAAGCATATAAAATACATAAACATGAATCAATATATAAGCACATAGAAATAAATATAGAAATATAATGGTATAAAACATGAATGTATATTTATATATATATAAATATTTTATATATAATCATATATAAAATCATACACATAAATATATTATTTATATATAATGTAAAATATGTATATATAAAGACATAAAATAATGTATTTATATTACACTATAAATATTTTAGTAATATATTTTTATTATTTCCCTGAACATTTCTGTTGTCAAGTTTTTTTTTCATTTTACTGTGTTAAATTTTCAAAAGCTTACTTCTCTTAAATTTCTCACTAATGAAAGTCTTTATTTTACTAAAAGTCAATGTGTATGGGGGTTTCATATATATATATACACACACACACTATGTATATATAAACCATATAGATATATAAGTTATATATATAAACCATATAGATATATAAATTATATATATAAACCATATACATATTTAAGCCATATATATACATATACTAGAGAGAGAGAGAGATAGATAGATAGATAGATAGATAGATAGATAGATAGAGATAATACTATACTATATAGTCATCATCATGAACTTGGTTGCTTTTCTTGGTCTGAAATAGTCATTTCCATTCTTAATGATCACAAACAGAAAAATAATCATAATTCCCAATCCCTGTGGGAGTAAGAAGCATTTTCTTTTCATTTTCACAAAAGGTCATACATACATATGGAAATAATTTAAAAATGAAAATCAGAATGATCATTGAAAACATTCAAGATCCCAAAGTTTGACATTTTTCTTAACATAGATTATACATACAGTACTAACATTTTTACATCACTAAACATGACTGATATGTTTTGAATAATCCTTATTATTTTCTCCAATTTACTCTATCTTTTAATAAATTCAACTGAATTATTTTCATCTGAGCAAATTCTCTCTGATTTTTAAGGCCTTCTTTTCTACTAATACCCCAAAACAGCATTCAATCAATGTCATATTCTATTAAAATGAGACTTTTAATGAGAAATCAATATGCATGAATTAGTAATTATGTACCAAACATTTTATATATGTTGCAGTAAGAAGTCAGTTCTTGAAGGGATCAATTAGCTTGCTTAAGGCTTCTTTATGGACTGGACCTAAGGAACTAAGGGTCTGGGTGACTATAAACTCAAGCTCTTTAGCAAGTAATCTAACTTCTGAGATAATAACGGGAGGAAGGAGGGAGACATTCTGGTGACATTTGGAAGAAGGAATCTCTTCCTCCTTTGAATGCCCAGAGCGCTTTCCCTTTATTTATTTACTTATTTGTTTGTTATTCATTCATTCATTTTTTTCTTTTTCTTTTTTTCCTCTTTTGAGATGGAGTTTCGCTCTTGTTGCCCAGGCGTGAGTGCAATGGCACAATTTCAGCTCACTGCAACCTCCACCACCTGGGTCCAAGCAATTCTCCTGCCTCAGCCTCCTGAGTAGCTGGGATTACAGGGATGCCATCACGCCTGGCTAATTTTTTTGTATTTTTAGTAGAGATGGAGTTTCGCCATGGTGGCCAGGCTGATCTTGAACTCCTGATCTCAGGTGATCCACCCACCTTGGCCTCCCAAAGTGCTGGGATTACAGGCGTGAGCCACCATAGCCGGCCTATTTATTCATTTTTTAATAATTTCAACTTTTATTTTAGATTCAGTGGGTACATGTGCTGGTTTGTTACATGGGTATATTGCATGATGCTGGGATTGTGGTGGGATTAATCCCATTACCCAGGTAGCGAGCATAGTACCCAATAGTTAGCTTTTCAAGCCTTTCCCTCCTTACCTCCCCCACTTATAGTCCCCAGTGTTTATTGTCCTATATTTATTTAAATCCTCTTGTTTCTCCTAACAAATATTGTTTAATTATAATAAAAATCTCTATCATTTTTGAGTTCTTACTTTGCTCCCAAGTTCTTTTTAAAGGGCATTGCATGCATTCATACATTTAATTTATATAACACATTTATGAGGTTGCTCCTATTATAATATTCAGTTTATCCATGGAGAAGAAAAAGATTAATTGACTTGCCATGATCATACCTGGCACATAGCAATGTTATCATGATTTCCTAAAGGTATCTATCAATAAATAAACACTTTTGCATTATTTCAGTATTACTTTATTAGAAGGCAGAACAGTCTTTTCTGAATTGCAATTGTGTGAGCCCAGGGATGTGAGACCAACCTGGTCAACATGGCAAAACCCCATCTCTACTAAAAATACAAAAATTGGCCAGGTGTGGTGACTCGTGCCACTAGCTACTCAGGAGACTAAGGCAGGAGAATTGATTCAGCCTAGGAGGTGGAAAATGCAGTTATCAGAGATCTTGCCACTGCACTCCAGCCTGGGTGACGGGGAGACTCTGCCTCAAACTACTAATAATTACTATAAATAAATAAACTGCAAGTGTGTTATCTGATATATTTCATATCCTCACAGTTTCTTGATTTTTTTCAATGTTGATAGCGGGATATGAGGAAAGTAACTTTTTAATAATGATTCTAAAATGTGAGGTAGTGAACAGCTGAGAAGAGTCATGTAAATTCTTACTAGCAGCAAATAACACTTTTCATTTACCCATTTGTTTCTTACCCCCTTTCAATTTCTTTATAATATGACTCTAATTAGTTTCATTTCCAAGTCTCTAGGAATGTTTTGAGTATTTTTGTTGTCTCCCATGATGCTGCATCCTTGTCCTCAAAATTGTCAGATTGATTATTGAAGGGTAGGCAGGATGGCTCACCAGCCTGAGAAGGCAATCTGAGCTAGGGGCTTATTTAAGATTAACGTTCGAGGCTCTTTTAACCCTGCAATTCCTACTATTCAGCTTAGTTTAGCCTCAACAAAGTGAAACAATCCAAAAACCTACTATTATATTTCCCATGGCTGAGGAATTGACTCAAGGATCATTTTATAAAATAATTTTTATAAAGTGAAATAATCAGACTTCAAGGTTCACAATTCAATAATTAAAGAACAGAAAGTAGAATTAGCAAGTCCAGAGATCTAAGGTACAAAATGAGGACTGTAAGGAATCACATTTTATTGTATTTGGGATTCATGTTAAATTAGTAGATTTTAGCTGCTCTTGCCACAAAAACAAAAAAAACATGGGGTACTTACATGAGATGATGTATATATGAATTTGTTTCACTATAGTACCCTTGTTACTGTTTGTGTCTTATAAGTATACCTTAAATATACACAATAAAATTTAATTGGAACAAAAGAAAAGAAATACAGGCTTAAATATTGGAAAATCAGAGATTGCTAAGAGAGCACTAGTGGATTACCTTAGTACAGCTTTGATTCTTTCCATCCTGTTGTTCAGGTTCCAGAGACTTCTCTTCTTTCTGTATGTTTCCTCAAATACGATGTCCTTTAAACAAACAAAAAATAAGTATGCTCTGGTGTGCTCCTTTTAACTTATTCTAATTTTATTTGATGCCATTCAAGTGTATATGTTATTGAGCATGTAGGAAGCTATTTTTTAAATAAGCAATAATGAAGTTCCAAAATATTAAGAACAACCACAAAGGTGTCTCACATCCACCCTCTGGCAAAAAGTGAGCAAGATGACTAAAGCAACTAGTGTTCACACAATGAAGTATATTGAATAGAAAGACATGCGTGTTCAAGATGGTAAAAGACAAAGTATAATTTTAAATTGTGTGATTACTGAAGATCATATTTCATATCTTTCCAGGAGAATTTTAGTCATTTGTATATCATTAATTAATAAGGGGTCCACACTACAAATATTATATATGTGTTCAATTATGACAGATTGATATTGTTCCAGGGACACTGATATTTTCCCATTTAGCTTGGAACAGTAATTTATAATGACAATGATACATATCTATTACACTAACTTTGCATTTGAGTACACATTTATAGACAGTCTGTGTAATTCATTAGGAAATAATTTGAAAGTACGAAAACAAACTCTGAAACATTTATTTTTATGAAGTAAAAAGACTAATTAACATTTCCATTTCCTGCAAGCAGGACAGTTACCATAAATATGAAATGTCCTCCTATGAACATGATTCATATCCTTCATCATGACAAACTCTTTTTCAGACAGTCATTAAGGATGTGAATCAGGCCTATTAGTATTTTTGTCATTGTGTCTTCTTGCAATGGGGTTGAGAGATAGTGGGGGCAGAATAAGAACGTTATCAAATGTGTTAGTCTGAAGGAAAAGGCCAAAAGAACCTAAATTTTATGCATTCATAATTTTCCTGCATAGTGTTATATCTGAATTTGCCTTTCTCCTCTCCCATCTCATTTTTTCCCTATTTTCTTCTTATGTCTTTTATCTTTTTCAAGTTGAAACTAGAATTGTATTAAGAGAACCCAAATTTCAAAAAATTAGTAATTGACTTAATTGAAAGAATATAATAGAGTACTGTTTATTTGGATTTTAGAAAACCTATTTAAACAAATTTTTTAAAGAGGTGAAATACTGTTACCAGTTTTTACTTATATCCTGAATATTGTAGCAATCTTTATTCCCATTATCTTAAATACTTTATCACTTTTTACTCTATATCAAAATATCTGCCCTCTCCTCCCTTCCCACAAATTGAAAATCAGGAAATAAAAGTCAAAAGTTCCCAGTGTCATGTGTAACTTTTCTTTCATAACAAAGTTTTTAAGTATGGTGGTAAATTAGTCAAATAATAACTTACTAAATCTAATTTTAAAATAAAAATATTACACCTATAACATAAATTTCTGTTGCTTAAATACGTAAGCAGATGATTAATATACAATGCTTCCAATTTAATGTGACATTACACTTGTAATATAAACTTTTGGTTTCATTTTAAAAGATAAACCCTGGGATTTACATTTCTACAGTAAAAATAATTGATAATTTCACATTTTAGTTTTTAAAATATAGGTATGTGTAAGCTTTGTACTGATTTAAACTTTTAAAGTGTACATTTTTAAAATGTATAATCTTTTTATATAAAACCATAAAAATAACTTTTCTTCTGCCCTCTATATTATTATTATTATTAGTGATAAGAATACTTACATAAGACCTATCTCCTTAGCAATTTTTTTAAGTTCTGGGGTACATGTGTAGTTGATGCAGGATTGTTACATAGGTATACACGCCATGGTTTGCTGCCTCCATTACCCTGTCATCTACATTAGGGATTTCTCCTAATGTTATCCCTGCCCAATCTCCCCACTCCCTGCTATTGGTCCTCTAGCCCCCACCCCCAACAGACCCCAGTGTGTGATGTTCCCCTCCCTGTGTTCATGTGTTCTCATTGTTCAACACCCACTTATGAGTGAGAACATGCGGTGTTTGGTTTTCTGTTCTTGTGTCAGTTTGCTGAGAATGATGGTTTCCAGATTCATCCATGTCCCTGCAAAGGACATGAATTCATCCTTTTTTAGCAACCCAAACACCCATCAAGGATGGACTGGATAAGGAAAAATGTGGCACACACATACCATGGAATACTATGCAAATTTTTAATTATAAACTACAGTATTATTGACTATAGGCACTATACTGTACATTAGATTTCTAGGACTTAGTCATCTCTGCAACTGAAGTTTTGAACTCTTTGAGTAATACCTCCCATTTGTTACCTCCCCTTACCCCAGCCCTTAGCTACCACCATTCTACTATTTGCCTCTTTTGAGTTTAACTATTGAAAATTCCTCATCTGAGTGGCATCACGTAGTATTTGTCCTCCTATGTCTGGTTCATTTCATTTAGTATATTGTCCTCCAAGTTCATCTACGTTCTGGCAAATGACAGGATTTCCTTTTATTTTTAAGGCTGAATAATATTCTATTGTGTATATAGATACATATCACATTTTCTTTATCCATTCATTCACTGATGGAAATTTAGGTTACTTCCATGTCTTGGTTATTATGAATAATGCTGCAATGAACATGGGGTTGCAAACATCTCTTTAGGATCTCGAGTTTAATACTTTTGAATATATACTCAGAAGTAGGATTGCCAAATCATACGGTAGTTTTATTTTTCATTTTTTGAGCAACTTTTATACTACTTTCCATAGAGGCTATACCAGTTTACATTTCCACCAACAGTATATGAGGGTTCCCTTTTCTCCACATTCTCACCAATATTTATGAATTTATGTATTTATTTTATAATAGCCATGCTAACTGGTATGAGGTGATATGTCATCGTGGCTTTAATTTGCATTTCTCTGATGATGAGTGACGTTGAGCACTTTTTCATATATATCTGTGACATTACTCTTTTGCAGTAATGCTTATTCAGGTCTCTTCCCTATTTTTTTATAGGGTTATTATTATAATTCATTATTTAGTTTAGGAGTTTTCTATTTTTGATATTAACCCTTAATCAGATATATGGTTTGCAAATACTTCTTATATGTCACAGATTGCCTTTTCATTTTGTCGGTGGTGTCCTTTCCCATGCGGAAGCTTTAAGTTTAGTATAGTCACAATTGTCTAGTTTTATTTTAGTTGCCCTTGCTTTTAGTATTATATTCAAGAAATTGTTGCCGAGAACAATGACAAGAAGATTTTTCACTATGTTTTCTTCTATAAATTTTATGGTTTTGGGTTTTACATATAGAGTTTTACATATTTGAGTTGATTTTTGTGTATGGTGTGAGATAAGGGTATGACTTTATTTTAACGTTATAACTTTAAATGTGTATGTGTGTGTGTTTCTGAGTTTTCTATTCTGCTTATTGGTTTATATGTCTGTTTTTCTACCAATACCATTTTGTTTTGATGACTGTAGCTTTGAAATATCTTTTAAATTTTATATCATATTGAAATCAAGAAGTATGATGTCTCTAGTTTTATTTATCTTGTTTAAGATTACCTTAACTATTCAGAATCTTTTGTGATTCCGTATTAATTTTAGAATTGTTATTTCAGTTTCTGTAAAAAATGCCATTGGGATTTTGAGAGGCACTGAATTCAATCTGTAGATCACATTGGGTAGTATGGACATTATACCAATATTAGTTCTTCCAATCTATAAACATGAGATGACTTTCTAGCTTTAATTTTTATATTAGTGTTTTATAGTTTTCAGTATATAAGCCTCTACTTCATTGGTTAATTTCATTCCTAGATATTTTACTTTATTTTATGATATGAAAATGAAATTATGTTTTAAAAAAGACAAGGTCTCTTTCTGTTTCTCAGCCTGGAGTGCAGTGCCATGATCATGGCTTACTGCAGCTTTGGTATCCCAGGTTCAAGTAATTCTATCACTTCGGCCTCCTAAGTAGCTGGGACTACAGGAGCACCACCACACTCAGTTAAGCTTTCTTTATTAATAGAGATAAGATTTCCCTCTCTTGCCCAGACTGGTTTCAGATATCTGAGCTCAGGAGATTCTGCTGTATCCACCTCCACCTCCACCTCCTAAAGTGCTGAGATTATAGGCATGAACCACTATGCCCAGCCAACATTATTTTCTTTCTTTTTTTTTTTAATGGATTGGAGGTTTTAGTGGGATGGGAGAATCACAAGGAATCAGGTGTTCAGAGGAATGTATTGAGTAGAGGTGAGGAACTAGGATGTTGAAAAGTAAAAAAAGGAGAGAAGGAGAGGAAGAAAGAGGAAGAAAAAGAGGGAGAGAGAACAGGAATACTGCTTCATTCTAAAAATGGGTATTAATAATGGCCGATCAATATTTTGTGTATTTAAAATGGAGAACTCTATAAATATTTATTGAGTTTACTTGTTCCAGATCTGAGTTGAAGTCCTGGATATCCTTATTAATTTTCTGTCTCATTGAGTCTAAATCTCATTATGGGTCTTATGTATCTGGGTATTAAGATCTCTTATTGTTGCATTGATCCTTTTACCAATGTATCTTTGTTGCTTTGAAAGCTATTTTATCAAATGTGAGAGTTGCAACTCCTGCTTTTTGTTTATTTATTTATTTTTGCTCTCCATTTGGTTGGTAAATTTTTCTCCAACTCTTTGTTTTGAGTCTTTGTGTATCTTTGGATATACCATTAGGTTTTGGCTGTATCTTTTGATTGGGGGATTTAGTCAATTTAAATTTAGGGTTACTGCCATTTGATGTTAACTGGCTATTTTATCCATTCGTTGATGTAAATTCTTCTTTATGTTGATGCTCTTTACTTTTTGGTATATTTTTAGAAAGGCTCATACTGGTTGTTTCTTTCTATGTATAATCCTTCTTTTAGAAGTTCTTGTAAAGCAGGCTGGTGGTAATAAAATCTCTGAGTACTTGCTTGTTCTTAAAAGATTTTATTTTTCCTTCAATTGTGACGCTTAGTTTGGCAGGATACAAGATCAGAAACCTAATTAGAAAGGCGGTAATTGTGAAGACGACAGATGGATAAATTTATAATAAAGGGAAAAAGCCAGCCTAAGAAGGCCGAGCATACCCAAAATCAGAACCCCTCTCCCTCTACAGGGTATTGCAGTTCCTCCTCAGCAACGGAACAAGCCCTGATGGAAAAGGACTGTGTTCCATTATCTGAAGTAGATTTCAGAAGGTGGATGATAAGAAACTTCTGGGAATTAAAAGAACTTGTTCTACCCCAATGTAAAGAAACTAAGAACTTTGAAGAAAGGTTTGATGAAATGATGAAAAGAATAGACAATGTAGAGAGGAATATAAATGAACTAACGAAGTTGAAAAATACAGCACAAGAACTTAGTGAAATATGCACAAGTTCAAATAGCAGAATGGATCAAGCAGAAGAAAGGATATCAGAGGTCAAAGACCAACTTAATGAAATAAAATGACAAGACACGAACAGAGAAAAAAGGATGAAAAGGAATGAGCAAAATCTCCAAGAAATATGGGACTATGTGAAAAGACCCAATCTACGTTTGATTGGTGTACCTGAATGTGATGGAGAGAATGAATCCAAGCTGGAAAATACTTTTCAGGATATTATCCAGAAAAATTTTCCCAATCTAGCAAAGCAGGATACTATTCAACCCCAGGTAATACAGAGAATGCCGCAAAGATATTCCTCAAGAAGAGCAACCCCAAGGCACATAATCGTTAGATTCACCAGGATCGAAATGAAGGAGAAAATACTAAGGGCAGCCAGAGAGAAAGGCCAGGTTACCCATAAAGGGAAGCCTATTAGACTTATAGCAGATCTCTCAGCAGAAACCCTACAAGCCAGAAGAGAGTGGGGGCCAATATTCAACATCCTTAAAGCACAGAACTTTCAGCCTAGAATCTCATATCCTGCCCAGCCAACATTATTTTCTTAATTTCCTTTTTGGACAGTTTGTTAGTGGATATATATGTATATGAATCAAGAAGAAATAGCATTAATCTAACAATAAAAGAAATAAAGGAGTTAATAATATATTTTTTACATTTATCTTACTATATTTTATTTTTACTTATTTCTTCTGATAAAAACAATGGGATACACATGCAGAGAGTGCAGGTTTGTTACATAGTTATGTGTGTGCCATGGTGGTTTGCTGCACCAACTGACCCATCCTCTAAGTTCCTTTCCCTCACCGCCCAACCCTGCAACAGGCTCTGGTGTGCATTATTCCCCTCTCTGTGTCCATATATTCTCAATATTCTACTCCCACTTATGAGTGAGAACATGTGGTATTTGGTTTTCTGTTACTCTGTTAGTTTGCTGAGGATGATGTTTTCCTGCTTCATCCCTGTCCCTTCAAAGGACATGATCACATTCCTTTTTATGGATGAATAGTATTCCGTGGTGTATATGTACATTTCCTTTATCCAGTCTATCATTCATGGCATTTGTGTTGGGTTCATATCTTTCCTATTGTAAACAGTGCTGCAATAAACATACATGTGCATGTGTCTTTATAGTAGAATGATTTATAATCCTTCAGGTATATACTCAGTAATGGGATTGCTGGGTCAAATGGTATTTCTGGTTCTAGATCCTTGAAGAACTGCTATCCTGCCTTCCACAGTGGTTGAACTAATTTACATTCCCATCAACAATGTAAGAGCATTTCTACTACTCCAAAGATTCTCCAACACCTATTGTTTCCTAACTTTTTAATAATTGCCATTCTGACTGGTATGAGATGGTATTTCATTGTGGTTTTGGTTTGCATTTCTCTGACGATGAGTGATGTTGAGCTTTGTTTCATGTTTGTTGGCCATGTAAATTTCTTCTTTCCAGAAGTGCCTGTTCATAACCTTTGCCCACTTTTTGATGGGTTGTTTTTTTCCTGAAAGTATGTTTAAGTTTCTTGTAAATTCTGGATATTAGATCTTTGTCAGATGGGTAGATTGAAAACTTTTCTCCCATTCTGTAGTTTGCCTGTTCATTCTGATGATAGTTTCTTTTGCTGTGCGGAAGCTCTTCTGTTTAATTAGATCCCATTTGTCAATTGGCTTTTGCTGCAATTGGTTTTGGCATTTTTGTCATGAAGTCTTTGCCCATGCCTATGTCTTGAATGGTATTGCCTAGGTTTTCCTCTAGGGATTTTGTGGCTTTAGGTTTTACAAATATAAAGTCTTTAATTCATCTTGAGATAATTTTTTTATAAGGTGTAAGGAAGCAGTCCAGTTTCAGTTTTCTGCATATGACTAGCCAGTTTTCCCAGTACCATTTACTGAATATGAGGTCCTTTCCCGATTGCTTGTTTTTGTCAGGTTTGTTGAAGACCAGATGGTTGTAGATGTGTGGTGTTATTTCTGAGGTCTCTGTTCTGCTGCATTGGTCTATATGTCTGTTTTGGTACAAGTACCATGATGTTTTTGGTTCCTGTAGCCTTGTAGTATAGTTTCAAATCAGCTAGCGTGATGCCTCCAGCTTTGTACTTTTTGCTTAGGATTGTCTTGGCTATGCAGGGTCTTTTTTGATTCCATATGAAATTTAAAATAGCTTTTTCTAATTTTGTGAAGAATGTCAATGCTTCAATGCTTGATAGAAACAGCATTGAATCTAAAAATTACTTTGGGCAATATGACCATTTTCATGATACTGATTTTTCCTATCCATGAGGATGCAATGTTTTTCCATCTGTTCATGTCCTCTCTTATTTCCTTAAGCAGTGGTTTGCTGTTATCCTTGAAGAGGTCTTTCACATCCCTTGTTAGCTGTATTCCTAGGTATTTTATCCTCTCTGTAGTGATTGTGAATGGGAGTTAATCCATGATTTGGCTCTCTGCTTGCCTATTGTTGGAGTAAAGGAATGCTTGTGATTTTTCCACACCAATTTTATATTCTGAGACTTTGCTGAAGTTACTTATCAGTTCAAAAGTTTTTGGGCTGAGATAATGGGGATTTCTAAATCTAAAATCATGTCATCTGCAGACAGAGACAACTTGACTTCCTCTCTTCCTATTTGAATACCTTTCTTTCTTTCTCTTGCCTGATTGCCCTGGCCAGAACTTCCAATACAGTGTTGAATAGGAGTGGTGAGAGAGAACATCCTTGTCTTGTACTGTTTGTCAAAGGGAATTCAATATGATATTGGCTGTAGGCTTGTCATAAATGGCTCTTATTATTTTGAGATATGTTCCATCAATACCTGGTTTATTGAGAATTTTTACAGGAAGGGATGTTGAATTTTTATCAAAGGCATTTCTGCACCTATTGAGATAAGCACATGGCTTTTGTCTTTTGTTCTATTTATGTTATGGATTACGATTATTGATTTCTGTATGTTGAACCAGCCTTGCATCCTAGGGATGAAGCCTACTTGATCATGGTGGCTAAGTTTTTTAATGTGCTGCTGAATTTGGTTTGCCAGTATTTTACTGAGTATTTTTGCATCAATGTTTATGAGGGATATTGGCCTGAAATTTTCTTTTTCGTGTGTGTCTCTTCCAGGTTTTGGTGTCAGAATGATGCTAGATTCATAAAATGAGTTAGGGAAGAATCCCTCCTTTTTAGTTGTTTGGAATAGTGTTAGAAGGAATGTTACCAGCTCCTCTTTGTATTTCTGGTAGAATTCAGCTGTGAATCTGTCTAGTCCTGGGCTTTTTTTAGTTGGAAGCCTATTAATTACTGCCTCAATTTCAGAGCTTGTTATTGACCTATTCAGGGATTCATCTTGTTCCTTGTTTAGTCTTGGTAGGGTGTATAGATCCAAGAATTTATCCATTTCTTGTAGACTTTCTACTTTATTTGCATAGAGGTGTTTACAAGTAGTTTCTGATGGTAGTTTGTATTTCTGTAGGGTTAGTGGTGATAGCCCCTTTATCAATTTTTATTGAGTCTATTTCATTCCTCTCTCTCTTCTTCTTTATTAGTCTAGCTAGTGGTCTATCTATTTTATCTATTTTGTTATTTTTTTTCACAAAAACCACCTCCTGAATTTGTTGATTCTTTTGGAGTTTTTTTTTTTTTGTGTGTGTGTGTGTATGTGTCTCTATCTCCAATTCTTCTCTGATCTTAGTGATTTCTTATCTTCCGCTAGCCTTTGGATTAGTTTTCTCTTGCCTCTCTACCTCTTTTAATTGTGATGTTTGGGTGTTGATTTCATATCTTTCCAGCTTTCTGATGTAGGCATTTAATGCTATAAATTTCCCTCTTAACACTACTTTAGCTGTTTCCCAGAGATTCTGGTACATGTCTCTTTGTTCTCATTCATTTCAAAGAACTTCTTGATTTCTGCCTTAATTTTATTATTTACTCAGGAGTCATTCAGGAGTAGGTTGTTCAATTTCCATAAAATTGTGTGGTTTTAAATTAATTTTTTTTTTGAGGCGGAGTTTCGCTCTTGTTACCCAGGCTGGAGCGCAATGGCGCTATCTCGGCTCACCACAACCTCTGCCTCCTGGGTTCAGGCAATTCTCTTGCCTCAGCCTCCTGAGTAGCTGGGATTACAGGCATGCACCACCATGCCCAGCTAAGTTTTTGTATCTTTAGTAGAGATGGGGTTTCACCATGTTGACCTGGATGGTCTCGATCTCTTGACTTTGCGATCCACCTGCCTCAGCCTCCCAAAGTGCTGGATGAATTCCTTAAACCTGAGTTCTAATTTGATTGCACTGTGTTCTGTGAGACTGTTATTATTTCAGTTTTTTCCATTTGCTGAGTAATGTTTTACTTCCCATTATGTGGTTGATTTCAGAGTAAGTGCCATGTGGCACTGAGAAGAATGTATATTCTCTTTATTTGGGGTAGAGAGTTCTGTAGACATCTACTAGGTCTACGTGATCCAGGGCTGAGCTTGAGTCCTGAATATCTTTGTTAACTTTCTATCATTGATCTGTCTAATACTGACAATGGCATGTTAAAGCTTCCCACTATTATTGTGTGGAAGTCTAAGTCTCTTTGTAGGTCTCTCTATCTCTCTCTCTCTCTTATTTGAGACCAAGTCTCACTGTTGCCCAGGCTGGAATGCAGTGGCCCAGTCTTGGCTCACTGCAATCTCTGCCTTCTGGGTTCAAGCAATTCTCCTGCCCAAGCCTCCCGAGTAGCTGGGATTACAGGTGCGTGCCACCACACCTGGCTAATTTTTTTGTATTTTTAGTAGAGATTGGTTTTTCACCATGTGTGCTAGGCTGGTCTTGAACTCCTTACCTCAGGTTATCCATGCTCCTCAGCCTCCCAAAGTACTGGGATTACAGACATGAGCCACCACACTCAGCCTCTTTGTAGGCCTCTAAGTATTTGTTTTATGAATCTAGGTGCTCCTGTGTTAAATGTTTCCTGAATTTGCATGTTGGCCTGTCTTACTAGGTTGGTGCAGTTCTCCTGGATAATATCCTGAATTGTGTTTTCCAGCTTGTTTCCATTCTCCCCATCTCCTTCAGTTACTCCAATCAATTGTAGGTTTGGTCTTTTTATGAAGTCCTATATTTCTTGGAGTCTTTGTTCATTCCTTTTCATTCTTTTTTTCTCTTTATTCTTGTCTGCATGTCTTATTTCAGTAAAGTGGTTGTCAAACTCTCATATCCTTTCTTCTGTTTGGTTGATTTGGCTGATGATGCTTTTGTATGATTCATGAAGTTCTTGTGCTGTGTTTTTCAGCTCCGTTAGGTTGTTTATGTTCCCCTCGAAATTGGTTATTCTAGTTAGCAATTCCTCTAAGCTTTTATCAAGGTTCTTTGCTTCTTCACATTGGGTTAGAGCATGTTCCTTTAGCTCATTGTAGTTTATTACCCATCCTCTGAAGCCTACTTCTGTTAGTTTGTCTATCTGATCCTCTGTCCAGTTCTGCGCCCTTGATAGGGAGACATTGCAATCATTTGGAAGAGAAGGGGCACTCTGACCTTTTGGGTTTTCAGTATTTTTTCATTGATTCTTTCTCATCTTTGTGAGTTTGTCTAGTTTCAGTTTTTGAGGCTGCTGACCCTTGGATGGGGTTTTTTTTTTGGGAGGGTGGCGTCTTTTTTTTGTTGTTGCTATTGTTGTCACTTTTTGCTTGTTTTTTTTTCAATAGTCAGGTCCCTCTTCTGTAGGGCGGCTGCAGTTTGCTGGGGATTCACTCCAGGCCCTACTCATCTGATTCGGTCCTGTGCCTGGAGATGTCACTCAAAGAGGCTGGAG